>NC_134353.1:42487852-43222852 GCF_048569485.1 Anomaloglossus baeobatrachus | reverse complement strand
ACAGTTACTATCCAGGGCAATATAGATAGATATATATATATATGTGTATATATATATATATATATATATATATATATATATATATATATATATACACATATATATATATATATATATATATATATATATATATATATACACACATACATAACATAATATATATGCATCACATTACATATATGTTCAATAAATGCCCGGAATAAAATATTATAAATTCATAAAAAATACTAGATCATGCAATGAGAATAGAAATGATATGTCAATGGAGAAGAATGTGAGAAATGTATTAGTATAAAGATAAAATGTGAAATAGCCAATTAAAAGAAGATGAGATGTTTAGCGTATACAGGTCACTGGAGTTCAATACCGTGGGCAAAAACATAAATGCGCATGTGGTAACTTGAGTTTAGAGTGTGAATCCTGTGTCCTGTAGAATAGCGTGCAACACAAAGAAATTGCGGAGAAACAAACAAATGATCCATTTGGTTGAAGGACAGTGGAGAAAATGCAACACAAAAAAAAATATTATTATTATAAAGAATTAATATATATATATATATATATATATATATATATATATATATAAATTATTTGGCTTGCAATAAAATTCATTCAATAATATCTGAGTGAAGGTGAATAATAAATGAGTGCCACTATTGAATTACTGCATAATACTGTGTGTGTATATAGAGAAAGAAGAATATAAAATATACCATATATACTCGACCATAAGCCAAGTTGGGTATAAGCCAAGCACTTAATTTCACCCCAAAAAACTGTGAAGAGTTATTGACTCGAGTATACGCCTAGGATGGGAAATGCAGCAGCTATTGGTAGTAATGTTTCCATATTGTCTCCTGTAGTAATGGGCCATTTTGTCACCTGTAGTCATGTGCCCCGAACCTTGTCCAATGTAGTAATGTGCCCATATTATCCCCTGTAGTATTGTGCCCATATTGTCTTGTGTAGTAATGTGCCCATATTGTCTCTTCTAGGAATGTGCCCCATCCTTTAGTAATGTCCTCATTCTGGACCCCTTCTTGTCCCTTATTGTGCTGATCTTCACACACATAAATACACACAAAACAGTATTCTCACCTGTCCTCCATTCCCACGGTGTCCTCTTACCTGCTTCTTGCAGACCCCTGAGTGATCGTGGTGGTACACGGGCCACATAGGCGCTTTATTTCACTTGAATGCTTTGTGGCACCGCAGATTATTCAAGTGAAGTAAAGCGCTGATGACAATAACAGCGGCCCCTGCACTGGCTGTGATCACCGA
Organism: Anomaloglossus baeobatrachus; assembly: GCF_048569485.1. NCBI lineage: Eukaryota > Metazoa > Chordata > Amphibia > Anura > Aromobatidae > Anomaloglossus > Anomaloglossus baeobatrachus. The sequence goes on along the minus strand of NC_134353.1, from coordinate 43,221,571 downwards.
GGGGTCTGTGTGCCTGTGGTCTGTGGTAAGAGGACACCACAGGAATGGAGGACGGCTGAGAAAAATTTTTTGTGGGACCCTCACTGGGTTATGAGCCAAAGGTAGGGGGGGGAGAGAATGGGTGTTTGAGCCGGTTACTGAAGTTCAATACTGGGGGAAACATACCACTGCACTACACGATGGGGTACCTTGAGTGCAGAGCGTGGGAACCACTTCAACTTCTGAAATTCTAGTAACACATTAAAATATTATATAAAAAATACATTTATATTGGATTTGATCTAGTCAAGGTAGGATTAAATGCTATTGGTAGAGTTGTCCAATATAAAAAAAAGTTGTGTGTCTTACAATCTGAATGTAGCTTACCAGGAGGTGGTGAGTGAATGTTGGGCTGGCAGCTGGGGCCTGTGCTAGGAGCCTGAGTTGTGCTGGTGACTGGGGCCTGTGCTGGTGGCTGAGCCCATGCTGGCGGCGGGGGCCCATGCTGGTTACGGGGGCCCGTGCTGGCTGCAGGGAGAGGACTATGCTGGCGGCGGGGGCCTGTGGTGGTGGCAGGGGCCTGGGCTGGCGGTGGGGGACCTTGTGGCTGTGTGGAGCAGGGCGGTGCGGCAGGTGTTCCAGATGCTCTGGGCTCAAGATCTCATCTGCACACGCGGCTCCTGCAGCCTATTGATCTCCAAGCAGCGGACTTAAGAAAAATGGCGCCCGGAGGTGATGCGTGCGTAGATGAGATCTTAGCTTGTCATTGAGCTAATAGCTCAATCTATGAACTTTCTACCTCCGGGAGCCATTTCTTTGAAGCCGGCACTGCCAATAGAGCATCTGGGAGTGGGACACACAGCCGTGTTCCACACGGTCCATGCAGCCAAGACAGCTCCCAAAGCCGGGACAAACCCTGCAGCCAGCACGGCCCACACAGCCAGGATTGCCCCCACCTCAATGCCTCCATCATTGTCCTACTCCAGCACTGTTCCTGCCTCCTGTGACCCCGATACACCACCGCTGACACTCACCCTCTAGTAAGACACCACCGGAACAACAAAAAGAGGAATTTAATTTTCAACAAAAAATTCTGTAAAATTCACAGAATAAAAGGACAACAGTGTTTACCTGCCCAGGCTACAGATTCAAATACACTAACAGGATGCAGCAGAACCTCTTAATAAAGATGGAGGCAACAGGTGCAAAACACTGATGAAGCAACCACTCACACACTGCCCCTGCATGGAAGGGGTGATTGCTTAGTGTTAAAAATGCATACAACTGGCCAAAATACGGATGCTCGCAACCCAACGTCAAGGGTCCTTGTGTCACCCAGGGCTATGGGGTACTCGGTCCCGGGCCATATATGTACAGTGATGCTGTGTCACGGGTGTTCTATGGCCATTGGCCGGTTTCGTGACCCTGGGGACGCTTTTAAAAAGGGGATATATACAGTGGCGATGAAACAGTTTATGTCGTGGCGCCACTTGCGGGTTGCAGCTAAATAGTTGGAGCCGCCACTGCAGTTTATGTCCACTGGAGCTGGTGGTGATGGCAGCTAGGATGTTGGGCCCTCCGCAAGTAGGGCTGAGCCTCAGGGTGTAGATTATGGGATGCGGCGTAGAGAGGACTGAGACCACACAACGGGGATGCAGTGCAACTTAGGTTTTACTCACAGCAGGTGATGACGCTGGACGGCTGGTTCAGACCACTGGTCCCTGTAGTCCCAGTGCCAGTGTGGTACCCTGACAGCTTCTTTCCCTCGCACCTCTCTGTGTTTTGTGGAACCCCGTAGCTTGGAGAGTCTGGGAGTCCCCTCCTGTTAATTGTCAGGCTCTGGTCCGTACGGCGGGCAGTGTAAACGCTGTGGTCCGGTCCCTGGCTCAATCGTTAATGCTGGTGCCTCCGGCTTCTTGAATCAGTGAGGTCCGTGAAGGTTCCCTCACTGTGCAAGTATTTGTTAGGCAGCTTGGTACGTTCACCTAACCTAGGGCCCTCTGCCCGGTCGGTGCCTTGGTTCCAGGGGTACCTCGTCGTACACTCCCTGGCAACCACTCTCCTGTACCAGTCAGGTCTCTGTGTTTTGTGGAACCCCGTAGCTTGGAGAGTCTGGGAGTCCCCTCCTGTTAATTGTCAGGCTCTGGTCCGTACGGCGGGCAGTGTAAACGCTGTGGTCCGGTCCCTGGCTCAATCGTTAATGCTGGTGCCTCCGGCTTCTTGAATCAGTGAGGTCCGTGAAGGTTCCCTCACTGTGCAAGTATTTGTTAGGCAGCTTGGTACGTTCACCTAACCTAGGGCCCTCTGCCCGGTCGGTGCCTTGGTTCCAGGGGTACCTCGTTGTACACTCCCTGGCAACCACTCTCCTGTACCAGTCAGGTCACCATTACACGACTCCGTCGTGAGACATGTCCGTCCGCTTCACTTGTCACTTCACTCTCCACTCTCTAATGTCTCTGTCCTCCCCCCGGGTTGTTGGCTAGTGGATTGGATTAGCTCCACCCCTAGGTGGCCATCCATTGGGTCCCCAACTAGTCAGTCATCCCTATCTAGGTGAGGGAAGTGGGGATGTTATGTGTTTTGATTGTTAGTGGTCCCTGGGGGTAGGTCCTGCATCCGAGACAGGATGCAGTACCTAGTAGTGCCCTGAAGGGTTCAGGGGCGCTACAGTCCTCATGTATTGAGACTCCCTACACTAAATTTAAAGCTATACCACAAAACGAGGAAGTACACTGTGAGCATAATTATTAGGCAAGTTGTATTTTCTAGGATTTTTTTTATTATTGATCAACAACTATGTTCTCAATCAACCGAAAAGACTCATAAATATTAAAGATTAATATTTTTGGAAGTTGGAGTGGGTTTTTTTTAGATTTGGCTATCTTAAGCCCGCTACACACGCTTCAATATATCTCACAATCCGTCGTTGGGGTCAAGTTGTAAGTGACGCACATCCGGCATCGTTTGTGAGGTATCTGCGTGTGACATCTACTTGCGATCATGATTGAACGCAAAACCGTTGATCGCAAACACATTGTATCATTCTCTAGAATTGAGCGTTTTGTTGCACGAACCTAGTCAATTGTAACGTGCGACATCCCTCATACGATTTTGGTGTCTGATGCTATGTGCGCAGGTGTGCGCTCTGCACCGCAGCTTAAAAAAGGTCCGCTTCAGAGCGCAGCTGAAAAGCTGCGTTCTGAAGCGCCTCACAATGTCTGTCATTCACTAATCTCTGTCAGTCGGTCACTATCTCTGTCCCTCACTCTCTGTCCATGTCAGTCTATCCCCCTCTCTCATATACTCACCGATCCCCGGCGCTGCACTGCATTCACACTGCTCCGGCGGCTTTTACTGTTTTGAAAAAGCCGGCCGCCCATTAAACAATCTCGTATTCCCTGCTTTACCCGCCCACCGGCGCCTATGATTGGTTACAGTGAGACACGCCCCCACGCTGAGTGACAGGTGTCACACTGCACCCAATCACAGCAGCCGCTGGGCGTGTCTATACTGTGTAGTGAAGTAAATAATTAAATAATTAAAAAAAACGGCGTGCGGTTCCCCCCAATTTTAATACCAGCCAGATAAAGCCATACGGCTGAAGGCTGGTATTCTCAGGATGGGGAGCTCCACGTTATGGGGAGCCCCCCAGCCTAACAATATCAGCCAACAGCCGCCCAGAATTGCCGCATACATTATATGCGACAGTTCTGGGACTGTACCCGGCTCTTCCCGATTTGCCCTGGTGCGTTGGCAAATCGGGGTAATAAGGAGTTATTGGCAGCCCATAGCTGCCAATAAGTCCTAGATTAATCATGCCAGGCGTCTATGAGACACCCTCCATGATTAATCTGTAAATTACAGTAAATAAACACACACACCTGAAAAAATCCTTTATTAGAAATAAAAAACACAAACATATACCCTGGTTCACCACTTTAATCAGCCCCAAAAAGCCCTCCATGTCCGGCGTAATCCAGGATGCTCCAGCGTCGCTTCCAGCGCTGCTGCATGGAGGTGACCGGAGCTGCAGAATACACCGCCGCTCCGGTCACCTCCACGCAGGTAATGAAAACAGCCGCGTGATCAGCTGCTGTCACTGAGGTTACCCGCTGTCACTGGATCCAGCGGTGGCCGCGGGTAACCTCAGTGACAGCTCAGCTGATCGCGCTACTCACCTCAGTTGCTGCGTGGAGGTGATAGGAGCGGCGGTGAGTAGCGCGATCAGCTGAGCTGTCACTGAGGTTACCCGCGGCCGCCGCTGCATCCACCGCTGGATCCAGTGACAGCGGGTAACCTCAGTGACAGCTCAGCTGATCGCTCGGCTGTGTTCATTAGCTGTGTGGAGGTGACCGGAGCGGCTGTGTCTGCTGCAGCTCCGGTCACCTCCATGCAGCAGCGCTGGATGCGACGCTGGACCATCCTGGAGTACGCCGGACATGGAGGGCTTTTTGGGGCTGATTAAAGTGGTGAACCAGGGTATATGTTTGTGTTTTTTATTTCTAATAAAGGATTTTTTCGGGTGTGTGTGTGTTTATTACTGTAATTTACAGATTAATCATGGAGGGTGTCTCATAGACGCCTGACATGATTAATCTAGGACTTATTGGCAGCTATGGGCTGTCAATAACTCCTTATTACCCCGATTTGCCAACGCACCAGGGTAAATCGGGAAGAGCCGGGTACAGTCCCAGAACTGTCGCATCTAATGTATGCGGCAATTCTGGGCGGCTGTTGGCTGGTATTGTTAGGCTGGGGGGCTCCCCATAACGTGGAGCTCCCCATCCTGAGAATACCAGCCTTCAGCCGTATGGCTTTATCTGGCTGGTTTTAAAATTGGGGGGGGACCGCACGCCGTTTTTTTTAATTATTTAATTATTTATTGCACTACACAGTATAGACACGACCACCGGCTGCTGTGATTGGGTGCAGTGTGACACCTGTCACTCAGCGTGGGGGGCGTGTCTCACTGTAACCAATCACAGGCGCCGGTGGGCGTGGAAAGCAGGGAATACGAGATTGTTTAATGGGCGGCCGGCTTTTTCAAAACAGTAAAAGCCGCCGGAGCAGTGTGAATGCCGTGCAGCGCCGGGGATCGGGGATCGGTGAGTATGAGAGAGGGCTGCTAACTTCAGTAATTTAGGAGATTAGCGGTCACCGGTGAGCCCTTCACTGGTGACCGCTAATCAGAGCGCGACACAGACAGAGCCGCAGCATGACAATGAAGTCGGGTGAAGTTCACCCGAGTTCATTCTGACAGTGCGGCTCTGTCTGTGTCTGCTGTCATCTGCCATTCAGCTCTGCTACATGGCTGTCTGTGTCTGCTGTTAGCGGCCATGTAGCAGAGCTGAATGGCAGATGACATAGTAAAAACGCATCCCTACACATTACACACGCTTGGCAAGTCAATAAATAAAAAAAAAAAAAGGTGCCCAATGCATACGTCACAGAACACATGATCTAAAGGATCGCACATAAAATTGACCAATTTAACATAGACTACTAACGCACGTGTGACAGCAAATGAACGACCAACGAGCAATCTCATAAGATCCCGTATGCAACCTGGGCGTGTCACATCGCAAATGCGATTGTACAACTAATTGCAACGTGTAAAGTGGGCTTTAGGAAGATATCTGTTTTGCAGGTAACTATTACTGTGCAGAATTATTAGGCAACTTAATAAAAAACCAAATATATTCCCATCTCACTTGTTTATTTTTACCAGGTAAACCAATATAACTGCACAAAATTTAGAAACAAACATATCTGACATGCAAAAACAAAACCCAAAAAAATTAATGACCAATATAGCCCCCTTTCTTTATGATAACACTCAGCAGCCGACCATCCATAGATTCTGTCATTGCTTGATCTGTTTAATATCAACATTGTGTGCAGCAGCCACCACAGCCTCCAGACACTGTTCCGAGAGGTGTACTGTTTTCCCTCCCTGTAGATCTCACATTTTATGAGGGACCATAGGTTCTCTATGGGGTTCAGATCAGGTGAACAAGGGGGCCATATCATTATTTTTTCATATTTTAGACCTTTACTGGCCAGCCACGCCGTGGAGTAGTTGGATGCATGTGATGGAGCATTGTCCTGCATGAAAATCATGTTTTTCTTGAACAATACCGACTTCTTTTTGTACCACTGCTTGAAGAAGTTGTCTTCCAGAAGCTGGCAGTAGGTCTGGGAGTTGAGCTTCACTCCATCTTCAACTAGAAAAGGTCCCACAAGTTAGTGTGGCGCCCCAGGACCTGGTCGCCACAACAGCATTGCCCTCCCAAAGGGTTAATGCTGAGCCTGGAGGTAATTGGGAGATCCATTGGCCAGCAAGTTTAACACCCAACGCAGTTCTCCCTCCGGCCAGCAGGGGGAGCTCTGAACCTGGGATTCCAGGGAGCATCCCCTTAAGCCTGGTCTGAGAGAGGAAGTAGTGTTTAGTCTGTAGAGAGCAGTAGGAGTGAACAGACGCAGAGTGAGCTGTCCTGCAGAACTGGGGCCTAGAGCTAGAGTAGCTTGGCCCAGGGAAGCAGGAGTAGCTGAGAGGCAGCAGAGAAACTCGGACATCGGAGTCTGTGGCCACCAGGGCTTAAAATACTCCCTGGTAGCCGAATCCGAAGGGCAGGAGAGCTGCAAGCACCTGGCCCAAAAAACATCCCAAAAACACAGCTGCAGCATCAAGGCCTGGTGTGGACTCCAGCAGAGAAGCACCAGAGAGAGGGCCTGCGCAGCCTGCTACAGAGGGAAAGGGACGTACCATCAGTCCCAGCAGCAAAGAGGGCCATTGCTGGATTCAGAGAAGCAGGGTCCTATCGTAACAAAGCAAAGTACAGGAGTAGGCCTCATACTCAGCTGGCCAGAAAGATCACCCCAAGTACTTCCAGGCCGACCGGATCCCCATCACCACCTGTAACGGTCTCCCAGGACTGGACTGTTTCCAGAGGAAAAGGTAAAGAGACTGTTGTTTATGCCTGGTTCTTTCATCGCCTGTCGGCCCTGCACCGTGTTAGCCACACAACCTCATAGACTTCCACGAGCATTAACAGTATCCCCGGGGCTCCGCTCCACCTGTGGGGAGCAGTACCACCATTGCTGCCATAACATCACCCCGGAGGCCTCACACAGCAGCGGCGGCTTAATAGCCGCAGACCACAGGTGGCGTCACGAACACAACCATTAACAAGCAAGCCACATATTCTACTGACACCCACCAGGGCCACGGAGCCGGGCCCAGCCACCACTGACTACCACCGGACTAGTCCGTCTCGGCACCGGGTGTCCCATAGCCCTGGGGTGGGCGAGTCAACTTTGGCGTCACGAACAGGATTTCGTGCCCGGTCCCACCGGGTACTGTGTGCCTGCAGAAACTGTGCCTAAAAGACTGTGTCACTATTTGAAAACTGCCGCCGCCATTAGCCCCACTGAGCGCAGGAAGAAGGGGGCGTGCCTGACAAAGAGCGCGAAGGGAGCGCGCCATCAGAGCAGAGCGCTGTTAACCCCGCGCGACACAGAAGGGAGTTTGAAAAGTGAACGGAGCCTGGTACGGTTCACTAAGGGGGAGGAAGATGTCCGACTCGGAGGAAGAGCAGGTGGCTGCCATAGCCCGAGGCGCCTCAGCACCGGCCGAAGCAATCCCAGTCGCCGCCGCCCCAGCCCCCGCTGTAGCGCCGGTAATGCCGATCACAATGCCGTACATCCCGGGAGCAGAATGGCTGCCGCAGTACGCCGGGGAGTCCCATACCTTGAGCGACTTCAGAGAAAGCCTGCACAGCTTGTTCCGGGTGTATCCACTGACTGAGAGCCAGAAGGTGGGCATATTAATGGGGCAGCTAGCCGGTGCGGCCCAGCGTGAAGTGAAGTCCTGGCCTGATACAGATAAAGGGACAGTAACCCAGATACTGGCCAAGCTAAAGAGTACTTTCGACACCCGCACCGCAGCAGAAATAAAGATGAGATTCTTTGGGTGCAAACAACGGGCCACAGACAGCATAAGGGACTATGCCTTAAACCTGCAGGAGGCCCTGAAAGCAGTTAAACAGGTGGACCCAGAGAGTGTACGTGAAGAACACAAACTCCTAACTGAGCAGTTCATAGAAGGGCTCCTGTCAGACGCCCACAGGACCCAGCTGCGTATCATGGTCCTGCAGAACCCTGCTCTGGACTTTGCAAAGTTTAAGGACCAGGCCATCCGGGTACTGAGAGAATCTACACCGAATGACCCAGTATCCCTCCGGCCTCTTGCTATCACGTACCCCGGGGTGGTGCCTGCAACACCAGCTGCTGCAGGGGCCGAGGCGCAGTCCCTGGAAAAGGATCCCACTGCAGAGCTCAGACAGCAGGTTCGGGAGCTGACCAAGACTGTAGCGGCCCTTGCCAAGACCGTGCAGTCTCTAAAAGTGACCCCATCACCTGCAAGAATCGAGTTGGCCTCCAGCCCAGATGACGTCCCATGGATGCGACAGAGGAGGGTTCCGCCGACCCGAGGCAGAGACACAGACCGGTATGATTCAACGGGACAACCGATCTGCCGCCGCTGCAGCCAGGCGGGCCACATTGCACGACACTGTCCTTTAAATGGGCCGAGCCTGGGGCCAGGAGCCGACCCCCAGGTGTAAGGAAGTCTGGCTCAACCCCCAGCCGTAGCAAGTATGTGGGAGGACGACCGATCCTTCCTATTGTGCTGGATGGGATCCCTTTGAATGCCCTCCTGGATACGGGGTCCCAGGTAACAACCATCCCCTATAAACTGTACAAGAGATATTGGGCTGATTCAGACATTGACCATGGCCCAGATGATGATTTAACAATTGTGGCCAGTAATGGTCAGCCCTTACCTCAAGTTGGGTACAAAGAAGTAACCATTAAAGTGGGGCGGGTAGAATTGCCATGTCAGGGGATGATAATTGTAGATATTGATCGCAAAGAATCTGACCCACTGCTAACCATTGGTACAAATGTGATAGAAAATTGTATTGCCGAAGTGATCATTTTGTTGCAACAGGCGTCTGAAACTGCCAGCTCCGGGCAGCAGCGTGCCCTACAGAGGGAGATCAGAGCCCTGATGAGGAGGCAGCAGGTAGAGCTGGCCGGAGGAGAAATTGGCAGTGTGAGGGTAAGTGACCCCTTCCCCATTGCAATACCCCCAAGAAGTGAAATGTTGATATGGTGTCGGGCTGCAATAGGCCTCAAGGGTCAGGATTACCATGCCTTGGTAGAACCGGTGTATTCAGACAGTAGGCCTGGAGTCCTGATAGCCAGAGGTGTAGCAGACGTCCGCAAGGGGAGAGTGCCCGTCCGTGTCCTGAATTGTGGGGAGGAGGAAGCCCAATTGCCCCGGTACGCCACTGTAGCAAAACTGTACACTGTCAGCAACAATACCATCAAAGCAGTGGAACCCTTGATCCCGTCCGACCAGGCGGAAGACAATGGCTCCAAGGGGCAGCTGGAAGACTGGTGCCAAAAATTGCATGTGGGCACCGACTCCACCCCCTCACACCAAAAGCATGGGGTTTACCGGGTGGCACAGGAGTACGAGCGGGTCTTCAGCAAACACCCCCTAGATTTTGGGCAGGTGAAAGGGGTTAAACATCAAATCCCCACGGGTGATCATCATCCCATTAAAGAGAGATACCGCCCTGTACCCCCCGCACAGTATCAGCGTGCCAAAGAAATGTTACGGGAAATGAAGGAGGCTGGGGTTATCAGAGATAGTTGTAGCCCCTGGGCAGCTCCACTAGTGCTCGTAAAGAAAAAAGATGGTACAATGAGAATGTGTGTAGATTACAGGCAAATTAACCGCATTACACATAAAGATGCTTATCCACTGCCCAGAATAGAGGAGTCACTAACAGCCTTAAAGTCAGCTAACTATTTCTCCACCTTGGATCTCACCAGTGGGTATTGGCAGGTTCCCGTGGCAGAGGCGGACAGGGAGAAGACTGCATTCACGACACCAATGGGCCTCTGTGAGTTCAACTGTATGCCATTCGGGCTCTGCAACGCCCCAGGGACATTCCAAAGGTTGATGGAGTGCTGCTTGGGCCACCACAACTTTGAAACCGTGCTGTTGTACCTGGATGACGTCATAGTCTACTCCAAGACTTATGAAGACCACCTGAGGCACTTAGCAGAAGTGTTTGAGTCCTTGTCGAAATATGGCCTGAAGATAAAGCCGTCCAAATGTCACCTCTTGAAGCCAAAGGTACAGTACCTGGGTCATATGGTCAGCGCAGAAGGTGTGGCACCTGATCCGGAGAAAGTCACCGTAATCAAGGACTGGCCAAGACCCACCACGGTAAAAGAGGTGCGGCAGTTCCTTGGGCTGGTGGGCTACTACCGAAGGTTCATTGATGGTTTCACCAAGATAGCAGCGCCCCTTCAAGATCTCCTGGTGGGCCAACCCAAGCAGGCTAAGAAGCAGAGCCCTCCATTTGAATGGAGCAGCCAACTAGAAACATCCTTTGTCCGGCTGAAAGGAGCTCTCACGGGAGAAGAAATTCTGGCCTACCCTGACTACAGCCAGCCGTTTGTACTGTATACAGATGCCAGCAATGTGGGACTGGGAGCAGTTCTGTCCCAGGTGCAGGGAGGCAGAGAGAGGGTGAGAGCGTACGCCAGTAGGAAGCTTCGTCCCACAGAAAGGAATCCAGAAAACTACAGTTCCTTCAAGCTGGAGTTCCTCGCTATTGTTTGGGCAGTGACTGAACGCTTCAAGCACTATCTGGCGTCGGCCAAGTTCACCATCTTCACGGACAACAATCCATTGACACACCTGGCAACAGCCAAGTTAGGTGCGTTGGAACAGCGATGGATGGCCCGGCTGTCTAACTTTGACTTTACCATCAAGTATCGGGCTGGCAAGAAGAATAACAATGCTGATGCGCTGTCCAGAATGCCTCACTTACCCGAATCTGGAGAAGACCTGGATGAACTCGAAGAGATAGAGTTACCGGCTTTCCATCATCAGGGTGTTTCCCAGTGTGAGCATGCTGTGGGAGTGAAGCGCTCGAGCCAGCACGAGGTCTCGGTCAACCCATTACTCCACCATAATTGGGAAGAGACACAGAACGGTGACCCGGCTGTGCGATTGGTCAAAGAAAAGCTAGCACAAGCTGAGACTCATCTTGGCCCAGATGCTCCAGAAGAAGCCCAGAAGTTGTGGAAGGAGAGGGGACGACTGTTCACCTACCAAGGCAAGCTCTGCAAGAGATATGTCAACTGGCGAACGAATGAACTTGTCTGGCAGATAGTGGTCCCACAGAGGGATGCTCCAATGGTCCTAGCAGCTTATCATGATAACGCAGGACACTTCGGGTGGAAGAAGTTGGAGACCCTACTCCGTGATCGGTTCTACTGGGTGCACATGAGAAAGACAGTCGAGAAGTGGTGCCGAGACTGTGGTCCGTGTAATCTGAGGCGGAAAGATGATGCCAGCCAGAGGTCTCCCCTACAGCCAATTGTCACGAAGCAGCCCCTGGAGTTGGTGGCCCTGGACCACGTGAAGTTAACACCAAGCCGGTCAGGCTATGTGTACGCCCTCACCATTGTGGACCATTACTCGCGTTTCCTGGTAGTAGTGCCCGTGAAGGACCAGACAGCCAGAACAGCAGCGAGAGCGTTTCAGGCCTACTTTTGTCGACCTCACGGTTACCCTGAAAGGGTACTGACTGATCAAGGTCCTGCATTCGAGGCAGAAGTGTTCCAAGAGTTCTGTAACATGTACGGTTGTAAGAAAATCAGAACCACACCGTACCACCCCCAAACCAATGGATTGTGCGAGAAGATGAACCATGTGGTTATTGATATGCTCAAGACTCTACCTTTGGAAGAAAGAAGCCAATGGCCAGAAAAGTTACCAGATCTGGTAGACTTGTTCAACCATATCCCGGTAAATTCGACCAACTGCAGCCCTGCTTACCTGATGCGAGCCAGACCTGGCAAGTTACCTGTAGACTTTGAGATGGGGACTGTGTCACCTGAGGCGGTTCAGGAAATAGAGGATTGGGATACAGAGCGGCAGCAGCGGTACCGTAAGGTCCAAGAATGCGTAGAGAGGAGCCTGTCTCAAGCAAGAACGAGACAAGAGCAGCATTACAATCTGTCACGCTCCCCGGGTCCTCTGCTTCGCTCCCCGGCTCACCTGCCACGCTCCTCGCTCTCCAGCCTCCATTGGCCGCGCTTCCCAGGCCTCCTGGTCCCCGCTCCCGGCGCCCGTCGGCTTCCCAGCCCCTGGCCGGCTCTGCTGCTTCCTCCTCTCAGCTTCCTGCCCTGGCTTCTGGCACCCGGGCCGCGCGCATGCGCATTAGGGCGCGCGCGCGGTCACTGACCCTTTCTTAAAGGGCCAGTGTCCACTGACAGGAAATGATGCACACAGGTACAGGGTATAAAGGGGATTAATGTCCAAGGGAGCGGGGCCTGTTCTTCGTGTTTCCCAAGCTAGGAGTCAGGTCTCCTTGTGTTCCTGTGAGATACTTACCTCTCTCTCTTTTAGAGCCGATCCTGCCTCGCCATCCGGTCCTGCTGTATCTCAAACCCCGAACGCTGCCTATCTACCATCCTGACAGTCCGTACCATCCCGGTTCCCTGCGGTGACCCGCCATCTCGCTCCAACGGTTCCGGACCCCGCCTGACATCATCCCGGCTTCCGAACCTGAGCTCCGTCACCCGGACCACCATCAGTGACCCCGTGGTCCCAGGGACTTCTCCATTGTGTTCTAAGTGCACGGACTGTTCTGCTACCTAAAGTGCTCCGGCTACCGGACTCCGTTCCCTCTTCGGGGAGTTCGGTCCAGAGGATCCACCTCCCGGGTCTGCCCATCCATCTGGCCCTAACAGTAAGAACAGGCCATGGATCCCGCCGAAGCACTAGCGGCCTTGCAAGAGGAACTCCAACGCCAGCGTGAAGTCCAGACCCGCATGCTGAACTTTATGACTTCCGTGGACACCCGCCTGAACACGCTACAAGCCTCGGTCACATCTTCAGCGCCCCGGGTCTCCACTAGTCAATCCACGGCTCCCGATCCCGTGGCAGCCTCTTCGGATGCTTCCAGACTTCGTTTGGCTTCACCACCCCGGTACGCCGGAGATCCCAAGACCTGCAGGGGGTTTATAAACCAATGCTCCCTTCATTTCACGCAGCTGCCGCATTTGTTTGCCTCCGACCAAGCCAAGGTCGCCTTCATAATGTCTCACCTAGAGGGCGAGGCACTGGCGTGGATGAACCCCTTGTGGGAGAAGGAGGACCCTATGACCAAGAACCTCCAAGAGTTCCTGCAGGCCTTTCGCAGCACCTTTGACGAGCCAGGACGCGCCTCCGCGTCTGCTTCATCTCTTCTCCGGTTACGTCAAGGAACTCTGACGGTGGGTCAATACGCCATCCATTTCCGCACCTTGGCCTCGGAACTCGGGTGGAATAACGAGGCCCTAACCGCCGCCTTCTGGGAAGGACTCTCGGGTCGAATCAAAGATGAGCTGGCTGGACGTGACGTACCGTCCACCCTGGACGCCCTGATTACCCTAGCGACTCGAGTGGACATTCGCTTTCAGGAGCGGTCCAAAGAGGTGTCCCGTGAGAGACGTCCGGTACGGCATGCCTCTCCTCCACAGAAGCCCGCCGTACTCCAGTCAACGACCTCTGGTGCCTCCGTCCATGAGCCCATGCAGATCGACCGTGTGCGCCAGTCTGAACAACGTCGAGCAGAGCGACTCGCCAAGGGTCTCTGCTTCTACTGCGGAGAGGGCACACACCTGCTACGCGCCTGTCCAGAGAGGCCGGGAAACTCCAAAGCCTAGGGTTGGTAGGAGAGGCCACCCTAGGTGCTGGGACTCTCTCAGACCCAGTTACATGGACTGTGCAAGTGACAACGGGAGAGACGCGGTTTACGGCTGAGGCGTACCTCGATTCTGGGGCAGCAGGCAATTTCATCCAGCAGGCCACGGTGGACAAATACCAGGTGCCTGTTACTCCACTCGCCAAACCTCTTGTGATTGCCTCTGTGGATGGGAGACCCCTCTCTGACACCATCTCCTGGATCACCAAGCCGCTTGAACTGCGTATCGGTGCTCTGCACACCGAGAACATCGCTCTCTACGTCCTCCCTCACATGTCACATCAAATCCTGCTGGGTCTTCCTTGGTTGCGGACACACGAACCTTCAGTCAGCTGGGGCACTGGCGATATCACTCGATGGGGGTCTTCTTGCCATGACACCTGTCTGAAGACCATAAAACCCATCCGGCGACCTCCGGTTCCAGAGACCCTACCGGGACTACCCTCAGCCTATTGGTCCTTCGTGGACGTCTTTGATAAGAAGGAGTCAGAGGTACTTCCGCCACATCGTCCTTACGATTGTGCCATTGACCTGCTCCCGGGAACTACACCACCTCGAGGAAGGATATATCCATTGTCTCCAGCCGAAACAAGGGCCATGTCTACATACATCACAGAGAGCCTGGCTAGGGGATTCATTCGGAGATCCTCCTCTCCTGCTGGAGCTGGCTTCTTCTTCGTAAAGAAGAAAGAGGGCGACCTACGACCATGCATAGACTACCGGGGATTGAACCAAATAACCGTAAAAAACAAGTACCCTCTGCCGCTCATCCCCGAATTGTTTGATCGGCTCAGAGGAGCTCGTGTCTTCACCAAGTTGGATCTTCGGGGTGCCTACAACCTGGTCCGTATTCGCTCGGGGGACGAATGGAAGACCGCGTTCAACACTCGTGATGGGCACTATGAATACTGCGTGATGCCCTTCGGCCTGTGTAACGCACCAGCCGTCTTCCAAGAACTAGTGAACGACGTGTTCCGGGACCTTCTCTACGTCTGTGTGGTGGTATACCTGGATGACATCCTTGTCTTCTCTCCAGACCTCCAGACCCACCGAGAGAACGTGCAACTGGTTCTACAAAGACTGAGAGAGAATCGTCTGTACGCCAAGTACGAGAAGTGTGTCTTCGAACAGTCTTCTCTCCCCTTCCTGGGTTACCTCATCACCGAGACCGGACTGCAGATGGACCCAAAGAAGGTCTCTGCCATTCTCAACTGGCCTCCTCCTTCTGGACTGAAGGCAATCCAACGTTTTCTGGGATTCGCCAATTATTACCGTCAGTTCATTCCTCACTTCTCTGCTCTGACTGCTCCTCTCTCCGCCTTGACCAAGAAGGGGGCTAATCCAAAGGACTGGTCACCTGCGGCCGATGCCGCGTTTGGCTCTCTAAAGCGAGCCTTTGCCTCCTCTCCTGTACTCCACCGTCCAGAGTTAAACCGCCAGTTCACCTTGGAGGTGGATGCCTCCTCCTCAGGAGCCGGAGCAGTGCTCATGCAGAAGTCCTCCTCTGGGAAGATGGTGACTTGCGGTTTCTTCTCCAAGAGCTTCTCCGCCCCTGAACGCAATTACACCATCGGTGATCGAGAGCTATTGGCAGTCAAACTGGCTCTGGAGGAATGGCGCTATCTTCTGGAAGGAGCAGTGTACCCCGTCATTATTTACACGGACCACAAAAACCTGGAATACCTGCGGTCTGCTCAGCGACTGAACCCCCGGCAAGCCAGGTGGTCCTTGTTCTTTGCCCGGTTCGATTTCCAGCTCCATTTCCGACCAGCGAACAAGAATGTACGCGCTGATGCCTTGTCTAGGTCTTTCATGCCCATGGAGCAGGAAGAGGAGACATCCCAACCCATCGTCTGTCCAAGTAAGATTATTCCGGTGGCTCCTGTCACCCTGGCCCAGATACCACCCGGGAAGACCTATGTCTCTGAGACAGACAGGCATAAAGTGCTACACTGGGGCCACGCCTCGAAAACAGCCGGTCATGCTGGTCAGAAGAGAACATGGAGTGCGATTGTACGTCATTACTGGTGGCCATCCCTTCGCACGGACGTCGCCTCTTTTGTCTCTGCTTGCTCTTCGTGTGCCAGGAACAAGACGCCCAAACACCTGCCATATGGCCGTCTACTGCCTCTGCCCATACCCTCAGTTCCCTGGCAACACATTGCGATGGACTTTATTACGGACTTGCCATTGTCCTCCGGACACACAGTCATATGGGTCGTGGTGGATCGGTTCTCTAAAATGGCCCATTTCGTCCCTATGGCGGGACTGCCCTCTGCCCAGGAACTCGCGGACGCCTATATACATCACATCTTCCGCTTGCACGGCTTTCCATCACACATTGTGTCCGACAGAGGAACTCAGTTCACCTCCCGCTTCTGGAGGGCTCTCTGTAAACATCTGGGAGTAACGCTGGACTTTTCTTCTGCCTACCATCCTCAGTCGAACGGCCAAGTGGAACGGGTCAATCAGATATTGACCTCTTTCTTACGTCACTACGTCAACGCCCATCATGACGATTGGTCCACACTTCTTCCTTGGGCTGAATTCTCCCATAATCACCACGTCAGTGAGTCCTCCTCCTGTTCTCCCTTCCATGTCGTCTACGGACTTCAGCCGTCTGTCCCATTGCCTGTATCCTCTTCCTCGGATATCCCTGCTGCTGATGCAGTACTCCGTGACTTTACAACCATTTGGGACTCAGTTAAGGCGTCCCTTGCACGTGCATCCCTGCGGATGAAGAGACACGCGGACAAGAGACGTCTGGATCCTCCATGTTTCTCTCCGGGAGATCTCATCTGGCTTGCTTCCAAGTACGTCCGATTGAAGTTACCATCCTACAAGCTGGGACCTCGCTACATCGGACCGTTTAAAGTCATCGGCAAGATCAATGAGGTCTCCTACAAACTGCAGCTTCCGGCCACAATGAGGATACCCAACTCCTTCCACGTCTCCCTGCTCAAGCCGGTTGTCCTTGGTCCCTTCTCCGCTGCTGCCAGTCCGTACGAGGCCGACAGTTCTTCCTGGTGGACTGGGCAGGGTATGGTCCTGAGGATAGGTCCTGGGAGCCCAAGGAGAATGTGGGTACTCCGCTGATCCGTGCCTTCCTGTCCCGGTTGCGGGGAGGGGGGCGTGGGGGGGGTACTGTCACGCTCCCCGGGTCCTCTGCTCCGCTCCCCGGCTCACCTGCCAAGCTCCCCGCTCTCCAGCCTCCATTGGCCGCGCTTCCCAGGCCTCCTGGTCCCCGCTCCCGGCGCCCGTCGGCTTCCCAGCCCCTGGCCGGCTCTGCTGCTTCCTCCTCTCAGCTTCCTGCCCTGGCTTCTGGCACCCGGGCCGCGCGCATGCGCATTAGGGCGCGCGCGCGGTCACTGACCCTTTCTTAAAGGGCCAGTGTCCACTGACAGGAAATGATGCACACAGGTACAGGGTATAAAAGGGATTAATGTCCAAGGGGGCGGGGCCTGTTCTTCGTGTTTCCCAAGCTAGGAGTCAGGTCTCCTTGTGTTCCTGTGAGATACTTACCTCTCTCTCTTTTAGAGCCGATCCTGCCTCGCCATCCGGTCCTGCTGTATCTCAAACCCCGAACGCTGCCTATCTACCATCCTGACAGTCCGTACCATCCCGGTTCCCTGCGGTGACCCGCCATCTCGCTCCAACGGTTCCGGACCCCGCCTGACATCATCCCGGCTTCCGAACCTGAGCTCCGTCACCCGGACCACCATCAGTGACCCCGTGGTCCCAGGGACTTCTCCATTGTGTTCTAAGTGCACGGACTGTTCTGCTACCTAAAGTGCTCCGGCTACCGGACTCCGTTCCCTCTTCGGGGAGTTCGGTCCAGAGGATCCACCTCCCGGGTCTGCCCATCCATCTGGCCCTAACACAATCAAGCAGCCCCAGCAACTCCCTTAGCACCTGGAGAGCAAGTCCTCAAGAAGAAGCGGAGGACGCATAAATTGGATGATCAGTGGGAGAACGAGCCCTACACCATTATCCCCTCCAACTTTGACAATAGTAAGGTATGCCTCATAAGCAAGGACGAAGGCAGGACCTATCAAGCAGTTTCTCGGGACCGCCTGAAAACATGCCCTGAACGGTGCAGAACCCAAAAAGAAGTAGATGAAGTACAAGAAAGTCCCCAAAGTCAAGAAAAAGAGGAAGAGATGATCCAAACCATCCTTGGAAAATTCCCCAAAACTTGGACCCGAATAAACAATGCCATAGTGGTACCAGTCTTGACGTTCCCGCAGTTGGTCGAGCCAGAAACCGAAGAGGTTCCAGATCCACCTAAAGAACCGTCCGCTCCCACACGAGATGACACGCCAGCAGTGGAACAGGAGGTTCAACCCCCTGCCAGTGGTGAACCTGCCGTACCCTTGGCGAATCTGAGATCCCGTAGGCAACCGACATGTATACCTGTCAGGGTTAGGCCTACCAATCACACGGGGGGGGCAGACACTCCAAGTAGTCAGGGACAAACCCCAGAGCTACGCCGGTCCCAACGTAGCACTCGGGGACAGCCCCCTCCAAGGTATAGAATATAGAAAGTAAAATACCTAACAGAATGTAAATAGTTATGTGAAATGTCTGTCATGTTGTGTATAAAATGCTTTTTGTCTTAGGTGATTAAGTAAATGGACAATTGGGCCACTGGACTATGGGTGGCCAACACCTAAATTGTTCATAGTTAGCACCAGTGTGCTCAACACCCCTGAAGAAAAACCCGTCCGGCGTGCATAGAGTGGGGTCATCAATGCTCTGACGCACGCCCAGAGCCTACGTTGGGGGTTTGATCGCGGCGGGTCCCCCATGGAGCAGTGTAATGGACACCCGGCGGGGAGCCACACTGGACTCTTATAGTAGTGTTTAAGTTTTTAACGTTTAAGTAATGCGCCTCCCATAATGGGATGAAATGTTGTAACATGTTATGTTTCTTTCCACAGTCCGGGAGTACTGAATTTAACTAAGGGGGAGTGTGGCGCCCCAGGACCTGGTCGCCACAACAGCATTGCCCTCCCAAAGGGTTAATGCTGAGCCTGGAGGTAATTGGGAGATCCATTGGCCAGCAAGTTTAACACCCAACGCAGTTCTCCCTCCGGCCAGCAGGGGGAGCTCTGAACCTGGGATTCCAGGGAGCATCCCCTTAAGCCTGGTCTGAGAGAGGAAGTAGTGTTTAGTCTGTAGAGAGCAGTAGGAGTGAACAGACGCAGAGTGAGCTGTCCTGCAGAACTGGGGCCTAGAGCTAGAGTAGCTTGGCCCAGGGAAGCAGGAGTAGCTGAGAGGCAGCAGAGAAACTCGGACATCGGAGTCTGTGGCCACCAGGGCTTAAAATACTCCCTGGTAGCCGAATCCGAAGGGCAGGAGAGCTGCAAGCACCTGGCCCAAAAAACATCCCAAAAACACAGCTGCAGCATCAAGGCCCGGTGTGGACTCCAGCAGAGAAGCACCAGAGAGAGGGCCTGCGCAGCCTGCTACAGAGGGAAAGGGACGTACCATCAGTCCCAGCAGCAAAGAGGGCCATTGCTGGATTCAGAGAAGCAGGGTCCTATCGTAACAAAGCAAAGTACAGGAGTAGGCCTCATACTCAGCTGGCCAGAAAGTTCACCCCAAGTACTTCCAGGCCGACCGGATCCCCATCACCACCTGTAACGGTCTCCCAGGACTGGACTGTTTCCAAAGTAAAGAGGAAAAGGTAAAGGACTGTTGTTTATGCCTGGTTCTTTCATCGCCTGTCGGCCCTGCACCGTGTTAGCCACACAACCTCATAGACTTCCACGAGCATTAACAGTATCTCCGGGGCTCCACTCCACCTGTGGGGAGCAGTACCACCATTGCTGCCATAACATCACCCCGGAGGCCTCACACAGCAGCGGCGGCTTAATAGCCGCAGACCACAGGTGGCGTCACGAACACAACCATTAACAAGCAAGCCACATATTCTACTGACACCCACCAGGGCCACGGAGCCGGGCCCAGCCACCACTGACTACCACCGGACTAGTCCGGCCCGGCACCGGGTGTCCCATAGTCCTGGGGTGGGCGAGTCATTTATCTTTGATGATACCAGCCGATACCAGTACCCACCTCCACCTTGCTGGGTCTGAGTCGGAGTGGAGCTCTCTGCCCTTTACTGATCCAGCCTCTGGCCCATCCATCTGGCCCATCAAGAGTCACTCTCATTTCATCAGTCCATAAAACCTTTGAAAAATCAGTCTTTAGATATTTCTTGGCCCAGTCTTGACGTTTTGTCTTATGTTTCTTGGTCAGAGGTGGTGTTTTTCAGCCTTCCTTACCTTGGCCATGTCCCTGAGTATGGCACAGCTTGTGCTTTTTGGTACTCCAGTAACGTTGCAGCTCTGAAATATGGCCAAACTGGTGGCAAATGGCATCTTGGCAGCTTCACGCTTGATTGTCCTCAATTCATGGGCAGTTATTTTGTGTCTTTTTTGCCCAACACGCTTCTTGCGACCCTGTTGGCTATTTGCCATGAAACGCTTGATTGTTTGGTGATCATGCTTCAAAAGTTTGGCAATTTCAAGACTGCTGCATCCCTCTGCAAGACATCTCACAATTTTGGACTTTTCAGAGCCTGTCAAATCTCTCTTCTGACCCATTTTGCCAAAGGCAAGGAAGTTGCCTAATAATTAAGCACACCTTATATAGGGAGTTGATGTCATTACACCGCACCCCTCCTCATTACAGAGATGCACATCACCTGATTTACTTAATTGGTAGTTGGCTCTCAAGCCTATACAGCTTGGAGTAGGACGACATGTATAAAAAGTATCATGTGATCACAATACTCATTGGCCTAATAATTCTGCATACAGTGTAAATTTTCCCACACAAATTCTGAAAAATTCACAGAAACAAAGGACAACAGTGTTTACCTTCCAAGGCCAAAGGAACAAATGCACTAACTGGATGCAGCCAAAATCCTTAATAAAGATGGAAGCAACAGGTGCAAAACACTGATGGAGCTGTAGCGCCCCAGAGACTGGGTGCTACAGGGTATTGTATTTTTATGTATTTTATTGTATTTTATAATATCCGTCCACCTTGGGCAGGCAGAGGTTAAAATCTTAGTAAGTTTAATTTCCTTCTTCATGCAGCCTCACACCCAGGCAGAAGAGGGGCCATTCCTGAGGTAGGGGCAGGGGGAAGTTACAAAAGGGACAGTTTAGCTTCAGTTACTTCAGAACGCCTTGGGGAAGCAGAGAGAGAACATACAGTGATCAGCTCTCTGAGCGCTTTCTCTCTCAGGGAGGCAGAGCAGAGGAAACACCAAGTCCAGACCAGTTCATACACCCTTTCTTTACCTGGGATCGGGCGAGTGGATGGCTGAGGAGCTGAGAGAGCAGACAGCATCAGTTAGGAGGTTCCAGGTCCATTAGCCAGCAGAGACTTGGAATTGGAGAGGTGGCTAACCAGGAAGGATTTGAGAGCCATGGACTGGTAGTTGTGTGGCAAGAAGGAGAAGAGGGTTACAGAGGGGAGGATTACGTTGCCCCTTTGAATTAGCGCAGCTCCGGGTGGCAGAGTAATGGGTCCTAAGAGCTCCAGAGACAAGGAGGGGACCACCACACGAGCGCAGAAGGAGAAAGCCCACAGGCTGCTCTAACAGACTTTGACCTCTGCCCTGCCTGGGAACAAGCGGAATCATTGCAGTAAAGAAAGAACTGTGAGTAAACAAAATCTGAAACCCGCAACCCAGTGACTCTGACTGTTTGTCGTCGACTTGTGATCTGGCGATTCCCAGTTCCCCGGTGAAACGTGCGTTGGTGGGTGCAGGGGGGAATCATTGTCCTAGGGGATACCGGTGCAGATCCAGTTGGTAATGGCTGAGCACACTTTGGTATGTATTAGCACCGAGTGTACCTGAATACTCCAAAGCTCAATCGAGTATTGAACAGTACCAAGCGCCCTCGCTCATCATTAATCATTACACATTAACTGGACATATTTCCTCCCTCACACAGTAATCATCTCCGATTCTTTTTGACAGTAAACAGCGGTCTGAAGAACAATGAGATATTGACTCAAAAAATACTCAGCAATTCCACTACAAAATGTTCTGTTCTTGGTAAATATTGAAGGGAACTTCTCCAATCAATAGATTAGTAATGGATATGAGTGAAAATTCACTGGACATGCCAAATTCCAAGACTTTTCCACATGCCTTGCATTTATCACATCACAAGGTAGCACAACCGATCCAAGAGATTATCACAGCCTATATAAAAGCAGAGGTAGGGAATGCACCACCCATTTTATGGTGAATCTGGATCGTGAGAGGACATCTCATCTTACAGCTTATCATTAGAAATAGAAAGAGAAAGCCATAAAACGCTGAAAAAATATTACTAAGGTTGTATTTACATTAAAGTGCATAATATAAATTGGTACACTCCCAGGAACCCTCAGAATTCACTGTTATAGTCGCCGAGGGGCGTCGAGGGTCCGATAGTGGACCCACTGGGCTGTACACCAGACTCCCCTGGAGGAGCTAACCTTGAGCTAACCCCTGTACAGGGATTGTCAGGCGCAGCCCCAGGAGGCCGAAATACACAACAGCCAGGACCTGTGGTATCAGCTCTAAAGGACATTAGAGTCTCTGAAGTCCGATACGGATTTGCTCAGATGTGGCACGGAGGTGGTAACACAGAAGTGGTGGCATGGCGGTGATGACTCAGATGTGGCGGCATGAAGGTGATGACTCAGATGTGGCGGTACGGAGGTGGTGGTAGCTAACAGGCTCTAGGAAGAGACACAGGTTAAAAAGGTACAAGAAACTGGTACTAGGACTGGTACTAGGAAACGAGACGCAGAACTAGACACAGTAATGGGTAAGGGACCTGAGAACTAGCAACGCACTACGGATAGGCAACGCTGCTCAGGTATCTCCCTTAAGAAGAGAATGTCTTAAATACTCACAGGGTGATTGCTAATGTGGCGTCCTGGACAAGCCAGGTCGTCACAGGTACTACACCAACACACCCTACACCCCGGCTAGGCACACCTAAGTCAAACACAAATCCTTGTTGCCTTCCTCCAGGGGCTGATGTCCACACCAGGGGGTGGGCCAGGCGGTTGGTCCCGCCCACCGAGGGGTTCACAGTCCTGGAGGCGGGAAGAGTTTCAGAACAGTTTTGGAGAGGGAAGTGGTAGTAGAGGAGACTGACGGTGTCCGGGTGTGTGGCCCGGACATACAGCAAGGTTGGCAGACGGTGGTGACCGTCTGCAGGAGAGGCTGATTGGAGTGAACCGTACGGACCGGGGACTGGCGGTGGCCCGCCGGTACCGGACCGGGGAGTGAAGAGAAGCCAGCACCATTCGGTAGGGCCTACGGACCCCGACCAGGCTAGGAGTCGCCGTAAAACCGGTCAAATCCATTAGCGACGGGAACCTCTGGGGTTTCCCAGCAGTCAAGACCCGATTGACGGCAACAGCTCACACCGTAGAGGGAAACACAGTCACCGCCAAGGCTACAGTTCCTAGGGCCAGAGCCTGCGGGCAAAAGGGGCTCCCTCAGCATCCATCCAAGCTGGGGAGCGGGTTACCGGTGTGAATCAATTGGAACCGTAAACACAACACGGGTGCAGGGAAAGGCAGTCACCATCAACCTACCGGGAGGAGAACAACCGCAGCCGCCTGTGGGACCCGTCCATCCAGCCGTTTGTTTGACCAGAGACTCTGTGTGAATTACTGGCTGAGTGAGTACCACCGTGCCATGCGGCACAGCGCTGCCCCCGCGACCCTGCCCCTCACCAGGCCCCGTAACCCGCCTGCCATCCCTAAAACCCTCACCGGGGCCCCAGGACAACCAACCCCCTACCCACGGAGGGGAGAACCAACATCCAAGCTGCTCCCTGTCATCGCTTCCGGGATCCCTGTACAGAGCAGCAGTGGTGTCACAACTTCACCACAACCGTGGGTGGCGTCACGGACAATATCCCCCAAACCACACACCAATCCCCCCTTTCACTCACGGGCGAGGAACACCGCTCGAGACCCCGGGATCCGGCCTACCGCTCGAGCCACCACCGAGCAGCAGCAGCAGCAGCCGGGCCCAAGCAGTGGGTGAGCGCGGCGTCCCCTCCTCCGCCCGCGACACTAACCTCAGGGGTCACGTTCGGGTAATAGGACGCCGGTCCTTTAAGAAAGGGGGAGTGGCCACATGCCCCTACAGGTACTCACAAAAAGCCTGAGTGTGGCCAGGAAGCAGGAAGAGGCTGCGGCAGGCCCCAGGGCAGGAACAGGACGCCTGGGATCGCCGGACAGGTAAGGAGAACAGAGCCCCCGCCGAGGCATGGGAGTAGAGACGTGCGAGGGTACCAGACCGGGGCCGGAGCTACATACAAAATATTTGCTCATCTCTAATTAGTGCGGGTCCTGTAAGTCAGATCCTTTCCACTCGGAATTATAGAATCAGTATTAAGTTTATGAAAAGTGTGTTATCAGGAAATTAACAAGAAACCAATGGAAGTTAACCCTAAGTTAATCATTTATCAAATTATTAATTAGATTAATCATTTGTGTGATGATTAATTAATTAATTAATATTTTCCTAGAGATGCTCACATTACTCTATGTGAATAATATTACCATCTTCCTACTTAAATCACGCTATTAATGTGCAGCGGATGTTTTGCTAACGCGTTTCGAGGCCTTCATATGTTGATCAACCACCGTTTGGTCCTGTAATAACTTGGAGATTGAGAACTTTACTATTCATCTCTATTTGTAATTATGAGTAAGACTTTTATTGCAAAGATTCTGGCAGCGAAAAATACGATATGTTATTATAGAAAAAAATAAAAAAGATTAATTCTGAATTTTCAATAATATGCCACTAATAAATATCAATTTGCTGACATAAATGATATATTGAAGGCAAAATACATCTCTCCATGCATTATTCATGTTGTCAATATGTCCGAGACCCAAGGCTGCAATATAAATCTTCAGAGCTTAGTTATTTAATACACCTTTATTTTATTTTTTCCAATGCAAGTCATCACACATGTAGGGTTTGGTCCTTACATCTTAAAATAAGAGTTTGTCCTCTTCGATTATCCATATTGTTTGTGTCACGCCCCAGGGCAGTGGGGTACTCGGTCCCGGGCGTGCGGTGAACAGGGGAGTCGTGGTCGCGGCCGATGACTGGTTTCGTGACCCTGGGGGTCGATCCGAAAAAGGTTGGAAAAATGAAAGTAAAACAAATAAAAGAGTTTTTGACTATGACATTTGCGGGTTGCGGCTATTTTATAGGAGCCGCCGCTGCGTGATCTTGGGGTGGTAGTATAATGCAGCTCAGGTGTTCTGGCCCTCCGCAAGCTGGGCTAGGCCCTAAAAGAGGATGATGGTGGGTGTGCAGTGTAAGCTAATGATGCACCAAGGTAGAAAGGATTCAAGCCACACAGGGACTGCAGTTTAAACTGGTTTTTACTCACTGTTCTGGTACCGCCCCCTGATGGTGCTGGTTTTCAGATGTTACCTCACCCATTGTCCCCAGTGCCAGTTAGTGACCTGGTGAGCTGTCCTTCGTGCACACTTTGGTTTTTGGTGGGTCCCTGTGGCCTAAAGCTTCCTTGGATCCCCTCGGTTTCACAGTCTATACCCGTATAGCAGGCAGCCTGGACAATTTAATGGGCTGGAATCCTGTCCCTGTCCCCAGGTCCCCTCCTTGCTGCTTTGCTCTGGACACTCAGGTTGGTGAGGGACCCTGATGATCCCCTCACCTGGCAGATTTAACAAGTAGCATGAAGTGTACTCCTGTTCAAGGGTTCTGCACCCCGCCTGTGTTGGATGCTGTGAGTCTAGGTCCCGCACTCCTCTGGCAACCCTGGGTTCCTTAAGTACTGGTTCCTTACTCCACAGCAACTCTCCTCTTTAGCTCCAGTTCTTTCTTCAGGTTTTAAGACCTTTGTCCTTACTTTCTCTCATGTCCTCCTCACTACTAACTGACGTCCTCCTCACTCTTAACTGACTTCAGTTCCCGCTCTCTGTTCAAGTTCAGCCCCTCCCCCTCCCGGGTTTCTAGCTTACCGATTGGATAAGCCCCCTCCCAATAGTCGGTTTCCATCAGGCTCATCTCTAAGCTGTCTCCAGGCAGGGAAAATGGGTTGTGTATTTGTGTCTTGTGTTGTCACTGGCATTGGTATTCAAGGGTTTGGGTTGTCCACAGGTTACATATTTTGTGGCACCTGATACCTCAGGGGTGCTACATTTGTATGCCCTCTCCTAATATATAATTAGGCATGCTCGGTTGCAGTAAGTATTCCATGGCTCCAACTCCTCCATCTCAGCATTCAAACCTGACACCTTTGTAACATGGATAGATGTAAAGATATTCTCCGCTCCTATCTCTCCCCTCTCACAGCATGCAGTATCACAGACATAAAAAGACTGAAAACTGCATCTGCCCCTGGGCCATACACCGAACTCCTCTGGGTGGGCTAGCCAGTAGCGATCCCCTATACAGGGATTGTCTGGAGCAGCCCCAGGGGGCCTAAATGCACAACTGCCAGGAACCAGTGGTGGTTGGTTCTTACGGACTGGAAAAGTCTCTCAACGCCCAGGGGTGGTGTGCTCGGGCGTGGCAGCACAGAGATGAAAACTCATACATTGCAGCACGGAGGTGGTGGCTCAAACATGGCAACAGGGAGGAGGTGGCCCAGACGTGGTAGCATGGAGGTGGTAGCTCAAACATGGCAGCATGGAGGTAATGGCTCAGATGTGGCGTCACGAAGGTGTTGGTAGAGAGCAGGCTCTAGGACAAGACATAGGTTAGGAACATGAGACTGATAGAAGGACACAATAAGCAGAACAGACACAGTAGCATAAAGGTACCTGAGAACTAGCAACACACTAAGTAGCAGGCAACATTGCTCAGGCTTCCCCTAGGGGAGGTAGGCTTAAATACCTTTAGGGTAATGGGTGACCTCAGAAAAAAACTATTTGGTAATGTGACTTCAAGAAAATGATTATGGCTGGGTGCGCACCCTACAGGCTCTCACAGAAGGCCTGCGTGTGACCTGGAAGCAGGAGGAGTCCGTGGCAGACCCTGGGGCAGGAGAGGAGCATATGGAGGTGGCGGGCAGTGGACGAGAGTGGGGACGTGTGGGGGTGCCGTTCTGGGACCAGGATCGGGCACTACACAGCTACATCTCCCTCCTATCTCTTTTTCTGCATTCTATGTACATCTTTACTATAGAAGGATTCACTTGATTATGATTTTTTCTAGATTTTAAAAGAGAGCGTAAAGGAAGTGAAAAAAACAAACTTCTGAACAAGTTGCTTAACCCTGAAGAACATGCAGCTTACATATCAGATATGTTACACAGCCTAATTGCAGCATACAACTTGATATAGGGTAAAACAGAAAGACTAGAATTTAATCCCCCGTGCTTAATCTCCACTATCAACAGCATGTACTCTCATAGAAACAGAGGAGAGAACCTGCAGTTGCATCCCCCTCATAGCCCTCTTAACCTTCTCCAATGTTGTTTTATACTAATTGAATTTGAGATGATTAAAGGGAATCTCTCAGCAGGTTTTTGCTACCTCATCTGAGAGCAGCATGATGTAGACAAAGAGGCTTTGAGTTCAACAATATATCACTTAGATTACTGTGTGCAGCCATTCTGACAAAGGCCAAGATTTGAACTTTTGAATGTAGCAGTGCTGGAAGAGCTGCCCCCACCCACAACAGGCTTTCGGTTCACATTTCCATAGACAGAAGCTGCTAATCACACAAGGGGTTGGAGTCAGATAACACACTGCTGCTGAGATCCACTAATGATAAAGATAAGAGGCTTTAACTAATATTGCAGGTAAACAGAAGCAGACTTTAAGATAAGAAACAAAGAACTGAATTCCCTGTTTTAACTCTTACAGCATGCTGTCTTCAGATTATATGGCAGAAACCTGCTGACATAGACAGAAGCTGCTAATCACAAAAGGGTTTGGACTCAGTGTTACGTCACCACCGGAGTCCGCTCCATCGACTTCTACTCCGATTGCCAGGCGACACCGTGTTCCTGCCGTGGATACTGCAGGTGGTGGGAGAGGAGTCGATGCCAGCGGCACCTGTGGGCGCAGGCTGCGCTGATCCACTGGTCTGGGTTTCCTGGGGATCTGCAGTGCCACTAGCTGACTGTAGGTGGTGGGTGTCTCCCAGCTGAAGTACCATCATTCATTTACAACCTATGGGAAGACACCACACCCTTTTAAATGCCCCTCCTCTCTGCTGACCTCTGCCAGAGATAGTTCTGAAAATTCTGGTTCCTGTTTCGTCCCGTTCTGTGAATTTGTGTGCTGATTACCGCTTGTTTCCTGACTACCCTCCTGCCTGCTGTTTTTGTACCTCGCTGCCCAATCTGGTTTTGACCTCTGCTTATTTCTGATTATGTCCTTGCCTGCCGATTCTGTCCTTGTTCCGCAATTCCTGGTTTGACCCTGCCTGATGACTACTCTGTCAGACTACAGCCTTCTACAGGTAGTGATCTCCACGGCCCTGTGTAATTCAAAATCCCTGTATAGGGGTTAAAGGTTTTCAGGGTTCTGGGGGTCCTGCTTGGTGAGTGGCTTCCCTCTAGCCCGTGCATTACAGCCCATCTAACTCTGTGGATCCAGACAGGCCTTACACTCAGGCAAGAACACACTGCTGCTGAGATCCACTAATGATAAAGATAAGAAGCTTAAACTAACATTTCAGGTAAAAAGAAGCAGACTTTGAGATAAGAAACAATGGACTGAATTCTCTGTTTTAACTCTTGCAGCATGCTGTCTTCAGATTGTAGAAACCTGCTGACATAGTCTATTTAAGGTTGTTTGTAATATTTACAGAGAACCTGAAGGAGATGAAAAAGGATGCAAACTGCTGGACCATGAAGAACATACCCATATCAGCTGCATCATGACATACAAGTTCACATAGGAAACGACAGAGATTCTGAAACATAATATCCCCACTCTTACAAAGTACAGTTTCACAGGCACAGAAATAAATAAAAACTTCAGGTGCATCCCCCTCCTACCACTCTCAGCCTTCTATTTTCTGTTTTACTCTCCAAAAATAATATATGAATGCTGGATCGTAAGGATGATGTTGCATACCTATACAGGATACTACTTTACATAGTGTCAGGCAGACAGACTGAAATATAACAATTCATCCTCCCCCTTCTTTCTTACAGCATGCAGTTTCACAGACACAGAAATTAAGAAAAGCTATGTCATGGTACGGTTTAGGGAATCGATCCTGTTACCTTTTTCTGCATAGTCACTTCCTTTTTCTGCCAAACTATTGCCTGTTCTTCCCTATTCAATGATTCTAATTGTATTTGTTCTTCCGTCATGATTCACTGCCCTCCAGGTGTTTCTCATTTTTCCACTTTGGTCTGCCCGATCACATTCTGGGTTGGGTTTTATATTTTTACCTTTCACTACACTTCCTTGCTGGCTATTCCTCTAGGTGGACTTGTATTTAGGAGTTTCAGACCTTTAGCTAAGGAGGTTTACCTTTTTGGGTAAATACCAGTTTAATTCCAGCAGTGAGTCGGTTTATTTTCCTTCCCTGTGTCTGCAGAATCACGGTTTCAGGACTTTTTAGTCTCTTTTTTTTTACCTTTAATTTTGCACCTTGATGCTAGCGAGGAAGCATATGGGACACATCTGCTTGATTTTTTGGGTATCTAGAATTGACAGCTGTTTACTAATTCATCTACACACACGGATAATATCAATCACCTGCTCACATAGGTGGCGCTGCCAGTATTCACATGACTTAAGCCTTTAATTGATATAATTTATATCTCCATTTATAACACATTGAGAAAATAATTACTCTACAGGATGCTGAACCGTGAAGAACGTGCCAGAGGAATTACTGAGCAGGCTTTTGGATCATGGCAACGATGCCACATGCATATACCATATATGCCACATAGGTACATTACAGCATACAACTTCTAATAGGGTAGTATACAGAGACTAAAATATAATCTTCTCCCTCTTTTCTCATGGCATGCAGTCTCACACACACAGGGAAGCAGAGAAACTGCAGCCGCATCCCCCTCCTATCACTCCTACCCTTTTTTTCTACGTACTGTTTTATTTTATAATACTATGTGATTATTAACAGCTTTTCTGAATATTTAGAATTCCATTATGCTATTCATCTGTGAGGACAACAGTGTAGAACATCAAATAGGATAAGAAAAATGTCAGATGGATGTGACTCCCACCTGTGATATCTGTGTCGGTGCCAGTGTCCTCTATATTCTTGCATTAATCATCAGCCGAGACAGGTGAGGCAGGTCAACTATTCGGTATTCCTGTACTACTTCTGGGATTTGTGACTGGCCATTCTTGAAGTAAAGGGTTTATATCCTAATGTGTCGACCGAGGATAAGGGGTACTCAGATCCGGGCCACGGGGTCACTTCTGTGGGTATCACGGTGGCGTGACCCGGTCTGTGAGCCCAGGCTCCACAGTAAGAAGGGGATTAGGTAAGGGAGATTGTCCGTGACGCCACCCGTGGTGTGCGGTGAGGTAACGGAGCACCGCCGCTGCCGGTAAATGGATCCCGGGGATGGTGGTGGGCAGCAAGGTGGTGATTTCCCTCCACGGGTAGGGTGTTGGTGTCCCGGGACCCCAGTGAGGTGGTGCAGGGAGGATATGGAGACCGTCTGAGAGCTGTGCACCCGGTTGGACCGGATGTTGTTACTCACAGTTCGCTTTTCAAGGAAATTCACACAGAGTCAGGAATTAACCAGAAATTGCCAGTGTCTGCAGCCTTCGGTGCGGAGGGTGTTTGGTGTCCCACACACAGTACAGCAGGATCCTGGTCTTGTTTTGCAGCCAGACACTTCTTTCTCCTGCCTCAGTCGGGAACGGGGAGCCCACTCCCCCTGCAGTGATCCGGGTCACCCCTGGATGCCGGCGGGCCACTACCCTGCCCCGGCCACCTCGGGCCCCTTCCTCACACTTCCCTTCCTTATAGCAGCCAGGAGCTATCTCTCCTGGTCTGCTCTCTTCACACTCCAAACTCACTCTGCTCCAGCCCCTCCCCTCCTGCTCTGTTTAGCTCTTACACTGGGGGGGGGTGTCTGTCCTGCTGCACTGGTGTGGGATCAGGTTACCAAGGAGGAGAATGGCCTGCACTTTGCTGGATGTCTGCAGGCTCTGTGACACCCTGGTTTTGCCAGAGCGTCACACTTGCTTATTTGTCTTACCTCAGGCTGTCAGCCTTGGGAGGGGCTGCTCATTATATATAACGCGCCCCAGGCCTAGGGTACTCACTTCCGGGCGTTGGATACAGGGGTTCCGTGACTCCAGGGGTAGCTTGAAAAAAAGAAATATTTACAAGAGAGTATGTACAAAATGTCTGTGGAGCCACTTGTGGTGCGCGGCTATTTAGGGGAAAGCTGCCACTGTTAATGTCCTCTGTTGAACCCTCTGCAAGTAGGGTCAGTCCCCAGGGGATCAATGTTAGAGGTAGCAGTGGGCGCTGAGGAAGATATAGCAATAATTCAGACGACACGGGTTCTGAGGTTTAACTGGGTTTTTGTTACGGGGGGCTGTCTGATAACCTAAAGGAGTATCAGACAGTCAGGGTCCACCGTGCAAAGACTCTGCTGCAGACTATGGCAGAGTGCAATACCTCTGTTAACTCACAGAAGGATATAATAAGTAAGTAAAGCAATTCCTCCCTTACTTGGAGGGTGTGTGGAATGATCTCTGTTAATAATCACAGAGACAAAGGCAATGTGTGCGAAATGGCACCTACCTAGGTCCGCTCTTCTAGTGGTGCAAAAGAGACGAACAGCAGCGTAAGCCGCACAAAGCTCCTACCTGCGTTCGCTCCACTAGTGTGCGAGGACACAAACCACTAGATATGGCACCTGCCTAGGTCCGCTCTTCTAGTGGTGCAAAAGAGACGAACAGCAGCGTAAGCCGTACAAAGCTCCTACCTCTGTTCGCTCCCCTAGTGTGCGAGGATACGAACAACTGCCAGACGCAGTATAAGGAACGTTACCCTAGCGGCAACGTCCACCTACGAGTCGAACCACAAGGCCCAGCCACACCATGTGCCTCAGGCACCTGCCTATGTCCGCTCCCCTAAGAGGTAAGGATACGGACAGCAGCCGAAGCTGTAAGGTATAAGAACGCTACCCTGCCGGTAGCACTCACCTAACATAGACAGAGGAATGCCTAGAGGAACGCGCACAGAGCGTCTACTCTTATGCATGAACCAAGAGGACTGAGCGCCATGCGGCGTGTGTCGGGGTCTTATATAGACTCTGTGCCTCATCCAAGATGGAGGACACCAGAGCCAATCCGCTGCCAGAACGACAGGAGTGACGTCATGCTGGCCTATCACCGAGCAAGGCATCACAAGCACATGACCAGCGACCAATCGGCATAGAAGGTGTCAGAGACATGTGACCTCGTGTCAGCGATGATGTCACCCGCACATGTGCAATGGCTCCAAGATAGGACTTAGTCTCCGGCGCTCGCACATGTGCAGTAGCAAGAAATCTGGACTTAGTCTCCAGCGCTCGCACATGTGCAGTAGCAAGAAATCTGGACTTAGTCTCCAGCGCTCGCACATGTGCAGTAGTAAGAAATCTGGACTTAGTCTCCAGTGCTCGCAGCAACCGTAACAGTTTTACTTACTGAGTCCTGATAGCCGAAGCCCGCTTCTTGCTGGTTTCAGGGTCCCGGGTTCCCTTTGTCCCAGTGCTGGCGTGCTGACCCAGTAAAACCTCCTTTTTGCACTTTTTGGTATTAGTGTCCCCGTGGCCTGGAGCAACTTGGGGTCCCTCTCTGTCCTTCTTGGTATGTATAACAGGTAACTTGAACCTCTCTTGGGTCAGACCTTTCTTTCTGTATCAGTGCCCAGGTTCCCTCTTTGTTACTGTGTACCGTACCTTCAGTGGTGACGGACCCTGATAGTGCCCAATCACCTGCAGGATTACTAGGTACGCTTGAAACTTCCACCAGACTAGGGTCCTGTGCCCTGTCATGCCCGGTCCCTTAGGCTACTGGCTCTGTTCCCCTTCAGGCAACCGGTCAACTCTTTCATTTACCGAGGCCCCCTTTGGACCACACACACCCTCTACCAGTCACGACTCCCTCAAACTCTCTCCACCAACTGACTAACTGACCACTCCCCTCTTTGTGCTTCTGGCTACTGGTTTGGGCAGATCCCAGATAATGGGCAGCTACCCCTCTAAACCCGTTGCTAGCCTGTTAATCGGCCTAGGAAGCGGGCAATTTAAATGTATGTAGTGCGGTTGCCAGCATTGGTCTTCTAGGACTTAGGGTAATGCAGTCCTCTGTGGCACCTGTTACCCCAGGGTGCTGCATATAAACCCCTCAGAGTAAGTTCCCACTGCTAGATACAACCAAACTAGTTCTGGTGTGTATCTGTCACGCTCCCCGGGTCCCCTGTGCTGCCCTCCGGCTCACCTGTCACGCTCCCCGGGTCCCCCGTCTCGCTTCCGGGTTCCTTGGTCCGGTCACTGCCGCTCCCCGCTCTCCAGCACCCCTTGCCAGCGCGTCCCCAGCGTCCTGGTCCCCGCACCCGGCGTCCGTCGGCTTCACAGCCCCATCCTGGCCCTGCTGCTTCCTCCTCGCAGCTTCCTGCTCTGGCTTCTGGCACTCGGGCCGCGTGCATGCGCATTAGGGCGCGCGCGCAGTCATTGACCCTTTCTTAAAGGGCCAGCGTCCATTAACAGGAAATGATGCAAAACAGGTACAGGGTATAAAGGGGGTTTATGTCCAAGGGGGCGGGGCCTGATCTTCGTGTTTCTTAAGCTAGGAGTCAGGTCTCCTGGTGTATATGTGTATATACTCACCTATCTCTCTTGTAGAGCCGTGCCTGCCTCGCCATCCGGTCCAGACCGAATCCCGAACCCCGAACGCAGTCCATCTGCCATCCTGACAGTCCGTACCATCTCGGATCCCTGCGGTGACCTGTCATCTCGCTCCAAAGGTTCCGGACCCCGCCTGACATCTTCTCGGCTTCCGAACCTGAGCTGCGTCACCCGGACTACCACCAGTGACTCCGTAGTCCCAGGGACTTCTCCGTTATACTCCTGTGCACGGACTGTTCTGCTGCCTATAGTGCTCCAGCTACCGGACCCCTTACCACCATCTAGGAGTTCGGCCCAGTGGATCCACCTCCTGGGTCT
The DNA here is from genome assembly GCF_048569485.1 of Anomaloglossus baeobatrachus. Taxonomy (NCBI): domain Eukaryota; kingdom Metazoa; phylum Chordata; class Amphibia; order Anura; family Aromobatidae; genus Anomaloglossus; species Anomaloglossus baeobatrachus. The sequence continues at coordinate 43,187,553 of NC_134353.1, read as the reverse complement.
GCCCGTCCACCTGGCCCTGACAGTAAGATCAGGCCATGGATCCCGCTGCAGCACTAGCAGCCGTACAGGAGGAACTCACACGCCAGCGTGAGACTCAGACCCGCATGCTGCAATTTATGTCTTCTGTGGACGCCCGCCTGAACACGCTACAAGCGGCAGTTACGTCTTCAGCATCCCGGGCCTCCACTAGGCAAGCCACGGCTCCAGCTCCCGTGGCGACTTCTTCAGATACTTCCAGACTTCGTTTGGCCTCACCACCCCGGTACGCCGGAGACCCCAAGACCTGCAGGGGATTCTTAAACCAATGCTCCCTCCATTTCACGCAGCTGCCGCATTTGTTTGCCTCTGATCAAGCCAAGGTCGCCTTCATCATGTCCCATCTAGAGGGTGAGGCACTGGCGTGGATGAACCCCTTGTGGGAGAAGGGGGATCCTGTGACCACGAACATCCAGGACTTCCTGCAGGCATTCCGTGGCACCTTTGATGAGCCCGGACGCGCCTCCGCGTCTGCTTCGTCTCTTCTCCGGCTACGTCAGGGGACGCAATCCGGTTTCGCACCTTGGCTTCGGAACTCGGGTGGAACAACGAGGCCCTAACCGCCGCCTTCTGGGAAGGACTCTCGGGGCGAATTAAAGACGAGCTGGCGGGTCGTGACGTACCGACCACCCTGGATGCCCTGATCGCCCTAGCGACTCGAGTGGACATCCGCTTTCAGGAGCGATCCAAGGAAGTGTCCCGTGAGAGACGACCGGTACGGCATTCCTCTCCTCCGCAGAAGCCCGCCGTACTTCAGTCTTCGACAGCTGGGGTCCCCGTCCACGAGCCCATGCAGATCGACAGAGTGCGGCAGTCTGAACAACGTAGAGCTGAGCGGCTCGCCAAGGGCCTCTGCTTTTACTGCGGAGAGGACACACACCTGCTACGCTCCTGTCCTGAGAGGCCGGGAAACTCCAAAGCCTAGGGTTGGTAGGAGAGGCCACCCTAGGTGCTGGGACTCTCTCAGACCCGGTTACGTGGACTGTGCAAGTGACAACGGGAGAGACGCGGTTCACGGCTGAGGCATACCTCGATTCCGGGGCAGCAGGCAATTTCATCCAGCAGGCCACGGTGGACAAGTACCAGGTGCCTGTTACTCCACTCGACAAGCCCCTCGTGATTGCCTCTGTGGATGGGAGACCCCTCTCTGACACCATCTCTTGGATCACCAAGCCGGTGGAACTGCGTATCGGTGCCCTGCTCACCGAGAACATCGCTCTCTACGTCCTCCCACACATGTCCCATCAAATCCTGCTGGGACTTCCCTGGTTGCGGACACACGAACCATCAGTCAGCTGGGGCACTGGCGAAATCACCCGATGGGGCTCTTCGTGCCATGAGAAGTGCCTGAAGACCATTCAACCCATCCGACGACCTCCGGTTCCAGAGAACCTACCGGGGCTGCCCTCGGCCTATTGGTCCTTTGCAGACGTCTTTGATAAAAAGGAATCCGAGGTACTTCCGCCACATCGTCCTTACGATTGTGCCATCGACCTGCTCCCTGGAACAACACCACCTCGAGGACGGATATATCCATTGTCTCCAGCCGAAACAAGGGCCATGTCTACTTACATCACATAGAGCCTGGCAAGGGGATTCATCCAGAGATCCTCCTCTCCTGCTGGAGCAGGTTTCTTCTTTGTCAAGAAGAAAGAAGGCGACTTACGCCCATGCATAGACTACCGGGGTTTGAATCAAATCACCGTAAAAAACAAGTACCCTCTGCCGCTCATCCCTGAATTGTTTGACCGGCTTAGAGGAGCTCGTGTGTTCACCAAGCTGGATCTTCGGGGTGCTTACAATCTGGTACGCATCTGCTCTGGGGACGAATGGAAGACCGCGTTCAATACGCGCGATGGGCACTATGAATACTGCGTGATGCCCTTCGGCCTGTGTAACGCCCCAGCCGTCTTTCAAGAACTGGTGAACGACGTTTTCCGGGACCTTCTTTACGTCTGTGTGGTAGTATATCTGGATGACATCCTTGTCTTCTCTCCGGACCTCCAGACCCACAGAGAGAACGTGCAGCTGGTTCTACAAAGACTGAGAGAGAATCGTCTGTACGCGAAGTATGAGAAGTGTGTCTTTGAGCAGTCTTCTCTCCCCTTCCTGGGGTACATCATCTCTGATACCGGACTGCAGATGGATCCAAAGAAGGTCTCCTCCATTCTCAACTGGCCTCCTCCTTCTGGACTGAAGGCAATCCAACGCTTCCTGGGATTCGCCAACTACTACCGCCAGTTCATCCCTCACTTCTCGGCTCTGACTGCTCCTCTCTCCGCTTTGACCAAGAAGGAGGCTAATCCAAAGGACTGGTCACCTGCGGCCGACGCCGCGTTTGGCTCGCTGAAGCGGGCATTTGCCTCCTCTCCTGTACTTCACCGTCCGGAGTTAAACCGCCAGTTCACCTTGGAGGTGGATGCCTCCTCCTCAGGAGCCGGAGCAGTGCTCATGCAGAAGTCCTCCTCCGGGAAGATGGTGACTTGCGGATTCTTCTCCAAGAGCTTCTCAGCGCCTGAACGCAACTACACCATCGGTGACCGAGAGCTCTTGGCAGTCAAACTGGCTCTGGAGGAATGGCGCTACCTTCTGGAAGGAGCAGTGTACCCCGTTATCATTTACACGGACCACAAGAACCTGGAATACCTGCGGTCTGCTCAGCGACTGAACCCACGGCAAGCCAGGTGGTCCTTATTCTTTGCCAGGTTTGATTTCCAGCTCCATTTCCGACCCGCGGACAAGAATGTACGCGCTGATGCCTTGTCCAGGTCTTTCATGCCCATGGAGCAGGAGGAGGAGACTACCCAACCCATCATCTGTCCTAGCAAAATCATTCCGGTGGCCCCTGTCACCCTGGCCCAGATACCGCCCGGGAAGACCTATGTCTCTGAGACAGACAGGCAAAAAGTGTTACACTGGGGTCATGCCTCGAAAACAGCCGGTCATGCTGGTCAGAAGAGAACATGGGGTGCGATTGTACGCCATTACTGGTGGCCATCCCTTCGCACGGATGTCGCTGCTTTTGTCTCTGCCTGCTCCTCTTGTGCCAGGAACAAGACGCCCAAACACCTGCCATATGGCCGTCTTCTGCCTCTGCCGATACCTTCAGTTCCGTGGCAACACATAGCGATGGACTTTATTACAGACTTGCCATTGTCCTCCGGACACACAGTCATATGGGTCGTGGTGGATCGATTCTCTAAAATGGCTCATTTCGTCCCTATGGCTGGATTGCCCTCTGCTCAGGAACTCGCGGACGCCTACATACATCACATCTTCCGCTTGCATGGCTTTCCATCTCACATCGTATCCGATAGAGGAACTCAGTTCACCTCCCGCTTCTGGAGGGCTCTCTGCAACCATCTGGGAGTGACTCTGGACTTTTCATCTGCATACCATCCTCAGTCTAATGGCCAAGTGGAGAGGGTCAATCAAATATTGACCTCTTTCTTACGTCACTATGTCAACGCCCATCACGACGACTGGTCCACGCTTCTTCCTTGGGCTGAATTCTCCCATAACCACCACATCAGTGAGTCGTCCTCCAGCTCTCCCTTCCATGTCGTTTACGGACTTCAGCCCTCCGTCCCATTGCCTGTATCCCCTTCTTCGGATGTCCCTGCTGCTGATACTGTAGCCCGTGACTTTGCAACCATTTGGGACTCTGTCAAGGCGTCCCTTGGGCGTGCTTCCCTGCGGATGAAAAGACACGCAGACAAGAGACGTCTGGATCCTCCGTGTTTCTCTCCTGGAGATCTAGTCTGGCTTGCATCCAAGTACGTCCGATTGAAGATACCATCCTACAAGCTGGGTCCTCGCTACATCGGGCCGTTTAAAGTCCTCAACAAGATCAATGAGGTCTCCTACAAGCTACAGCTCCCGGCCACGATGAGGATACCCAATTCCTTCCACGTCTCCCTGCTCAAGCCGGTTGTCCTGGGTCCCTTCTCCGCTGCTGCCAGTTCGGCTCCTCCACCTATTGCCGATGACGACATCTATGCGGTAAGGGATATCGTGGCCATGAAGACCGTACGGGGTCGACAGTTCTTCCTGGTGGACTGGGCAGGGTATGGTCCTGAGGATAGGTCCTGGGAGCCCCGGGAGAATGTGGGTACTCCGCTGATCCGTGCCTTCCTGTCCCGGTTGCGGGGAGGGGGGCGTGGGGGGGGGGTACTGTCACGCTCCCCGGGTCCCCTGTGCTGCCCTCCGGCTCACCTGTCACGCTCCCCGGGTCCCCCGTCTCGCTTCCCGGTTCCTTGGTCCGGTCACCGCCGCTCCCCGCTCTCCAGCACCCCTTGCCAGCGCGTCCCCAGCGTCCTGGTCCCCGCACCCGGCGTCCGTCGGCTTCACAGCCCCATCCTGGCCCTGCTGCTTCCTCCTCGCAGCTTCCTGCTCTGACTTCTGGCACTCGGGCCGCGCGCATGCGCATTAGGGCGCGCGCGCGGTCATTGACCCTTTCTTAAAGGGCCAGCGTCCATTAACAGGAAATGATGCAAAACAGGTACAGGGTATAAAGGGGGTTTATGTCCAAGGGGGCGGGGCCTGATCTTCGTGTTTCTTAAGCTAGGAGTCAGGTCTCCTGGTGTATATGTGTATATACTCACCTATCTCTCTTGTAGAGCCGTGCCTGCCTCGCCATCCGGTCCAGACCGAATCCCGAACCCCGAACGCAGTCCATCTGCCATCCTGACAGTCCGTACCATCTCGGATCCCTGCGGTGACCTGTCATCTCGCTCCAAAGGTTCCGGACCCCGCCTGACATCTTCTCGGCTTCCGAACCTGAGCTGCGTCACTCGGACTACCACCAGTGACTCCGTAGTCCCAGGGACTTCTCCGTTATACTCCTGTGCACGGACTGTTCTGCTGCCTATAGTGCTCCAGCTACCGGACCCCTTACCACCATCTAGGAGTTCGGCCCAGTGGATCCACCTCCTGGGTCTGCCCGTCCACCTGGCCCTGACAGTATCTCAGTTTCTGTGCCTTAGGCCACCTTCACATGTCAGTGATTCTGGTACATATGTTGCAGTTTTTATACATACCAGAATCACGGACATACGCAGACCTATTAAAATCAATGGGTCTGCACACACATCAGTGATTTTTCACTGACCATGGTTGCGTGTGGCGCACACACATGTCCATTTGTTCTGCATTGAGACAAGTCTGTTTTTCTCTGGCATCACTGATGTCACACGGACCACACTGGTGTGATCCATGTAGCATGCACCAGAGAAAAACGTATCTTTGAAATAAAATTATTTTTATACTCACCTTCTCCAGCGATGCTGTCTCCGGCCGCTGCTGTCTGCTACTTCCTAATCGGCTAATTATGCTCATGAATATTCACTGCACCGTTGACCCGGAAGCAGCAGCCGTGGGAAGACAGTGGTAGCCGGACAGAGCAGAGCCTTAAATTCAGCACCACAGAGAGCAGGAGCGGGGACAGGTGAGTTTGGGGTACCTGATCTCCATGTCCTATCACTGATCACGAATAGCATATGATGAAATCATGGCACACGAAAGGACATATGTGTTTTAAACATGTCAGAGAAAAACGTCTGTGTTTTTTACTGTCATGTGAAAGAGGCCTTAAGGGGCAGTCCTGATTCTGCCTTTGGTTTGTTTACTGACAATTTTCTTTCCTGATGGGTTTTTTTACCCACTTGTACCTGCTGGTTCTGACCCAGCAATCTGATTATTCTTCTTGCCAACTTGCATCACTGAACATCAGCTGACTCTATGGCCCCAGGCAGGTGCCCCCAGTGTAGGTCCAGATTACTTTACAGGAATTGCTAAAAACCATCACAACACCTGGAATATGGTAAAGTGATTGGCTGGCACCAAGGTTATTTGAGGCAGCCCTTTTTGGAGCTACCATGTGACCAGTACCTTTGCGACACCATCTCTTTTCTTTTTTTTATCTATGCACTGTTTTGCTTTAGAATAGTCTGTGATAGTTGAAGGGGTTATCTTGTAAAAATAAGTTATAACCTGTCCAGAAGATAGGTGATAACTAGTGACGGGTAAACAGTAAAGTATTCGGGTTCAGATTATTTGTGCTGAGTAATTTGTAGTATTTGTGTACTCATTACGAATAATGAACCTGAGCAAGTAAAGGGAAACTCAAAAAAAATTCCATAGGGCCTCGCAAAAAGATTTAGGAGGGCTGCTGTAAAAAATGCTGCAATGGATGGTAAAGTGCAAGAACTGAATGGGTACAGAATGGGGAAGATGCCTGGATGCATTTCTGATTTCTGGGAATAATGTCGTCAGGGGATTAAAGCAGGAGAATTATACTTACTAAGTTTTCTCAAGCTGTCAAACTGCTTCCAGGTCTGATCATTAACCCTTATCAATATTTACTGCTTTCTCCATCCACCCTCAGGAACAGTGTCTGTGATTGATTACAGTCCTGCTTCCCCTGTCCACCCTCTGTGCCAGAGTCTATGATTGGTTGCCTTCATACTCACTGTCTGAGTCAGAAAGTGGAGTGTAAAAATCAATAAAATAATTAGAAAAATTGGTGTGCTGTCCCCCGTATTTTGATACCCAGTGCACATAAAGCAGACAGCTGGAGAATGGAGCCCCCTACTGTGTGCGTTATGTTGGCTGCGTATCAAGATACCAGAGTCACCGTGCAGTTTTTTTTAATCATTTAAATAAATAGTTAAAAAACTATTGTGAGGTATTTTGATACCCAGCCAAAATAAAACAGACAGCTAGGGCTGATTTTCTCAGGCTGTGGAGGCCCATGGTTATTAGGCCCTCCCCAGCCTAAAAATAGCAGCCCGCAGACAACCCAGAAATTGTACATCACATTAAGTGTGCCAATACCAGTCATAACTAGAGATGAGCGATGTTCGAGGCTCGAGGTTCGCCAATTTTATGTTCGACTGATTTCGGGGGGTGTTCGAGATGTTCGACGAACTCAAGCTTTTTGCTAAAAGCTTGACAGTTCGAGTTACGTTCGAGAACGGTTCGAGCACCAAAAACGTGGCTTTTCACAGTAAGGCTATGTGCACACGTTGCTGTCTGCATGCGTCCTGCGTCCCCAGCACAATCCCTCTCTCTTTCCTACTCACCGATCACGGGCGTCTTGCTGCATGGCTGTCACAAATCTCCAGCGGCATTTCCTCTTTTGAAAATGGCTGTCGCTTCATTATTCAATTAGTTATTCCGTGCGTTCCCCACCCACCGGCGCCCATGATTGGTTGCAGTCAGACACGCCCCCACGATGAGTGACAGCTGTCTCACTGCAACCAATCACAGCCGCCGGCGCGCGGGTCTATATCGTGCAGTAAAATAAATAAATAAATAATAATAAAAAAAAAAAATGCTGTTCCCCCCATATTTGATACCAGCCAGGATAAAGCCGCACGGCTGGAGGCTGGTATTGTCAGGATGGGGAGCGCCACGTTAACGGGAGCCCACCACCCTAACAATATCACCCAGCAGCCGCCCGGAATTGCCGCATCCATTAGATGTGACAGTCCCGGGACTCCACACAGCTCATCCCGAATTGCCCTGGTGTGGTGGCAATCGGGGTAATAATGAGTTAGTCATGTCAGGCGTCTCCTCGAGATACCTTCTATGATTAAACTGAAAGTGAAAGTAAAGAAACACACAGCGAAAAATCCTTTATTTGGAATAAAAGACAAAAAACACCTCATTTACCTCTTTATTAATCTCTAAACAACAATCCAGGTCCGAAGTAATCCACATGACACTGTCAGCTCTGCAAGCTGTGCTACACGAAGATGACAGGGAGCGATCTGTGTCCTCTCCATGTAGCACCTGAACTGAACCGCGCTGTAATCTGAGACTTCCTTTTGGGGCTTTGCGGTACACTTTGGAGCTTTTACAGATCACTTAAGGTATCATTTTCCTTGCAAATTAAATAATTGTTAAAATCTTTTTACATAGGATCATTATACCATAACCTTATTTATATATGACATAGGATTTAGATACAATTTTGCACTGTGCACTTTGTCATATATTAGGGATTGACTTTTTAAGTGATCTTGGCATTATGCACTTTATTTTCCTAGTAAAACCGCTGCTATAATTTATGGGACATTTTTTCCTGCCTAATATTTATATGGATTTGTAAAATATTTATTTTAATTGTTGAATAAAAATAATAATTTTAATGCTATTTGCACCATCATTCCCTTTATTTATTTAATTCTAACGAATTTTTTATCTGAAGGTATTTTTGATATTTATTATAATCTGAGACTTCAGTCTGCAATGCAGAAGTCAAAATTACCAAAACTGCCTATGTTTTTCTTTACAGCCAGTAGCTCAATGGTTAGAGTGCTTGACTCACAAGCAATCGTTCACGAGTTCTAGTCCCGGTAAAAAAAATAATTTATTTTTAATTTTAAATTAGAATAATTTATTTATAATTTAATTTAATTTAGTTATCCACTGAGGGGAGGAGCCGGACATCAGCTGTGAGTCACACCTCTAAAATAGGAGCAGTTCACGGAATGAGGCTGCTTTGCTCTCTCTCTGTCTCTCTCAGTCTCTCAGTCTCAGTCTCTCTCTCTCTCTCTTTTTTTCTCTCTCTCTTTCTCTCTCTCTCTCTTTTTCTCAGTCTCCCTTTTTCTCTTTTTCCCTCTCCTCTCTCTCTTCTCTCTAGCTTCTCTCTCCTCTCTCTCTTTTCTCTCTCTCCTCCCTCCTCTCTCTCTCTCTGTCTCTCTGTCTCACAGTCTCTCTCTCTGTCTCTCGCTCAGTCTCTCTCTCTCTTACTCTCCCAGTCTCTCTCTCTTTCTCTCTCTTTGTCTCTCTCAGTCTCTCTCTCTTTTTCTCTCTCTTTTTCTGTCTCTCTTTTTCTCTTTTTCCCTCTCTCTCTCCTCTCTCTCTTCTCCTCTCTCTCTTTTCTCTCTCTCTCTCTGTCTCTCTCAGTCTCTCAGTATCTCTCTCTCAGTCTCTCCCAGTCTCTCTCTCTTTCTCTCTCTCTCTCTCTTTGTCTCTCTCAGTCTCTCAGTCTCTGTCTCTCTCAGTCTCATTCTCTCTCTCTCTTTTTCTCTCTCTTTTTCTCAGTCTCTCTTTTTCTCCTTTTTCCTCTCTTCCCCCTCTTCTCTCTTCTCTCTCTCTTTTCTCTCTCTCCTCTCTCTTCTCTCTCTCTCCTCTCTCTTTTCTCTCTCCTCTCTTTCTTCTCTCTCCTCTCTCTCCTCTCTCTCTTCTCTCTCCTCTCTCTCCCTCTCTCTATTTTCTCTCTTGTTCTCTCTCTTTTTTTCTCTCTCTTCTTTCTCTCTCTCTCAGACCTGGCGAATATCAGCTGATGCGGTCACCTGACGGAATCAGCTGACATTATAAGTCGAGTGGTGAAGCCGACTTTTTACCGCCCGGCCGGCTAAATTATCAGCTGATGCTGTTGGACAGGAATCTGCACAAAAGTGTGTAGTTTTTTTTGTTTGCACTGATGCATCATCTGATTGTATAAAAGCCGTTTATACAATTAGCTACTGTGTCATGTGACTCAGGCCCTTGAACCTGACACATCATCTGATCGCTTTGCCTTCCAACTAACCGATCAGATGATATTGGATCCAGATTGGACGGCGCGGGACCCTTGACCCAGGATTACTGCGGAGGGGGGTTCTTTATTTCAATAAAGATGGAGTCACTATTGTGTTGTGTTTTATTTCTAATAAAAATATTTTTCTGTGTGTTGTGTTTTTTTTTATCTGTACTAGAAATTCATGGTGGCCATGTCTAATATTGGCGTGACACCATGAATATCGGGCTTAGGGCCAGTTGATAATATACAGCTAGCCCTAACCCCATTATTACCCAGCGAGTCACCCGTCACCAGGGCAGCTGGAAAAGTTGGATACAGCGCCAGAAGATGGCGCTTCAATGAAAGCGCCTTTTTCTGGGGCGGCTGCAGACTGCAATTTGCAGCATGGGTGCCCAGAAAGCTTGAAATTCATGAAATAATTAAAAAAAAAAAAGGGCTTCCCTATATTTTTGGTTCCCAGCTGGGCACAAATAGGCAGCTGGGGGTTGGGGCAACCCGTAGCTGCCTGCTGTACCTGGCTAGCAAACAAAAACATGGCAAAGCCCACGTAATTTTTTTGGGGGGGCAAAAAACTCATGCATACAGTCCTGGATGGAGTATGCAGAGCCTTGTAGTTCTGCAGCTGCTGTCTGTCTGTATGGAGGAGAGCAGACAGCAGCTGCAGAACTACAAAGCTCAGCATGCTCCATTCACTAGTGTATGCAGGAGAGCAGACAGCAACTGCAGAACTGCAAAACTCAGCATACTCCATGCAGGACTGTATGCAGGAGTTTTTTGCCTCCCAAAAAAATTACGTGTGCTTTGCCATATTTTTGTATACTAGCCAGGTACAGCAGGCAGGTACGGCTGCCCCCAACGCCCAGCTGACTATTTGTACCCGGCTGGGAACTAAAAAAATAGGTAAGCCCTTTTTTTAATTATTTCATGAATTTCGTGAAAAAATTAAAAAAAAAAATCGACATGGGCTTCGCCCCATGTTTGCGTCCAGCCAGGTACAACTAGGCAGCTGGGGATTGGAATCCACAGCACAGGTTGGCCCGAGCTTTCTGGGCCCCTCTGCTGTCAATTGCAGTCCGCAGCCGCCACAGAAAATTGCACTTTCATAGAAGTGCCATCATCTGGCGCTGTATCCAACTCTTCCAGCAGCCCTGAAGCCGGGTGGCTTGTTGGGTAATAATGGGTTAATACTAGCTTTTCTTTACTAGCTAGTATTAAGCCAGAGATTCTTAATGTCAGGCAAGTTTTGACCCAGCCATTAAGAATCTCCAATAAAGGGTTAAAAAAAGACATCACACAGAGAAAAAATACTTTAATAGAAATAAATACACACACTTAGAGACTCCATGTTTATTACTCCCTCTCATCCCTTGACAATCCTGGTCTTCTGTCTTTTTTTTCCTTCAACCCATGCAGCTCTGCTACATCAGACAGCACTGCATGGGAGGAAGACGCTGCTGCTCCCCATGCAGTCTAATCACTCAGTGAGAGTGAGCAGAGGCTGCGGGCTGTAAGTGGTGACGTCACCACTGCCACCGTTGCTAAAGTAATTTGACAGGCGGGGTACTATAGCAATGGTGCTCCGATCACGGTATTCCCAGGGCCGCAATTCACTGGCTGTGACAGCCAGTCCTTGTATGTGGGCTGACTCTGTAAAGAGCGCCCACATGCAGGAACGGGGAAGCCGACCATGTGCCAGAGCATCTCGCTGTTACACGGAGATGCACAAACGAGCACCGCGTACCGGAGAGATGCACTGACAGGACCTAGCATGACGTCTAGCATGCTCAATTAACTAGTGTATGCAGGAGAGCAGACAGCAGCTGCAGAACTAAAAGGCTCAGCATGCTCTATGCATTGTGTATGCAGGAGAGCAGAAAGCAGTTGCAGAACTACAAGGCTCAGCATACTTCATCCAGGACTGTATGCAGGAGTTTTTTGCCTCCCAAAAAAATTACGTGTGCTTTGCCATATTTTTGTATGCTAGCCAGGTACAGCAGGCAGGTACGGCTGCCCCCAACCCCCAGCTGACTATTTGTACCCGGCTGGGAACTAAAAAAATAGGTAAGCCCTTTTTTTAATTATTTCATGAATTTCGTGAAAAAATTAAAAAAAAAAAAATCGACATGGGCTTCGCCCCATGTTTGCGTCCAGCCAGGTACAACTAGGCAGCTGGGGATTGGAATCCAGAGCACAGGTTGGCCCGAGCTTTCTGGGCCCCTCTGCTGTCAATTGCAGTCCGCAGCCGCCACAGAAAATTGCACTTTCATAGAAGTGCCATCATCTGGCGCTGTATCCAACTCTTCGATGTGGGCTTAGCTCAATTTTTGTGTCCAGCCAGGTACAACTAGGCAGCTGGGGATTGGAATCAGAAGCGCAGGGTGCCCAAGCTTTCTGGGCACCCCTGTTGCAAATTGCAGTCTGCAGCCACCTCAGAAAATGGCGCTTTCATAGAAGCGCCATCTTCTGCCGCTGTAACCAACTCTTCCAGCTGCCCTGGTGACGGGTGACTCACTGGGTAATAATGGGGTTAGGGCTAGCTGTATATTATCAACTGGCCCTAAGCCCGAAATTCATGGTGTCACGCCAATATTAGACATGGCCACCATGAATTTCTAGTACAGATAAAAAAAACACAACACACAGAAAAATATTTTTATTAGAAATAAAACACAACACAATTAGTGACTCCATCCTTATTGAAATAAAGAACCCCCCTCTGCAGTAATCCTGGGTCAAGGGTCCCGCGCCGTCCAATCCGGATCCAATATCATCTGATCGGTTTGCTTTAAGGCAAAGCGATCAGATGATGTGTCAGGTTCAAGGGCCTTAATCACATGACACAGCAGCTGATTGTACAAATGGCTTTTATACAATCAGCTGATGCATCAGTGCAAAAAAACCCCAAAAAACAAACTACACACGTCTGTGCAGACTCCTGTCCGACAGCAGCAGTTGATAGTTTAGCCGGCCGGGCGGTAAAAAGCCGGCCTCACCGCTGGACTTATAGTGTCAGCTGATTCCGTCAGGTGACCATATCAGCTGATCATCGCCAGGTCTGAGAGAGAGAAAAGAGAAGAGATAGAGAGAAGAGGAGAGAGAGAAGTGAGAGGAGAGAGCAATGCAGCCTCATTCCGTGAACTGCTTCAATTTTTGAGGTGTGTCCCACGGCTCACAGCTGATTACTAATGAATCAACAAATTAATTAACTAATTCTCTTTAGGCAGTAGCTCTAACCATTGAGCCACTGCCTGTAATGATAAGCATAGGAAGATTTGGTAATCTTGACCTCTATTTTGCACTTGAGAATCCAGAAGTGGATTATTCAGCTACAAAGAGGAGAGAGAGAGAGGGAAAAAGAGAGAAAAAGAGAGAGAGGGGAAAAAGAGAGAAAAAGAGAGAAAATGAGAGAGAGAGAAAAAGAGAGAAAAAGGAAGCGAGAGGGGGAGAAAGAAAGAAAAAGAGAGAGAGAGGAGAGAAAGCGGAGAGAGAAGAGAGAGAGAAGAGAGAGAGGAGAGAGAGAAAAGAGAGAGAGGAGAGAGAAGAGAGAGAGGAGAGAGCAATGCAGCCTCATTCCGTGAACGGCTCCGATTTTAGAGGTATGACCTGCGGCTCACAGCTGATGTCCGGCTCCTCCCCTCAGTGCATAATTAAATTAAATTAAATTATAATTATAAATAAATAATAATTATAATTTAAATTCTTTACTGGGACGGCCAGGACTTGAACTCGTGAAGTAATGCTCCTTAGGCAGTAGCTCTAACCATTGAGCCACTGCCTCTAATGAGAAGAATATGAAGATTTGCTTATCTTTACCTCTCCATTGCAGAGTGAAGTCTCTGGTGACAGCGCGGCTCACGTCAGGTGCTGCGTGGAGAGGACACAGAGCACTCGTGTTCTTCGGCGCTTCCTGTCAGCTTCACGTAGCAGAGCTGACAGTGTCGTGTAGATTACTTCAGACCTGGATTGTTGTTTGGGGATTAATAAACAGGTAAATGAGGGTGTTTTTTTGTCTTTTATTCCAAATAAAGGATTTTTTGTTGTGTGTGTTTCTTTACTTTCACTTACAGGTTAATCATGGAAGGTATCTCAGGGAGATGCCTGCCATGATTAACCCCTTATTGCCCCGATTGCCACCGCACCAGGGCAATTCGGGATGAGCTGGGTAGAGTCCCGGGACTGTCACATCTAATGGATGCGGCAATTCCGGGCGGCTGCTGGGTGATATTATTAGCGTGGTGCGCTCCCCATAACGTGGCACTCCCCATCCTGACAATACCAGCCTCCAGCCGTGTGGCTTTATCCTGGCTGGTATCAAAATTGGGGGGACCGCAGGTTTATTTTTTTTTTAATTATTTATTTATTTATTTTACTGCACGATATAGACCCGCCCGCCGGCGGCTGTGATTGGTTGCAGTGAGACAGCTGTCACTCATCGTGGGGGCATGTCTGACTGCAACCAATCATGGGTGCCGTGAGCGGGGAAGGCAGGGAATACATGATTGAATAATGAAGCGGCAGCCATTTGCAAAAGAGGAAAAGCCGCCGGAGATTTGTGACAGCCGTGCAGCCTCGCGCCCATGAGTAGGAAAGAGAGAGGGATTTTGCTGGGGACGCAGGACGCATGCAGATACACAACGTGCACACATACTTACTGTGAAAAGCCACGCTTTTGGTGATCGAACCGTTCTCGAACGGTAACTCGAACTGCCGAGCTTTAAGCAAATCGTTCGAGTTCGTCGAACGACTCGAACACCGCCCAAAATCACTCGAACTTGAAATTGGCGAACCGTTCGACTCCAACATCGCTTAACTCTAGCAAGGGGTCCCTCATATTTTGATACATAGCCAAGATAAAGCTCACAGCTGGGGGCTGCAGTCTGTAGCTGTCTGCTCTATTTGTGTTGCGAGTATTGCGAGTCAAAATATAATTGTGAAGTGTGTTTTCGGCACTTTTGCCATTCAAGCATGCGCATACACACTTAACCCCATGCTGTAAACTGTGCGTGCGTATCAGATTAGGCATGCAGACGCAGTGTAACTTCCCAGCTATGTGCCGTGCCGCGATGGATACGTCTAACTTCTGTGCATGCGCTTACAGTCTTGCTCTTACATCACAATTACCGCGCATGCGGGTCATGTACTTCTGAATGCCATGGCTCCCTGCGTGTCCGTCTCTAATAGTATGGTAATTTATTTATTATAATACATGTTTTAAGCACTCCTAACAGTGCTAGTTTTCATTCCTACCCCTGAGGAAGCCACAGGCGTGTGGCGATACACGTGGGGTCTCTCCACATCCCCCGTATACTTATTTCTTACTATAGGTGCTGCAGCAGGATGGTAACTGTTGTTTTGCCTACCCAGGCTAACCATTTGTCTGCATCCTAGTTTTATTGAAGCGATTGAACCCCATTGTGTATCAGTTCACCCTGCAATATTTTCATTTTCATCCTGTTGTACAGTGGGTCGTTCTACAGCGCTAGATTTGATCTTTTAGTCATTGTAGGTAAAGAATTTTTCTTTTCTTTGGTTTTCATCATTATCATATCTGTTGCACTGGAGTCTGTGCGCAGAACAGTTTGTATATTGGGGTATGGTGTATTCCCTTTCTGGGACACATATGTTATTTGGTTACAGAATGTGGGTTTTTTAAATGTTTTTAATGTGTGTTAGTGTGCCTTTTTGAATATTTTCAATAAAATTTGTATATTTTTGCTATTTATTGGGGATCCCAATTGCTTTACACACCGCTTTCTCTCTCTCTCTCTCTCTCTCTCTCTCTCTCTCTCTCTCTAACTTCTTTGTTTTCCCTGAATCCAAAACGCTGTGTTGTATAGTACAAGCACAGAGGATGGGATTTCTAGAAAACTTATGCCCACTTGCATGTTCGGCTCGCAGCAAAAATTGATCTGCGGTGCGGCTTTCCTGAGCCGCAGCATGTCAGTTCTTTACTGTGGAGTCACAAGCATCCTCCGTAGGGAGAACATGGTGAGAGACCGCAGTGCCCCGAACCCTGATCATGGGCACAGGCACCTGCGGTCTCCTGTGGGGGAGACTCGCGGCCCTGCAGAACAAGATCGTCTGCATCCAGGACATGGCGGATCCTGATTAAAGGCTCTAGGGATGTTTAGTTTGAAAAAGAGAAGGCTGAGAGGAGACTTAATAGCAGTCTACAAATATCTGAAAGGTACTCACAGTGCAGAGGGAACTACCTTATTCTTATTAGCACAATGAAGTACAAGAAGCAATGGGATGAAACTTAAAGGAAGGAGATTCAAATTAGGCGCCTTTGGAAAAAACTTTCTGACAGTGAGGGCAGTCAGGGAGTGAAACAGGCTACCACGAGAGGTAGTGAGGGCAGTCAGAGAGTGGAACAAGTGGCCATGGGAGGTAGTGAGGGCAGTCAGAGAGTGGAACAGGCTATCAAGAGAGGTAGTGAGGGCACTCAGAAAGTGGAACAGGTGGCCATGGGAGGTGGTGAACTCTCCATCAATGGAAATCTTCAAGCGGAAACTGGATAAGCATATAGCTGGGATGATTTAGGAAAGCCTGCACTCGCAGGGGATTGGACCCGATGGCTCTTGAGGTCTCTTCCAACTGTACCATTCTATGATTCTATGCTTGTATTCTAATAGTGCCGAACATATTCGCCCATCACTAGTGATAACTTATTAATCTGTGGAGATCTGACTGCTGTGTCCCTCACCAATTCACCGATTGGCAGAACAGGAAACCTTTGTTGTTGTCCGTATAGAGCGTTAGTGTGCATGACCAACTCCTCCCTATAATCGATGTGGGGGATAAAGTCACAATCAGGACCTGGAGCCTTATGGGCCAAAAGTTCAATTTCGGCCATATAAAAATATTAGTTGTATTATAATTATTAATAAAGACCTGCGATAGTTGAAGGCCATGTTGAAGATTTTGCTTTAGGGTCAACGAGCTTGAAGCTACACCATTGTGCAGTGGTTAATATGCTGTTAACAATATAAAGAAACCCTATAAATGAAAGTAACTTTTTCTGCTGTTATTTTTCCTGCCAGGAGTAACGCTTCTCCAAGCTCCTCTAAATAATCCCTGACCTACAGTAATTTCCTAACCACTTACTTTCAGCGTTCACCGTATCCTCTAATTACTCTGAAGTAGAGGTAATTACGAGCTGTATCAGTGGCTGGAACATACAGTATTTAGACCCTTGTCTCAATGGGTCGAGGGTGGATATTGCTATTGCATTAGTTCACCTTTTGTATATGCAATTGAACTTAATTTATTCTGCATGATTAAACCTGACTTTATATCTGAGCTGTAAAAAAAAAATTCTGAATAATTGTACAGAAGCTACGAGCAAACAACTCACACTGTGATCAAGTAATGATATACACCACATTCCAAAAAGCAATGTTTTTCTAGCCTTGTGCAGCCTCGTTAATAATAATGAAATATTTATAATTACAAAGGATCATGTAAAAAGTGCCCAGTTTTATTTTATTCCCACTTTTCACGATTATTTTGTTTTTTTCTTGTTTTTAAATCTGCCTTATGGTTACAGTGGTATAAGTCTTTTATTTAGTGTAAATTTTATTTTTTAAAAAATAAAAAACAGTACATTTACACTTTAGATCTTATGACAAGTCCTTGTGACACTAGTCACTACTTATGGGTAGTACAAACGGTAGAGTAGTCAGGATAGCCGGGGTCTGGTAACAGGAAGACACATATGAACACAGGGAGTACACAGAGGCGTAGTCAGATCACGATCCGAGGGTCAGAATACCAGGAGGGCACATAATAGATTCAGGGAGAAATCTGAGACTTGGTCAGGTAACGGTCAGAGGTCAAAAGCTGGGGGGTCGTGACAAGTACAGGGAGCGGACAAAGAGGAGTCAAATAACAGTCCGGGATAAGGAAACCAAGATCAGAAAACAGACAGGAATTGAGGCCAACAGCACAACAACAGAACCAGAATGTATGACTGGCAAGGTTCTGGGAGAGCATGCTCAGTAAAGAAACAGAGCAATTACCCGGAAGATGGAACACCTGAGTAATCAGCACCTCCCAGAACCAGCATGAAAACCAGTGCTGTCAATCAACCTCCCAGCCAGAAGACCAGGAAAACACAGCAGAGCATCTCCTAATGTGCAAGATGCTCTGCACAGAGAAATTGTGACAGTGAACAATATCTCAGTATAAGGCCGGAGCCACACGGGGACTAATGTGATCCTCGCATGAAACTCGGCTCGTGTTGGCAGCACAGCAGGAGCTGAGTGTCATGCTAGTGTCACTGCGACTGAGGTCCGATCATGCGATCGGACCTCAGCTGCAAGGAACAGGTCGGCACTGAGGAGGGGCGGGCCAGCGCTGAGGAGGAGTGGGCCGGCACGGAGGAGGAGAGGTAGGGATTTATCTCCCTCTCTCCTCCGTAGTCGGCTATTGCCATTCTCGCCCTGCACTCACGGTAAACCAGTGCACTGAAAGTGCAGTGCGATCTTTCTCTCGCCCCATAGACTTGAATGGGTGCGAGAGAAAGAGTCTCGCATTACAATTGCAGCATACTGCGATTTGTTTTCTCAGTCCGATTGGGGCTGAGAAAATATTCGCTCATGGGTGCTGACACATAGGGTAGTATTGGTCCGAGTGGAATGCGATGTTTTATCGCACTCCACTCGGTCTGATTTTCATGCCGTGTGTCTTAGGCCTGAAGGGGGCTTTACACGCAGCGATATCGCTAGCGAGCGAACCCGCCCCATCGTTTGTTGGTCACAGGCAAATCCCTACCCGTGGCGCACAATATCGTTAGGAGCCGTCACACGGACTTACCTGCCTAGCGACGTCACTGTGGCCGGCAAACCGCCTCCATTCTAAGGGGGAGGTTCATCACTAAGCAGCTGCCCAATAGAAGCGGAGGAGCGGAGCCAGAGATGAGAGGCCGTAACATCCCGCCCACCTCCTTCCTTCCTCATTGCCGGCGGCTGCAGGTAAGCTGTAGTTCGTCGTTCCCGAGATGTCACACATAGCGATGTGTGCTGCCTCAGGAACGACGAACAACCTGCGTCCTGAACAATCAAGGATTTTTTGAAAATGAACGACGTGTCAACGATGGACGATTTGGTGAGTATTTTCCATCGTTAACGGCCGCTCGTTGGTGTCACATGCAACGACGTCGCTAACGATGCCGGATGTGCGTCACAGAATCCGTGACCCCGGCAATATATCGTTAGATACGTCGTTGCGTGTAACGGGGCCTTCATTCAGGTTGAAAATAATTGTGGGGTCACAGAAAACCTTCTATTTGGTCTCCAGAAACAAAATAATAGGCCTAAAATCAGAGATATGGAACAGAATTAACTTGACCACTGAGGAAGGATTTCCAGTCGTGATGGTTACTATACCCCTTAAAACTTAACCTAAAAATAATACACCGACTGCATGCGACTTGGTTAAACAAATTGGCCACAGCAGCCTTTATTACCTATTATTAACATACTACCACAAAAAGGGGGCGCCGTCCAACGGGCGACCCCAAACACAGAATAATAGGTAACACATAATAATAAACGGTACATGAAACCCTATGTAGGCCCGGTCCAGAAACCCTTTTCTACACCAATATCCCTGGCCGCAACACTCCGACCCAGAGATGAGGTATTAATCACCCCACGGATTAATACCCCCCAAACTTTGCAGAACCCCGTGCCTGCAATTTCCCGGAACCCAGAGACACCATACCAAGACAGTGCCTCTCGGTCCAGCTACAAAATCCCTTCCAACCGCTTCTGGACCAGACCTACCCCCGCTGCTGCGACAAAACATACATCCCTTTTATAATAATTCCTTGTTGTCTTCTTGTTTTTTTTTGAACATAGTTAAACAACTCACAAACACAAAAAAGGGAGGGTGGGCGGGAATCTGTCGCCGTCCGGAGTCCAAAAGGGGAGGTAAGACCCTCCCTCATCGCTTTTATACTCCCCCCCCCCTCCCCTACAGGGATCCTTTCTCCACCAATCCCCTATACCTTCCCATAATGCCCCTCATTATAACTTTATTAACCCCTCACTCCCTCCCTTCCCTCTGGTCATGTCGCCCCTCCCCCCTATGGGGTCCATGGCTTTCTTGACCACTGAGGAAGGATTTCCGGTCGTGATGGTTACTATACCCCTTAAAACTTAACCTAAAAATAATACACCGACTGCATGCGACTTGGTTAAACAAATTGGCCACAGCAGCCTTTATTACCTATTATTAACATACTACCACAAAAAGGGGGCGCCGTCCAACGGGCGACCCCAAACACAGAATAATAGGTAACACATAATAATAAACGGTACATGAAACCCTATGTAGGCCCGGTCCAGAAACCCTTTTCTACACCAATATCCCTGGCCGCAACACTCCGACCCAGAGATGAGGTATTAATCACCCCACGGATTAATACCCCCCAAACTTTGCAGAACCCCGTGCCTGCAATTTCCCGGAACCCAGAGACACCATACCAAGACAGTGCCTCTCGGTCCAGCTACAAAATCCCTTCCAACCGCTTCTGGACCAGACCTACCCCCGCCACAGGACAGGACACGTGACACCTTACGTGGCCTGGACCCGCCACACGCCCAAGGCTTGCTCCACACCATCCCGCAAACCCAGGGCCCATAAATCAGAACCAATGTCATTAAGATGAACCCCATCACCTCTCCGAAACTGCCACTTCGCCGATTCCAGGTCCACATGCCTCACCACCACGCCGCCGTTTCTCCGCACGAAACGCGCAACCACCCTGTTCACTTGTGCCCGGGCGCGATTAATCTTCTCAACCGACCGGGCCCCCCTCCACCATAATCTGGCCACAATATCCGACCACACCACTATCAGGCCCGGATACCTTGCCCATAACCGCAGTAGGTCGATCTTAATGTCCCGAATCAGATCGCGGGATGCCCGCGAACCCAGGTCATTCCCCCCCACGTGCAAAACCAACACGTTCGGGGGTCTGTCCATCCTGCAATAGTACTCGAATTCCGGCACGACCCTGCTCCATTCCATGCCCCGCACTCCAATCCACTTGACCGATGCCAGCGACCTGTCCAGACCCAACTGCCGACCATTCGGGCGAGCGTCGGCCCGACGGGCCCCCCAAAAAACGAACGAGTGCCCCAGGATCCAGATCAGACACACTCCTACAATAAAGGAAACAATTTTAACAACAACACCAGCATTCCAGATTGCAACAAAGAACAACAAAAACCTAACGGCAGAACAAACAACTCCCCACCAGAGCCCTCAACGAGATAATAACTGCGGGCGCACATAACCATGAAAACGAGAGGACTCCCACCGACCAATCCGTCTCACCATGTCATCTCCAAGACCCCAACGAGAAGCCTTGGTAGCCGCCCCAATCCTGAACGAATGGGACCCGTAATCCTCTGGGCGCTCACCCGCCCAGCCCAAACAACTCCTCAGCACTGACACAAACTGATAACGAGACAACCAAGCCCCGTCCTCGTGACGTAGCAGCGGGCCCGGAAGACCGCCCCGCAGACCACAAAACTGACTCACCACCTGCACCGGGCACAAGCCATCCCCTTGCACCGCATACAACACTACCAACCTGCCCCGACCCATCTGGTCCGTCTTGGACCGCCGAAGCCGACACTCCACTCTCCGTCCCACTACCGACACATCCTCGAATAGCAAACCACCCCCAATCACCCTTGACGGGCTCACCAATTCTCCTATCCGAAAAGCCCCGAAAAAAGCCAACATGAAAGCAGTTTTAAACAACACCGTCTCATACGCTGAGACACAAATGCCCTGCAAACCATCCACCAAACGCCGTAACAAGTCCAACGAAATGGGCCGCCTAGTGTCCCGCACCTTCACCCCTTTCCGAAAACCTTTCAATGCTTGCCGTACCCGAAAGTCCCTTGAAACGTCCTGCTCACCCCTAACCTTTAACCAGAAGGCCACGGCCGCCACCCTAATCGCCACCGCCGACGCTGACCTCCCAGCCCTAAAATCCTCACTCACCAATGCCAAGAGCGCCAGTAAATAATCCGCTCGCCCGTTACCAAACATCTCACCCAGCACTGCCTGCCACTCAACCCACACCTTAGCATAACGGCACCAAGTCACCTCGGTCACCGAATTCCTAATCAAACCCGCAATCACTGCCTCACCAGGCTCCACAATTCCTCTGGGCACACCGCTCCGACCTCGTCCGCTCCCGGCAGTAACTCCCGAAACCTGTGGAACTGAAAACGAGATAAAGCGTCAGCCACCCCGTTATCCACCCCCGGCACATGTTTTGCAACCACATGAATATTCCACAGCAAACACTTGAGCACCAAATGACGCAAATATGCCACTACAGGTCCAGATTTCGCTGACAAGCTGTTGATTGCATGTACAACTGCCTGATTATCGCAATGGAAGCACACCTTACGTCCCGAAAATTGCGACCCCCACAACTCCACCGCCACCACGATTGGAAACAACTCGAGCAGGGCCAGATTTTTGACCAGGCCACCCTGTCGCCAATCCTCGGGCCACCTTCCCACACACCAATGACCCTGAAAAATGGCGCCGAAACCCGCCGACCCGGCCGCATCCGTATATAGTTCCAGAGCATCATTGGGCACCACCTTCTTCAACCACAAAGTGCGGCCGTTAAAATGTCGCAAGAAGACGTCCCAAACCAACAAGTCTGCCTTGATCTCCCGCGTGACCCGCACGAAATGCGCCGATGACCGTACGCCTGCCGTAGCTGCCGCCAACCTCCTGGCGAAAACACGCCCCATCGGCATAATCCTGCATGCAAAATTCAGCTTTCCAAGCAAAGACTGTACCACCTTAAGCCGCACTTTTTTTGCTGCCAGCATTGCTGCAACCGCACTCCGCAAATCCACAATCTTGTCCTCTGGCAGCCTACATTCCATGGCCAGCGAGTCGATCTCAATCCCCAGGAACCGCATAACCGGCGCCGGCCCCTCCGTTTTTTCCTGCGCCAAAGGGATCCCGAACCGATCCGCCACTCTCTGCAAGGCGAACAACAAACCAGCGCAAACCATGGAACCCGCCGGACCAACACACAGAAAATCATCCAAATAATGAATAATGGACGACAAGCCGGACACGTCCCGCACCACCCACTCAACAAAGGAGCTAAACACCTCAAAATATGAACAAGAAATCGAACAGCTCATGGGCAAACAATGATCAACATAAAACTTCCCGTTCCACCAGCAACCCAAAAGGTGCTGACTCTCCGGATGCACCGGCAACAAACGAAACGCCGATTCTACATCCGCCTTTGCCATCAATGCACCGCGTCCTGCCGCCTGTACCAAGTCCAACGCTTTGTCAAACGAGACGTAGTACACCGCCGACAATTCCGGCGCAATGCCGTCATTCACAGACGACCCCTCCGGAAATGAAAGATGATGAATGAGCCGAAATTTATTCGGCTCCTTCTTTGGCACCACCCCCAGCGGGGACACCACCAAATTACTGCACGGAGGGCTCTCAAATGGGCCCCCCATCCTGCCCAGCTCAACCTCTTTACCCAACTTCTCACCCACAACCATAGGGTGGTCCCTTGCCGACCGTAAGTTGCGACAAACCGGAGGCAATGCCTCAACCGCCGACGGAATCCGAAAACCGTACAAAAAACCAAACCGCAAAAGCGACGCCGCTGCCCCGTCCGGGTACCTACTTAAAAACGGCGCCATCGCCTCTATTTTCACCGGCGTCCTCCCTTTTTCCAGACCCGTCCCCAGCCTTGCCTCTCCCTTTTTTAAAGCATTTGGACAAGCTATGTCCCCCCCCCGCAGCCGGAGCACTCATACTTGAACCTACACGCTGCGCCAAATTTGCACTGGCCTTCGTTAAATTGCCAGCACAATCCCTTTTTCTGAATCCCCGAGGGCCCGGCTCCCGGTCCCCCGGCACCGCCACGAAAGGGTTGGCTCGGGGCCGCCATTAAGCGCATCCATAAGGAAATGTCCTTATGGTCCCACCGCATGCCGGGCCGCAACGCCTTCCGCTGCCTAAACTGCTCATCATACCGCAGCCATGCCAAACCCCCGTACGTGCGATACGCCTCCCCGATTGCATCCATATAGCCGAATAGAGCCGAGCAGTGCTCCGGCTCCTTTTCCCCTACCACGCTAGCCAAAATTGCGAACGCCTGCAACCAATTGGAAAAGGAACGAGGAATGAGCCTATAACGGCGTTTTTCTTCCTCCTCCTTTTCCTTCTTGGAATCGCTCGGCTTCACCTTGTCTAGGTTAAATTTTTCCAGGGGCAGCAGGGAAAATATCTCCACCTACTCCCCTTTCCAAATTTTTTCCCTCACCTCTTTTTTGAGGTGCGCCCCTAGCGGTCCCTCAAAGCACACATACACCTCGCTCTTAGCCCTATCATCCAGCCGCACCACCTCATCTTCCTTTTCCTTCTCCTTTTCTCCAGCTTTATCGCCTGCAGTCTCCACTACTCCGCTACCTACACCCGCCCCCACCGGCACCTTCTCGCCGCTAGCCGCCGCCGCGCCATCCACCGCCGACCCTGTCCAGGCCGTCGCCGCCGCCGGCGCTCGCGCTAAACCCTGCAAAAGCCCCAGCAACTGGCTAAGCAAAACTGACCCCTCTGGCGCTGCCGTGCCCGCAGCCACCTCCCCAACACCCGCACCCCGCGCCGCAAGCAATGCCGAATCCACGGCTAGCTCACCCGACCGTGACGCGGAGACGGAATTCGATACTGCGATGTCGTCCGCCAGCGGCTCCTCTAATTCATCCCCCGACCTGAGGGCTCCTTCTTCCTCTTCGCTGTAGCCGTCCTCCACCGTCCCAGCTCCAGAGGACGCAGCCGATGCGTCCCCTCCACCACAGCCACCCTCCTGGGCAGCCGCGTGGGCACTGGCGGCGGGCGTCCGCTGCTTTCTTTGCGGCGACAGCCCACAAGACCGTCCTGTCCCCTGGGCCGCCGCCGACCGAGTCCTCTTCCTGGAGGAGCCTCTCCCCGAGCTCAGGGGGCTCCCCACCGCCGATTCCCGCCCTCCCGGGCCTCCGACCGAGACCTCCCGCTGGGTCCTCCCCCCCCCTGAGGGAGACCGCGTCCGCCGGGCGCAGAGCTGATGACCTGAGGGACCTGGCGCGCCCTGCGGGGGTCCCACCGTCCCTCCTCTCCTCCGCAGCCGTGCAGGTATCCGGGTGGCGCCTGCCCACACCGGTCCCCCTGCTGGCTGCCTGCGCCCGGCCCCCCCCAACGTCCCCGGGGGGTATTGCTGGCCTCCATCACAAGCCGGGCACGCTCCTGGTCAGAAGCAGCCGCCGGGACGTGCCCCACCGCCGGGGGCCCGGCGTCCAGAGCAGGCCCCAGGCTGGACACGCCCCCTCTCCGTGCCTCCGGTTCATGCTGGGCACGGCCCGGTCCCCGGGCTGCCGCCGACCTGTTAACTCGAGCCCGCGGCCTGGGACCGGAAGTAGGCCCCAGGCCGGGCCCGCCTCCATCCAGGCCACCGCTGGCCTCATTCCATCGCCGGGCTCGCTCCCGGCCGGGAGACGCCGCTGGGCTCTGCACTCCAGCCCGAGGCCTGAGACAGGAAGAAGGCCCCGGGCTGGCCACGCCCCCTTCTCGGCCGTCGCGGCCGCGTCGGAGATTCCTCCCGGCGGCCGGAGCGGACGCAGGGAGCTGCCGCTGCCCGCCCCGCCTCGGAGGGTCCCGGGGGGGGCTCTCACTTGGCCTCCTTGCTCCCCCCGCACCCGGAGAGTACCGGACAGGGGGCCTGGAACGCCGCCCACGGCGAGGGGGGGAACAAGGGGCAGGTGCCGACGGGGACACACAGGCAGCCCTGACGTGGGATTGCACTGCCTGGGCCCCGTGCACCGCCATCGCCGCTCTAATCAGCCGATTCAGCTCCTGGAGGTCCGCCATGCTGGTCCTTGTGGTCCTGGTCCTGGGTCTCTAATCTGTCGCCGTCCGGAGTCCAAAAGGGGAGGTAAGACCCTCCCTCATCGCTTTTATACTCCCCCCCCCTCCCCTACAGGGATCCTTTCTCCACCAATCCCCTATACCTTCCCATAATGCCCCTCATTATAACTTTATTAACCCCTCACTCCCTCCCTTCCCTCTGGTCATGTCGCCCCTCCCCCCTATGGGGTCCATGGCTTTCTTTCTAAGCTTGAAAGAAGACATTATGCAAAAACAATACTGCGTCCCCTCTGCAACTATCATTGGATGCATGAACTTGCTCAAGATTGGAAAGCTGGTTTGTTTGTGACTTAAGACTCCTTTTTCCCAAGATACTAATGTTCTTGAATTCAATGTTCTAGGAAGTGATTACGCAAACTAAAATCAAGACAGAGTTAGGTTTCTGTGAATGTGTTAATTGGCCATCCTTACTTGTACCATTTAGGTTTACACAACTAATAGAGACGAGGGATCTTTTGAAAATCCAATGTCATCGAATTATTCCAAAAAGTTAATTCACTGCATATCCTTAGTAGCACAATTGCTGGGAAGAGACATATAGAACTTTGAGGTCTCCTAAAAATATATCCAAACCCTTTCAATACCTTTAAAGCAAATGCAACCTTGGTAATGTCAAAGTGATAATATATGGCCATTGCCAAACGATGGTATCCAGTGGTAGGTAAAGATAATTGAACCGGAGGTTTGGTGTTCGGTGTTTGTACCAAGCACATACTTTTGTACAAAAAACAGAGTATGGATTCGACATTCGGGTGCTTGAAGTATGAACACAACTTGCGCTAGCACCTCAGTGCCCGGATATGCTCAGTGGTCAGACCAGTTCAAGCCTCTTGCATTGTTTGAATGGCTTGCACTGGGTTTTTTTTAAAAAAATAAAAAATTTTTTATAAACCCTGCCCATCGGCCCCCGGATGGGATCTGTTTATGGCTGGCTGCATATTGGGGTTGAGGTCAAGTTTGGGTTCCAAACTGATCTTAATTTAAAGCTCAGCTGACCCCACCGAACCGAGCTTACACGGGTCCACTCATCTCTAGTGGTAATCAACAGTCTGTTCCTCACATACTAATCTTCTCTGACATGCTGCCACACACACTACATGTACAGTTTGTTCAGTGTTTTATCATGTTTCTCACTTTATGTGAGCTGTGACATCCTCTTACAATACAAAATGCACATTAGAATGGCTGCTGCATTCCCTGCCTCTATTTTTATACAGACTACTGTCACTCCTAATGTCAGTGCTTGGTTTGGGGATTGATCTGGTGACCTGTGGTTTTGTGGTCAGTTCTTCAGTCTTTTCTTCCATGTCCAAATATTGTTGATGCCTATGGTCTTTGATTTCTTTTCTAATTTGCTCCTTTCCAGGTGTTTCTCATTTTCCCTTTTTTGTTTTCCCTATCACATTCTGGGTTGAGTTAAATACAGTATATAGTGATGAACGAGCACTAAAATGCTCGAGTTCTGAGGACTTAAATTGAGCATGTTGAATGCTCGACTTAAGTAATGAATATAATGGGAGTTAATGGAAAACTCAAGCATTTTTCCAGAAGACCTTGTCAGAGTATTACGCCACTTTTATGAACTGACAACAAAACATACAAAACCTAAGATTAAATGTATTTTACAGGGAAAAAATGTTAAGAAACTTTCATTGCTGTATAATGATTTGTAAATAAAGCTAAAATAAAAAGGGGAAAAAAAAACAAAAAATGCCTCCCCCATCACTTAAGGTATTTGCACGTGATCAGTATATGTCCAGACTTTCAAGCAGCTTAATTAACACATGGTGATGTTTATCATGGTTTAATCTAATAAATAAATTATTTTAAAAAAACGCGTGCGCTCCCCCCTATTTTTGATAACAAGCCAAGGTAAAGCAGACAGCTAGGGGCTGGGAACATCCATGGTTATTGGGCCCTTCCCAGCCTAAAATAGCAGCCTGCAGCCACCCCAGAAGTGGCGCATCACATTGAATGAGCCAATTCTGGCACTTAACTTTGGCTCTTCCTGATTTCCATGGTGTGGTAGCAATCGGGATAATGGTAATTTAGGCTGATGTCAGCTGTGTATTGTCAGCTGGCATCAAGCCCATGAGTTAGTAATGGAGAGGCATCTATCAGACACCCCCATTACTAACCCAGAAATTTAAAAGAAAAAAAAACACACATTACATTTTTTTTATTTTAAAAAACACTTCCTGACTCTAGCCCTGGTTCAGCAATACTGTATATTAAAAAAAAATAGTCATGCAGATCTGGAGTAGTCCACCGAATCCAATGTAGTCCACAAATGGAAACTTGAAAGACATAAAAAGATAGAAAGAAAGACAAGATACTGTCCCTCATTCATCAATTTATTATTAAAAAAATAAACCCCGCAGCTGTGACATAGTCCAATGTGTTCCCATGATGTCCACCGATTCTGTAGTACAACCTATGGAGCTTCGTTCTTAGAATGACGCTTCATAGATCAATCCTGGTCAGGCTGCACTTTGCAACACCTGGCAACTGTGACGGGTGGTGATGATGTGCTGCCCCCGTGCTCGGCAGCTACTGAGCCGCTTGGGTCCGGACCTTCCGTGGGGTGGCTCGAGAGTCTCGAGGGGGTTTGGCGGTTTGGGGACGTAAGTGTATGGTCGGGGCCGTGTCGAGTTCGTAACGCCACCCACGGGATGTGGTGAAGGTGGACACCACCGCTGCGGTTACGGGGCACCCGGGGGAGAAGTTGCGCAGCAAGTTGTTAACCTCTCCGTGGGTAGGGGTGGTGGCCCCGGGACCTGCTGGGTTGAGCTGGTGAAGGGAGATGGGCGGCCAGAGGGCACTGGTGTACTCACGATTAGTAAACACACAAGTCTTTGGTAAATCAAGGTGATGGGGGTTGGTGCCCACAGCCGGCTGCAGTCTGGTCTCCCACCTGGTCGGTGGTCTCTGTCTTTCTCCCGCACCTGTTTTGTGATGGTGGACTACCTGCGCCTGCAACGTCAGGAGTCCGCTCCCCGGCTTGTAGTTGTCGGAGGAGCCCTTTGCCCGCAGACGCTGGCCCGTGGGAACTTTCTGCCGTGGCAGTGGCTTTCTATCCCCCTCATTGGGCTGTTGTCTTCAGTCGGGACTTTGGGTGGGAAAGGACCTATAGTCCTAGCCGCAATCAGTAAATTAGCTAGCCCCCAGTAGCTTCTGGACCTAGATTCAGGGTCTGAGTACCCCCCTTTGTGCTCCGGTTTCCGGGTCGGTTCCCCGGGTCAGTACCGGCGGGCCACTACCCTGTCCCGGTCCACCTCGGTTCCACCGAGCCATCTTCCCGGCTCCTGGAGACCGAGGCCTCCGTATGCCTCCTAGCCAGAGGTACCAGGGCTCCTACCCTGGCACCTGTCAGTTAGTTGCAGACCTGACACACAGGCCTGCCTCCACTTCCCCTCCACTAACAGACTCCCAGACTAAAAAAAAACTAAACTGACTGTTTCCTGCCTCAGGCTCTCCGAACTCCTCGCTGGACATGTCCAACCGCCTGGCCACGTCCCCTGGTCTGTCCATCAAGCCCTGAGGGAGGTGACTAGGGTTTTAATGGTTGGCTGTCACCTTCTTAGGGGACTGGTGTAGTGCGGGGATCTGTGACTACCTGGCTGGTCCAGGGCGTCACAATGACATCAGTAATGTTACCGCTCATCACCGCTCTTGCCAGATCACACAGAAGGCAGTATGAGACTTGGAATGTCTGATGAGTGGTGGTGACGTTACTGAGTTATTAATGTCATTAGCAATTCGTATCATAGAGTGCAGCCTGACCAGGAGTACCTATGAAGTGTCATTCTCAGAACGAGGCTCCATAGGTTGTACTACAAAATCAATGGATGTCCTGGAAACACCATGGATTATGTCGGAGTTGCGGGGATTATTTTTTTTAATAATAATAAATTGATGAACGAAATACAGTATCTTGTCTTTCTTTCTCTGTGTTGTTTTTTCAATAAAATATTTTTGTGGGCTTTTTCTTTTTTAGCTTACTGGATAGATGCCTCTCCATTACTAACATCAAGGCTTGATGCCAGCTGACATTACACAGCTGACATTAGTGCTAACTGTCATTACCCTGATCGACACCGCACCAGGGCAATCGTAAAGAGTTGAGACTTAGGGGTACTTTGCACGCTGCGACATCGCTAGCCGATGCTAGCGATGCTGAGCGCGACAGTACCCGCCCCCATCGCACATGCGATATCATGGTGATAGCTGCCGTAGTGAACATTATCGCTACGGCAGCTTCACACGCACTTACCTGCCCTGCAACGTTGCTCTGTCCGGCGAACCACCTCCTTACTAAGGGGGCAGGTCGTGCGGCATCTTAGCGACGTCACACAGCAGGCGGCCAATAGAAGCGGAGGGGCGGAGATGAGTGGGATGTAAACATCCCGCCCACCTCCTTCCTTCCGCATTGGCAGCGGGACGCAGGTAGGAGATGTTCCTCGCTCCTGCGGCTTCACACACAGCGATGTGTGCTGCCGCAGGAACGAGGAACAACATTGTAACATCGGTCTTTCCGAAATTATGGAAATGACCGACGCTACACAGATCGCCGATTTACGACGCGTAAATCGGCGCATCTAGGCTTTACAAGTTGCGACATTGTTACTGGCGCCGGATGTGCGTCACTTTCGATTTTACCCCGACGATATCGCAGTAGGGATGTCGCAACATGCAAAGTACCCCTTAGCGCCAGATTTGCTGCATCTAATGTGATGCGCCATTTCTAGGGTGGCAGCAAGCTGATATTGTTAAGCTGGGAAGGGCCCAATAACCATGCACCTTGCCACCCTAATAATATCAGCCCGCAGCTGTCTGCTTTACCTTGGCTGGTTATCAAATGATTTATTTATTACATTCACTAATGTTAAATACCCTTTAGTGCCACATGAAAAGCACTAAACGGTGCAAGTGTATAATATGTGGGGGGGGACACATTACTTTACTTTGATCAACTTCTAATCTAAGCTCTCCCTCCTAGATCAACTCTCCCTAAACTGTTTCCAGAGAAGATTGTGCCAAGCATCGGATCACTGGGTCTTATATCTGATGAAATGTTGCCAGCCAATTACAGTAATGGCAGTAGTCAACATGGCTATGGCATTATTGTGTATGGCAGGCAAACCAAACACGTTAATGTTAGTGTCTAACAGCCGAAAAACATACGGGGTAGGGACTCGAGCATGTTGCACGGGCACGTGCAAAATTTGATCAAATAACGACAATATGACAGCACCCCGATGCTCGATTGAGTATCAAACAGTGGCGTGCATGCTCGGCCATCACTAATTATATATGTTCAACCCCATACTGCACTTCCTTGCTGGCTATAGTTCCATGTGGACCTATTCCTGGGATTTTCAGACCTTCATCTTAGGGGATTACTTTTGAAGTACATGTCAGTTGAGTGTCTGTTGTAAGTCGTGTGTTCTCCTTCCCAGCTCAATGTCCTTTCACCTTAGTTATACGTTTTTAAATTTATCTCACACTGGGTTTTCTGTTTGATCCGGCACAACTTTCTCTATTCTAGTAGGTAATGTGTGCTGGCCTCCCCTCTGGTCCTTCTGGAGGCACAAGAAATCCCTCGACGGCCTTTTAGGAAGCTAAGTCCAAGGTGGTTGTTAGTTGTGTGGCTAGGGTTTATTTATTCTGTACAGGTTTGCCGCCCCTGCAGCGGTCGAACTGCTCGGATACGGGGAGGGGTCTACTGTGGCTCGGGGGGCTCATGACCACTCGAATGTAAAAGGGGGTATTTATAGGGGATAAGAGTTTGTGATGCCACCCATGGTTCACGGTAAGGGAAGTACCCCCGCTGCCGATGGGAGTACTCGGGGGATATGGAGTGGGGCAGCCAGATGACGTTTACCTCCATGGGTAGGGGGGGCCCCGGGACTCTGGATGGTGTTGGGGAGCGTGGAGCGGATTGGAAGCAGGGGAGGACCATGTACTCACTCAGGCAGTGTTGGAGATGATGCGACCGCAAAGCAGACTCTGACAACAAGGTAAACCAAGTCTCTGGGTGCCGCTCGAGGGAGCCCGTCTGAGTATCTGTCCCTTATAGTACTGCCGGGTGGTCTGGAGCCTGCCTCCATGCACAAATTTGAAGTGTTCTGGTGGCCCGTTGGCATAAAGCTGTCCGGGCCCCGCTCCCTACTTGTTGGTAGTGGAGGTGTGGTCTGAAGGACTCACGCTTGGGATTTCTGTGGGCTGCTTGGTTTTGAAAGCCCTATCCCCCTCGTTGCGCTAGTGCTTCTGATCTCTGAGCTTCTTGGGGACAGTCCATAAAGACACTATCCTCTGCAGGTTAATTGCCGGGTTGCCTGAAGCTACGCCCCGACCTAGGGTCCAGTACCCCGCTGTGCTTTCAGTCCCGGGACGGTTATTAGACTCAGATGCCTCCCGTCCTCCAAGACCGGGTCCAGGCACCAACACTCAATACCCTGCGACTGGGTCTCCCACTCCTCCGGTCCCAGACCACTTTCTGTGACCCAACCTCTCACTCCCAGGGAGAAACACACTCCCCAGATCCTCACTAGTCGAGGGCTAAAACTACACTGTCCTACTTCCCTTCCACCAGTCTGCCTGACCCCTAGGTGAGCGGCCCTATTCCAGCTCAGCAGCCCACTGGTGTGTCTGACAGGGTGTAGTGTAAGGTGTGGTTGGGATTTGTATGCTGATGGAGGCAGTACCATAGGTTGGGAACCCAGAACTATGGGGGTTGAGTCCTGCACTATGCGATAAAGAGCATGCAGTACCCTGTGACGTCCTCACTAGTCCAGGGGCATCACACAGGGACCAGTTAGCTCCGGCCGTGCCTTCCCCTTTCCGTCAACCGTGTGTGAGTGATTAATGTTGATAACACCTGACTGGCTCTTCCATATGATGTGATAGCTGTAAGACATTATGAAGAAGCTTGCCTTACTATGCCCTAAGTCATGTAAACCATCTTTGGCTGTTGCCATTTTATGCCTTTTGTGTAGATTCCAGAGGGGCAAATATGCTGGTACTGAAAAATGCCCAGGAGAGGCCACAGACTGTGCTTAATAGAGCATCAATATGATGACTGTCACAAGGTGGCGCTAGACACTACTAGTATGCAGTAAATGGAGAGGTAGTCAGACAGGCCGGGATCATAGACCAGGAGGCATGACAGTACACGTGGGACGGGGGGGGTGGGGGGCAGAGAGAGAAGAGGTTGAGGTACAAGCCAAAGGTCAGGGTTCCAGGAGAGTATATACAAGATACAGGGAGTAGGCGAGTACGCGGTAAGCAGGAAGTCCGAGGTCAGAAGCTGGAAAGTCACAACAGAAACAGGGGAGGACAGGTAGAGATGAGTAAACAGCAGTCCAGAGTTGAGAGACCAAAAGCTGAACACTGAGCACTAGGGATGAGCGAATGTATTCGCCACTATTCGGTATCCGATGGATAACAGCCTATTCGCGCCATTCGGTATCTGAAGAATAAAACAACATCCGCTCCGTTGCTTTCATTTTCATTTCTGACTTCCTGGCGCCTGTTTTCCAGTCAATGAACACATCTGATGTAGTTTTCTCTCACATTAACGCCACAGCCAGCTTTGTTGTGGGGTTAGTGTGCCGCCCCTGCAGCGGTCGAACTGCTCTGATCCGGTGGGTGGTGATTACTCGTGGCTTGAGGGTCTCCGGACCCAGGGGCTAGGGTCCACACTCAAATGGAAAAGGGGGTATTTACAGGGGATAAGTATATATAGTTCGTGATGCCACCCGTGGTGTACGGTACTTGGGAATACCGCACCGCCGATGCCATTGAGAGTAGGGTGTTGGAGTGGGGCAGCAAGATGATGTTACCCTCCACGGGTAGGGGAAGGCCCTGGGACTCGGGATGGTGCTCTAGGGTGCAGGGGGAGCGCAGGCCCGCTGTTTGCAGGGGTCAGTCGGGTACTCACTCAGCAATAAAGCAGACGATGACAACAGGGTAAACCAAGTCTCTGACTGCCGTTGTCTCTTGAGGGGAGCTCGTCCGGGTCCCGTCCCCTGCAGCACTGCCTGGTGGTCCGTGACCCGCCTCCTGGCACAAATTTAGAGTGTCCTTTGTGGCCCGTCAGCTTGGAGCTTTCCGGGCCCCGCTCCCCACTGTGGCTAAGGAGCCTGCTCTCAAGGGCTCATGCTTGGGATTTCAGTGGGCTGCTTGTGTGGAAAGGCCTATCCCCCTCGTTGCGCTAGTGCCCCCGATCTCTGAGCTTGGTGGGAACTGTCCGTATACGCCCTGTCCTCCGCAGGTTAATTGTCGGGTCGCCTGAAGCTTCTCCCCGACCTACGGTCCATATACCCCATCGTGCCTTCGGTCCCGGACCAGTGATTAAGCCCAGGCTGCTGACCATCCTCCAAGACAGGTCCCAGGCACCTAGCCTCAATTCCCTGTGACCGGGGGTCCGACTCCTCTAGGTCCAGACCACCGTCTGTGACCTAGTCTGCTTCTCCTCTGGGAGCTACAACTCCCAGCTTCCTCAGCGCTCCTCAGAGCTCCTCACAGCTCGAGGGCTACCACTGAACTGACTTGACACCTCCCACCTCCCTGCTTGACCCCTAGGTGGGCGGCCCTATTCCAGCTTAAAGGTAACCTGTCAGCAGAAATTTCGCAACCTAAAAGATTCCCCTTCTGCAGCTCCTGGGCTGCGCTCTAGAAAGGTTCCTTTTGCTATTGTGCCCCCTTTAAGACCTAAATAAATACTTTATAAAGTCTTACCTTTTTGTATGCAAATTTTTTTTATGGTCACGGGGGCGGGCTGTCTTGCGTCCGTTATTCGCCCTCCTGCCGCTTTACGCCATTCCCCATTGCTCATTTCCATAACTGAGGACGCCGCCCATTGCTCCAG
This sequence comes from Anomaloglossus baeobatrachus, assembly GCF_048569485.1. NCBI lineage: Eukaryota > Metazoa > Chordata > Amphibia > Anura > Aromobatidae > Anomaloglossus > Anomaloglossus baeobatrachus. The sequence continues at coordinate 43,153,129 of NC_134353.1, read as the reverse complement.
AGATCTCGCGCATGCTCAGTGGCACTATCGCAGGACAGCACTGTGTAAAGCGTGACCGCTGGTGAGGTGATTGCGCAGGCGCGAGATTATGGGCGGCGCTGTGATTGTCATCAGCAGCATCATCCAAGTACCCGCCCATAATCTCGTGCCCGCGGTAATAGGTAATGTGGATGATATAGCCAGCGCTAGCGCATAACGGTGGAGGCAGAGGAAAAAGCGCGGGCACGAGATTATGGGCGGGTACTTGGATGATGCTGCTGATGACAATCACAGCGCCGCCCATAATCTCGCGCCTGCGCAAGCACCTCACCAGCGGTCACGCTTTACACTGCTGTCCCACGATAGTGCCACTGGGCATGCGCGAGACCTCGGGAGCACTGGGCGGCGTCCTCAGGTATGGAAATGAGCAATGGGGAATGGCGTAAAGTGGCAGGAGGGGGAATAACGGATGCAAGACAGCCCACCCTCGTGACCATAAATAAAACATTTGCATACAAAAAGGTAAGACTTTATAAAGTATTTATTTAGGGCTCAAAGGGGGCACAATAGCAACAGGAACCTTTCTAGAATGCAGCCCAGGAACTGCAGAAGGGGAATCTTTTAGGTTGCGAAATTTCTGCTGACAGGTTCCCTTTAAGCAGCCCACTGGTGTGCCTGACAGGTGTGGTGCAAGGTGTATCTAGGATTTGGGAATGCTGGTGGAGGCAGTACTGCAGGTTAGGTTTCCATAACCATGGGGGGTTGACTTCTACACTGAAGGGAGAGATTGTGCAGAACCCTGTGATGACCTGAATAGTCCAGGGTGTCACATTAGTGTGATTGGCTTTGCTGCACAGCGTCATGTACATACACGTTGCCGCAGCTTGAGAGAGAGAGAGAGAGAGAAAGAGAGAGAGCGAGAGATATTCTGCCTTTTCCCATCCATTTGGGCCTTTTCCTTAGTCACCACAGCTCGCCGTTAGGTCCAACGTGAAATTATTTGGGTTTCCCATAGACTTAAATTGCACGTCGAATATTCACGAATAGTCGAATAGCTGTGACCTCTTCGTCGGATATTCGCGAAGTGGGATATTTTGGTATTCGATATTTTGGTATTCGGTCATCTCTACTGAGCATCACAGGAGCCAACAGCACAACTGTAAACAGGAAGTATTACTGGTGACAGCCTGAGCTAACACACTCCCTAAAGGAGAAGAGCAATCACCAGGAACGAGAAGCGAGAGCACCTCCAAGGACAATGCGAAACAACCAGCAGAGCATTCATCCTGCAAAACGCTCTGTACCATGGGCAACGTATACCGCTTCTGCAGGAGAGCATAGCGGAATAATACAAAATGTTTTGCAAAATGGAATCATGACAATCACGCATGTCACATGTAATGTACAAACCCTGCCCACTGCAAAAAGGGGAAGAGATAGATGACTGGCAGTAGCCTTAAATTATCTGAAGGACGCAGCCTGGAGATGGTCAGTGACAACTGCAGGATATGCAAACATATACAGATTTGTGGTTGTCACCAGGTACATTCCCGGATTGTTCCATGCACTGTAACAGACCATCTCAGTCTGCCTAATATTATTTAAGAAGGAAAGGAATTGTCTCTAATTCTTCATGTAGTTCATCAGCCCACCTGATGTCGAAGTCTGAACACCCTGGAGTCACACATAGACAAATATCCTTTTCCACTCCACTTATCCGTAGACAAATTTTTTTTTTTTTCTATTTTACATATCATAGCTCATGCAGAAGATGAAACCATACCTAATCTGCCTCAATCAGCAGAATAGTGACTTTGGAAGGCCTTCCCTCCTGTTAGGAATTTTGTGTCCTCCGGTGCTTCTCGTAAGAGCAGATCATTGTATCAGCTCTTCTGAGGTTGGCCAACCAAAAATAATGCAAAATAGCTTCAGCCTCGACAATTCCTTCCAGTCATTGCCTACAAATGACAACACATTGTGAGGCTTTTCTAACCGCTTTTGACCCATTTTTCATTTTTACTCCACCGTAATCATTATCCTTCAGCTCATATAACAGGCGTTTTCTTGACTACAAGCAAATTACGGCTCTGACCTTAGAGCGTTCTACCAGATCTTTTCTAATCACTCGAAGGAACTTTAATGTTGTTTTGGCTTCAGCTCTTCCATTTGTAAAAAGTGTCTCCTCTGCCAACAAATTGTCTCTCCAGGACTGGAGACAAACTCTAGCACAGCGCCACCTATTGGAAGAAGCGATCCTAAAAGTTAAATGTGGATTTTTAACAACCCTTTATATATAACTCAGGATATATATGCCAGATCAGAATCCCAATTTGCAGACACGGTGTTTCGGGGTGCTTGCCCCTCGTCAGTGCAAAGTATGGGGTGTCTGATCTGGCTCATGAGAAAGCTATGTGGGGATCACGGGGGAACACTATTCTCCTTATGGAGACTTTGCAAGCCAGTCTGGCTGCTTTCAAGTAAGGGGACTTATAGCTGCCATGCCCCTCTGCAAAATATTCAAATTGTCTCTCCAAGACTGGAGACAAACTCTAGCGCAGCGCCACCTATTGGAAGTAGCAATCCTAAAAGTTAAATGTGGATTTTTAACAACCCTTTATATATAACTTAGGATATATATGCCAGATCAGAATCCCAATTTGCAGACACGGTGTTTTGGGGTGCTTGCCCCTCGTCAGTGCAAAGTATGGGGTGTCTGATCTGGCTCATGAGAAAGCTATCTGCCAAAAACACTAACAGATCATGACTATTTATTTGGTTTGGTCAGTGTTCTTGATGCATTAGTGTGAAATTAGTATAAATTAAATTCTCAGACAGCCTTCCACATTGTTTACTAATGACAACACTGATAATGCTATGGGCTGTTATAAGGGGTCGGCCTTTGCCCCTTAGTTCCAGTAAAGAGAAATATTAATACGTCAACATATAAGACATTGCAAACACTTGTCTCTTTCAGCTTTGTAGGAACAGTTTGGAGAAAACCCTTTTCTGTTTACCATGACTGTGCTCAGTCCATACAGACATAGTGGGGGAGTGTGACGGGGTCCTTCTCCCATATCACACAATCAACAGAGCGAGAGATGGCTAAAGAATCCAATAAACATTTATTCCAAGCAAATCAAATGGTCCATAACATAATCCACAACACAGAGGGTAAAATTAGTCCAGAAATATGAATATAATTCAATAAGTGATAAATGTCCAGGTCTCTTTGGGGAGCTGCAGCTTTTCCCTCAGAGGTTCAATCTTCCTGCTTCACTCTTGAAGCTCTCAAACAGACTGCCTCATCCCCCAGGTAAGCAAAGAAGTTAGGTGGATTACAGGCCCCCTCCCCCACACCTAGGGACAGAAGCGCTTCAAGCAGTTATAACACTGCAGACAATAAAATGTACACACAAGCAATACAAATAATGGACAATGAACCACGCCTAAACATTAACCCACACAAAATGGTACATAACCCATAATATCACACCATCACAGGGAGTTTGATGCAAAAACATGACCGACAGCACAGAGCCAGGACCTCTACCGCATCCAACACCTATAATAGAAATTATTAAGGGTGCTTTACACGCTGTGATATCGGTAACGATATATTGTCGGGGTCACGTCGGTAGTGACGCACATCCGGTGCTGTTACCGACATCGCAGCATGTGACACCAATGAGCGACGATCAACGAGCACAATAACGTGAAAAATCATTGCTCGTTGACAGTCGCTAATTTCCTTAATTCGTTGCTGCTGCCGTTACGATGTTGTTCGTCGTTCCTGTGGCACCACACATAGCTATGTGTGACACTGCAGGAACGACGAACATCTCCTTACCTGCCTCCACCGGCAATGCGGAATGAAGGAGGTGGGCGGGATATTACATCCCGCTCATCTCCGCCCCTCCACTTCTATTGGATGCCTGCCGTGTAACGTCGCTGTTACACCGCACAAACCGCCCCCTTAGAAAGGAGGCGGTTTGCCAGCCAGAGCGACGTCGTAGGGCAGCTAAGTCCGTGTGACGGGGACTAACGAGGTTGTGCGGCACGGGCAGTGATTTGCCCTTGTCGCACAACCGACGGGGGCGATACCGATATCGCAGCGTGTAAAGTACCCTTTAGTCCGGCCTCCTCCCAACATCAGTGTCTTCCAGAAGGTGGGAAAATATTCCCACAAATGACTCCAAAATCATATAGAAAGTCTTCCCAGAAGAGCAGGAGCTTTTGTATCTACAAAGTAGGGACAACAGCATATTAAGAGGAACCTGTCACCAGATTTGGCGACTGTAAACTGTTTCCACCAGAAGTGAGATCTTATATACTGTACAGAATTCCAGAATACTGTATATAAGGGTCCAGGCCACACTGTGTAGAACGTAAAAATGACTTTTATAATACTCACTTAGGACTCGAGGTGGCCTGATCCGATGGGTGTCGATGCTTTCTGGTGTCATGCCTTCTCTCTCCAGTCTGGCGCCTCCTCTCTACTGCGATCTCCATCCTCCTTCTATCAGGCCAGGCTGGCATTGTGCTCCTGCACAGGCACACTTTTATCTGCTCTTCTGAGGACAGATCAAATTACTGCAACACGCAGGCACGAGGAAAGGTTAAAGACCACCCGCGCAGGCGCACTTCAATACTTTGATCTGCCTTGAGCAGGGCAGATCAAAGTTTGCCTGCACAGGACCTCAATGTCGGCTAGTGTGCATGACATGGGACGTGTCATGCACACGGTCCACAGAGGAAGGAGGATAGAGATCGACGCAGAGAGGAGGTGCCGGACCGGAGAGAGGAGGAGGTGCCAGACTGTAGAGCAGCAACACCCATAGGACCGTACCACCCCCTAGCTGAGTATTGTATAAGTGTTGTTTACATTCAACACAGTGGTCTGGGCTCTTATATACAGTATTCCAAAATTCTGTATATAAGGGCTCACTGATTGTGGCCGCTGCTCATAAGGGAAAAACCTGTTAGTTCCCTTTAAAGTCTATGGATGCAGAATGCGAGATCATAAAATATTCCCTAAAGGCCGCTTTACACGCTGCGATATCATGACCGATATCGCTAGTGTGACGCCCTGGGCAAGCCAGGGGTCACAGGTCACAACACCACCACACCCCACACTCCAGGTAGGCACATCACAGCTAAACTACAAATCCTTGTTGCCTTCCTCCAGAGGCTGATGATTCACACCAGGGGGTGGGCCAGGCGGTTGGCTCCGCCCACCAAGGAGATCACAGCTCTGGAGGCGGGAAGGACCAGGCAGAGTAGCCCGGGGAGGGCAAGAGTAAACAAGTAGTGGAAGTAGAAAAGTGGTAAAGGAGGAAAGCAAGTGAGGTGACAAGAAGGAAGGAAAGCCTGAAGGGTCCAGCTTTGTGTAGGGCCAGAACAGCAAGGTCAGCGACGGCGGTGACTGTCTGGAGGGGGACCGTTTGGAAGTTCCTGGAAGGACCCCGTTGGCTGTGTGCCCGGTGGTCTGGAGCAGTGTTCCGAAGGACAGTCAGCACCAGGGCAGGGGCCTCTCGGACCCCGGCAAGGCTAGGAGTCGCCAAATTTGCCGAATCCGTCAGTGAAGGGGACGTAAATCCCCAACAACCAAGACCCGATTGAAGGCAACAGCTCAACCTGAAGCAGAGAGACACCGCCACCGCCAAGGCACCAGTTTCTCAGGGCCAGCGCCTGCGGGCAAAGTGTAGAGCTCCTCCAGCCCAGATTGTAGTCGGGGAGCGGGTAACCGGAGGGAATCCACCGCTACCACCAGTCAACCATAGGTGCAAGGAAGAGGGACATCACCGTCACCTACCGGGAGTGCAGGTGCAGCCGTCTGTGGGACCGTCCTACCAGCCGTTTGGTTTACCGTACAAACTGTGTCCGTGTCTCAGGCTGAGTGAGTACCACAGTGCCGCAAGGCACAGCGCTGCCCCCGCGTCCCTGCGCCCACCAGGCCCCGCACCTCACAAACCATCACCGGGCCCCGGTATCACCAACCCCTGCCCACGGAGGGGCAACACAACACCTGGCTGCTCCGCATCACCATCCCCGGGACCCCCCCGCATTGAGCAGCGGTGGTGAAATCACCACAACCGTGGGTGGCGTCACGAACTATAACCATCCCCGCACCCAACAAACCCCTTTCACTCACGGGCGAGGAGTGCCACTCGAGAAACCCCCGGGATCCGGCCTACAGCTCGAGCCACCACTGAGCAGCGGCCGCCGGACCCGAGCAGAAGGGGGCGAGCGTAGTGTGCTGACACCCTCCTCCCCGCCCGCGACAACTTGGCGTCACGAACAGGATCTTACCGCTCTGCCGTCTGGTAGAGGTGCGCCTTGTTACCGCCGGAGGTATCCGGCAGAAAAATTGCAGAAGCCGCCATCTTTGGCGCGAAAAGTTCCCGCTCGAGCGTCTTCTTGAGCAGTAGAGGCGCGAAGTCCAAGACCCCGCCCCGAGAGAGGAGGGGCCGGAAAGAGCTAAGGGGGACGCGATGGCGGCTGGCGGCATGTAGTCGCAGCTATAAAAGCAGGGACGCCAGGACCCTGCAAGCATACCGTTCCTGGAAAGAAAAGAGAAAGTCACCATGTGGATGCCGTCCCGAAACACCGTGGCCCCCGCGCCGGGAACCGCAGCGTGGGTGGAAATCCGGACCGTGCAGCTCCACCTAAGGCTGCAGGTCAAGATGCAGCTCCTCTTGGAGGAGTGGGAGACCGACATGGCGGACGTGATAGCCACCGTGCGGAGACGCGAGGAGGAAGCGGAGGAAGGGAGGGTGAGTGACCCACGCCCCTATGTCCCGGAGGGACCGGTCGCTGCGGCTGAGGGACCCGGTCCAAGCCCTCTCCCCCCGTTGCCTCCCTCGCCACCCGTCTCGGAGGCCGTGACCCCGCCACTAGGCCCGCTACCACCGCAACCGGTAGCGATACCCAGCCCGTCCGCCCCAGCGGACCGACCTGTAGCCGGAGCCCGTAGCAAACCGGAGGTGTTGCCATGGAAGGCCCCGAAGCTTGTGCCAGAGACAGTCCCCGAGCAGTTTTCCGAGCCGGAGCCGGTGACCCGCTCTGAGCCGAAGGCCCAGCTGCGGAAAGCCCCTGTGCCCATCCCCCACACCTCGGCTGAGGTGGAGCCGGGTTGTTGCTGCAAGGCAGCGCCCAAGGCCATGACACCGCGGGATACGCCGCCCACCTTCCTGACAGTGGGTAACGTTCTGGATGTCCCGCGGGGCCCGACCCGTGCGCCGGCGCTGGCAGCAGCGCCATATTGGGATAGGGAGCCGACAAAGCTGGGCCTGGAGATCGCGGAGAGGGAGAGAAGGAAAGCCGAGCTGGTGGCCCGAGCCATTCGGGAGAAAGAAAATCTTTGGCAAGCGACCTTCCGTGTCCGGGGCCCGTTGTATGAAGGGCAGGTGAGGCGGTTTGATGTCCGCCGGGGCTACGGATTTATATATGAACTGGGCCTGGAGGCCGAAGTGTTTGTGGCCCGGCGGGATGTGAATGCCCATCTGCCCGAGGAGCATCCTGGCCGTAACCTCATACCGGGGGACATGGTGCGGTATACCCGGCACTGCGGAGAGAGGGGGTGGTTTGCCCTGGATGTGAAGCTCAGGGGCAGCAACGAGAGCAGGGTGAGCTCTGCACCCCCTCCCTCGGATGAAGCAGCAGAAGGACCGGAGTAGGGCAGTGGATGCCCGTAGCACCGTCCCCGTGGGGACCACTTGTTTGTTTGTTGAAAAGTTGAAAGTTTTGCTGATGATGAAAATGATAATTACCGAACAGTTACCTGATTTGCTTAGTGATTGAACCGGCAGGAGCCGGCACCGTTGTCCCCGTGGGGACCGTTTAAAAAAAAATGCATGGGAACTATCTATGGACAAGCCCGTGAACTTGCAGGGCAACCACAGACGTTAGTGGCTTGTAAATATGTTGGTTACCGTTACCGTTTTCCGCAGTGCCGCCTCCGGAGAGGCAGGTTGGAGGGAGGGCCCTCAGCAGAGCAGGCTGGGGCCCAGCCACCAAAGGAACCGGTGGCTACCCTCTGGAGGGAAGGACAGATCCCGCTCGGGTACCGTGTGCTGGACTGTGGGTCAAGGGGTGCTGCCTGGGCTTTAGGGGCAGCATCAGGGCCAGGTTGCTTGGGTGGGAGAGAGCGGAAACCGTAACCGTAAACCGTTGCAACGTTTAAGAAATGTGCCTCCTGTCTTGGGAAGAGTTATTAAAAATGTATATATGTTGATTTTTCCAAATGTTATCTTTTTCAGAAAAATAAAACCGGTGTAGGACGGCAGCCCGCGGACGGTCTGCATTTTGCTAAGGGGGAATGTGACGCCCTGGGCAAGCCAGGGGTCACAGGTCACAACACCACCACACCCCACACTCCAGGTAGGCACATCACAGCTAAACTACAAATCCTTGTTGCCTTCCTCCAGAGGCTGATGATTCACACCAGGGGGTGGGCCAGGCGGTTGGCTCCGCCCACCAAGGAGATCACAGCTCTGGAGGCGGGAAGGACCAGGCAGAGTAGCCCGGGGAGGGTAAGAGTAAACAAGTAGTGGAAGTAGAAAAGTGGTAAAGGAGGAAAGCAAGTGAGGTGACAAGAAGGAAGGAAAGCCTGAAGGGTCCAGCTTTGTGTAGGGCCAGAACAGCAAGGTCAGCGACGGCGGTGACTGTCTGGAGGGGGACCGTTTGGAAGTTCCTGGAAGGACCCCGTTGGCTGTGTGCCCGGTGGTCTGGAGCAGTGTTCCGAAGGACAGTCAGCACCAGGGCAGGGGCCTCTCGGACCCCGGCAAGGCTAGGAGTCGCCAAATTTGCCGAATCCGTCAGTGAAGGGGACGTAGATCCCCCAACAACCAAGACCCGATTGAAGGCAACAGCTCAACCTGAAGCAGAGAGACACCGCCACCGCCAAGGCACCAGTTTCTCAGGGCCAGCGCCTGCGGGCAAAGTGTAGAGCTCCTCCGGCCCAGATTGTAGTTGGGGAGCGGGTAACCGGAGGGAATCCACCGCTACCACCAGTCAACCATAGGTGCAAGGAAGAGGGACATCACCGTCACCTACCGGGAGTGCAGGTGCAGCCGTCTGTGGGACCGTCCTACCAGCCGTTTGGTTTACCGTACAAACTGTGTCCGTGTCTCAGGCTGAGTGAGTACCACAGTGCCGCAAGGCACAGCGCTGCCCCCGCGTCCCTGCGCCCACCAGGCCCCGCACCTCACAAACCATCACCGGGCCCCGGGATCACCAACCCCTGCCCACGGAGGGGCAACACAACACCTGGCTGCTCCGCATCACCATCCCCGGGACCCCCCCGCATTGAGCAGCGGTGGTGAAATCACCACAACCGTGGGTGGCGTCACGAACTATAACCATCCCCGCACCCAACAAACCCCTTTCACTCACGGGCGAGGAGTGCCACTCGAGAAACCCCCGGGATCCGGCCTACGGCTCGAGCCACCACTGAGCAGCGGCCGCCGGACCCGAGCAGAAGGGGGCGAGCGTAGTGTGCTGACACCCTCCTCCCCGCCCGCGACACTAGCGTGCGTACCCGCCCCCATCGGTTGTGCCACACGGGCAAATCGCTGCCCGTGGCGCACAACATCGCGCGGACCCGTCACACTACTTACCTGCCTAGTGACGTCGCTATGACCAGTGAACCACCTCCTTTCTAAGGGGGCGGTTCGTTCAGCGTCACAGCGACGTCACAGCAGCGTCACTGAACCGCCACCCAATAGAAGCGGAGGGGTCGAGATGAGCGGGACATAACATCCCGCCCTCCTCCTTCCTTTCTCATTGCGGGCGGACGCAGGTAAGGTGAGGTTCCTCGTTCCTGCGGTGTCACACGGAGCAATGTGTGCTGCCGCAGCAACAATGAACTTCATCGCTAGCTGCAGCAGCGATAATGAAGAATAGGGGGGCATGTCACCGATGAGCGATTTTGAACGTTTTTGCGACGATTCAAAATCGCTCATAGGTGTCACATGCAACGACATCGCTAAAGCGGCCTGATGTACGACACAAATTCCGTGACCCCAACAATATCGCTTGAGCGATGTTGCAGCGTGTAAAGCGTCCTTTAGTGAATGTGTATGTGTTAGAGATGGATGAGGAAGTTTTAGTAAAATTGAATACAAATTTTACAAAAATCTGAATTAGGAAAAATATAGATTTTTTTTGTCATTTGTTTTTTGATGTGCTTAGCAAAATAGAGGCCGGCTGCTTCTTTTTCGTGTTCACAAAATGCAGCCAAAACTGCAGCCAAAACTGCACCGTGTCAGAGAGAGCCTGGAAATGTCACAAAAAATGTAGGTGCTTTTTTGGTGCGTTTTTGCTGCTTTTTTGGTGCGTTTTTGGCTGCAGTTTTGTCAACAAATGTTTCATGTATTTTTCAGTTCAAACAAGCCCATTAGCTTGTTGAATTGAAGAAAAAAAAAATTAGAAATAAATAAATTAAAAAAAATGGCGTGCGGTCCCCCCCAATTTTAATGCCAGCCAGATAAAGCCATACGGCTGAAGGCTGGTATTCTCAGGATGGGGAGCTCCACGTTATGGGGAGCCCCCCAGCCTAACAATATCAGCCAACAGCCGCCCAGAATTGCTGCATACATTATATGCGACAGTTCTGGGACTGTACCCGGCTCTTCCCGATTTACCCTGGTGCGTTGGCAAATCGGGGTAATAAGGAGTTATTGGCAGCCCATAGCTGCCAATAAGTCCTAGATTAATCATGTCAAGCGTCTATGAGACACCCTCCATGATTAATCTGTAAATTACAGTAATAAACACACACACCCGAAAAAATCCTTTATTAGAAATAAAAAACACAAACACATTCCCTCATTACCAATTTATTAACCCCGATAAAGCCCTCCATGTCCGGCGTAATCCAGCATGCTCCAGCGTCGCATCCAGCTCTGCTACATGCAGGTGACCGGAGAAGCAGCAGACACCGCCGCTCCGGTCACCTCCATGCAGCTAATGAAGACAGCCTGAGCTGTCAGTGAGGTTACCCGCGGCCACCGCTGAATCCAGCGGTGGCCGCGAGTAACCTCAGTGACAGCTCAGCTGATCGCGCTGGAGCGTGGAGCCGACACAGGAGCGTGGAGCCGACACAGGAGCGTGGAGCCGACACAGGAGCGTGGAGGACGGGACTTTCAGCGGCGGCGGCGGTGGCAGTGAGAGGGGTCCATCATCTCCCCTGTGCGTGCACGCTGGGGACAGCGGTACTTTGGGGAACACGTGGAGGACGGGACTATCAGCAGCGGCGGCAGCGAGAGGGAAAAATCAATGTTTTCAGCTGCCAATGTCCATCCCCCTCTCGCTGCCGCCTCTGATAGTCCCGTCCTCCACATCATCTCCCCTGGGGACAGCGGTACTTCGGGGAACACATGGAGGATGGGACGGGACCACTTGCCTGACCTCACTTCCTGACAAATCACCTGCGTTTTTGCTAGCAAAAACGCAGGTAAAAGGCAGGTAAAATGCACCACTTTTGATTAGCATGCATTTTTCCTGCGTTTTTGATGCCCTCATTGATTTCAATGGGTGACAAATGTTGACAAAAACGCAGGAAGAATGAACATGCTGCATTTGTGCTGTATGTCACAAACTTTTGACAAAAAAAACGCTGACAAATAAACTGCAGCGTGCGCATGACAAATCTGACTTCTCATAGACTTTGCTGGGAAGTCAGATGTCAGAAAGTTCTGCTGACAAAACTGCAGCCAAAAAAGCAGCAAAAAAGCAGGAAAAAAAGCAGCGTGCGCATGTAGCCTTAGGCTACATGCGCACGCTGCTTTTTTTGCTGCTTTTTTGCTGCGTTTTTGGCTGCAGTTTTGTCAGCAGAACTTTCTGACATTTGACTTCCCAGCAAAGTCTATGAGAAGTCAGATTTGTCATGCGCACATTGCAGTTTATTTGTCAGCGGTTTTTTTGTCAAAAGTTTGTGACATACAGCACAAATGCAGCATGTTCATTTTTCCTGCGTTTTTGTCAACATTTGTCACCCATTGAAATCAATGAGGGCATCAAAAACGCAGGAAAAATGCATGCTATCAAAAGTGGTGCATTTTACCTGCGTTATACCTGCGTTTTTGGTACCAAAAACACAGGTGATTTGTCAGGAAGTGAGGTCAGGCAAGTGGAAACCCCATTTTTCCATGCTAAATAGTGTAGGAGCAGTACTTTGGAGTGCAGCAGAAGACAGGACCTGGTATCAACGTATGCAGATTAATGTAAGGAAGCTGATTGAATTGGTAAGTATATTTCCAAAATTTCCACTGATAGTCCCGTCCTCCACGTGTTCCCCGAAGTACCACTGTCCCCAGCGTGCACGCACAGGGGAGATGATGTGGAGGACGGGACTATCAGCGGCGGCGGCAGCGACAGGGGTCCATCATCTCCCCTGTGCGTGCACGCTGGGGACACGGTACTTCGGGGAACACGTGGAGGACGGGACTATCAGCGGCGGCGGCAGCGAGAGGGGAAAAAATCAATGTTTTCAGCTGCCAATGTCCATCCCCCTCTCACTGCCGCTAATAGTCCCGTCCTCCACGTGTTCCCCGAAGTACCGCTGTCCCCAGCATGCACGCACAGGGGAGATGATGGACCCCTCTCGCTGCCGCCGCCGCTGATAGTCCCGTCCTCCACGTGTTCCCCGAAGTACCGCTGTCTCCAGCGTGCACGTACAGGGGAGATGATGTGGAGGACGTGACTATCAGCGGCGGCAGCAGCGAGAGGGGAAAAAAATCAATGTTTTCAGCTGCCAGAGCCACCAAATGAGGTGAGCCGCGCGATCAGATGAGCTGTCACTGAGGTTACTCGCGGCCACCACTGGATTCAGCGGTGGCCGCGGGTAACCTCAGTGACATCATCAGCTGATCGCGCGGCTGTCTTCATTTGCTGCGTGGAGCTGACAGGAGCCTGCTCCGGTCACCTCCATGCAGCAGAGTTGGAAGCGACGCTGGACCATCCTGTATTACGCCGGACATGGAGGGCTTTGTCGGGCTTATTAAATGGGAGAACGAGGGAATTTGTTAGTGTTTTTTATTTCTAATAAAGGATTTTTTCAAGTGTGTGTTTATTTACTGTAACTTACAGATTGATCATGGAAGGTATCTCAGAGAGACGCCTGACATGATTAATCTAGGATTTAGTGGCAGCTATGGGCTGCCAATAACTCCTTATTACCCCGATTTGCCAACGCACCAGGGCAAATCGGGAAGAGCCGGGTACTGTCCCAGAACAGCCGCATCTAATGGATGCGGCCATTCTGGGCAGCTGCTGACTGATATTGTTAGGCTGGGGGGCTCCCCATAACGTGGAGCTCCCCATCCTGAGAATACCAGCTTTCAGCCGTATGGCTTTATCTGGCTGGCATTGAAATTGGGGGTGACCGCACGCCGTTTTTTTTTAATTATTTATTTATTTATTTCTATGCGCCATAGTGACACGCCCACCGGCTGCTGTGATTGGGTGCAGTGAGACACCTGTCACTCAGGGGGGGGCGTGTCTCACTGCAACCAATCAGAGGCACCGGTGGGCGGGGAAAGCAGGGAAAATGTGATGGAATAATGAGCAGCCGGAATTTTGAAAAGAGGAGAAGCCGCCAGAGCAGAGTGACAACCGTGCAGCGCCGCGCCCGTGATTGATGAGTATAAAGGAGGGAGGGAGGGAGAGACTGACCGACAGAGAGAGAGACCGACCGACAGAGAGACTATTTACACACAGTCTGGGAATGCCCAAAAACGAAACCGGCGCCGGCTTCCGGCATATGATCCGGCGTCCATAGGTTATCATTATAAAACACCCCACCAGATCCGTATTTTTGCCGGGTACGAAAACGTTGCCCTCAACGTTCCATCCGGCCGCCGGACAAGAAAATTTTGCAGGATCAAGACAAGCATTATGGGCTTGTTTGAACTGAAAAAAACATGAAACAATTGTTGACAAAACTGCAGCCAAAAACGCACCAAAAAAGCAGCAAAAACGCACCAAAAAAGCACCTACATTTTTTGTGATATTTCCAGGCTCTCTCTGACAAGGTGCAGTTTTGGCTGCAGTTTGTGAACACAAAAAAGAAGCAGTGTGCGCAATTTGTTTTAACTTTGCTATGGTCCTTTATGGTTTAGAGAAATACTCACATTTCCGGCCCTTCTGCTCCTCATCACCACCTGTTGGATTTTTGTCATGTGGCGCCCTAGGACCTGGTCGCCACAGCAGCATTGCCCTCCCAAAGGGTTAATGCTGAGCCTGGAGGTAATTGGGAGATCCATTGGCCAGCAGGTTTAACACCCAACACAGTTCTCCCTCCGGCCAGCAGGGGGAGCTCTGAACCTGGAATTCCAGGGAGCCTTCCTCTACCTGACCAGAGGGAGGAAGTGCAGCCAGTCTGTAGGGAGTAGTGGAAGTGAACAGACGCAGAGTGAGCTGTCCTGTGAATCTGGGGCCTAGAGCTGGAGCAGCTTGGCCCAGAGAAGCAGGAATAGCTGAGAGGCAGCAGAGAGACTCAGACATCGGAGTCTGTGGTTGCCAGGGTATAAAATCCGCCCCTGGTAGCCGAGTCCGAAGGGCAGGAGAGCTGCAAGCCCCTGGCCCAGAAACATCCAAGGTACAGCTGCAGCATCAGGGCCCGGTGTGGACTCCAGCGGAGAAGCACCAGAGAGAGGGTCTGCGCAGCCACCTACAGAAAGAAGGGACGTGCCATCGGTCCCAGCAGCAAAGAGGGCCATTGCTGGATTCAGAGAAGCAGGGTCCTATCATCACAAAGCAAAGTACAGGAGTAGGCCTCATACTCAGCTGGCCAGAAAGATCATCCCAAGTACTTCCAGGCCGACCGGATCCCCATCACCACCTGTAACGGTCTCCCAGGACTGGACTGTTCCCAGAGTAAAAGAGGAGAAGGTAAAGAGACTGTTGTTTGTGCCTGGTTCTTTCCTCGCCTGTCGGCCCTGCACCGTGTTAGCCACACAACACCATAGACTTTCACGGGCACCAACTGTATCCCGGGGCATCGCTCCACCTGTGGGGAGCAGTAACATCATAGCTGCCATAACATCACCCCGGAGTTCTCCCATAGCAGCGGCGGCTTAATAGCCGCATACCACAGGTGGCGTCACGAACATTAACTTCAACTCATCAGCCACATATTCAACTGACACCCACCAGGGCCACGGAGCCGGGCCCAGCCACCACTGACTACCACCGGACTAGTCCGGCCCGGCACCGGGTGTCCCCTAGCCCTGGGGTGGGCGAGTCAACTTTTGGCGTCACGAACAGGATTTCGTGCCCGGTTCCACCGGGTACTGTGCGCCTGAATAATTGCGCTTTAAAGACTGTATTACTGCGTGTTTCACTGTTTGAAAACTGCCGCCGCCATTATCCTCACTGAGCGCAGGAAGAAGGGGGGCGTGCCTGACAAAGAGCGCGAAGGGAGCGCGCCATCAGAGCAGAGCGCTGTTAACCCCGCGCGACCCGGAAGGAAATTTGAAAAGTGAACGGAGCCTGGTAAGGTTCACTAAGGGGGAGGAAGATGTCCGACGCAGAGGGAGGGCAGGTGGCTGCCATAGCCCGAGACGCCGCAGCGCCCGCCGAAGCGATCCCTGTCGCCGTCGCCCCATCCCCCGCTGTAGCGCCGGTAATGCCGATCACCATGCCGTACATACCGGGCGCAGAATGGCTGCCGCAGTATTCCGGGGAGTCCCATACCTTGAGCGACTTCAGAGAAAGCCTGCACAGCTTATTCCGGGTGTATCCGCTGACTGAGAGCCAGAAGGTGGGCATATTGATGGGACAGCTAGCCGGCGCAGCCCAGCGTGAAGTGAAGTCCTGGCCTGATACAGATAAAGGGACAGTAACCCAGATACTGGCCAAGCTAAAGAGTACTTTTGACACCCGCACCGCAGCAGAGATAAAGATGAGATTCTTTGGGTGCAAGCAGCGGCCCACAGACAGCATAAGGGACTATGCCTTAAACCTGCAGGAGGCCCTGAAAGCGGTTAAACAAGTGGACCCAGAGAGTGTACGTGAAGAACACAAACTCCTAACTGAGCAGTTCATAGAGGGGCTCCTGTCAGATGCCCACAGGACCCAGCTGCGTATCATGGTCCTGCAGAACCCTGCTCTGGACTTTGCAAAGTTTAAGGACCAGGCCATCCGGGTACTGAGAGAATCTACACCGAATGACCCAGTGCCCCTCCGGCCTCTTGCTATCACGTACCCCGGGGTGGTGCCTGCAACACGAGCCACTGCAGGGGCTGAGGCGCAGTCCCTGGATAAGGATCCCACTGCAGAGCTCAGACAGCAGTTCCAGGAGCTGACCAAGACTGTAGCTGCCCTTGCCAAGATCGTGCAGTCCCTACAAGTGACCCCATCGCCTGCAAAAATCGAGTTGGCCTCCAGCCCAGATGACGTCCCATGGATGCGACAGAGGAGGGTTCCGCCGACCCGAGGCAGAGACACAGACCGGTATGATTCAACGGGACAACCGATCTGCCGCCGCTGCAGCCAGGCGGGCCACATTGCACGATACTGTCCTTTAAATGGGCCGAGCCTGGGGCCAGGAGCCGACCCCCAGGTGTAAGGAAGCCCGGCTCAACCCCCAGCCGCAGCAAGTATGTGGGAGGACGACCGGTCCTTCCTATTGTGCTGGATGGGATCCCTTTGAATGCCCTCCTGGATACTGGGTCCCAGGTAACGACCATCCCCTATAAACTGTACAAAAGATATTGGGCTGATTCAGACATTGACCATGGCCCAGATGATGATTTAACAATTGTGGCCAGTAATGGTCAGCCCTTACCTCAAATTGGGTATAAAGAAGTAACCATTAAAGTGGGGCGGGTGGAATTGCCATGTCAGGGGATGATAATTGTAGATATTGATCGCAAAGAATCTGACCCGCTGGTAACCATTGGTACAAATGTGATAGAAAATTGTATTGCCGAAGTGATAATTTTGTTGCAGCAGGCGTCTGAAACTGCCAGCTCCGGGCAGCAGCGTGCCCTACAGAGGGAGATCAGAGCCCTGATGAGGAGGCAGCAGGTGGAGCTGGCCGGAGGAGAAATTGGCAGTGTGAGGGTAAGTGACCCCCTACCCATTGCAATACCCCCAAGAAGTGAAATGTTGATATGGTGTCGGGCAGCAATAGGCCTCAAGGGTCAGGATTACCATGCCTTGGTAGAACCGGTGTATTCAGACAGTAGGCCTGGAGTCCTGATAGCCAGAGGGGTAGCAGACGTCCGCAAGGGGAGAGTGCCCATCCGTGTCCTGAATTGTGGGGAGGAGGAAGCCAAATTGCCCCGGTACGCCACTGTAGCAAAACTGTACACTGTCAGCAACAACACCATCAAAGCAGTGGAACCCTTGATCCCGTCCGACCAGGCGGAAGACAAGGGCTCCAAGGGGCAGCTGGAAGACTGGTGCCAAAACTTACATGTGGGCACCGACTCCACCCCCTCACACCAAAAGAATGGGGTTTACCGGGTGGTACAGGAGTACGAGCGGGTCTTCAGCAAACACCCCCTAGATTTTGGGCAGGTGAAAGGGGTTAAACATCAAATCCCCACGGGTGATCATCCTCCCGTTAAAGAGAGATACCGCCCTGTACCCCCCGCACAGTATCAGCGTGCCAAAGAAATGTTACGGGAAATGAAGGAGGCTGGGGTTATCAGAGATAGTTGTAGCCCCTGGGCAGCTCCACTAGTGCTCGTAAAGAAAAAGGATGGTACAATGAGAATGTGTGTAGATTACAGGCAAATTAACCGCATTACACATAAAGAAAGAGTATTTATTAGAATGTAAATAGTTATGTGAAAAGTCTGTAATGTCGTGTACAAAATGTTTTTTTTTGTGATTGCGAAAATGGACAATTGGGCCACTGGACTATGGGTGGCCAACACCTAAATTGTTTATAGTTAGCACCAGTGTGCTCAACACCCCTGAAGAAAAACCCGTCCGGCGTGCATAGAGTGGGGTCATCAATGCTCTGACGCACGCCCAGAGCCTACGTTGGGGGTTTGATCGCGGCGGGTCCCCCATGGAGCAGTGTAATGGACACCCGGCAGGGAGCCACACTGGACTCTTATAGTACTGTCTGAAGTTGTAACGTTAAAAATAATGTGCCTCCCATATTGGGATGAAATGTATGACATGTTATGTTTTGTTTCCACAGTCCGGGAGTACTGAATTTAACTAAGGGGGAGTGTGGCGCCCTAGGACCTGGTCGCCACAGCAGCATTGCCCTCCCAAAGGGTTAATGCTGAGCCTGGAGGTAATTGGGAGATCCATTGGCCAGCAGGTTTAACACCCAACACAGTTCTCCCTCCGGCCAGCAGGGGGAGCTCTGAACCTGGAATTCCAGGGAGCCTTCCTCTACCTGACCAGAGGGAGGAAGTGCAGCCAGTCTGTAGGGAGTAGTGGAAGTGAACAGACGCAGAGTGAGCTGTCCTGTGAATCTGGGGCCTAGAGCTGGAGCAGCTTGGCCCAGAGAAGCAGGAATAGCTGAGAGGCAGCAGAGAGACTCAGACATCGGAGTCTGTGGTTACCAGGGTATAAAATCCGCCCCTGGTAGCCGAGTCCGAAGGGCAGGAGAGCTGCAAGCCCCTGGCCCAGAAACATCCAAGGTACAGCTGCAGCATCAGGGCCCGGTGTGGACTCCAGCGGAGAAGCACCAGAGAGAGGGTCTGCGCAGCCACCTACAGAAAGAAGGGACGTGCCATCGGTCCCAGCAGCAAAGAGGGCCATTGCTGGATTCAGAGAAGCAGGGTCCTATCATCACAAAGCAAAGTACAGGAGTAGGCCTCATACTCAGCTGGCCAGAAAGATCATCCCAAGTACTTCCAGGCCGACCGGATCCCCATCACCACCTGTAACGGTCTCCCAGGACTGGACTGTTCCCAGAGTAAAAGAGGAGAAGGTAAAGAGACTGTTGTTTGTGCCTGGTTCTTTCCTCGCCTGTCGGCCCTGCACCGTGTTAGCCACACAACACCATAGACTTTCACGGGCACCAACTGTATCCCGGGGCATCGCTCCACCTGTGGGGAGCAGTAACATCATAGCTGCCATAACATCACCCCGGAGTTCTCCCATAGCAGCGGCGGCTTAATAGCCGCATACCACAGGTGGCGTCACGAACATTAACTTCAACTCATCAGCCACATATTCAACTGACACCCACCAGGGCCACGGAGCCGGGCCCAGCCACCACTGACTACCACCGGACTAGTCCGGCCCGGCACCGGGTGTCCCCTAGCCCTGGGGTGGGCGAGTCAGTCACATCTTCTTATTCCCTCAAGGGAGAAATGTGGTAGGCTGGAGGACGACATAAAGCGCAAAAATAGGGTGTTATCCAAGGTTAACAAGGAATTAGGTTTTGGAAATGCTCACCTATTTAGGTTGTGAGAGTCACAACCAACTAAGATTGCTTCGGTAAAATGGCTGCAGCAGCCTCATGTGTAGATTACCGGTAACTTTATGTGTGATTTGCCTGAAGAAGGAGAGCGACTCTCCAAAATGCGAAGAATAATAAATCACTTTTCATCTACTCCGAGTCCTGGATAGTTCTTGATTACGGCAGCGCGGCAATATCACCCAGTCTTTCTCTCCATGATACTGCTAATCTTCTGATTTCACTACGCACATCAAATTCCCTGGGCCTCTTATCAGGGCCACCACCAAAAATGTCAGGGCCCCACACTAACAACATTTTTGGGCCCCCTTGAGACTCCGCCCAGGCTCCATCCCAGCCCCGCCTCTTCAAACCTTCCACAATCCCACTGTCTACTCCCTCCCTCAAAGCGGCCTGAGTAGTCATCATGTGACCAATCATTCATAAGCGATTTTCATACTTAGAGTCATGTGATGATGAGCTGTTCTTTCTAATTCTTTCAATATTCAGTGAAAAAGAGAGCAGTAAGAAGAAAAGCTAATTGTCACATGAGCGTAAGTATGAAAATCACATGTGAGTGGACTTGCCATGTGATGATTGCTTGAACCAATAAGCAGAGCCAAATCCTGACAGCTAGTATATTACACGCTGTTAGCACTTGGCATGCTACGGGACTTAATTTTATAATAAATGGGCTTGTCCAGGTTTGAGATGAACGTCTGCAGTAGAGTTGAGCGCGGTTCGTGGTTCGTGGTTCTCCAGTTCGCGGCTCGAGTGATTTTGGGGCCTGTTCTAGATCGAACTAGAACTCGAGCTTTTACAAAAGCTCGATAGTTCTAGAAACGTTCGAGAACGGTTCTAGCAGCAAAAAAACAGCTAATTCCTAGCTGGCTTTCCGCTGTAATAGTGTAAGTCACTCTGTGACTCACACTATTATGACATTTCAGTGTATAGTGTGCGTGAACAGCGCCTTCAGATCACTCCTGTTTGTATAATGGCGATCGCCATTTTTTTTTCCTTGTCTTCCTTCCCTAAGCGCGCGCGTCTTGTGGGGCGGGCCAGCATGTCAGCCAATCCCAGACACACACACAGCTAAGTGGACTTTTAGCCAGAGAAGCAACGGCATGTGTGATAGGATGTCCATGTCACATGTCCCTGCATTATAAAACCGGACATTTTCCTCCAGCACGCCATTATCTCTTCTGCGTCTTTGGTGTCAGACATCACTGGCGCAGCTCCGTCCTGACTGAGTCCTATCGCCGATACTGCTGTATACACAGCGCTGGACAGCTTAGGGAGAGCACTTTCTATCAGTCCTTTTAAGGGCTCGTACGGGCAGGGTCAGAGCCATAGGTGACAGGTCCTGAAAACAGCGACAGCATCTGTGTAGCTAAGGTCAGGGATTTCGTCGCTGCATTTCCCCATTAGGAGGTAATAGAAAGGCAGGCTTCCATTCCTCTACCCAGAGCCCCACAATCCTGGCACTGTACCCTCCTGTCCTCTGCACACTCCAACTCATTATAACTAAGCCATTATACTAGCAAACACTCAGTGTACCTAGTGGCATCCTAAACGTGGCTATTGGACTTTTGTCTAGTCACACTAGTGCAAAGATATTTGCAGCACGTCTGTCTGCATTGCACACTCCAACTCATTGTTACTAATACATTATAATACCAAAAATTGAGTAAACTTAGTGTCATACAAGAAGTGGCTGTTGTACTCCATTAGTGCCCCACTGGTGCAAATCTATGTGCAGCACCTCTGCATGACACCCTCCTGCTCTGTTTTTAATAAGCTATAATGATAGCAAAAAATACTGCCATTTAGTGGCATCATAGAACTGGATGTTGTATTTCATGACCATTGAGGAAGGATTCTCCAGTCGTGCTGTATGTGTGTTACCCACCAATACCATCTGTAAATAATACACGAACTGCATGTGACTTGGTTTAAAATTGGCCACAGCAGCCTTTATTACCTATTATTTACATACTAACACAAGGGGGCGCCGTCCAACGGGCGACCCCAACAAATAACAATAGGTAACACAGTAACCAATACAGTAAATATACAACCCTGAGTAGGCCCAGTCCAGGAACCACTTCTCACCCCAGTATCCCTGGCCGCAACACACCGACCCAGAGATGAGGTATTAATCACCTACGGATTAACCCCCCAACTTTGCAGAACCCCGTGCCTGCAACATCCCGGAACCTGGAGCCACCATACCAAGATGGTGTCTCTCTGTCCAGTTACCATTGCCTTCAACCGCCTCTGGACCAGACCTACCCCCCGCCACAGGACAGGGCACGTGACTCCTTACGTGGCCTGGACCCGCCACACACCAAAAGCTTGTACCACACCTCCACGCAATCCCAGCGTCCACAAAACAGCACCAAGCACGTGAAGATGCACCCCCATCGCATCCCCAAAACCACCCGTTCAGCGCCACCAACTTTTGGCGCCGCCCCCCCAATAAGGCTCAATTGATACTGCCTATCGCACGAGCCACACGCCATTCCAACCTGGTCACACTATCAAAACTACCCCACGATTAAGCTCAGGTATGTCTTACACAATGCAACAACCAACAATTTTTTTTTTTTTTTTTTTTTAAAACATTCATAAATAACTTCTCGAGATACCAAATCGCTGCCTCCAATTTACTGGACCAGTACCATCGACCCGTCCAGACCCAACTGGCAACATTCAGGCGAGCCTCAGACCGTCGAGGCCCCGAGAACCAACGAATGCCCAAATATCCAAATGAGGCACACCCTCACCACAAAAACCCAGGGGTTATAAACCCACAGATAACACCAACCTGTTACGCCAACCCATTCCACTCCCAAAAGACTCAAATGCCCCCATTGCCTTAACCCGATAACAACTGAGGCCAAACGTAACACCGAAACAAGAGGACTCCCACCTCCCAATACTTCTCACAACCCCTTTTCTGAGCCCACCGAGGGGCCTCCGTGGCAGCCCAATCCAGAAGGAATACGACCCATAGTATTCCGGGCGCCAGGGCCAGATTAAGGTTGGTGGGGGCCCCTGGGCAGAAAATCTGGTGGGGGCCCCATAACGTTAACATTTTTAGCCATAACAGTAGAGCGCGAACCGTAGCATTTAGAAATAAATCCACTGAGCATGGATCTTATCCTGTTCTGCCACATTCACATTTACACTTATAAACAGAAAGTTACTCACATTTTTTTTATTGATCCCAATGTTAAGACAGCCATGGAATAGTAAAAATACAGAAAGGGAAAGTTCTCACTGGCAGCAATGGTTGCTAAAAATACTAATGTGCTCTCTATTGTATTGTCTCCGGAGTAGTACATAGCAGCTGATGTCTGTACACGGTATGCCATACACAGTATCAGAGGTGGATCTAGGTTTTCCTGTCCATGGAGTAGGAGTTCAGTTTGGCGCCCCCTTCTATATACGGCTTATGCGGTTTGAGTAGTTGTCATGTGACTGCTCATACGCCATTTTCACACGTGCCGATGAGCTGCTCTTCCTAATTCTCTCAATGTTTAGTGAAATACTACAGCCCATAAAGAGAAGCAGGAAGAGAAGCTAATTGTGACTCAAAGTATTAAAATGACCTGCAAGTGGTCATGTGACCACTTCTGGAATTAGCAAGCAGAGCTGAATCCTTACATTGAGTATATTACAGGTTGTTGGATTGGGCATGCTACGGGGCTTACTTTTATTATTAAAGGGGTTGTCCAGGTCGACAAGGAAAATTTGTTGTTATCCTATATGACTGCAGACTTCTGAATTCTCACAGCTTGCGGACTGCACACTGTCATGATTTTCCCGTGCCATGAGCAAGTAGTCATGGGACTGCAAGTATGCGATTTGCTTACTTCCGGCCACATTCAAATTAGACGTCTGCAGCCTCACTCAATAGTTACATGCCCTCAAGCTCTCACTGCTGGCATCGGAGAGTCCTGATAGTGTGCAGTGTGCACACTGAGGATTCAGAAGTCTGCAGTCACATAGAAACTTTCATCACAAACCTGGACAACCCCTTTAATGCTACTAACATAATGTAGAAACCCTTGCGGTCATGTAATTTTACAAATTATGGCTTTCTACATGTGTACAGGATCAGAATCAGTAAAATGTACATAAATACACTGTGTGCAGAATTATTAGACAAATGAGTATTTTGATCACATGATACTATTTATACATGTCGTCCTACTCCAAGCTGGCTTGAGAGCCAACTACCAATTAAGTAAATCAGGTGATGTGCATCTCTGTAATGAGGGGGGGTGCGGTGTAATGACATCAACACCCTATATAAGGTGTGCTTAATTATTAGGCAACTTCCTTTGCTTTGGCAGAATCGGTCCGAAGAGAGATGTGACGGGATCTGAAAAGTCCACATTGTGCGCTGTCTTGCAGAGGGATGCAGCAGTCTTGAAATTGCCAAACTTTTGAAGCGTGATCACCGAACAATCAAGCGTTTCATGGCAAATAGCTAACAGGGTCGCAAGAAGCGTTTTGGGCAAAAAAGGCGCAAAATAACAAGGTGTGCCATACTCAGGGACATGGCCAAGGTAAGGGAGGCTGAAAAACCACCACCTCTGAACAAGAAACAGAAGATAAAACCTCAAGACTGGGCCAAGAAATATCTTAAGACTGATTTTTCAAAGGTTTTATGGACTGATGAAATGAGAGTGACTCTTGATGGTCCAGATGGATGGGCCAGAGGCTGGATCACTAAAAGGGCAGAGAGCTCCACTCCGACTCAGACGCCAGCAAGGTGGAGGTGGGCACTGGTATGGGCTGGGATCATCAAAGATCAACTTGTGGGACCTTTTCGGGTTGAGGATGGAGTGAAGCTCAACTCCCAGACCTACTGCCAGTTTCTGGAAGACAACTTCTTCAAGCAGTGGTACAGGAAGAAGTCGGTATCGTTCAAGAAAAACATGATTTTCATGCAGGACAATGCTCCATCACATGCATCCAACTACTCCACAGCATGGCTGGCCAGTAAAGGTCTAAAAGATGAAAAAATAATGACATGGCCCCCTTGTTCACCTGATCTGAACCCCATAGAGAACCTGTGGTCCCTCATAAAATGTGAGATCTACAGGGAGGGAAAACAGTCCACCTCTGGGAACAGTGTCTGGAGGCTGTGGTGGCTGCTGCACGCAATGTTGATCGTAAACAGATCAAGCAATGACAGAATCTATGGATGGTCGCTGCTGAGTGTGATCAGAAAGAAAGGGGGCTATATTGGTCACTAATTTTTTGGGTTTTGTGTTTGCATGTCAGAAATGTTTATTTCTAAATGTTGTGCAGTTATATTGGTTTACCTGGTGAAAATAAACAAGTGAGATGGGAATAGATTTGCTTTTTATTAAGTTGCCTAATAATTCTGCACAGTAATAGTTACCTGCACAAACAGATCCTCCTAAGATAGCCAAATCTAAAAAAACCCACTCCAACTGCCAAAAATATTAAGATTTGATATTTATGAGTCTTTTGGGCTAATTGAGAACATAGTTGTTGATCAATAATAAAAAAAATCCTCTAAAATACAACTTGCCTAATAATTCTGCACACAGTGTACAGCACCAGAACCAAAAGCAATACCAAAATACATCACTAGCACCCTCATCACTAAACGAATATATCACCAGAACCACCAATACATGACTACAGTACCAAATTTACTACAACAATATATTGTAATGTCACATCCCCATATACATTGGTATCACATGAATTAACAACTCCCAGTATGTCCTTAACAATTGTAAGAAAATGCTGGGAGTTGTTATCAGTATTCATCAGACTTTGGACCATAGAGGAACCACAGTTCTGATGAGAAGCATTGAGTATCAGGCCCCTTTCACACGTCAGTGATTCTGGTACGTTTGTGCTTTTTTTTAAACGTACCAGAATCACTGACATACGCAGACCCATTATAATGAATGGGTCTGCTCACACGTCAGTGATTTTTCACAGCACGTGTCTCCGTGCAGCGTACCCGCGTGTGCGTGATTGCTGCACGGAGACATGTCCATTTTTTTCTGGCATCACTGATGACCACGGACCACGCAGTGGTGTGGTCTGTAAAACACGTGCCAGAAAAAAACGTGCATTTAAAATAATAAACATTTTAACTCACCCGGCTTCAGCCGCGCTCTCTGCAGCCCGTTCTCCCTGCTGCTTCTAAGCCGGCTGATTACTGTCACACATATTCATTATGCGCGACACAGCCGACCCGGAAGCAGCTGCTGCAGGGGTCAGCGCCGGCCGGATGCTGCACCGCGGGAGGATTAAGCACCATGGACAGCGGGAGCGCGCACAGGTGAGTTGATTTCTAAGTGCAATCACGGGCCACGAAGAACGGAGCCCGGATTGCACTTAGACAACCCACGTGTGCCGTGAATCACAGCACACGCAGGGACATGTGCGTGTTTTACACGCCAGTGAAAAACGTCAGTGTTTTTCACTGACGTGTGAAACGGGCCTCACACACATACAGTTACATCCGGGTACCTTGTAGGTGACATCTTCCCTGATCGGAGTCATCTTATTCTTTCTTCTCCATCTTGTCCAGACGTCATGATGACTTTTCACATCTACAGCTCCCCTCTGCAGACCTCCCGGGTCTTCTGCAGCACATCTCGACATTATGCCCTTAAAATAAATAGCAGAATGATTATAATGCTCCTAAATATAAATATATGACCTACGCTGTGTGTCTGAATAAATAATTGCCCTTCACTGTGCTCCCTGCACAAAATGACCCACACAATGTCATTCTTACGGTACATGGCCTATTCGTTCAGTTCTGGGCCCCCTCTTCACACCGGCCTCTACATTGTGTACCCACTATACCTCCAAATGTCTATACTGTGCCCCCTCCTCACACTCCTCCTCCTGAGCTGTGCCCTCACACTGTTCCCCATGCAATCCCCTCCCTATACTACCCTCACCCTCAGTACCAAAATCACTATACTGCACCTCAGTCTCACATTCCCTCTCCTCAGCATACTGTGCCCTCCATACTGTGCCCTCACACTGCCCACCATGCTGCCCCTTCTCTATACTGTCTACCTCCTTCACTATACAGTCACTATACCGCACCTCAGTCTCACATTCCCCCTCCTCAGCATACTGTGCCCTCCATACTGTGCCCTCACACTGGCCACCATGCTGCCCCTTCTCTATACTGTCTACCTCCTTCACTATACAGTCACTATACCGCACCTCAGTCTCACATTCCCCCTCCTCAGCATACTGTGCCCTCCATACTGTGCCCTCACACTGCCCACCATGCTGCCCCTTCTCTATACTGTCTACCTCCTTCACTATACAGTCACTATACCGCACCTCAGTCTCACATTCCCCCTCCTCAGCATACTGTGCCCTCCATACTGTGCCCTCACACTGGCCACCATGCCGCCCATTCTCTATACTGTCTACCTCCTTCACTATACAGTCACTATACTGCACCTCAGTCTCACATTCCCCCTCCTCAGCATACTGTGCCCTCCATACTGTGACCTCACACTGCCCACCATGCTGCCCCTTCTCTATACTGCCTACCTCCTTCACTATACAGTCACTATACTGCACCTCAGTCTCACATTCCCTCTCCTCAGCATACTGTGCCCTCCATACTGTGCCCTCACACTGGCCACCATGCCGCCCCTTCTCTATACTGCCTACCTCCTTCACTATCCAGTCACTATACTGCACCTCAGTCTCACATTCCCCCTCCTCAGCATACTGTGCCCTCCATACTGTGCCCTCACACTGCCCACCATGCCGCCCATTCTCTATACTGTCTACCTCCTTCACTATACAGTCACTATACCGCACCTCAGTCTCACATTCCCCCTCCTCAGCATACTGTGCCCTCCATACTGTGCCCTCACACTGCCCACCATGCCGCCCATTCTCTATACTGCCTACCTCCTTCACTATCCAGTCACTATACCGCACCTCAGTCTCACATTCCCCCTCCTCAGCATACTGTGCCCTCCATACTGTGCCCTCACACTGGCCACCATGCTGCCCCTTCTCTATACTGTCTACCTCCTTCACTATACAGTCACTATACTGCACCTCAGTCTCACATTCCCCCTCCTCAGCATACTGTGCCCTCCATACTGTGCCCTCACACTGCCCACCATGCTGCCCCTTCTCTATACTGTCTACCTCCTTCACTATACAGTCACTATACCGCACCTCAGTCTCACATTCCCCCTCCTCAGCATACTGTGCCCTCCATACTGTGCCCTCACACTGGCCACCATGCCGCCCATTCTCTATACTGTCTACCTCCTTCACTATACAGTCACTATACTGCACCTCAGTCTCACATTCCCCCTCCTCAGCATACTGTGCCCTCCATACTGTGACCTCACACTGCCCACCATGCTGCCCCTTCTCTATACTGCCTACCTCCTTCACTATACAGTCACTATACTGCACCTCAGTCTCACATTCCCTCTCCTCAGCATACTGTGCCCTCCATACTGTGCCCTCACACTGGCCACCATGCCGCCCCTTCTCTATACTGCCTACCTCCTTCACTATCCAGTCACTATACTGCACCTCAGTCTCACATTCCCCCTCCTCAGCATACTGTGCCTCCATACTGTGACCTCACACTGGCCCCCATGCTGCCCCTTCTCTATACTGCCGATCTCCTTCACTATCCAGTCACTATACCGCACCTCAGTCTCACATTCCCCCTCCTCAGCATACTGTGCCCTCCATACTGTGCCCTCACACTGGCCACCATGCTGCCCCTTCTCTATACTGCCTACCTCCTTCACTATACAGTCACTATACTGTACCACCATCTCACATTCCCCCTCCTCAGCATAATGTGCCCTCACACTGGCCACCATGCTGCCCCTTCTCTATACTGCTTATGTTCCCCACTACCCAGTCTCTATACTATGTCCCTCACACTTTTTTCCACCAATACTCTCCACTTACAATTTTCTCCCACCATACTGCTGCCTCACACTTTTTAATGGTGCCCCCTGATTACTGTGCAGGGACAAATATGACGCATGCCCCCCAAAGGTACGCCCCTGTACAGTGTACAGGAGAATACATGACTGTTACACAATATACTGTGATACAGACACCAGATGCTATAGAATATACACATTATTATATACCATCTGATGTGTGTACACAGTGTATCACACTACTCTGTACGCTGGATGTGATATACCATGTACACAGATATACAATCCCCTGCACTGATCACACCTGGGCCTACAGCACCTCACATATTCTATATGTAATATGGGGCATATAGTGTAATGTGTGCTGCAGGCTCAGATGTGATCAGTGCAGGATCTGTGTAGTGATGTCTCTGCTGGAGATCAGTGTGAGTTATTGCAGGGGAGGGATGAGGCCGATGACCCGGCACTGACAGCCCGACCTGATCTGCAGCAGGTCACACTCCTGCAATATCTCACACTGATCCCGAGCAGAGTGGCCACTGACACTATGGAATCCCGTCTGAGTTATCAGCGGCGTCTGCTCCCTCCTCACTGCAGTCTCCTGCCCGGCCGGCACCATGATTAATGACCTCATACTTACCGGGATCCACTGAGACCTCCGGTCCTCCCACAAGCTCCTCTACGGCAGGAAGAAACAGCAGCGCGGTGACGTCATCCTGGCAGACGCAGCCCACATAGCGTACAGTGGGCGTGTCTACAGTATAGTGATGGCCGGGATTGAAATACCTTAAAGGTACAGTGCAGTCTTGAACCACTGCAACATTAATAAAATGGCAGACACACAGATGGTGGTGGGGGCCCCCTCAGAGGCTCTTGTGGTGGGGGCCCCTGGGCTGAAGCCCCGTCTGCCCTGCCTATAATCCGGCCCTGCCGGGCGCCCACCCCCGCCACCTGCAATCAAGTCTGCAGCACTGCCACAAAATGGTACCTTAACAAACGCGACACAATAATGATCCTGGGCGCCCTCACAACATAATTCCGCACCCGGGACCGCGTATAACAACACCAACCTTCACCACCCGCCTAATCTAATTCGGTGAGCGACAAAGCCGGCGCTCAACCCACTGCACCACCTCGGACACATCCTCCAACATCCAACCTCCGCTCTTGACCGTAGATGGGCTGACCAACCCCACAATCTCAAAGCCCCCCAAAAGGCTAACACAAACCGTTTTGGACAAGGGAAACAAAAACCCGCTCGTGCTCAGATGAACATAGCCGCCACAAACCACTCACCAAACGCTGCCACAAAACAACGGAGACGGACCCTTGTATCCCGCTCCCTCACACCCTTACGACCAAACCCTTCAAGGCCTGCCGCGCCCTAAGATCCTGCGAAAACATCTCTCCACATCTAATCCTTAACAAGACAGCCACAGCCGCCACCCTCTGCTCCACTGCGGACGCCGGCCTAGCAGCCTGAAAACCGTTACTCACCACTGCCAACGCCACCATCAAATACTCCACTGGGCCTTCCTCACACATTGTCCCAAACGTTATCCGCGCCACCCATACTTCTGAATATCAGCCCCAAATAACCTCAGTCACTGAGCACCGAGCCACTCCCCAACACAGCCACACCAGACTCCACAAGCCCTCCGGACACACCGTGCCCACCTCGTCTGCTACCCGGCCTCAACTCCCGAGACCTGCAGAACTGGAAGGAAACACAGCAGCTGCTATTCCCTTGGCGAACCCCAGTACTGGTTGCGCCACGCATAACATTTTTTTTTTTTTTTTTTTAAAACACATCCAATTGAGAAACCAACTGTCGCAAGTACGCCACCCTTGGCCCCAGGATTAGCAAACCAACTATTAATCGAATTCTCCACCAACTGATAGCCAGAATGACAGCACACCTTCCTCTTGGAAAAAAACTGCCAACCTCCACCACCCGACCACTACCACCGATTGGAAGCGCTACCCCACAATGCCCAACCAGAAAACAACTGGACCCGCTGCCTCCGAGTACCGCAGCTACGTTCCATCAGGTAGCACCTTACCCAGCCACAATCCGCGGCCACTAAATCGCCGTAAGAAAAAACCTCCTACACCATCAGATCATCATTGATCTCCCTCGTGACCACACACAAAGGATCCGATGGCTGCACCCTTGGCGCAGCCATCGCCAGCCGTCCAGCAGACACGCACCCCAGCGGCGTAACTCTGCACCCGTGGTTCGACCGCCCCTGCAAAGACTGCACCGCCTGAAACCGCACCGTCTTAGCTGACCTAACTGCCTCTATCGCAGCCCATAGGACCACACCATTACCCACGAATCCTACCCCTCTGACCATAACATCAAACTTTATCCCCACAAACCGTATCACTGGCGTTGGACCCTCAGTCTTCGCCTGCGCCAACAGGCCCAAAAGAGTATCCACCACCATCTGTAATAAAACAATCAACCTCAACGAATCATCAACCCGCCAACCCGATGTAAAGAGAATCAACCTATAATGAATAAGAGGTGTAAGCTGGGACACACCACGCACAAACCACTCCACCAAGAAATAACCGCCTCCAAAGGAACATAAAATGGGACAACAACCCATTAGCACCCACCGATCAACATAATAATAACTCCCCTCCCCACCGCAGCACCAGAACTGCTAGCTAGCAGGGTGGACCAGTAACAACCTAAATGCCGCCTCCAAATTCGCCTTTGCCATCAATGCTCCCCGGCTCACCGCCTTTACCAAATCCCACCCTCTGTCAAACGACACATAATAAACCGCCGACAATTCTGGAGCCAAGCAGGCATACACCGATGACTCCTCCAGATAAGATACGTTTTGAACAAGCCGAAATATATACATCTATATACGGCTCATTTCCGGCACTACCCCCCAACAGAGAAACCCAATCGTGACAAGGAGGGCCCCGAATGGCCCACCCATCCTGCCCAACACCACTTCCTGACCCCTCTTTCCACTGACAACCACCAGGTGTCCCCTAGCCCAGCGCAAACTTCCAATAAGGAGGCAAAGATCCACCAATATAAATAGAATGACGCAGAATTACTATGTTCCTTACCACAACCCAACACTTATGCTTAAGACAACCGTCCGCGCCAAATCTGCACCACCCATCCTTCTATTCCCCCCAAAAAACCCTCATCGTCCGTGTCGCCGGGGTTCCAAGCCCCGAACAGCCAACTACCCCCCAAAAAGGGGGGGGGGCTGACTAGGAGCCGCCATCCACTGCAGCCATAAGGATGTGCCCGTATGATCCTACCACATACTGGCACGCAACACCTTCCCTTGCTGAAATTACTCGGCGTACTGAAGCCAGACTAAACCACCATATGACCTAACAAGCCACCCCAAATGGATCCATATAACCGAACCATGCCGAACCAATTACCCAATTCCTTCCCCCGATACCCTTGCCAAAAAACGCAAATGCCCGCAGCCACGTTGCAAATGTACGATGGTGAGCCTCCACCGGCGCTCCCCTCCCTCTACTTATTCTTCCTGGAATCACTTGGCTTAACCTAATCCAGGTGAAACTGTTCCCGGGGGAGCAGCGAAACTATTGCTACATGTTCCCCATTCAAATCTTATCCCTCACATCCTCCAGCAAGTGAGCCCCCCCCAGCGGGCCTTTGAAGCACCCATACCTCTCACACTTGGCCACTGTCAGCCAGACGCACCACCTCATCCCCCTCTTCGTTCCTCACCACTCACTCTGTCACAGCCCTTGCCGCCTCTGCCCGAAAATGCTCCCCTGCCGCCTCATGCGCCCTCACTCTGCCTGCCGCACCTGCGCCTACTAACCACCGATCCCGTCCATGCCGCCGGCGGTGCATGCGCACTCTCCACAACCGTATACACCACTTCAGTAAACCCCATACCTGGTCAAAACACCAACCCACTCGGCGCTGCCGTGTCCGCAGCCGCCCCCCCCCCAGCCCTGCCAAATCCACGGCCGTCTCACCCGACCGCGACCCGGCATATCCTGGAATAAAAATCACGCCATCCGGACGTCTGATTCATCCGTCGCTGCTTCCTCCTCCTCCTCGCTGGAGCCGACCGCCTCTGGCTCATGTAATGCAGACGCCGCCGAAGCGCTGCCACCACCACGGCCGTCCTCCTGGTACGCCGCGTGGGCACCATCCTCCAAGCTCCATCTTCTGTCCCGCGGCGACAACCCCGGAAACCGTCCCGTCCTACGGGCTGCCACCGCGGGCCTTATCTTCTGGCCTGACCCCCCCTTGCTACCTGCAAGGACAGGGGGTACCTGTGGCCCGACCCGCTGCCAGCAGACTCCCATCCAGAGCCGCCAGCCTCCTGCCCTCCTGGGCCCAGAAGGCATCCGTCCGCCGGGCCCTCCCCCCCTTGGGGCAGACCGCCGCTGCCGGGAGCTGCACGCCTGCTCTGGGTGACCAGGCGGGGACCGCAGGGCCCCCGCCGTCACCCCCATGTACCGACGCCTCCCGGGCATCCGTCGCACCATGCTCGCCTGCCCTGGTGCCGGACCCCTTGCTGGCTGCAGCCCCCCGGCCCCCCCCTCCACCCGCGGGGGGGGGGTAACGCTGGCCTCCGTCCTCGCCGGGCGCTCTCCTGGCCAGGAGCCGCCGCATCCAGCCCTCCTGGGCCCCATGAAAGCCTCTGTCCGCTGGGCCCTCCCCCTCCTGGGGGAGACCGCCGCGGCCGGGAGCTGCAACCTGATCTGGGTGACCAAGCAGGAACTGCAGGGCCCCTGCCGTCACCCCCACTCACCGACGCTTCCTGGGCACCCGTCGCCCCAGGCCCGCCTGCCCTGGTGCCGGACCCACCACTGGCTGCAGCTCCGCGGCCCCCCCCGCCTTCCGCGAGGGGTAAAGCTGGCCTCTGTCACCGCCGGGCGCTCTCCCCGTCCGGGAGCCGCCGCATCCAGCAATCCAGGCCGCGGCTCGGACCGGAAGTAGGCCGCAGCCAAGCCACGCCCCCCTCCCGGCTGCCGCGGCCCGGACGGAGATTCCTCCCGCGGCCGGAGCAGCAGCTGAGTACTGCCCTGCCCACGTCCTACCGCGGAGGGTCCCCGAAGGGGCTCTCGCATCTCCTCCTCGCTCCCCCCGCACACGGCAAGTACCTGAGATATGAGGGAGGGGGGACGCCGCCCGCAGCTGACAGGGGAGCGAGGGGAAAGTGCCAACGGGTTAACCCCCAGCAGCCAAGACGTGGGACCGCGCTGCCAGGGGCCCGTGCACTGCCATGATGAATCCGCTGCTCCCGGGTAGCAGCCATCCTGTCGCACGTCCGGATCGTTCCATATCCGGAAGTCTGGTGATGTGAGGGGCTGGGGAACCTCCATCATGACGTCCTTGTACAGATCTTTGTGTCCTTCTAAATACTCCCACTCCTCCATGGAGAAATAGAAGGTGACGTCCTGACACCTTATAGGAACCTCTCCAGTCAGATCGTTCCATATCCGGAAGTCAAGAGGGAGGGGGTAAGTCAAAGTCCTTTACTTACACCCCTCAACTGTCCCACCTCTTCCTCCAGGGAACTCCTCCTACCCACCAATCCCTTTACTCTGCCTTATAAACAAACCATTCCTGTTTCCATTAACCCCATCACTCCTTCCCTTCCCTCTAGTCATGTCGCCCCTCCACCCTATGGGTTCCATGGCTTTCTTAATTGTCCCACTGGTGACAAGCTATTTCTAGCACCTGTGCAGGACACCCTCATGCAGATTTTGCTACGCTAATGTTATAGCAAACTCAGGGAATTCATTGCTGCATTTGATAATTCGGAGGGATAGAAAGTGAGGCTTCCTTTATCTTTTCCTTCTGTTCATAGACAGCATCTCCAAGTCCACACCCGAAGAGCAATTTCTCCTCCACGTGTAAGTGTGGAGAGGCAGCTAGTGCGCATGCGTGTGCCGATTTACCCCAGCTGCAGCCTAACTAGAGTGTTTCGCCTAGTGAGTATGCTCAGCCTGACTGTGCCATTCCTGACGCTAAGTCTTCATTTCGGGATACAGCGCATGCTCCCACACTTAGTGTGAAAAGCCTCTTTGCACAGGTACTTGCACTCCGTGCCGGGTCTAAGTCCTGTGTTGTGCATAGACACCATGCTAAAGCTGATAGTCTTTTTTCAGAGACTCTATTTCATGCAACTGACCATGCTCAGGCACTTACTGCATCAGAGACTAGGTCCGGTAATGAACTCTTTGGCCCTGCCCCTGATGTGGGGGGGCCCATATAGACCACAGGGCATCAGGTGTCCTGACGATGTGGCCAGGCCACTCCCAAATGGCTTGCAGAGGCCCGCCCCTATGACTTGTCACCTCATTATTGATGGTCAGACGATGACTGGTAAGGTGTTTGTGTCGTGGCAGCCATGAGGTCATCATTGAAGTTGCGGTTCCAAATAGGACGCTAGTTATGCCACTCATGACGTGTCACTCTGCTTTTGTCTCCAGGAGGTGCATTGTGGTTCACCCTGGTTTGGGGCGGACCCAGGTTATAAAAGGGGCTGGAGACAACAAGGAGGTGTGCAGTCTTCTATTATGCTCCGAAAGAGCACACCTCCATGTGTTGAACCCATTGTGGCTTTAGGCCAGAGGTAGGCAGGGATAGGGCGTCGATGCCACAGTTGGTAACGCAGAACGGTTAAGACCAGCTCCTGTCCTACAAGTCCTGCTTGTGCAGCCCAGTGGCATTAACAGGCCTGCTGCTGCTGATGCGCCTGCTGTTCACAGGTGTGGCCCCAATGGACACGGTCAGCGTACTGAATGGCCCCTGTGATGTTAACAGGGAGTTCCTGGGCTGGGTGGGCATGTGGACCCTGTGACGCTAACAGGGCTCCCAGTGTCCAGATCTGAATGGCGTCTAATTTGGTTCAGGCTACTATTAGTTTCATAGTGTCACGCTCCCCGGGTCCTTGGCTCCCCTTCCCGGGTCCTCTGTTCCGCTCCCCGGGTCCTCAGCCCCGCTCCCCGGCTCACCTGCCACGCTCCCCGCTCTCCAGCCTCCGGTGCCCGTCCTTCCCAGGCCCCCTGGTCTCCGATCCCGGCGCCCGACGGCTTCCCAGGCCCTGGCCGGCTCCCCTGCGTCCTCCTCTCAGCTTCCTTCCCTGGCTTCTGGCACCCGGGCCGCGCGCATGCGCATTAGGGCACGCGCGCGGTCACTGACCCTTTCTTAAAGGGCCAGCGTCCATTAACAGGAAATGAGGCTAATCAGGTACAGGGTATAAAGGGGTTTATTGTCCAAGGGGGTGGGGCCTGATCTTCGTGTTTCCTAAGCTAGGAGTCAGGTCTCCTGGTGTCTCTGTGCATATACTCACCTATCTCTCTTGTAGAGCCGTGCCTGCCTCGCCATCCAGTCCTGCCGTATCCTGAACCCTGAACGCTGTCCATCTGCCATCCTGACAGTCCGCACCATCCCGGATCCCTGCGGTGACTCGTCATCTCGCTCCAAAGGTTCCGGACCCCGCCTGACATCATCTCGGCTTCCGAACCTGAGCTGCGTCACCCGGACTACCACCCGTGACTCCGTGGTCCCAGGGACTTCTCCGCTATACTCGTGTGCACGGACTGTTCTGCTGTTTATAGTGTTCCAGCTACCGGACTCTTTACTACCATCTAGGAGTTCGGCCCAGTGGATCCACCTCCTGGGTCTGCCCGTCCACCTGGCCGTGACAGTAAGATCAGGCCATGGATCCCGCTGCAGCACTAGCAGCCGTACAGGAGGAACTCCAACGCCAGCGTGAGACTCAGACCCGCATGCTGCAGTTCATGTCTTCTGTGGACGCCCGCCTGAACACGCTACAAGCGGCCGTTACGTCTTCAACATCCCGGGCTTCCACTAGTCAATCCACGGATCCAGCTCCTGTGGCGACTTCTTCAGATACCACCAGACTTCGGTTGGCTTCACCACCCCGGTACGCCGGAGACCTGCAGGGGATTCTTAAACCAATGCTCCCTCCATTTCACGCAGCTGCCGCATTTGTTTGCCTCCGACCAAGCCAAGGTCGCCTTCATCATGTCCCATCTAGAGGGTGAGGCACTGGCGTGGATGAACCCCTTGTGGGAGAAGGGGGATCCTGTGACCACGAACATCCAGGACTTCCTGCAGGCATTCCGTGGTACCTTTGATGAGCCCGGACGCGCCTCCGCGTCTGCTTCGTCTCTTCTCCGGTTACGTCAGGGGACTCTGACGGTGGGTCAATACGCGATCCGGTTTCGCACCCTGGCCTCAGAACTCGGGTGGAACAATGAGGCCCTAACCGCCGCCTTCTGGGAAGGACTCTCAGGGCGAATTAAAGACGAGCTGGCGGGTCGTGACGTACCGACCACCCTGGATGCCCTGATTGCCCTAGTGACTCGAGTGGACATTCGCTTTCAGGAGCGATCCAAGGAAGTGTCCCGTGAGAGACGTCCGGTACGGCATTCCTCTCCTCCGCAGAAACCCTCCGTACTTCAGTCATCGACAGCTGGGGCTCCCGTCCACAAGCCCATGCAGATCGACCGAGTGCGTCAGTCTGAACAACGCCGAGCAGAGCGGCTCGCCAAGGGTCTCTGCTTTTACTGCGGTGAGGGCACACACCTGCTACGCTCCTGTCCAGAGAGGCCGGGAAACTCCAAAGCCTAGGGTTGGTAGGAGAGGCCACCCTAGGTGCTGGGACTCTCTCTGACCCGGTTACATGGACAGTGCAAGTGACGACGGGAGAGACGCGGTTCACGGCTGATGCCTACCTCGATTCCGGGGCAGCAGGCAATTTCATCCAGCAGGCCACGGTGGACAAGTACCGGGTGCCTGTTATTCCACTCGACAAGCCCCTAGTGATTGCCTCGGTGGATGGGAGACCCCTCTCTGACACCATCTCCTGGATCACCAGGCCGGTCGAACTGCGTATCGGTGCCCTTCACACCGAGAACATCGCTTTCTACGTCCTCCCACACATGTCCCACCAGATCCTGCTGGGACTTCCATGGTTGCGGACACACGAACCATCAGTTACCTGGGGCACTGGCGAAATCACCCGATGGGGCTCTTCGTGTCATGAGAGGTGCCTAAAGTCCATACAACCCATCCGACGACCTCCGGTTCCAGAGAACCTACCGGGGCTGCCCTCGGCCTATTGGTCCTTTGCAGATGTCTTTGATAAAAAGGAATCCGAGGTACTGCCGCCACATCGTCCATACGATTGTGCCATCGACCTGCTCCCAGGAACAACACCACCACGAGGACGGATATATCCTTTATCTCCAGCCGAAACAAGGGCCATGTCTGCTTACATCTCAGAGAGCCTGGCAAGGGGGTTCATTCGGAGATCCTCCTCTCCTGCTGGAGCAGGTTTCTTCTTTGTCAAGAAGAAAGAGGGCGACTTACGCCCATGCATAGACTACCGGGGTTTGAATCAAATCACCGTAAAAAACAAGTACCCTCTGCCGCTCATTCCCGAATTGTTTGACCGGCTTAGAGGAGCTCGTGTGTTCACCAAGCTGGATCTTCGGGGTGCTTACAATCTGGTACGCATCCGCTCTGGTGACGAATGGAAAACCGCGTTCAATACGCGCGATGGACATTATGAATACTGCGTGATGCCCTTCGGCCTGTGTAACGCTCCTGCCGTCTTTCAAGAACTGGTGAACGACGTGTTCCGGGACCTTCTCTACATCTGTGTGGTAGTGTATCTAGATGACATCCTTGTCTTCTCTCCGGACCTCCAAACCCACAGAGAAAACGTACAGCTGGTTCTACAAAGACTGAGAGAGAATCGTCTGTACGCAAAGTATGAGAAGTGTGTCTTTGAGCAGTCTTCTCTCCCCTTTCTGGGGTACATCATCTCTGATACTGGACTGCAGATGGATCCCAAGAAGGTCTCCGCCATTCTCAACTGGCCTCCTCCTTCTGGACTGAAGGCAATCCAACGCTTCCTGGGATTCGCCAACTACTACCGCCAGTTTATCCCTCACTTCTCTGCCTTGACTGCTCCTCTCTCCGCTTTGACTAAGAAGGAGGCTAATCCAAAGGACTGGTCACCTGCGGCTGACGCTGCGTTTGGCTCTTTGAAGCGGGCTTTTGCTTCCTCTCCTGTACTCCACCGTCCGGAGTTAAACCGCCAGTTCACCTTGGAGGTGGATGCCTCCTCCTCAGGAGCCGGAGCAGTGCTCATGCAAAAGTCCTCCTCCGGGAAGATGGTGACTTGCGGATTCTTCTCCAAGGGCTTCTCAGCGCCTGAACCCAACTACACCATCGGTGACCGAGAGCTCTTGGCAGTCAAACTGGCTTTGGAGGAATGGCGCTACCTCCTGGAAGGGGCAGTGTACCCCGTGATTATTTACACGGACCACAAGAACTTGGAATACCTACGGTCCGCTCAGCGTCTGAACCCACGGCAAGCCAGGTGGTCCCTATTCTTTGCCAGGTTTGATTTCCAGCTTCACTTCCGACCCGCGGACAAGAATGTACGCGCTGATGCCTTGTCCAGGTCTTTCATGCCCATGGAGCAGGAGGAAGAGACTACCCAACCCATCATTTGTCCTAGTAAAATCATTCCGGTGGCCCCTGTCACCCTGGCCCAGATACCGCCCGGGAAGACCTATGTCTCCGATGTAGACAGGGAAAAAGTGTTACACTGGGGTCATGCCTCGAAAACAGCCGGACATGCTGGTCAGAAAAAGACATGGGGTGCGATTGTACGTCATTATTGGTGGCCATCCCTTCGCACGGACGTCGCTGCTTTTGTATCCGCCTGTTCCTCTTGTGCCAGGAACAAGACGCCCAAACACCTCCCATATGGCCGTCTTCTGCCTCTGCCGATACCCTCAGTTCCGTGGCAACACATAGCAATGGACTTTATTACGGACTTGCCATTGTCCTCCGGACACACAGTCATATGGGTCGTGGTGGACCGGTTCTCTAAAATGGCCCATTTCGTCCCTATGGCTGGACTGCCCTCTGCTCAGGAACTCGCGGACGCCTATATACAACACATCTTCCGCTTGCATGGCTTTCCATTACACATCGTATCCGACAGAGGAACTCAGTTCACCTCCCGCTTCTGGAGGGCTCTCTGTAAACATCTGGGAGTGACTCTGGACTTTTCATCTGCATACCATCCTCAGTCTAATGGCCAGGTAGAGAGGGTCAATCAAATCTTGACCTCTTTCTTACGTCACTATGTTAACGCCCATCACGACGACTGGTCCGCTCTTCTTCCTTGGGCTGAATTCTCCCACAACCACCACATCAGTGAGTCGTCCTCCAGCTCTCCCTTCCATGTCGTTTACGGACTTCAGCCTTCCATCCCATTGCCTGTATC
The DNA here is from genome assembly GCF_048569485.1 of Anomaloglossus baeobatrachus. Lineage (NCBI taxonomy): Eukaryota > Metazoa > Chordata > Amphibia > Anura > Aromobatidae > Anomaloglossus > Anomaloglossus baeobatrachus. The sequence continues at coordinate 43,113,491 of NC_134353.1, read as the reverse complement.
TCCTTCTTCGGATGTCCCTGCTGCAGATACAGTAGCCCGTGACTTTGCAACCATTTGGGACTCTGTCAAAGCGTCCCTTGGGCGTGCTTCCCTGCGGATGAAAAGACACGCAGACAAGAAACGTCTGGACCCTCCGTGTTTCTCTCCTGGAGATCTCGTCTGGCTTGCTTCCCAGTACGTCCGCCTGAAGATACCGTCATACAAGCTGGGTCCTCGCTACATTGGGCCATTTAAAGTCCTCAACAAGATCAATGAGGTCTCCTACAAGCTACAGCTCCCGGCCACGATGAGGATACCCAACTCATTCCACGTCTCCCTGCTCAAGCCGGTTGTCCTTGGTCCCTTCTCCGCTGCTGCCAGTCCGGCTCCTCCACCTATTGCCGATGACGACATCTATGCGGTAAGGGATATCGTGGCCATGAAGACCGTACGAGGTCGACAGTTCTTCCTGGTGGACTGGGAAGGGTATGGTCCTGAGGATAGGTCCTGGGAGCCCAGGGAGAACGTGGGCACTCCTCTGATCCGTGCCTTCTTGTCCCGGTTGCGGGGAGGGGGCGTGGGGGGGGGGGGGTACTGTCACACTCCCCGGGTCCTTGGCTCCCCTTCCCGGGTCCTCTGTTCCGCTCCCCGGGTCCTCAGCCCCGCTCCCCGGCTCACCTGCCACGCTCCCCGCTCTCCAGCCTCCGGTGCCCGTCCTTCCCAGGCCCCCTGGTCTCCGATCCCGGCGCCCGACGGCTTCCCAGGCCCTGGCCGGCTCCCCTGCGTCCTCCTCTCAGCTTCCTTCCCTGGCTTCTGGCACCCGGGCCGCGCGCATGCGCATTAGGGCGCGCGCGCGGTCACTGACCCTTTCTTAAAGGGCCAGCGTCCATTAACAGGAAATGAGGCTAATCAGGTACAGGGTATAAAGGGGTTTATTGTCCAAGGGGGCGGGGCCTGATCTTCGTGTTTCCTAAGCTAGGAGTCAGGTCTCCTGGTGTCTCTGTGCATATACTCACCTATCTCTCTTGTAGAGCCGTGCCTGCCTCGCCATCCAGTCCTGCCGTATCCTGAACCCCGAACGCTGTCCATCTGCCATCCTGACAGTCCGCACCATCCCGGATCCCTGCGGTGACTCGTCATCTCGCTCCAAAGGTTCCGGACCCCGCCTGACATCATCTCGGCTTCCGAACCTGAGCTGCGTCACCCGGACTACCACCCGTGACTCCGTGGTCCCAGGGACTTCTCCGCTATACTCGTGTGCACGGACTGTTCTGCTGTTTATAGTGTTCCAGCTACCGGACTCTTTACTACCATCTAGGAGTTCGGCCCAGTGGATCCACCTCCTGGGTCTGCCCGTCCACCTGGCCGTGACACATAGCCACACAGCTCTGTATCCTCCACGGAACCTTCCAGTTGCCAATCTCTCCTTTTCCATCTGGGAGCACGGTGGACACTGACTGCTGATGGGGATATATACCTTTATCTTTCTTTTCTTATTAATTTTCGTTATATAGCGGTAACATAGTATATACCACCTTATCCAAATCTGCCAGTCCCACCGTAACAGATGGTGTTTCTTCATCAAATGTTACTTTTGCTTAACCACCAAACCCACGGACCAAAACTTTTTTCCCCTTTCCAACACACCTGTTCCCCTTTCCACCAGCATCTGTCCTTTTTCAACTCATTTTGTATATGACCAAAAGTGCAACTCTGCAGGGACACCGTACTCAATGGCATCTCAGCACAGCAGCCAGCCCTCGGTCCCTCAGATGTGGACAAGTAAAAGCCCATTTCCTCCTATCCATGACAAAGCGTTGAGATTCACTCTGTGCAGCACTGGTGTTTAGTGGAAAAGCAGATCTAAGATTGCGTACCACATTCTGCAGACACTCCTGTATACGTGCGTACATTTCTATGGCAGGAATTATTTCGCCAAATTTTGTCTTGTACCGGGGATCTAACAGTGTGGCAACCCAGTAGTCAGGATTACTTTGAATTCGTACAATCCGAGGGTCATGTTGTAGGTAGTGCAGCAAGAAGCCGCTCATGTGTCTTGTGCATCCAGGAGGACCAAGTCCTTGGTGTGTTGGTGGCAGAGAGGTGAGAATCGTGCCTCCTTCCTCTGCCCTCTCCCCACAACCTCGCACAACCGAAATGTGAGCAAGCTCTCACTCATCTGCTGAGTCTTCCATGCCCATCGCCAGTTCGTCCTCCATTTCTTCATGGGCTCCTGCACCTTCCTCAACACTTTTTGCTGATACTATGCGCCCTTGTTAATCCCTCTCCCTCACCATGACTGCCGCATAGGTGCCGCTGACCATCTGGACCTCGTAGATCTTGTTATCCCTTCCGCATATGACTCCTCCTGTACTTCCTCCCCTTCCTCTTGTCCCAACACCTGACTCCGAATAATAATTACAGTGTGCTCCATCATGTAGATGACCAGAATTGTCACGCTGAGAATGACATTGCCAGTGATAAACATCTTCGTCGACATTTGTAAACAGTGTAGCAGGGTGCATAGGTCCTTGATCTGACACCACTCCAGCAGCGTGATCTGCACCACCTCTGGATCAAGTTATCCCAGGCTATATGTCATAACGTATTGCAGCAGGGTTCGGCGGTGCTGCCACAAACGCTGCAACATGTGCAGATTCAAATTCCTGCGTGTGGGCACATCGCATTTCAGGCGTTTAACCGCCAGACCTAAAGACTTCTGTAGCGACGAAAGTTGTTGAGCTGCTGTGTGCGCACGATGGAAGTGAGCACATAGCGAGCGTGCCCGCTGCACAAGGCCATGTAGGCCGTGATGGTGTTTTAAAAATTGCTGGAGAATTAGGTTCAACACGTGAGCCATACAAGGCACGTGTGTCACATTGCCCTGACGATGGCCCGCAGCCAGGTTTGCATCATTGCCGCACACGGCTGTTAAGTCACCAACGGAGTACGCTCCGTCAATTTGTACTCCGGTCGCCAGGTGACAACGTGTTCCTTTCATGCATAGTGCTGATGATGGGAGAGGAGTCGATGCCAGCGGCGCAGGTGGACGCAGGTTATGCTCACCCACTGGGCTGCATTACCTTGACAGATGCAGAATCTCTGGCTGAATGTAGCTGGTGGGTATCTCACAGATGAAATACCATCATTCAGCTACAACCAATGGGAAGACACCACACCCTTTTTTATGCCCATCCTGTCTGCAGACCACTGCCAGACATAGCTCTGCTTTTACCCCCAGTTCAGTTTTATGATTTTGTGTGCTTGTTACCTGACTACTTTTCCTGCTTGCTGTTTATGTACCTTGTTGGCCGATACGCATTTCACCTCTGCTTGTTTTCTGATTAAGTCCTGGCCGTCCCATTCTGTTCCTGTTCCTCAATTAATGTTTTGACCCTGCCTGACTACTATTCTCTGGAACTGCAGCCTTCCACAGGTATTAATCACCTTGGGCCCTGTGTAATTCCTAATCCCTGTATAGGGGTTAAAGGGTTTCAGGGTTCTAGGGGTCCTGCTTGGTGAGTGGCTTCCCTCTAGCCTATCATTTACAGCCCATCTGAGTGTGTGGATCAAGGAAGGCGTTACACCGTGCTCTCTGCAGAAGGCCATGTGGGCCAGGATAGTGCTTTAAAAATTGCTGGACAACCAGGTTCAAAACGTGAGCCATACAAGACACGTGTGTCACATTGTCACAGCGAAGGGACGCACCCATGTTTGCATCATTGTCGCACCCGGCCTTCCCTGGCTGCTGGTTGAGTGGAGACAACAATTGATGAAACTCGGTCTCCAGAGCTAACCGTCCACAACTTCTCAGCGGTGTGACTCACATTTCCCATACATTTCAAAGTAAACCTTTGACCGCCTGATGGCATTGAGCTCTGCTGCCAGCATAGTAAGGAGGTGTGTGGTATTCCTTGTGCGCAGTTACAAGGAAGGGTGGCCTGACCACACAGGGTTTGCGCCAAGGTGGAGGACCCACACGAGGTTGAAGAGGCAGAAGCAGTGTATTAACTTCTACATACAGAAGAAGGATTGAAACAACTCGTGGGGACGGCAAGACTTGTACAGCAGACCCTTCTCCATCTCTCCCCACAGTAACCCATTGCCCAGTCAGCGACATGTAACGCCCCTGTCCATGCTTACTGGGCCAATTATCTGTGGTGAAATGCACCCTGTCACACAGAGTTTCTCAAGGAATCAGTGATGTTTAGTGCGACATGCTGGTGTAGCGCGTGCACGCCTTTGTTGGAGAAGGAGTGGCACCTGGGCATCGGCTCTTGGGGCACTGCGATGGGCATAAGGTCTCGTAAATCCTCGGTTAAAAAGGTTGGAAAGGCAGCATTTTGGTAGCCAACAGTTTCCAGATGCTGAAAGTCAACCTCTAAGCCATGTCATGCCCTTCTAAAAGCATGTAAAACACAGTAAGGGGACTCCAACCACAGTCTCCCTCGTTGCCACTAACTGGGCCACACACACCCCACTTGACTGGCATCGGTTGACCCCCCTTTTGAATAAGAAACAGATGCTTTGCATGAAGCACTCTCAAAAATACGCGTGCCTTTCCCGTCCCCTGGCTGACCCAGGGGAAGAAAAGTCCTCTGAGAGCCATGACTTGTTCATCTTGGTTCTTTTAGAAACACAGCGAGGGGACTCCAACCACAGTCTCCCTCGTTGCCACTAACTGGGCCACACACACCCCACTTGACTGGCATCGGTTGACCACCCTTTTGAATAAGAAACAGATGCTTTGCATGAAGCACTCTCAAAAATATGCGGGCCTTTTCCGTCCCCTGGCTGACCCAGGGGAAGAAAAGTCCTCTGAGAGCCATGACTTGTTCATCTTGGTTCTTTTAGAAACACAGCGAGGGGACTCCAACCACAGTCTCCCTCGTTGCCACTAACTGGGCCACACACACCCCACTTGACTGGCATCGGTTGACCCCCCTTTTGAATAAGAAACAGATGCTTTGCATGAAGCACTCTCAAAAATACGCGTGCCTTTCCCGTCCCCTGGCTGACCCAGGGGAAAAAAAATCCTCTGAGAGCCATGACTTGTTCATCTTGGTTCTTTTAGAAACACAGCGAGGGGACTCCAACCACAGTCTCCCTCGTTGCCACTAACTGGGCCACACACACCCCACTTGACTGGCATCGGTTGACCCCCCTTTTGAATAAGAAACAGATGCTTTGCATGAAGCACTCTCAAAAATACGCGTGCCTTTCCCGTCCCCTGGCTGACCCAGGGGAAGAAAAGTCCTCTGAGAGCCATGACTTGTTCATCTTGGTTCTTTTAGAAACACAGCGAGGGGACTCCAACCACAGTCTCCCTCGTTGCCACTAACTGGGCCACACACACCCCACTTGACTGGCATCGGTTGAGCCCCCTTTTGAATAAGAAACAGATGCTTTGCATGAAGCACTCTCAAAAATACGCGTACCTTTCCCGTCCCCTGGCTGACCCAGGGGAAGAAAAGTCCTCTGAGAGCCATGACTTGTTCATCTTGGTTCTTTTAGAAACACAGCGAGGGGACTCCAACCACAGTCTCCCTCGTTGCCACTAACTGGGCCACACACACCCCACTTGACTGGCATCGGTTGACCCCCCTTTTGAATAAGAAACAGATGCTTTGCATGAAGCACTCTCAAAAATACGCGTGCCTTTCCCGTCCCCTGGCTGACCCAGGGGAAGAAAAGTCCTCTGAGAGCCATGACTTGTTCATCTTGGTTCTTTTAGAAACACAGCGAGGGGACTCCAACCACAGTCTCCCTCGTTGCCACTAACTGGGCCACACACACCCCACTTGACTGGCATCGGTTGACCCCCCTTTTGAATAAGAAACAGATGCTTTGCATGAAGCACTCTCAAAAATACGCGTGCCTTTCCCGTCCCCTGGCTGACCCAGGGGAAGAAAAGTCCTCTGAGAGCCATGACTTGTTCATCTTGGTTCTTTTAGAAACACAGCGAGGGGACTCCAACCACAGTCTCCCTCGTTGCCACTAACTGGGCCACACACACCGCACTTGACTGGCATCGGTTGACCCCCCTTTTGAATAAGAAACAGATGCTTTGCATGAAGCACTCTCAAAAATACGCGTGCCTTTCCCGTCCCCTGGCTGACCCAGGGGAAGAAAAGTCCTCTGAGAGCCATGACTTGTTCATCTTGGTTCTTTTAGAAACACAGCGAGGGGACTCCAACCACAGTCTCCCTCGTTGCCACAAACTGGGCCACACACACCCCACTTGACTGGCATCGGTTGACCCCCCTTTTGAATAAGTAACAGATGCTTTGCATGAAGCACTCTCAAAAATACGCGTGCCTTTCCCGTCCCCTGGCTGACCCAGGGGAAGAAAAGTCCTCTGAGAGCCATGACTTGTTCATCTTGGTTCTTTTAGAAACACAGCGAGGGGACTCCAACCACAGTCTCCCTCGTTGCCACTAACTGGGCCACACACACCCCACTTGACTGGCATCGGTTGACCCCCCTTTTGAATAAGAAACAGATGCTTTGCATGAAGCACTCTCAAAAATACGCGTGCCTTTCCCATCCCCTGGCTGACCCAGGGGAAGAAAAGTCCTCTGAGAGCCATGACTTGTTCATCTTGGTTCTTTTAGAAACACAGCGAAGGGACTCCAACCACAGTCTCCCTCGTTGCCACTAACTGGGCCACACACACCCCACTTGACTGGCATCGGTTGACCCCCCTTTTGAATAAGAAACAGATGCTTTGCATGAAGCACTCTCAAAAATACGCGTGCCTTTTCCGTCCCCTGGCTGACCCAGGGGAAGAAAAGTCCTCTGAGAGCCATGACTTGTTCATCTTGGTTCTTTTAGAAACACAGCGAGGGGACTCCAACCACAGTCTCCCTCGTTGCCACTAACTGGGCCACACACACCCCACTTGACTGGCATCGGTTGACCCCCCTTTTGAATAAGAAACAGATGCTTTGCATGAAGCACTCTCAAAAATACGCGTGCCTTTCCCGTCCCCTGGCTGACCCAGGGGAAGAAAAGTCCTCTGAGAGCCATGACTTGTTCATCTTGGTTCTTTTAGAAACACAGCGAGGGGACTCCAACCACAGTCTCCCTCGTTGCCACTAACTGGGCCACACACACCCCACTTGACTGGCATCGGTTGAGCCCCCTTTTGAATAAGAAACAGATGCTTTGCATGAAGCACTCTCAAAAATACGCGTACCTTTCCCGTCCCCTGGCTGACCCAGGGGAAGAAAAGTCCTCTGAGAGCCATGACTTGTTCATCTTGGTTCTTTTAGAAACACAGCGAGGGGACTCCAACCACAGTCTCCCTCGTTGCCACTAACTGGGCCACACACACCCCACTTGACTGGCATCGGTTGACCCCCCTTTTGAATAAGAAAGAGATGCTTTGCATGAAGCACTCTCAAAAATACGCGTGCCTTTCCCGTCCCCTGGCTGACCCAGGGGAAGAAAAGTCCTCTGAGAGCCATGACTTGTTCATCTTGGTTCTTTTAGAAACACAGCGAGGGGACTCCAACCACAGTCTCCCTCGTTGCCACTAACTGGGCCACACACACCCCACTTGACTGGCATCGGTTGACCCCCCTTTTGAATAAGAAACAGATGCTTTGCATGAAGCACTCTCAAAAATACGCGTGCCTTTCCCGTCCCCTGGCTGACCCAGGGGAAGAAAAGTCCTCTGAGAGCCATGACTTGTTCATCTTGGTTCTTTTAGAAACACAGCGAGGGGACTCCAACCACAGTCTCCCTCGTTGCCACTAACTGGGCCACACACACCGCACTTGACTGGCATCGGTTGACCCCCCTTTTGAATAAGAAACAGATGCTTTGCATGAAGCACTCTCAAAAATACGCGTGCCTTTCCCGTCCCCTGGCTGACCCAGGGGAAGAAAAGTCCTCTGAGAGCCATGACTTGTTCATCTTGGTTCTTTTAGAAACACAGCGAGGGGACTCCAACCACAGTCTCCCTCGTTGCCACTAACTGGGCCACACACACCCCACTTGACTGGCATCGGTTGACCCCCCTTTTGAATAAGTAACAGATGCTTTGCATGAAGCACTCTCAAAAATACGCGTGCCTTTCCCGTCCCCTGGCTGACCCAGGGGAAGAAAAGTCCTCTGAGAGCCATGACTTGTTCATCTTGGTTCTTTTAGAAACACAGCGAGGGGACTCCAACCACAGTCTCCCTCGTTGCCACTAACTGGGCCACACACACCCCACTTGACTGGCATCGGTTGACCCCCCTTTTGAATAAGAAACAGATGCTTTGCATGAAGCACTCTCAAAAATACGCGTGCCTTTCCCATCCCCTGGCTGACCCAGGGGAAGAAAAGTCCTCTGAGAGCCATGACTTGTTCATCTTGGTTCTTTTAGAAACACAGCGAAGGGACTCCAACCACAGTCTCCCTCGTTGCCACTAACTGGGCCACACACACCCCACTTGACTGGCATCGGTTGACCCCCCTTTTGAATAAGAAACAGATGCTTTGCATGAAGCACTCTCAAAAATACGCGTGCCTTTTCCGTCCCCTGGCTGACCCAGGGGAAGAAAAGTCCTCTGAGAGCCATGACTTGTTCATCTTGGTTCTTTTAGAAACACAGCGAGGGGACTCCAACCACAGTCTCCCTCGTTGCCACTAACTGGGCCACACACACCCCACTTGACTGGCATCGGTTGACCCCCCTTTTGAATAAGAAACAGATGCTTTGCATGAAGCACTCTCAAAAATACGCGTGCCTTTCCCGTCCCCTGGCTGACCCAGGGGAAGAAAAGTCCTCTGAGAGCCATGACTTGTTCATCTTGGTTCTTTTAGAAACACAGCGAGGGGACTCCAACCACAGTCTCCCTCGTTGCCACTAACTGGGCCACACACACCCCACTTGACTGGCATCGGTTGACCCCCCTTTTGAATAAGAAACAGATGCTTTGCATGAAGCACTCTCAAAAATACGCGTGCCTTTTCCGTCCCCTGGCTGACCCAGGGGAAGAAAAGTCCTCTGAGAGCCATGACTTGTTCATCTTGGTTCTTTTAGAAACACAGCGAGGGGACTCCAACCACAGTCTCCCTCGTTGCCACTAACTGGGCCACACACACCCCACTTGACTGGCATCGGTTGACCCCCCTTTTGAATAAGAAACAGATGCTTTGCATGAAGCACTCTCAAAAATACGCGTGCCTTTCCCGTCCCCTGGCTGACCCAGGGGAAGAAAAGTCCTCTGAGAGCCATGACTTGTTCATCTTGGTTCTTTTAGAAACACAGCGAGGGGACTCAAACCACAGTCTCCCTCGTTGCCACTAACTGGGCCACACACACCCCACTTGACTGGCATCGGTTGACCCCCCTTTTGAATAAGAAACAGATGCTTTGCATGAAGCACTCTCAAAAATACGCGTGCCTTTCCCGTCCCCTGGCTGACCCAGGGGAAGAAAAGTCCTCTGGGAGCCATGACTTGTTCATCTTGGTTCTTTTAGAAACACAACGAGGGGACTCCAACCACAGTCTCCCTCGTTGCCACTAACTGGGCCACACACACCCCACTTGACTGGCATTGGTTGAGCCCCCTTTTGAATAAGAAACAGATGCTTTGCATGAAGCACTCTCAAAAATACGCGTGCCTTTCCCGTCCCCTGGCTGACCCAGGGGAAGAAAAGTCCTCTGAGAGCCATGACTTGTTCATCTTGGTTCTTTTAGAAACACAGCGAGGGGACTCCAACCACAGTCTCCCTCGTTGCCACTAACTGGGCCACACACACCCCACTTGACCGGCATCGGTTGACCCCCCTTTTGAATAAGAAACAGATGCTTTGCATGAAGCACTCTCAAAAATACGCGTGCCTTTCCCGTCCCCTGGCTGACCCAGGGGAAGAAAAGTCCTCTGAGAGCCATGACTTGTTCATCTTGGTTCTTTTAGAAACACAGCGAGGGGACTCCAACCACAGTCTCCCTCGTTGCCACTAACTGGGCCACACACACCCCACTTGACTGGCATCGGTTGACCCCCCTTTTGAATAAGAAACAGATGCTTTGCATGAAGCACTCTCAAAAATACGCGTGCCTTTCCCGTCCCCTGGCTGACCCAGGGGAAGAAAAGTCCTCTGAGAGCCATGACTTGTTCATCTTGGTTCTTTTAGAAACACAGCGAGGGGACTCCAACCACAGTCTCCCTCGTTGCCACTAACTGGGCCACACACACCCCACTTGACTGGCATCGGTTGACCCCCCTTTTGAATAAGAAACAGATGCTTTGAATGAAGCACTCTCAAAAATACGCGTGCCTTTCCCGTCCCCTGGCTGACCCAGGGGAAGAAAAGTCCTCTGAGAGCCATGACTTGTTCATCTTGGTTCTTTTAGAAACACAGCGAGGGGACTCCAACCACAGTCTCCCTCGTTGCCACTAACTGGGCCACACACACCCCACTTGACTGGCATCGGTTGACCCCCCTTTTGAATAAGAAACAGATGCTTTGCATGAAGCACTCTCAAAAATACGCGTGCCTTTCCCGTCCCCTGGCTGACCCAGGGGAAGAAAAGTCCTCTGAGAGCCATGACTTGTTCATCTTGGTTATTTTAGAAACACAGCGAGGGGACTCCAACCACAGTCTCCCTCGTTGCCACTAACTGGGCCACACACACCCCACTTGACTGGCATCGGTTGACCCCCCTTTTGAATAAGAAACAGATGCTTTGAATGAAGCACTCTCAAAAATACGCGTGCCTTTCCCGTCCCCTGGCTGACCCAGGGGAAGAAAAGTCCTCTGAGAGCCATGACTTGTTCATCTTGGTTCTTTTAGAAACACAGCGAGGGGACTCCAACCACAGTCTCCCTCGTTGCCACTAACTGGGCCACACACACCCCACTTGACTGGCATCGGTTGACCCCCCTTTTGAATAAGAAACAGATGCTTTGCATGAAGCACTCTCAAAAATACGCGTGCCTTTCCCGTTCCCTGGCTGACCCAGGGGAAGAAAAGTCCTCTGAGAGCCATGACTTGTTCATCTTGGTTCTTTTAGAAACACAGCGAGGGGACTCCAACCACAGTCTCCCTCGTTGCCACTAATTGGGCCACACACACCCCACTTGACTGGCATCGGTTGACCCCCCTTTTGAATAAGAAACAGATGCTTTGCATGAAGCACTCTCAAAAATACGCGTGCCTTTCCCGTCCCCTGGCTGACCCAGGGGAAGAAAAGTCCTCTGAGAGCCATGACTTGTTCATCTTGGTTCTTATAGAAACACAGTGAGGGGACTCCAACCACAGTCTCCCTCGTTGCCACTAACTGGGCCACACACACCCCACTTGACTGGCATCGGTTGACCCCCCTTTTGAATAAGAAACAGATGCTTTGCATGAAGCACTCTCAAAAATACGCGTGCCTTTCCCGTCCCCTGGCTGACCCAGGGGAAGAAAAGTCCTATGAGAGCCATGACTTGTTCATCTTGGTTCTTTTAGAAACACAGCGAGGGGACTCCAACCACAGTCTCCCTCGTTGCCACTAACTGGGCCACACACACCCCACTTGACTGGCATCGGTTGACCCCCCTTTTGAATAAGAAACAGATGCTTTGCATGAAGCACTCTCAAAAATACGCGTGCCTTTCCCGTCCCCTGGCTGACCCAGGGGAAGAAAAGTCCTCTGAGAGCCATGACTTGTTCATCTTGGTTCTTTTAGAAACACAGCGAGGGGACTCCAACCACAGTCTTCCTCGTTGCCACTAACTGGGCCACACACACCCCACTTGACTGGCATCGGTTGACCCCCCTTTTGAATAAGAAACAGATGCTTTGAATGAAGCACTCTCAAAAATACGCGTGCCTTTCCCGTCCCCTGGCTGACCCAGGGGAAGAAAAGTCCTCTGAGAGCCATGACTTGTTCATCTTGGTTCTTTTAGAAACACAGCGAGGGGACTCCAACCACAGTCTCCCTCGTTGCCACTAACTGGGCCACACACACCCCACTTGACTGGCATCGGTTGACCCCCCTTTTGAATAAGAAACAGATGCTTTGCATGAAGCACTCTCAAAAATACGCGTGCCTTTCCCGTCCCCTGGCTGACCCAGGGGAAGAAAAGTCCTCTGAGAGCCATGACTTGTTCATCTTGGTTCTTTTAGAAACACAGCGAGGGGACTCCAACCACAGTCTCCCTCGTTGCCACTAACTGGGCCACACACACCCCACTTGACTGGCATCGGTTGACCCCCCTTTTGAATAAGAAACAGATGCTTTGAATGAAGCACTCTCAAAAATACGCGTGCCTTTCCCGTCCCCTGGCTGACCCAGGGGAAGAAAAGTCCTCTGAGAGCCATGACTTGTTCATCTTGGTTCTTTTAGAAACACAGCGAGGGGACTCCAACCACAGTCTCCCTCGTTGCCACTAACTGGGCCACACACACCCCACTTGACTGGCATCGGTTGACCCCCCTTTTGAATAAGAAACAGATGCTTTGCATGAAGCACTCTCAAAAATACGCGTGCCTTTCCCGTCCCCTGGCTGACCCAGGGGAAGAAAAGTCCTCTGAGAGCCATGACTTGTTCATCTTGGTTCTTATAGAAACACAGTGAGGGGACTCCAACCACAGTCTCCCTCGTTGCCACTAACTGGGCCACACACACCCCATTTGACTGGCATCGGTTGACCCCCCTTTTGAATAAGAAACAGATGCTTTGCATGAAGCACTCTCAAAAATACGCGTGCCTTTCCCGTCCCCTGGCTGACCCAGGGGAAGAAAAGTCCTATGAGAGCCATGACTTGTTCATCTTGGTTCTTTTAGAAACACAGTGAGGGGACTCCAACCACAGTCTCCCTCGTTGCCACTAACTGGGCCACACACACCCCACTTGACTGGCATCGGTTGACCCCCCTTTTGAATAAGAAACAGATGCTTTGCATGAAGCACTCTCAAAAATACGCGTGCCTTTCCCGTCCCCTGGCTGACCCAGGGGAAGAAAAGTCCTATGAGAGCCATGACTTGTTCATCTTGGTTCTTTTAGAAACACAGCGAGGGGACTCCAACCACAGTCTCCCTCGTTGCCACTAACTGGGCCACACACACCCCACTTGACTGGCATCGGTTGACCCCCCTTTTGAATAAGAAACAGATGCTTTGCATGAAGCACTCTCAAAAATACGCGTGCCTTTCCCGTCCCCTGGCTGACCCAGGGGAAGAAAAGTCCTCTGAGAGCCATGACTTGTTCATCTTGGTTCTTTTAGAAACACAGCGAGGGGACTCCAACCACAGTCTCCCTCGTTGCCACTAACTGGGCCACACACACCCCACTTGACTGGCATCGGTTGACCCCCCTTTTGAATAAGAAACAGATGCTTTGAATGAAGCACTCTGAAAAATACGCGTGCCTTTCCCGTCCCCTGGCTGACCCAGGGGAAGAAAAGTCCTCTGAGAGCCATGACTTGTTCATCTTGGTTCTTTTAGAAACACAGCGAGGGGACTCCAACCACAGTCTCCCTCGTTGCCACTAACTGGGCCACACACACCCCACTTGACTGGCATCGGTTGACCCCCCTTTTGAATAAGAAACAGATGCTTTGCATGAAGCACTCTCAAAAATACGCGTGCCTTTCCCGTTCCCTGGCTGACCCAGGGGAAGAAAAGTCCTCTGAGAGCCATGACTTGTTCATCTTGGTTCTTTTAGAAACACAGCGAGGGGACTCCAACCACAGTCTCCCTCGTTGCCACTAATTGGGCCACACACACCCCACTTGACTGGCATCGGTTGACCCCCCTTTTGAATAAGAAACAGATGCTTTGCATGAAGCACTCTCAAAAATACGCGTGCCTTTCCCGTCCCCTGGCTGACCCAGGGGAAGAAAAGTCCTCTGAGAGCCATGACTTGTTCATCTTGGTTCTTATAGAAACACAGTGAGGGGACGCCAACCACAGTCTCCCTCGTTGCCACTAACTGGGCCACACACACCCCACTTGACTGGCATCGGTTGACCCCCCTTTTGAATAAGAAACAGATGCTTTGCATGAAGCACTCTCAAAAATACGCGTGCCTTTCCCGTCCCCTGGCTGACCCAGGGGAAGAAAAGTCCTATGAGAGCCATGACTTGTTCATCTTGGTTCTTTTAGAAACACAGCGAGGGGACTCCAACCACAGTCTCCCTCGTTGCCACTAACTGGGCCACACACACCCCACTTGACTGGCATCGGTTGACCCCCCTTTTGAATAAGAAACAGATGCTTTGCATGAAGCACTCTCAAAAATACGCGTGCCTTTCCCGTCCCCTGGCTGACCCAGGGGAAGAAAAGTCCTCTGAGAGCCATGACTTGTTCATCTTGGTTCTTTTAGAAACACAGCGAGGGGACTCCAACCACAGTCTCCCTCGTTGCCACTAATTGGGCCACACACACCCCACTTGACTGGCATCGGTTGACCCCCCTTTTGAATAAGAAACAGATGCTTTGCATGAAGCACTCTCAAAAATACGCGTGCCTTTCCCGTCCCCTGGCTGACCCAGGGGAAGAAAAGTCCTCTGAGAGCCATGACTTGTTCATCTTGGTTCTTTTAGAAACACAGCGAGGGGACTCCAACCACAGTCTCCCTCGTTGCCACTAACTGGGCCACACACACCCCACTTGACTGGCATCGGTTGACCCCCCTTTTGAATAAGAAACAGATGCTTTGCATGAAGCACTCTCAAAAATACGCGTGCCTTTCCCGTCCCCTGGCTGACCCAGGGGAAGAAAAGTCCTCTGAGAGCCATGACTTGTTCATCTTGGTTCTTTTAGAAACACAGCGAGGGGACTCCAACCACAGTCTCCCTCGTTGCCACTAACTGGGCCACACACACCCCACTTGACTGGCATCGGTTGACCCCCCTTTTGAATAAGAAACAGATGCTTTGAATGAAGCACTCTCAAAAATACGCGTGCCTTTCCCGTCCCCTGGCTGACCCAGGGGAAGAAAAGTCCTCTGAGAGCCATGACTTGTTCATCTTGGTTCTTTTAGAAACACAGCGAGGGGACTCCAACCACAGTCTCCCTCGTTGCCACTAACTGGGCCACACACACCCCACTTGACTGGCATCGGTTGACCCCCCTTTTGAATAAGAAACAGATGCTTTGCATGAAGCACTCTCAAAAATACGCGTGCCTTTCCCGTCCCCTGGCTGACCCAGGGGAAGAAAAGTCCTCTGAGAGCCATGACTTGTTCATCTTGGTTCTTATAGAAACACAGTGAGGGGACTCCAACCACAGTCTCCCTCGTTGCCACTAACTGGGCCACACACACCCCATTTGACTGGCATCGGTTGACCCCCCTTTTGAATAAGAAACAGATGCTTTGCATGAAGCACTCTCAAAAATACGCGTGCCTTTCCCGTCCCCTGGCTGACCCAGGGGAAGAAAAGTCCTATGAGAGCCATGACTTGTTCATCTTGGTTCTTTTAGAAACACAGTGAGGGGACTCCAACCACAGTCTCCCTCGTTGCCACTAACTGGGCCACACACACCCCACTTGACTGGCATCGGTTGACCCCCCTTTTGAATAAGAAACAGATGCTTTGCATGAAGCACTCTCAAAAATACGCGTGCCTTTCCCGTCCCCTGGCTGACCCAGGGGAAGAAAAGTCCTCTGAGAGCCATGACTTGTTCATCTTGGTTCTTTTAGAAACACAGCGAGGGGACTCCAACCACAGTCTCCCTCGTTGCCACTAACTGGGCCACACACACCCCACTTGACTGGCATCGGTTGACCCCCCTTTTGAATAAGAAACAGATGCTTTGCATGAAGCACTCTCAAAAATACGCGTGCCTTTCCCGTCCCCTGGCTGACCCAGGGGAAGAAAAGTCCTCTGAGAGCCATGACTTGTTCATCTTGGTTCTTTTAGAAACACAGCGAGGGGACTCCAACCACAGTCTCCCTCGTTGCCACTAACTGGGCCACACACACCCCACTTGACTGGCATCGGTTGACCCCCCTTTTGAATAAGAAACAGATGCTTTGAATGAAGCACTCTGAAAAATACGCGTGCCTTTCCCGTCCCCTGGCTGACCCAGGGGAAGAAAAGTCCTCTGAGAGCCATGACTTGTTCATCTTGGTTCTTTTAGAAACACAGCGAGGGGACTCCAACCACAGTCTCCCTCGTTGCCACTAACTGGGCCACACACACCCCACTTGACTGGCATCGGTTGACCCCCCTTTTGAATAAGAAACAGATGCTTTGCATGAAGCACTCTCAAAAATACGCGTGCCTTTCCCGTTCCCTGGCTGACCCAGGGGAAGAAAAGTCCTCTGAGAGCCATGACTTGTTCATCTTGGTTCTTTTAGAAACACAGCGAGGGGACTCCAACCACAGTCTCCCTCGTTGCCACTAATTGGGCCACACACACCCCACTTGACTGGCATCGGTTGACCCCCCTTTTGAATAAGAAACAGATGCTTTGCATGAAGCACTCTCAAAAATACGCGTGCCTTTCCCGTCCCCTGGCTGACCCAGGGGAAGAAAAGTCCTCTGAGAGCCATGACTTGTTCATCTTGGTTCTTATAGAAACACAGTGAGGGGACGCCAACCACAGTCTCCCTCGTTGCCACTAACTGGGCCACACACACCCCACTTGACTGGCATCGGTTGACCCCCCTTTTGAATAAGAAACAGATGCTTTGCATGAAGCACTCTCAAAAATACGCGTGCCTTTCCCGTCCCCTGGCTGACCCAGGGGAAGAAAAGTCCTATGAGAGCCATGACTTGTTCATCTTGGTTCTTTTAGAAACACAGCGAGGGGACTCCAACCACAGTCTCCCTCGTTGCCACTAACTGGGCCACACACACCCCACTTGACTGGCATCGGTTGACCCCCCTTTTGAATAAGAAACAGATGCTTTGCATGAAGCACTCTCAAAAATACGCGTGCCTTTCTCGTCCCCTGGCTGACCCAGGGGAAGAAAAGTCCTCTGAGAGCCATGACTTGTTCATCTTGGTTCTTTTAGAAACACAGCGAGGGGACTCCAACCACAGTCTCCCTCGTTGCCACTAACTGGGCCACACACACCCCACTTGACTGGCATCGGTTGACCCCCCTTTTGAATAAGAAACAGATGCTTTGCATGAAGCACTCTCAAAAATACGCGTGCCTTTCCCGTCCCCTGGCTGACCCAGGGGAAGAAAAGTCCTCTGAGAGCCATGACTTGTTCATCTTGGTTCTTTTAGAAACACAGCGAGGGGACTCCAACCACAGTCTCCCTCGTTGCCACTAATTGGGCCACACACACCCCACTTGACTGGCATCGGTTGACCCCCCTTTTGAATAAGAAACAGATGCTTTGCATGAAGCACTCTCAAAAATACGCGTGCCTTTCCCGTCCCCTGGCTGACCCAGGGGAAGAAAAGTCCTCTGAGAGCCATGACTTGTTCATCTTGGTTCTTTTAGAAACACAGTGAGGGGACTCCAACCACAGTCTCCCTCGTTGCCACTAACTGGGCCACACACACCCCACTTGACTGGCATCGGTTGACCCCCCTTTTGAATAAGAAACAGATGCTTTGCATGAAGCACGCTCAAAAATACGCGTGCCTTTCCCGTCCCCTGGCTGACCCAGGGGAAGAAAAGTCCTATGAGAGCCATGACTTGTTCATCTTGGTTCTTTTAGAAACACAGCGAGGGGACTCCAACCACAGTCTCCCTCGTTGCCACTAACTGGGCCACACACACCCCACTTGACTGGCATCGGTTGACCCCCCTTTTGAATAAGAAACAGATGCTTTGCATGAAGCACTCTCAAAAATACGCGTGCCTTTCCCGTCCCCTGGCTGACCCAGGGGAAGAAAAGTCCTCTGAGAGCCATGACTTGTTCATCTTGGTTCTTTTAGAAACACAGCGAGGGGACTCCAACCACAGTCTCCCTCGTTGCCACTAACTGGGCCACACACACCCCACTTGACTGGCATCGGTTGACCACCCTTTTGAATAAGAAACAGAAGCTTTGCATGAAGCACTCTCAAAAATACGCGTGCCTTTTCCGTCCCCTGGCTGACCCAGGGGAAGAAAAGTCCTCTGAGAGCCATGACTTGTTCATCTTGGTTCTTTTAGAAACACAGCGAGGGGACTCCAACCACAGTCTCCCTCGTTGCCACTAACTGGGCCACACACACCCCACTTGACTGGCATCGGTTGACCCCCCTTTTGAATAAGAAACAGATGCTTTGCATGAAGCACTCTCAAAAATACGCGTGCCTTTCCCGTCCCCTGGCTGACCCAGGGGAAAAAAAATCCTCTGAGAGCCATGACTTGTTCATCTTGGTTCTTTTAGAAACACAGCGAGGGGACTCCAACCACAGTCTCCCTCGTTGCCACTAACTGGGCCACACACACCCCACTTGACTGGCATCGGTTGACCCCCCTTTTGAATAAGAAACAGATGCTTTGCATGAAGCACTCTCAAAAATACGCGTGCCTTTCCCGTCCCCTGGCTGACCCAGGGGAAGAAAAGTCCTCTGAGAGCCATGACTTGTTCATCTTGGTTCTTTTAGAAACACAGCGAGGGGACTCCAACCACAGTCTCCCTCGTAGCCACTAACTGGGCCACACACACCCCACTTGACTGGCATCGGTTGAGCCCCCTTTTGAATAAGAAACAGATGCTTTGCATAAAGCACTCTCAAAAATACGCGTGCCTTTCCCGTCCCCTGGCTGACCCAGGGGAAGAAAAGTCCTCTGAGAGCCATGACTTGTTCATCTTGGTTCTTTTAGAAACACAGCGAGGGGACTCCAACCACAGTCTCCCTCGTTGCCACTAACTGGGCCACACACACCCCACTTGACTGGCATCGGTTGACCCCCCTTTTGAATAAGAAACAGATGCTTTGCATGAAGCACTCTCAAAAATACGCGTGCCTTTTCCGTCCCCTGGCTGACCCAGGGGAAGAAAAGTCCTCTGAGAGCCATGACTTGTTCATCTTGGTTCTTTTAGAAACACAGCGAGGGGACTCCAACCACAGTCTCCCTCGTTGCCACTAACTGGGCCACACACACCCCACTTGACTGGCATCGGTTGACCCCCCTTTTGAATAAGAAACAGATGCTTTGCATGAAGCACTCTCAAAAATACGCGTGCCTTTCCCGTCCCCTGGCTGACCCAGGGGAAGAAAAGTCCTCTGAGAGCCATGACTTGTTCATCTTGGTTCTTTTAGAAACACAGCGAGGGGACTCCAACCACAGTCTCCCTCGTTGCCACTAACTGGGCCACACACACCCCACTTGACTGGCATCGGTTGACCCCCCTTTTGAATAAGAAACAGATGCTTTGCATGAAGCACTCTCAAAAATACGCGTGCCTTTCCCGTCCCCTGGCTGACCCAGGGGAAGAAAAGTCCTCTGAAAGCCATGACTTGTTCATCTTGGTTCTTTTAGAAACACAGCGAGGGGACTCCAACCACAGTCTCCCTCGTTGCCACTAACTGGGCCACACACACCCCACTTGACTGGCATCGGTTGAGCCCCCTTTTGAATAAGAAACAGATGCTTTGCATGAAGCACTCTCAAAAATACGCGTGCCTTTCCCGTCCCCTGGCTGACCCAGGGGAAGAAAAGTCCTCTGAGAGCCATGACTTGTTCATCTTGGTTCTTTTAGAAACACAGCGAGGGGACTCCAACCACAGTCTCCCTCGTTGCCACTAACTGGGCCACACACACCCCACTTGACTGGCATCGGTTGACCCCCCTTTTGAATAAGAAACAGATGCTTTGCATGAAGCACTCTCAAAAATACGCGTGCCTTTCCCGTCCCCTGGCTGACCCAGGGGAAGAAAAGTCCTCTGAGAGCCATGACTTGTTCATCTTGGTTCTTTTAGAAACACAGCGAGGGGACTCCAACCACAGTCTCCCTCGTTGCCACTAACTGGGCCACACACACCCCACTTGACTGGCATCGGTTGACCCCCCTTTTGAATAAGAAACAGATGCTTTGCATGAAGCACTCTCAAAAATACGCGTGCCTTTCCCGTCCCCTGGCTGACCCAGGGGAAGAAAAGTCCTCTGAGAGCCATGACTTGTTCATCTTGGTTCTTTTAGAAACACAGCGAGGGGACTCCAACCACAGTCTCCCTCGTTGCCACTAACTGGGCCACACACACCCCACTTGACTGGCATCGGTTGACCCCCCTTTTGAATAAGAAACAGATGCTTTGCATGAAGCACTCCCAAAAATACGCATGCCTTTCCCGTCCCCTGGCTGACCCAGGGGAAGAGAAGTCCTCTGAGAGCCATGACTTGTTCATCTTGGTTCTTTTAGAAACACAGCGAGGGGACTCCAACCACAGTCTCCCTCGTTGCCACTAACTGGGCCACACACACCCCACTTGACTGGCATCGGTTGACCCCCCTTTTGAATAAGAAACAGATGCTTTGCATGAAGCACTCTCAAAAATACGCGTGCCTTTCCCGTCCCCTGGCTGACCCAGGGGAAGAAAAGTCCTCTGAGAGCCATGACTTGTTCATCTTGGTTTTTTTAGAAACACAGCGAGGGGACTCCAACCACAGTCTCCCTCGTTGCCACTAACTGGGCCACACACACCCCACTTGACTGGCATCGGTTGACCCCCCTTTTGAATAAGAAACAGATGCTTTGCATGAAGCACTCTCAAAAATACGCGTGCCTTTCCCGTCCCCTGGCTGACCCAGGGGAAGAAAAGTCCTCTGAGAGCCATGACTTGTTCATCTTGGTTCTTTTAGAAACACAGCGAGGGGACTCCAACCACAGTCTCCCTCGTTGCCACTAACTGGGCCACACACACCCCACTTGACTGGCATCGGTTGACCCCCCTTTTGAATAAGAAACAGATGCTTTGCATGAAGCACTCTCAAAAATACGCGTGCCTTTCCCGTCCCCTGGCTGACCCAGGGGAAGAAAATTCCTCTGAGAGCCATGACTTGTTCATCTTGGTTCTTTTAGAAACACAGCGAGGGGACTCCAACCACAGTCTCCCTCGTTGCCACTAACTGGGCCACACACACCCCACTTGACTGGCATCGGTTGACCCCCCTTTTGAATAAGAAACAGATGCTTTGCATGAAGCACTCTCAAAAATACGCGTGCCTTTCCCGTCCCCTGGCTGACCCAGGGGAAGAAAAGTCCTCTGAGAGCCATGACTTGTTCATCTTGGTTCTTTTAGAAACACAGCGAGGGGACTCCAACCACAGTCTCCCTCGTTGCCACTAATTGGGCCACACACACCCCACTTGACTGGCATCGGTTGACCCCCCTTTTGAATAAGAAACAGATGCTTTGCATGAAGCACTCTCAAAAATACGCGTGCCTTTCCCGTCCCCTGGCTGACCCAGGGGAAGAAAAGTCCTATGAGAGCCATGACTTGTTCATCTTGGTTCTTTTAGAAACACAGCGAGGGGACTCCAACCACAGTCTCCCTCGTTGCCACTAACTGGGCCACACACACCCCACTTGACTGGCATCGGTTGACCCCCCTTTTGAATAAGAAACAGATGCTTTGCATGAAGCACTCTCAAAAATACGCGTGCCTTTCCCGTCCCCTGGCTGACCCAGGGGAAGAAAAGTCCTCTGAGAGCCATGACTTGTTCATCTTGGTTCTTTTAGAAACACAGCGAGGGGACTCCAACCACAGTCTCCCTCGTTGCCACTAACTGGGCCACACACACCCCACTTGACTGGCATCGGTTGACCCCCCTTTTGAATAAGAAACAGATGCTTTGCATGAAGCACTCTCAAAAATACGCGTGCCTTTCCCGTCCCCTGGCTGACCCAGGGGAAGAAAAGTCCTCTGAGAGCCATGACTTGTTCATCTTGGTTCTTTTAGAAACACAGCGAGGGGACTCCAACCACAGTCTCCCTCGTTGCCACTAACTGGGCCACACACACCCCACTTGACTGGCATCGGTTGACCCCCCTTTTGAATAAGAAACAGATGCTTTGCATGAAGCACTCTCAAAAATACGCGTGCCTTTTCCGTCCCCTGGCTGACCCAGGGGAAGAAAAGTCCTCTGAGAGCCATGACTTGTTCATCTTGGTTCTTTTAGAAACACAGCGAGGGGACTCCAACCACAGTCTCCCTCGTTGCCACTAACTGGGCCACACACACCCCACTTGACTGGCATCGGTTGACCCCCCTTTTGAATAAGAAACAGATGCTTTGCATGAAGCACTCTCAAAAATACGCGTGCCTTTCCCGTCCCCTGGCTGACCCAGGGGAAGAAAAGTCCTCTGAGAGCCATGACTTGTTCATCTTGGTTCTTTTAGAAACACAGCGAGGGGACTCCAACCACAGTCTCCCTCGTTGCCACTAACTGGGCCACACACACCCCACTTGACTGGCATCGGTTGACCCCCCTTTTGAATAAGAAACAGATGCTTTGCATGAAGCACTCTCAAAAATACGCGTGCCTTTCCCGTCCCCTGGCTGACCCAGGGGAAGAAAAGTCCTCTGAAAGCCATGACTTGTTCATCTTGGTTCTTTTAGAAACACAGCGAGGGGACTCCAACCACAGTCTCCCTCGTTGCCACTAACTGGGCCACACACACCCCACTTGACTGGCATCGGTTGAGCCCCCTTTTGAATAAGAAACAGATGCTTTGCATGAAGCACTCTCAAAAATACGCGTGCCTTTCCCGTCCCCTGGCTGACCCAGGGGAAGAAAAGTCCTCTGAGAGCCATGACTTGTTCATCTTGGTTCTTTTAGAAACACAGCGAGGGGACTCCAACCACAGTCTCCCTCGTTGCCACTAACTGGGCCACACACACCCCACTTGACTGGCATCGGTTGACCCCCCTTTTGAATAAGAAACAGATGCTTTGCATGAAGCACTCTCAAAAATACGCGTGCCTTTCCCGTCCCCTGGCTGACCCAGGGGAAGAAAAGTCCTCTGAGAGCCATGACTTGTTCATCTTGGTTCTTTTAGAAACACAGCGAGGGGACTCCAACCACAGTCTCCCTCGTTGCCACTAACTGGGCCACACACACCCCACTTGACTGGCATCGGTTGACCCCCCTTTTGAATAAGAAACAGATGCTTTGCATGAAGCACTCTCAAAAATACGCGTGCCTTTCCCGTCCCCTGGCTGACCCAGGGGAAGAAAAGTCCTCTGAGAGCCATGACTTGTTCATCTTGGTTCTTTTAGAAACACAGCGAGGGGACTCCAACCACAGTCTCCCTCGTTGCCACTAACTGGGCCACACACACCCCACTTGACTGGCATCGGTTGACCCCCCTTTTGAATAAGAAACAGATGCTTTGCATGAAGCACTCTCAAAAATACGCGTGCCTTTCCCGTCCCCTGGCTGACCCAGGGGAAGAAAAGTCCTCTGAGAGCCATGACTTGTTCATCTTGGTTCTTTTAGAAACACAGCGAGGGGACTCCAACCACAGTCTCCCTCGTTGCCACTAACTGGGCCACACACACCCCACTTGACTGGCATCGGTTGACCCCCCTTTTGAATAAGAAACAGATGCTTTGCATGAAGCACTCTCAAAAATACGCGTGCCTTTCCCGTCCCCTGGCTGACCCAGGGGAAGAAAATTCCTCTGAGAGCCATGACTTGTTCATCTTGGTTCTTTTAGAAACACAGCGAGGGACTCCAACCACAGTCTCCCTCGTTGCCACTAACTGGGCCACACACACCCCACTTGACTGGCATCGGTTGACCCCCCTTTTGAATAAGAAACAGATGCTTTGCATGAAGCACTCTCAAAAATACGCGTGCCTTTCCCGTCCCCTGGCTGACCCAGGGGAAGAAAAGTCCTATGAGAGCCATGACTTGTTCATCTTGGTTCTTTTAGAAACACAGCGAGGGGACTCCAACCACAGTCTCCCTCGTTGCCACTAACTGGGCCACACACACCCCACTTGACTGGCATCGGTTGACCCCCCTTTTGAATAAGAAACAGATGCTTTGCATGAAGCACTCTCAAAAATACGCGTGCCTTTCCCATCCCCTGGCTGACCAAGGGGAAGAAAAGTCCTCTGAGAGCCATGACTTGTTCATCTTGGTTCTTTTAGAAACACAGCGAGGGGACTGCAACCACAGTCTCCCTCGTTGCCACTAACTGGGCCACACACACCCCACTTGACTGGCATCGGTTGACCCCCCTTTTGAATAAGAAACAGATGCTTTGCATGAAGCACTCTCAAAAATACGCGTGCCTTTCCCGTCCCCTGGCTGACCCAGGGGAAGAGAAGTCCTCTGAGAGCCATGACTTGTTCATCTTGGTTCTTTTAGAAACACAGCGAGGGGACTCCAACCACAGTCTCCCTCGTTGCCACTAACTGGGCCACACACACCCCACTTGACTGGCATCGGTTGACCCCCCTTTTGAATAAGAAACAGATGCTTTGCATGAAGCACTCTCAAAAATACGCGTGCCTTTCCCGTCCCCTGGCTGACCCAGGGGAAGAAAAGTCCTCTGAGAGCCATGACTTGTTCATCTTGGTTTTTTTAGAAACACAGCGAGGGGACTCCAACCACAGTCTCCCTCGTTGCCACTAACTGGGCCACACACACCCCACTTGACTGGCATCGGTTGACCCCCCTTTTGAATAAGAAACAGATGCTTTGCATGAAGCACTCTCAAAAATACGCGTGCCTTTCCCGTCCCCTGGCTGACCCAGGGGAAGAAAAGTCCTCTGAGAGCCATGACTTGTTCATCTTGGTTCTTTTAGAAACACAGCGAGGGGACTCCAACCACAGTCTCCCTCGTTGCCACTAACTGGGCCACACACACCCCACTTGACTGGCATCGGTTGACCCCCCTTTTGAATAAGAAACAGATGCTTTGCATGAAGCACTCTCAAAAATACGCGTGCCTTTCCCGTCCCCTGGCTGACCCAGGGGAAGAAAATTCCTCTGAGAGCCATGACTTGTTCATCTTGGTTCTTTTAGAAACACAGCGAGGGGACTCCAACCACAGTCTCCCTCGTTGCCACTAACTGGGCCACACACACCCCACTTGACTGGCATCGGTTGACCCCCCTTTTGAATAAGAAACAGATGCTTTGCATGAAGCACTCTCAAAAATACGCGTGCCTTTCCCGTCCCCTGGCTGACCCAGGGGAAGAAAAGTCCTCTGAGAGCCATGACTTGTTCATCTTGGTTCTTTTAGAAACACAGCGAGGGGACTCCAACCACAGTCTCCCTCGTTGCCACTAATTGGGCCACACACACCCCACTTGACTGGCATCGGTTGACCCCCCTTTTGAATAAGAAACAGATGCTTTGCATGAAGCACTCTCAAAAATACGCGTGCCTTTCCCGTCCCCTGGCTGACCCAGGGGAAGAAAAGTCCTATGAGAGCCATGACTTGTTCATCTTGGTTCTTTTAGAAACACAGCGAGGGGACTCCAACCACAGTCTCCCTCGTTGCCACTAACTGGGCCACACACACCCCACTTGACTGGCATCGGTTGACCCCCCTTTTGAATAAGAAACAGATGCTTTGCATGAAGCACTCTCAAAAATACGCGTGCCTTTCCCGTCCCCTGGCTGACCCAGGGGAAGAAAAGTCCTCTGAGAGCCATGACTTGTTCATCTTGGTTCTTTTAGAAACACAGCGAGGGGACTCCAACCACAGTCTCCCTCGTTGCCACTAACTGGGCCACACACACCCCACTTGACTGGCATCGGTTGACCCCCCTTTTGAATAAGAAACAGATGCTTTGCATGAAGCACTCTCAAAAATACGCGTGCCTTTCCCGTCCCCTGGCTGACCCAGGGGAAGAAAAGTCCTCTGAGAGCCATGACTTGTTCATCTTGGTTCTTTTAGAAACACAGCGAGGGGACTCCAACCACAGTCTCCCTCGTTGCAACTAACTGGGCCACACACACCCCACTTGACTGGCATCGGTTGACCCCCCTTTTGAATAAGAAACAGATGCTTTGCATGAAGCACTCTCAAAAATACACGTGCCTTTCCCGTCCCCTGGCTGACCCAGGGGAAGAAAAGTCCTCTGAGAGCCATGTCCACATTGTCAGTGGACAGACACGTGTGCTTATCTGCCAGCAGACCCCCAGCAGCACTGAAGATAGGTTCCGAGAGAACGCTGGCTGCAGGACACGACAAGATCCCCAAGGCGTACGTGGCGAGCTCAGGCAATTTATCCAGATTGGAAGCCTATAATGAGCAGGGCTCAAGTTGCACAATAATGGAATCGATGTTTCCTTGCATATACTCATATATCTGTGTGTCCTCCTCTTTTTCCTTGTCCAGCTGTTTTGTTTTCGCATGAGTATATGTCCTTGTCACTTTCCCATGTGTTTGAGTTGTTTGTCACCTTTTGGACACCTTTGAGGGTGTTTTCTAGGTGTTTTTATGTGTTTGTGATTGCCTGCCATTGTTTCCTATGCAGTTCGAGTTCGGTTCGTCGAACGTTCGACGAGCCGAACTCGAACGGGACCTCCGTTCGGCGAGCCGACCTCGAGCCGAACCGGGACCGGTTCGCTCATCTCTAGTCTGCAGTCACTTTAGGTGACTGCAGGCTTCTGAAATCTCACGGCACTTGCACTGCACACTTTTAGGATTCTCTAATGCCAATGGTGAGATTGGACAGTCCTATGAGCACATGTATGCGATTTGTCTACTTCTGGTCACAGATTATGCGATTTGTCTACTTCTGGTCACAGATGTGTCCAGCCTCATGCAATTCATTTATATTGATCAAGGCCATGAATGACTAGTGGATATGTGACCACATCTATGTAAATAGCATGCTTGTGGTTTTGTGACCTCCCACTCTCCCTGCTGGCTCCAGAGAATCCTGACAGCAGACAGTGTGCACACTGTGAGAACTCAGAAGTCTGCAGTCACATAGAGTGACACATAGAGTGAGTGCAGACACATCACAAACGTGGGACAACCCCTTTAATGCCCCCTCACATTCAAAAAACATAGTAACCCTTAAATTGGCAGAGAGCACAATACTTTATTAACATAGCCCTGTATAATGTAATTTCATAGAATCATAGAATCATACTATGGTAGAGTTGGAAGGGACCTCAAGGACCATCGGGTCCAACTCCCTGCAAGTGCAGGCTTTCCTAAATCATAAAATCTATATGTTTATCCAGTTTCAAGCTTGAAGATTTCCATTGATGGAGAGCTCACCACCTCCCGTGGCTGCCTGTTCCACTCCCTGACTGCCCTCACTACCTCCTGTGGTAGCCTATTCCACTCTCTGACTGCCCTCACTACCTCCTGTGGTAGCCTGTTCCACTCTCTGACTGCCCTCACTACCTCCTGTGGTAGCCTGTTCCACTCTCTGACTGCCCTCACTACCTCCTGTGGTAGCCTGTTCCACTCTCTGACTGCCCTCACTACCTCCTGTGGTAGCCTATTCCACTCTCTGACTGCCCTCACTACCTCCCGCAATAGCCTGTTCCACTCTCTGACTGCCCTCCCTACCTCCCGTGGTAGCCTGTTCCACTCTCTGACTGCCCTCACTACCTCCCTTGGTAGCCTGTTCCACTCTCTGACTGCCTTCACTGTCAGAAGGTTTTTCCTAATGTCTAATCTGAATCTCCTTCCTTTTAGTTTCCTCGAATTGCCTCTTGTACTTCCTTGTGCTAATGAGAATAGGGTAGTTCCCTCTGCACTGTGACTACCTTTCAGATATTTGTAGACCGCTATTAAGTCTCCTCTCAGCCTTCTCTTTTTCAAACTAAACATTCCTAGTTCTTTTAGCCGTTCTTCATAGGACATGGTTTGCAGACCTTTTAACATCTTGGTTGCTCTTTTCTGGACTTGCTCCAATATATTGACGTCTTTCTTGAATTTTACAAGTTCTGTACTGTAACATTTGTACAGGATCAGGACTTATAACAGGTAGGTGACAGTAAGAAGCGGAGTGGCTGGACAAGTGAGTAGTGAGGTAATTATAAGTATTTTTTTTTTACATATTAGATTTAGTATGGTCTGGGGTCTTTGAAGACCACAGCCCATAAGGGTGGCTTTACATGCTGCGATATCCGGCCCGATATCGCTAGCATGCGACCCACCCCCATCGTTTGTGCGAAACGGGCATATTGCTGCCCGTCGTGCA
Source organism: Anomaloglossus baeobatrachus (assembly GCF_048569485.1). Lineage (NCBI taxonomy): Eukaryota > Metazoa > Chordata > Amphibia > Anura > Aromobatidae > Anomaloglossus > Anomaloglossus baeobatrachus. The sequence continues at coordinate 43,085,487 of NC_134353.1, read as the reverse complement.
CAAAATCTGGAACCCCTGTCACACATACTTACCTGCATAGCGACGTCGCTGTGACCGGCGTACCGCCTCCTTTCTAAGGGGGCGGTCCGTTCGGCATCACAGCGACGTCACTAAGCGGCCGCCCAATGAAAGCGGAGGGGCGGAGATGAGCGGGACGTAACATCCCGCCCACCTCCTTCCTTCCGCATTGTGGCCGGAGGCAGGTAAGGAGATGTTCCTCGTTCCTGCGGCGTCACATGTAGTAATGTGCACTGCTGCAGGAACGAGGAACAACTTCGCACCTGCAACAGCAGCGATAACTGGCAGCGGACCCCCATGTCAACGAGGAGCGATTTTGGACGTTTTTGCAACGATCCAAAATCGCTCCTAGGAGTCAAACGCTACGACATCGCTACAGCGGCCGGAAGTGCGTCACAAAATCCGTGACCCCAACGAGATCGCTGTAGCAAAATCGTAGCGTGTAAAGCCCTCTTAAGGGGCACTTAATTTGTGGAGAATTTCATCTTCTTATATAGTTTCTCACAGTGAGGCACACATCTGATCCGCAAAGCCTAATGGTTACAGTCATTCTAAAAAGTTATAAAACACTGTGTAGTTTCCCTTGCACTATGAGTGTAATACCTAATACTCTTGCTGGGGCCTGGAAGTCTATGTACCACGCCAGAAATCTTCCAGAAGGTCGGGGCTATGGGTTTGCCCAAATGTGCTGTATGGAGATAATAATATGTGGTGGGTCAATGTAAGAGCTCTTCTCCTGCACTCATCAAATTTCTACTGACCACTGATAGTTATGTGCTCGTTATATCTACAGTATATAATTAATGATTAATAATACAGTTCAATGTAAAGTCTTCAATAGGGTTTCCCCCTCTTCCACTCTCTACAAAAATACCACTTAAAGGGCCTTTCCCTTTTCAACTCTAGTATTCACTAATGTACCTTTTAACCTGTTAAGCCCGCTTTACATTCTGCAATGTATCTTACAATATGTCGGCAGGGTCACGTCGTAAGTGACGCACATCCGGCATCGTAAGGTACACTGCAGTGTGTGACAGGTACGTACGATTGCAATTGAACGGTAAAACGTTCATCGCACGCACATCGTTCATTCCTCATGAATTGAACGTCAGGTTGTTCATCGTACCCGTGGTAGCGCACATCGCAGTGTGTGACACCCCGGGAACGATGAACAGATCTTACCTGCGTCCTGCGGCTCCCGCCGGTAATGCGGAAGGAAGAAGGTGGGCGGGATGTTTGCGTCCTGCTCAGCTCCGCCCCTCCGCTTCTATTGGCCGGCTGCCGTGTGACGTCGCTGTGACGCTGAACGTCCCTCCCACTCCAGGAAGTGGACGTTTGCCGCCCACATCGAGGTCGTATTGACGGGTAAGTACGTGTGACAGGGGGTGACTCGTATGTGCGGCACATTCAACAAATTGAACGTGCCGCACATACGATGGGGGCGGTTACGATCGTATACGATATTGTATGCTGGATCATAAGGTGTAAAGCAGGCTTTAAACGCTCCTTTTCAGCGGCATTTAACACATGCGGGTGAAGCGATGGACCGTGTGCCCTCCGCTCTGCAGAGCAAGTCACGGGATCAGACAGACTTAGTGGGTAAACCAAGAAGAAAGTTTATTTCTCAGGGTAACAAATGTGAGCTATAGAGCAGCGGTGGGATAGGGACAAAAAGAAATAAATGTTAAAAAAGACAACTCCAGATACAACAGTGGATACTTTAGCTGCGGCGGTCAGCCCAGCTCGCCACAACTACTAGTACAGTAAGCAATACAAGTTCAGATAGCAATACAACAATATGCACATATACAACATTACCCAATCCTACTCTATCCACTAACCTGGCTGGTTTCCTCTAAAGGAACCGTGTGGATACCGGACTCTCACTACGGAGGCCTATATTGGTTCCCTCACCGCCATACCCGGGCACTACTCACAGCTCTGTCCACAGGACTAGTCCGCTCTGGGGCTTGTCGGTACGGTGGTGCGTACTTCACTCCAGGAGGACGATGCAGAACTTCTTTTCCCCAATTCTGCTGGACAGCTGGGCTCATTAGGCAAGGAACTCTGGCAGGCTGGAAGCCGACTCTCCTATATCTCCATCCCTCTGCACGTCTTGGAATCCACACTCACCCACTTCCTGCTTCTGTCTCCACTTCTCTCCGATCAGACCAAATCAGCTCCCAGCAGCAGGGGGAGATTTGGGCCATACCATTTTACTCTGCTAGTGAGGCAGTCTTTTAACGCCACAGTTAAACACAATCTGAAAGTCACAGTCAAGCAACATCCTTAGTAGGGGCTAGACTCCCTACACGAGCAGAGGGGCGCACCCTTGACGTGTTCATGGAGAACAGATGGGTTGTCATGACATCCAGTGGTCAGCTGATAACCCCTTTGTCTCTTATCATGACCCTCCTGTGAATGCAAGCCTTTGGATGTCATTCATAGGAGATCGTGATTTCTGCAATATAGACCAGTGCTGATGCACTGCAATGTACAGAATGTGATCTGATGATCACAGCTTTAAGTTGTGCAAGTAGAAGGAAAAATATGCTGACCAATGCTTACCATATGGCAAGTCTGTGCGGCGTCTACCAAATCAGATCTGTCCCATATAGGGGAGCCACGTGTGCTTTTTCCGTCCTGCAGCAGGATCCTTTGCGCCTTCTGAGTTTTCAGCTGGTCAAACCGGCTAGAGGAAAATTGATCATACCCGCGGTGCTTTTGCCAGGGTACGGAAAGTCCATCCAAAGAAAAAAGAATGATCGGCAGCAAAATTAAAAATCCAGTTACACCACAGAGTGCTGCCGATCTTTCTTTTTTCACAGCTTTAAGTCCTCTAAGGGGACTATTAGGCTATGCCCGAGCTTTGCGTTTTTACCTGCGTTTCAGCTGCGTTTTGAACTGCAGCGTTTTCATGCCAAAATGCATGCGTTTTGATTTTCCTGCAAAGTCTATGGGAAAATTGGATTTCTTGTGCGCACAATGCAGTTCAAACGCTGCGTTTAATTTGCATAATTTTGGCAAAAACTCAGCATTCAAAGAAGCAGCATGTCAATTGTTTTTGCCATTTGGGCTGCGTTTTGCTAACATTGAAGTCAATGAGAAGTTGTAAAAAGCAAGCAGCATCAAAATTCCAGCGTTTTACATGCTTTTTAGCTGCAGAAAACATGCGTTTTGGACTATATAAACGCATGCGTTTCTGACATCAAAATAATGGAATGATATGTCCCTTTACACACACACATAGTCCGACAATTGAAAAAATGAATTTACTGGAATTATAGCGATAAATATTAAAAATATAACCATTTTCTTTCTGCTTTAAATAATTATATTTTTTTCTTTTTTTTCCCTTTTTTCATAGTGTTTGTATGTCAAAACTTTATTTAGTGGTGTCTTTGTAATCAAAACGCATCTGACTTTAAGCAATGGAAAAGCATGTAAAAAGCGCTAAAAATGCAGCTAAAACGCGGTAAATACGCACGCGTATTAATCGCGTTTCTGTGGTCAAAAGCAACTTTGGCAAAAGCAATTTCTGCCAGAGGATGCATTTTGAACTGCAACTACCTCGACGCAAAGTGCGGGCATAGCCTTAGATACTGTAAAAAATAAAAAAGGTTTTAAAAATATGACATAAAAAAGCTTGAAAGTTTAAATCACCCCCCCTGTTGAAACATTAAAAATAAAAAAACACATATTTAGAGTTACTGCATTCATAACAGTCTAATCTATAAAAATATAACATAAATTAATCCAATCGGAAATTGGTACAACAGAAAAAAAAATCAAAATGCCAGAATTACGTTTTTGAGCAAAACAGTAACAATGCAGTGACATGACAAAAGTCTGCATAACTAATCATATGCTAAATAGTTGCAAGTCACATTTATGTATGAGATAGCCATGATTGTCTATAAAATGAAGGTCATCTTATGCTCAAAGCTGTAGTGGATAATGAGATATGGATCTTGAAAGTCAAAAGATCAAAACATTGTTACCCTTTTGCTTGCCACTGTATGTCTCCTCTCTAACTCATGCATTCAAGACTTTCAAAGAATGTAGCAATAGAAATAGCACTGCTGAATGTCTGTGGTCCTCCGGAATCTTATCTACCAGTAAAAATATATCAATATTTGGGATGAGCGAACCCGAACTGTAAAGTTTGGTGCCCGTATAGAACACCTTGTGTTTGGTGCTGAACACCGAACAGAGACTTTTGACTGTACGTCAGGTTCCTGTTTGGGTTTTCTCACCCGAATATAGCTTGCTGAAAGGTTGCAGAGCAGCCAATTAGCAAGCTGTATGACTGTGGGCACTTCTGGAGTAAATCGCAGCCATTCCAAGAAATCACGGTAAAAAAAAAAAAAATGACATGGGTTACAAATGGAAGTTAAATGGTAGTAAGAGCAGGATAGTTATACATACCGTGTGTCACAGAGGATCACGCTGCAGTCAGACTCTCTCCCAGATGTGCTAATTAAGCTCCTGAATATTCACTGCTTCCTCGCCCAATCTCTGTGCCAGTGTCTGTGATTGGTTACAGTTAATAAAAGGGAGAAGACCTCGCATCACCTCTTATCATAGGTGCTCAGGAGAAACAAAAACAGTCAATAGAGGTAAACTCCGGCACACTCTGAACTTCCCATGAAAGTAAAGGAACGCAGAAGTTGGGTATCAAATCCTTTTCTTTTATTTTGTAAGTGTCACACGTGAGAAAAAGTGCTGTACAATTGTCTGCCAGGTATCAACGTTTCGGCTAACAAGCCTTCATCAGGTCGGACAGACTTGACCTAAACTGGAATCGTAGTCTAGTAAGCATATAGGGTAGCTGTGATGACACATGCAGAGACTGCCTGTTTGGGGTCCCTGGGGAACGCCGGCATATAGGGTCAAATCACAAGCAAGTATGTGGAGCACAGCGAGGAAGTCTTGGTAGTCATATGTGTCTCTAGTTTAGAGTAGCCGGAGGAAATACGATCATGGGAGTGTCAGGGATAAGGCAGCTCCTTCAGAATGGTACAAATACCCAGGATTCAGGCTTGGGACCAATATACAGGGCTCGGCTGCTATTATAGCAATTGGTTACTTGTGGTGTGGCCTGGATAAAGGTTCGCTGGGAGGATCTTGTGGATATGTGTAAGGATCCCGCAGTGTGGAGTCTGGGTCCAGGGTTCACGCTTGGAATCGGGGTGATATGCCTGGTGATTGCTATTGACTTCTGTGCTATAGCCTGGAGGGAGGTCCGTTGGGCATGGAGAAAGTCAGAGGCAGCATGAGCCTGTGGTGATGGTCCCCCACAGGATACGCGATTTAGCTCTGCGGCACCACAGGCTCATGCTGCCTCTGACTTTCTCCATGCCCAACGGACCTCCCTCCAGGCTATAGCACAGAAGTCAATAGCAATCACCAGGCATATCACCCCGATTCCAAGCGTGAACCCTGGACCCAGACTCCACACTGCGGGATCCTTACACATATCCACAACATCCTCCCAGCGAACCTTTATCCAGGCCACACCACAAGTAACCAATTGCTATAATAGCAGCCGAGCCCTGTATATTGGTCCCAAGCCTGAATCCTGGGTATTTGTACCATTCTGAAGGAGCTGCCTTATCCCTGACACTCCCATGATCGTATTTCCTCCGGCTACTCTAAACTAGAGACACATATGACTACCAAGACTTCCTCGCTGTGCTCCACATACTTGCTTGTGATTTGACCCTATATGCCGGCATTCCCCAGGGACCCCAAACAGGCAGTCTCTGCATGTGTCATAACAGCTACCCTATATGCTTACTAGACTACGATTCCAGTTTAGGTCAAGTCTGTCCGACCTGATGAAGGCTTGTTAGTCGAAACGTCGATACCTGGCGGACAATTGTACAGCACTTTTTCTCACGTGTGACACTTACAAAATAAAAGAAAAGGATTTGATAGCCAACTTCTGCGTTCCTTTACTTTCATGGGAAATTCAGAGTGTGCCGGAGTTTACCTCTATTGACTGTGATTGGTTACAGACTGCTGGACATGTCGCGGGCGGGGAGGACGCTGCCGCTGCTGCGCGCTCGCTAACACTTGGGTCTGGCGCTGCTGCAGCTGCCGCTCGGTGGCTCGACCTGAGGGCCGGATCCGGGGACTCAAGCGGCGCTCCTCGCCCGTGAGTGAAAGGGGTGGTTGGTTTGGGGGATTTAGTCCATGACGCCACCCACGGGTCGTGGTGAAGATGGGCACCACCGCTGCTGGTGACGGAGATCCCTGGAGCGATGGTAGGGAGCAGCTGGGATGTTGTTTTCCCCCTCCATGGGTAGGGGTCAGTGGTCCCGGGGCCTGGTGGTGGGACGGGGAGGCAGGGTTGGTGAGGTGTAGGGTTAGAGGGACAGCGCGGTGCGGTGCCGGATGGCACGGGTGTACTCACTCAGTAAGAGATGCACAAAGTCCTCGGTAAACCAAACGGCTGGATGGACGGGTCCCGCAGCCGGGTGCAGTGTCTCTCCCCGGACAGGTGATGGCGGCTCTCTTTCCCTGCACCTTGATGTACTTGTTTGACTACTATGGATCACCAACGGTAGTCTGCTCCCCGGTGTATGGATGCCGGAGGAGCCCGTTTGCCCGCAGGCGCTGGCCCTTGGGTCTCTAGCCTTAGGAGGTAGCTGTATACCCTCACGGTGTGGGCGGTTGCCTTCTATCGGGTCTTTGGTTGTTAGGAAACCCCTGGGGTTCCGGTCACACTCGGATTTTACTATTGTCAGCGGCTCTAAGCCTGGTCGGGGTCCGATGGCCCTGCCTGTGTGTGCTGGCTTCACTTCGCTCCCCGGTCGGTACCGGCGGGCGAACGCCCAACCCCAGTCTTACGGTTCCGTGTTGCTTCACCACTCCTGCAGACGGCCACCACCGTCTGCCAACCTTGCTGTCAGTGCCTGGGCCACAAACCCAGACACCCAAGTGCTTGCTCCTCTCACTTCAAACTCCTAAACTGTTCTTTCACTTTTCCCGTCTCCAGGCCTGAGAACTCATTGGTGGGTGGGGCCAACCGCTTGGCTCCGCCCCACCTGGTGTGGACATCAGACCCTGGAGGGAGGCAACAAGGGTTTTTGTTTGGCTGGTGTCACTGTCTAATGGGGGTGGTGGTGTTTGAGTGTTATCTGTGACGACCTGGCTAGTCCAATCTGTGATTGGTTGCAGTCAGTTTGCAGTATAGTAGTGTAAAAATAAATAAATATTTATCAAATCCCAGTTGACAAATCACAGCTGTCATTAACTCCTTGCATTACCCCATTTGCCACCACATCAGGGCAATCGGGATGAGCCGAGTAAAGCCTGAACTTGTCACATCTAATGGATGTGCCAACTCTGGGCAGCTGAAGGATGGTATTTTTAGGCTGGAGCTCAATATCCATGGCTCCTCCAATCCTGCTAACACCAGCCCCCACCTGTCTGTTTTACCGTGGCTGGATATCAAAATGGGGGGGGAACCTTACATTTTTTCCCCCCTTTATTATATTATCCAGCCATGGTAAAGCTCACAGGTAGAGTCAGCAGCTTGCCTCTGTTACTTTACCCGCGTTGGCTATCAAAATATGGCAGGAGCCTACATCATTTTTTAAAACTATTTATTTCTTTTTACACTACCATACAGCAAACTGACTGTAACCAATCACAGACATGGACACAGGATGAGAGGTGTGTGTATAGCAGTCTGCAACCAATCACAGACACAAAGACGGTAGGTGGGGCAAGCAGTGAATATTCATAAACATTAATTAGTGGGCCCAGAAGAGAGTGTGACTGCATTGTGATCCTCCAGAAAACAGGGTATAACTATCCTGCTCTTACCATCATTTGACTTCCATTTGCAGTCCCCTAGCGTTTACTATGGCCATTTTACAGCCCTGAACCTCTCGTCCCCATAGACTTGTATGGGATTCATCGTTCGAGTTAAAAGAGTTTTTCCACGAACAACGTTTATTTTAAAGTTGATTTTAATCAATAGACCTTGGAATAATAATAATTTCCACAATTGGATGTGTGTAAAAAAAAATGTTTCTGTGCTGAGACAATCTTATATATGTGTCCCTGCTGTGTAATGGCCGTGTCTGACCGTACAGGGACATGGCCTGATCATTCCACAGCTCCTGGGCCGGGGTTAGGAGTAATAATGTATGCAGAGATTACAGCACAGGATCACAAATTATTCTATGAGTTAAAATATTTTTTTAAAAACAGGCAGGGAAATGTTTTAGAAGAATGGATCCAGCTTCTGATTAATCCTTAAAAATCAGGCTTGACAAAGAACGCAGACCGTATTTGAAATGCGTTGCCGTGTCCTCTGCTCGTCTGGTCTTTCTTTAATATTTTGATGTATGTCCGTGTTTTTCCTGGATGAATGAATAAAATTTGAAAGATTTTTAAGGATTAATCAGAAACTGAATCCATTATTCTTATTCATGTTTCCCGTGACTCAGAGCACTGATGCGTGTGTACCGCCCCCGCGACAGCCGACGGGCTGCTCGGATCCGGATCCGCAGTGGCTCGAGGGGTCTCCGAACCTGAGGTGGGGTCGCGCGGCCGCTCAAAAATAAAAGGGTGGTGGAATGGATGGATTTGGATAATGTTCGTGATGCCACCCATGGTTTGTGGTAAAAATGGGGATACCACTGCTGCTGTGTTTAGGGGGGGAAGGGAGCGCCCGGGAGCTATGGAGTGGCAGCTTTTGATGTTAACCCCTCCGTGGGCAGGGGAAGGTGTCCCAGGGCTCAATGCTGGCAGGCTGGGGACCCGTTGGAGGCAAAGGGGCACAACGTACTCGCACAGTCCAGGGATGCTGACATTGACACCAGGTAAACCAAAGTCTTGACCGTCCTGCAGCCATAAGTCAAACACGCTGGGTCCGTGCCCTTTTGGTGTTGCTAGTTGGTCTGAAGCCTTGTCCCTTGGCACTGTGTTTAGTCTTGGGGGATCCCTTTCGCCTAGAACTGCTTGGGTCCCACTCACCTGCGTGGCTAGCAGATTGAGCATGCTCTCAGGGTTCACGTGTGGAATCTTTTGGATGGTTTGGGGGAAGTCCTATCCATATGGTTGCGTTATTACCCCGATTTTGGAGTGGGTGGAGAGCGGTTCATGAAGATTCCGTTCCCGTTGGGTGAATTACTGGGCTGCATAAAGCTATTTCCCAGCCTAGGGTCCGTGTACCCCGTCGTGCCCTGGCCCCTGCCTGGTTGTAGCACAAGGCCGCTGGTCTGCCCTCCATAGCAGTACCGTGCCCCCTGTCACTATCCCCTGTGACCGGGGTTCCAGCTCCTTCCAGGCCAGACCAACGTCTGGCACCTCAGACGGGTACAGGAGCCCAGCTCCGCAGCGTGACCTTTTCCTATCACCGCTCACTGGCACTTCTCCTCCATTCTCCTCTCTACTCTTGACACTTCTGGCCCTCCTTCTACCATCCCTCCATCTGGGCGGCCCTATTCCCCTCAGGCCGCCCAATTGGTGTCTGGTGGGTGTGGTGCAGAGTGTTCCTCAGGATTTGTGCATACCTGTTCTTAGCAACACCAAAGGGACAGGACCCGTAACCAAGGAGGAGCAGGTACCATGCAGAAGGGCAGATTGCACGGCACCCTTGTGACGACTTGATAGGCCAGGGCATCACACGTGCATGCCGGCTATCCTCCACCATTGAGCTGGATTACCTCTCCCCTACTAAGGAAAATGTTTTACCTCACAGAAAGAATCAGCTGTGATCCCATGCTGTGTTATCTCTATATTTTCTTTTTTTCCTCCCCGGCCCAGGAGATGTGGTATGATTAGACCATACGGTCAGACACGGCCATTACACAGTATGGACACAGGACACATTTATAAGATTATCTCAGCACAAGAACATTTTATATAAACACATCAAATTGTAGAAATTATTATTATTCCAAAATCTATTGATTACGATCAACTTTGAAATTAACTTTGTTTGTGGGACAAACCCCTTTAAGTTCGGGTCAAGTTTGGTCAGTGAACCTGATTTTTTTTCCCATGCTGGTTTGGCAAACCCAATTATTCACGGATTCGCTCATCGCTAATCACTATAATTACATCATATGAGGTTCCGACAGGTCAGCACTAGAGAGGCGCTATGAAAAAAATTACAATAGTACTAATTACTAAATGGAACTAAAATCCGTCAGATCACCCGAAAAGTAGCAATCTTCTTACCATTGTCCTCTGCATCATTACTGTGGAACAAGACTGCGGTGTAGCTGCAATTAACGAGACCGGCAGACAATTGTTGTAATCATAGATCAGGCTGTACACTCCATGAAAACCATGTGCAACGTGAGAGTTTCTTTGCAGTATTGGTGAATAATGTAAAAGATAACTTGTGATGATCCTAATATTGCACAGAGAGGGGATAGCCGACAAACATTATTTTACACGTATCACAGTTTTTTTCATTGTATCATTTTTAAGACCATACGTTTTTGCTGATTAACTACGTAATATATTGTATAGCCTCTTGAGGTTCCTTTTTCTGATACAAAGCTCCAAATCGTTCTAGGTAGACCTTGATATGGGCTGGCTTCCAGCAGCAAAGAGAAGATAGCGTTTAGAGGTTTACTGCATACTGTTCTTCTCGTTATCATGGGGTATGTAATGACAGGTCAGGGGCCCCTAAGCTGGCTCTCAGCCTTGAGACCCCGCGCTGTCCCTTATCTTGGAGGTAGGTTTGATGGTAGACAGGTTCAAGGCCCCAGATTGACCCTGACTACTGTCCAAGCGCTGATCTTACTCCCCCTCTTCCTTACCCTCGGGGCGGGCATGGAAAACCAAAAACTAAACACCATAAAACGACATGAACAAAAAAGAAGGGAAATTCGTACACACTGCACTCAAAACACACAGGAGAGACAATGAATGTACATGAGAGCAAAGAAGAAGGGAATGAAGTAACGCACAACAGAGTAACGCTCACACCACTCAATAGTGCAACACAGATCACCACAAACAGGATATCCACCATGACCGGGATCACTGGAGTTAAAGCTGAAGCTATAATCGGCACTGAGTAGGGAGATCCAGCATCTTATATAGGAAGAAGATGACTTTGCTTGGCAATTGGCAACCTGAGCTCTGAGGAGCAGAGCACATTAAACAGCCGACGCCCAGCTCTGCCTGAAGAACTAGGAGACATCAGGTTGCATGTCAGGCTCTGCAGTGTGAATAGAGCCTGACACTGCCTGACATCTAATTAGTCTGGGCATGACACTTGTGGCAGAAGCAGGCAATCAATGACCATAGGCTTATCTGGAAGTAGTGAACCTCTGGGGTTGGCTTTGGTTTATCTGATGAGTAATTAAGACACCTTGGAACACCTAGTATTCACTCTTTAATTAACATACAAGGATCTGGGCATTAACACAGCATTTCCCATGATGCAATGTCAAATAAGAATGAAATCCAATATATAAGGCTAAAACAAGATCCAAGAAGATTAATCAGAATATCCAGAATCAGGACAAGCAGAGATCAATATGGTGGTCATCTAGAAGATGAGGGCAGGCAGTCTTCAGCCAATAAAAAAAGATAGCAGAAGGGTAAGCAACAGATGAGAATTAGGTTTGGCATGGAAAAATCTAAAGACTACTTTTGCACAGATTGAAACTATAAAACCTTTTGGGCAGTGTTGAGCAGGGGCGGAACAATGTCACAGTGATCACAATTGAAACCAGGCTCGAGAGTGCAGGGGGCCCGCAGGCCCCAACCTCTGCTTCAGCTGGATGTACATCCAAGACTGCACATTCAGCTGAAATGCATCGCGGTGCAGAGACCCATCGGGTCCCTTTACTGTGATACATGCTGCCGGCCAAACAGAAGCTGGCAGCTTTCATCTGCGGCCAAATGACTGAGGGCAGCGCATGGCAATGATGTCATGTGTTGTAATAGCACCGACATTAATGAAAACTGCTGGCCACTGGCTACACAGGAGGACGCTGCTCGACGTGGAAACCAGGGAGGGTGAGTACAATGTTGTTGTTTTCTGCATTAGACAGAATGGAAACATATTTACCAGGAAGGGGTCATATATACCAGGAGAGGGACAGTAGATACCAAGATATGGACAGTATAAACAAGGAGGTGGACAGTATATACCAGGAGGGGCCCAGCAGGGGGACATTATACACCAGGAGGACCCCAGGAGGGGGACAGTAAATACCAGGAGGAGGACAGTATTTACCAGGATGGGCCCAATAGGGAGACAGTATGCACAAGGAGGTAAACAGTATATAACAGGAGGGGCTCACAGGGGGACAGTATACACCAGGACGACCCCAGGATGGGACAGTACATACCAGGAAGGGGACAGAAGATACCATGAAAAGGCCAGTATATACCAGGAGGGGCTCAGTATGGTGACATATACCAGGATGGTGACATATATACCAGGATGGTGACATATATACCAGGATGGGGGGCATTTTTACCAAGATGGGGTTAAATATACACCAGGATGTGGGCTACAATGGGAAACATATTGTATATACTAGGATGAGGGGGCATATATACCAGGATAGTGACATATAACATACTAGGATGGGGACATATATGTAACGCCCTGGCAAAACTAGGTAGTCAAAGAGGTTGTACAAATCTCTCAGGAAAAATACTCCACACTCCTTGGCAGTCCAACACAAAACCCACACACAGGTGCACAACACCAGCCAGTAAAGCCTAGTCACCCCCCCCATGACAATAGGGGCACACCAGAGGGTGGGACCAGGCGGATGGGAGCGCCCACCTAGGGGTCCTGAGGTGTCAGGGGAGGGAATACAATAGTGAAGTCTGGGACAGACAGAAAACAGGACTGACAGTTGACAGTGGAGGAGTGTGAAGTGCAGTGGAGTCAGGGGTTGGGACCCCTGGACTACCAGACTAGGTGGCAAACGGCAAGCAGGACCACAGGCGACGGAGATCTGGTCGCGGGAGACCTAAAGTGTATCTGAGCAGGGTCGTAGCCCGCCGGTGCCGACAGCGGGAATCCGGTCCGGAGGCCATGCACAGACTTGGTGCCTGGACCCTAGGCCGAGGAAGGTTGCAAGCCCCTTGTCAATTGACCCGGAGGGAACGAGGTTTCAGGCCTTGTTCTACAGAAGCCCAGAGAGCGAAACGGAAGCTCAACGAGGGGGATACGGTGTCCGCTAGAACCCTCAGAGATCTGAAGGGTCAGATTTCGCAGGACACAGCTCCCAACATACACAGTACCGGGAGTGGACTTCCCCGTTCCAAGTGGAGGTGTCCCATTGAAAACTCAAACACTGAGTGCAGGAGGAAGGGACCCCTGTTTGCTACACCCGGGTGTGGGACCCAAATACACCCGCCGGAGGCGACTGGTCACTGGCAATTTGGTTTACCACTGGACTTTGTGTGCAATTCTTTGGAACTGTGAGTACACCAACCATCCCCGGTCCAACCCTGCACGTCATTCTCAGCAGTCATTGCTCCTGTACACCCCTGGGCCCTGGGACTACACCTCCCCTACCCGTGGAGGGGATTCCATCCTGCTGCCCTGCTCCATCAGCCCCTGGCGTTCCATCACCAGGCAGCTGCGGTGCTACCAACTCTCACCGCAACCCACGGGTGGCGTCACTGACAAAAACTCTCTCCCCTGTAAATATTCCCCTTTCCTACGGTTGTGAGGACTGACGGCTGTACTAGCCCGGGTCCGTCTACAACTTGAGCTGCAGTAACGAACCTGAATCCGAGCAGCCCATGCAGCGGCCCGGCCCCAGTCTGCAACATATATATATATATATACTGTATATATATATATATACATATATATATATATATATATATATATATCAGGATGGGGGGGCATATATGCCAGGATGGGGGACGTTAGAACAGTATGGGGGACATTAGTACATAATGGGGGGAAATTCATGTCTTTATAGGATTTAGAACACTAAATGTATACATACAGATACATACATATGACCAACATAAGGGGGTGGGGCAGGTCCAAATTTTGCACCAGTGCCCATCAAACTCTAGCTTCGCCACTGGTGTTGAGAATGGGTCTATTAAGGATATTAGGATTGCTGGGCATTTGTTGAGGAAGATGATCTAGGGTGCATGCTGATCCAGTAAGAGATTAGTGGTTATTGTGCAACCTTAGGGGATTTTTTGAGGGTTTTGGGGGAGCAAGAAGAAGGAGGCCTTCAAGATGCTGAAGACCCGTGGCTACAAGACATCTAATGTTAGATTTTAAATCTGTCAATGGAGAGGTTCTGGATCATTGACGGCTATAAAGATGTGTTAAGAAATTAATCAACAAGGAATTTTACATAAAGGAACAAGGAATAAGGCAAGTACTGGTATATTTTTTTTTTCCATTCATGGAACCCTGGAGTGAAAAGTTTTGCAAAAGAAATTTATTTTTATACTTTACTTTTTGCCTTGCATAAAGAGCCCTCTGAGTTCGCTTTATGAAGAAAAACTGCAGGGAAGAGATAATGCTGATATTATTAGGCTTGTTGTATTCTTTGTTGTTTCACACCAAGATAGGGGAGAAAAATGTCGGAATTAGCTCAGTAATGAGCCTGATTAAGTGCATAGATCACACCACACAGAGAAGCTCCAGAGGACATGCCCGGGAACGTCCTGAAATAATCGAGATAAAAACTTTAAAATAACAGATGGCAGATAGAATAACACTACGTTCTCCTCAGTTTGAAGACTTTGTGCAGAAATGAGCTTCTACTTCTCGTAGGAGGTAGAAGTAGTCATGGGCTTCGAAGTGTAACCTGAAGCTTCTGGACCCCAACTGGGCAACTTGACATGTACATTTATTGGTGGCTTCTCCTGAAGAAGAAGTGAAGTTTACTTCGAAACGCGTTGAATAAACTACCTTTTATTTTCAACTTTGCTTTAATATTGGATTCCTTTACCGACAGCAGCGCAGAATTAATCACATTTTTGTTTCTGTTTTGCCTGGATTTTGCACCTTAACCCTTTTGGTGTGTTGTCCATGCAGGAGCTGTACATGTGATTTATATTGAGTGTGGTGCACACAACTCAACCAGGTGAGCGGTTTGCCTCTCTTTTATCCTTCTGGAACTCCTGGATAAAACCCTACTTTTAATCCAAAAATGGCCAGTTCTATATATGCCCAGTAGCCACGTCAAGGCAATCTCATATTACTCAGTACTTACTCTGAACTGAAGGATCTCTCTGGGTTTAAAATCTTCATGTGTATGGGCAAGTAGGAACGTGCTACTAGAGAATAAACTCACCTGTGGCTAATAGGGAGGGGTGCACAGTCAGAAGGCATGACCCCATAATCTACACAAAAAGACTGACGACACTGCCCAACGAAGCCCCTTAGTGATCCCGCACAAGTTAATAAGCCTTCATAGCCACCAAGCAATAAGGAGCCTCAAAGATGCCCCACATTGCCCCCTACACACACAGTATGATGCCCTCGGTACCCGCCTCTACAGTATGAAGCCCTCAATGTCCTCCGCTACAGTTCTTCCCCAAACATTATATTTCTCTCACAGACCCCTCCATACAGTATGAAGACCCCATTGCCCCCCCATATAGTATGACCGCAGTGTGAAGGATCTCTCTGGGTTTAAAATCTTCATGTGTATGGGCAAGTAGGAACGTGCTACTAGAGAATAAACTCACCTGTGGCTAATAGGGAGGGGTGAACAGTCAGAAGGCATGACCCCATATTCTACACAAACAGACTGACGACACTGCCTAACATGCAATGTGAACAGGTGCATAACTAAACATGACATACAATGACAAATGACAAAAAGACAATTGCACTCTGTAATGCTGAAGCCTGCAAACCATGAATGTAAGAATACAAACATCCAATACTGCTAAAGGAAATCTAAGAATAAATTGAGATATTTAGCATACAAAAATGGCTATTTCTATATCTGCCCAGTAGCCACGTCAAGGCATATCTCGTATTACTGGCAACCTGCATTGACTTGAAGCCACTCTTTGGGCTTAAAAAAACCTTCTGTGTATGGGCATGTAGGAGCCTGCTATAGAAAATAAAATCACCTGTGGCTAATGGGGAAGAGGTACATAGTTAGCTTTTCTCTTTACCATGTACTAGTGATATACATACGGCAGAAGTGACTTTCAGCCCCATAAAGGGAAACTGTCAGACGCAATATGCACCCAGAACCACGAACAGTTCTGGGTGTATATTTCTAATCCCTGCCTAACTGTCCCTGTATCTAGTAGCATAGATAAAGAGATCTTTAGAAAAAGTATTTCTAAAGATCTTTTTGCATATGCCAATGAGGCCAGTGACTAGTCGTGAGGGCATTACTTCCCCCGACTAGCCACCCTCTTATCATGTTAGTACGCCCACAGATGGTTCCCAAAGAGGAGTCCTGCTCCTGGCTTGATTGACTTTTTGCCGATTGTCTGTGTCATCACAAGGCACATCAGGCGTATGCAAAATGGATACTAACTTAGTGTATACAGGCTTGAGAATCCAGCCTCAAATATTCTTTTTCTGCATGAAGCCAAATCCCTGATAAAATGTCTGGGACATCAGGTTGTTGATGGTTTCCAAGCCTAAAGGCCCCGTCACACGCAGCAACGTATCTAACGATATATTGCCGGGGGTCACAAATTCCGTGACGCACATCTGACATCGTTAGCAACGTCGTTGCGTGTGACACCAACGAGTGACCGTTAACAATGGAAAATACTCACCTAATCGTCCATCATTGACACGTCGTTCCTTTTAAAAAAATCGTTGATTGTTGATCTCACAGGTTGTTCGTTGTTCCTGAGGCAGCACACATCGCTATGTGTGACACCTCGGGAACGACAAACTACAGCTTACCTGCGGCCGCCAGCAATGTGGAAGGAAGGAGGTGGGCAGGATATTCGGCCCGCTCATCAACGCCCCTCTGCTTCTATTGGACGGCCGCTTAGTGACGCCGCTGTGAAGCCACACGAACCGCCCCCTTAGAAAGGAGGCGGTTCGCCGGCAACAGCGATGTCACTCGGCAGGTAAGTCCGTGTGATGGCTCCTAACGATATTGTGCACCACGGGCAGCGATTTGCCCGTGACACACAAACGACGGGGGCGGGTACGCTCGCTAGCGATATCGCTGCATGTGATGGGGCCTTAACTCTTGTGGACAGATTCTCTTTATTTATTCAATTTATGTCAATGATTTTGAACAGAGAGGACTATATAGCCAAGATTACTAGCATTCCTCCACTTTTGTTGCCTCTTTTTGCTACTTAGCACAAGAGTATGGTGTTTATTTTGTCCACTTTTATGACCATAACCGTGACCAATTCCTCACCGTTTTGTCAACAATATGGTTCTTCTAGAGAAAGGAGTCTTGCACCTCCTGACGCCTCGCAGCAAAATGGGAGGAAATGAACGCCAATGCTTGGGCTCCGTCTACAGGCTTGCATCCACATGGGCTATAAGGCTAAGAACGAATGGTACTTGACGTTCCACCGGGATACTTTTTATTTGCTTTTATGTTTCCACAATGAACCTTTGATTGTTTGTTGATGGATGAATGGGCTATTCATGTTAAGTCACGCTGTCTGGCTAGTCCATTAAGTTCCACTCCTATCCAGTCCATCCTCTTAAATTTTAGCAATCCGCTAGAACAACTAAGCTTTCCTCACCATTGACTACCTTCAGCTCTTATTAAACATTTTAATTTGAGCCGGAGGCGCCGGTGCGTGAAATTTTTGACTCATTTACCAGACCGCACACTATGAGAGGCTATAATCATCGTCTTATCATCTCAGTTTAGAATACGATAAAACATTCAGATGAACAATAGGACATTTCATGCGTAAATTCACATAAATAATAAAATGTAAAACGAAAAATAAAAATACATTTGTACAAGGGCGGAGAGGACATTTTTTGGAAGATGAGAAAATGGACCTGAGGGTCAATCTGTTCTTTTCTATAACAAGAAAAAAATCCAAACTGGGCATTTCTGAAATATTTTATGGCCATGTCGCGGGCGGGGGACAGATCACAACCGGGGGCCGCTCGAGTCACTCGAATCCGGGCGGTGGCTGGTGGCTCAAGTGGCAGCCGGATCCGGGGCTCGTGCAGCCGTCCGTCGACCCACGAGTGAAAAAGGGGTTATTTACAAGGGATAAAGTTTTTTGTCAGCGACGCCACCTGTGGATTGCAGTGAGAGATGGCGACACCGCCGCTGCCTTGTATGTGGGTGCCCGGGGCTGATGGAGCGGGGCAGCAAGGTGGGATCCCCTCCACAGGTAGGGGAGGTGTAGTTCCGGGGCCCAGGGTATTGTGAGGGATTGCAGGGAGCAGGAAACTCACAATTCGGTTGTCGTGGTGCTGGATTAGCTGATGATGATTTGAATGGTCAGTCTGTATTGTAAACCAAATCGCCAATGGCCGGTCACCTTTGGCGGGTGTCTTCGGGTCCCACACCCAGATATACAACCAGGGGCCCTTTGTTCCACACTCTCTGTCTGTCTCTTTCTTGTCTGGACTAGACCACTTGAACGGCCTCCAGACCGGATCCCCTTTGTCGGCACCGGCGGGCTACAACCCTGTCCTGGTCGGCCTCAGGTTCTCGGCGACCGGATCTCCGTGCCTGTGGCCCTCACTGCCACCTAGTCCGATAGTCTAGGGCTCCAACCCTGACTACCAACCTCTCCAGGGAGCTCCAACTCCCTCCTGTCAGCTCTTCACTGACTACAGCACAACTGAAACTAAGCTCTGCTTTGTCACTTCTCAAGCTCTCCGCGACCCCTCCCATTTTCCTGGGGAGGGGGTGAGTAGGGCCCGATTGCCTGGTGTATATCTGTGTGGGGACTGTGTTGGTGCCAAGGAGGAGAATGGCCTGCACTTTGGTGGATTTATGCAGGCTCTGTGACAACCTGGTTTTGCCAGGCGTCACAGCCATGTTTGAGAGGATTAATATGAAATTTAATTTTTTTTTAAATTGTGATAAAAATGTTAGAAGATAAGTCTTAATATCCTTGGAAGAAAGACAAAATAGCCAGTTCACCATTTAGTGAAATCCGGGAATCAGTCACAGTATCCGCACGGACCCCGCCCCAGAGAGGGATACATAGAATCAACAAACTGAAGAAATCCAGCAGAAACAAAAATAGGACATGTCAAAATATGACGAGTCCTGAAGCTAACCTATTAAACTATTTTTGCTTAGGAAGTTACTAACTGAAAGCAATCTACAGGACTAAAATATTGATGATCTATTCTTAGGTCACCTATATCTTACTCTTAAGTCTGCCATAAACATTTGATAAAAATTTGGGGGATTGGCCAATCATCTAAAATACATGGAGGCCTCCTGACTTTCCATTGACAGGTGATGTTGAGGGAGAGAAGGGTTGGGCTTGTCAGATTTCCAATAGCCCATCCTTTAATATGATGGGGACTTAAGCCGCTAACAGAGGAGTCTGTCGGCGGCCCTCTAATAGAGAACACAGGGGTGCTCAAGGGGGTGTCAGGTAAGAAATTTGTGTCAGTTATCCAAGGATTATATAGCCAGCTTTACTCCCAATGTCAGATTAATGGGGTACAACAACCGGCCTTTACACTTATCTGCTGTCAACAGGTCTTATGGCCTATAGAGCTAGGCAGTGTAGAAACTCTGACACTCTTTAACCTCTATCCAGAAATTCGGACTTACAATGAGGTTCAGTGGAACCTAAAAAAAAAGTAAAGCTACCATGGAAGGAATGCCATTTGGAAGTTCAAACCAGAAGAAGAAATGTCATCAAGCAGGGTCAAAGCCAAGAAGTTTTGTCAAGGACAACACCAAGAGACAAGCAGGTAGTCAGAATCAAAGCCTGAGTCAGTACACAGGAAAAACAAAACACGGTTTAAGGTCCCCTTCACACGTCTATGCTTCCAGTGCGTGTGGTGTCCATTTTCACATGTACCAAAGACATGTTCACACACATACTAATTAAAGTGAATAGAGATCTTCACACGTTTATGAGTGGGAGTGATTAACTACGCTAGCTGGTCTCTAAGAGAATCCGAGAAGAATCCTGATAAATACACTTCCTTCAAATTAGAGTTGTTAGCCCTGGTGTGGGCCATGGTGGAGAAGTTTGCAGAGTATCTGTCAGGAAGTCCATGTATGGACAGATATGAACCCCTTTGACCACCTGGAGAATGAAAATCTGGGAGCGATAGAACAATGATGGGTTACCAGGATGTACAAATGTATGAAGAGCTGCAGGGGCATGAGACTCTGGACTTAAAGCACTTCACCACGGCCCTAGTTGCCACATAAGAGTTGGAAAAAGAGCCCTGATCTACAGAGAGTACTGAAACATTCCAGAGATGAATAGGTGCAATTCCAACAGTCTGACCTTGAATTAACCATAGAACGCGCAACCATAGAAATCTACAATAGAAAACAAGTAACCTAACAGGCCTGCGAGGCCCCAGGTATGCGATCTAGGGTTAACGGCGCTGCGAAAATGGGTGACTTTCTATCAGAGGCCTACCAGAGAAGAGAGAGGTATCCTATCGGACAGCACTCTACAGATACTTGGTCAATGAGAACTATTCTGCATGAAAAATGGCTTAATATAACTGAATAATACAGCTACCCAAGGAATTGAGGACCATATGGCAGGTTGTCACACCCATCGCCATTATGATTGATTTGTACCATAATGGGTAGTAGTACTACTTGATGATGACGGATCACTTCACTAAATTTGCAGTTGTGAATCCGACCAAGGACCAGATAGCTTAGGCTGGCTTTACACGCTGTGACATCACTAGTGTGGCGCCCTGGACAAGCCAGGACATCACAGGTACTACAACAACACACCCCACACCCCGGCTAGGCACACCGAAGTCAAACACAAATCCTTGTTGCCTCCCTCCAGGGGCTGATGTCCACACCAGGGGGTGGACCAGGTGGTTGGCCCCGCCCACCAAGGAGTTCACAGTCCTGGAGGCGGGAAAAGGAGGGAGTTGAGTTTTGGAGTTGAGTTGAGGAGTAGTGAAGTGAAGTGGCAGTAGAGGAGACTGAAGGTGTCTGGGTGTGTGGCCCGGACAGAACAGCAAGGTTGGCAGACGATGGTGACCGTCTGCAGGAGAGGCTGATTGGAGTGAACCGTAAGGACCGGGGACGGGCGGTGGCCCGATGGTACCGGATCGGGGAGTAAAGGGAAGCCAGCACCATTCGGCAGGGCTTACGGACCCCGACCAGGCTAGGAGTCGCCGTAAAACTGGTCAAGTCCATTAGCGAAGGGAACCTCCGGGGTTTCCCAGCAGTCAAGACCCGATTGAAGGCAACAGCTCACACCGTAAAGGGAAACACAGTCACCGCCAAGGCTACAGTTCCCAGGGCCAGAGCCTGCGGGCAAAAGGGGCTCCCTCAGCATCCATCCAAGCTGGGGAGCAGGTTACCGGTGGGAACCCATTGGAACCGTAAACACAACACAGGTGCAGGGAAAGGCAGTCACCATCAACCTACCGGGAGAACTACCGCAGTCGTCTGTGGGACCCGTCCATCCAGCCGTTTGTTTTACCGGAGACTTTGCATTCATCATTGGCTGAGTGAGTACCACCGTGCCGTGCGGCACAGCACTGCCCCCGCGACCCTGCACCTCACCAGGCCCCGTAACCCGCCTGCCATCCATCCCTACCCTTCACCGGGCCCTGGGACAACCAAACCCCTACCCACGGAGGGGAGAAACAACATCCAAGCTGCTCCCTGTCATCGCGATCGCTGTCCAGAGCAGCGGTGGTGTCACAACCTCACCACAACCGTGGGTGGCGTCACGGACAATATCCCCAAACCAAACCACCCCCTTTCACTCACGGGCGAAGAAAGCCGCTCGAGTCCACGGGATCCGGCCCGTCGCTCAAGCCACCGAGCAGCAGCAGCAGCAGCCGGACCCGAGCAGTGGCTGAGCGCAGCGTCCCCTCCTCCGCCCGCGACAACTTGGCGTCACGAACAGGATCTTACCGCTCTGCCGTCTGGTAGAGGTGCGCCTTGTGACCGCCGGAGGTGTCCGGCCGAAAATTTGGAGAAGCCGCCATTTTGGGTGTCAAAAGTCCTTGCCCGAGCGTCTTCCCGAGTAGTGGAGGCGCGAAAACCGAAACCCCGCCCCTGTAGAGGAGGAGCCGGAAAAAAGACTAAGGGGGACGGATGGCGTCTGGCCGCATGTAGCTGCGGGAAGTGGGGACGCCAGGACTCTGTACCATCATCGTTCCTGGAAATTCTGAAGTTATCGCAGCATGTCCACCCCACCCGAACAGCCTGAGGATGCGGAACCCGCGCCCGGAACCGCGGCGTGGGTGAAGGACCGGACCGCCCCGCTGAGTAACCGTCTGCAGGCCCGCATGCAGCTCCTCTTGCAGGAGTGGGAGGCCGACATGGCGGACGTGGTGGCTGCTATGCGGACACGCAAGGTGGAGGAAGACTTGGAGGAGCGGGTAAGAGACCCACGCCCCTGTATTCCCGAGGGATCGGACACGGTGGCTGAGGGGCTCGGCCTGCACCCGCTCACCCTGCTGCCTCCCCCGCTACCCGCGTTAGTCGCTGCCGCCCCGCCACTAGGCCCGCTACCCGTGCCCTCGGTAGCGGTACCCTGCCCGTCCGCCCAAGCGGACCGACCGGCTGCAGAAGCTCGGGGCCGTCCTGAACCGCTCCCCTGGGAGCCGCCGAGGCCGCGGCCCGTTAATGAAAATGTATCGGAGGCCCCTGCAGTGATTGCGCCAGGTTCCGTGCCTGCGCCCGGCACCGTGGCATGGATGAAGGCCAGAGTAATTGAATTCAACCAACGCCAACAGAATCAGATATACTCCATGATGGAGCAGTGGAACAACGAGGTGGAAATTCTGGTTGCGACTGCCCCGATGTATGAGATGGGAGCCGACGTGACGAAGCCGGCGAATGACCCACGCCTCCATGTCCCAAATGGACCGGCCACTGTGGCTGGGGGGCCCGGTCCGGTCTCGGCCCTCGTATCGTCCCTGCAATTGCCCACGGGGCGCCACAGTGTTGACCGACCTGACCTGCTGCCCCATGCTACAACAGTAGGACCCGACGTGCTGAATGCCAGGAACCCGGAGACTGCGGCAGCTGGCGGCCACCCACCTGGTGCAGGCACAGTTGATAATGACTCCGACCCCGGCGCCGAGCCCACCTCTGAATTCGAGCGGGCAAGTGAGCGTCTCCGTTATGAAGGAGGGCCGGTGGTTTTCTATAGCCCGCGCACCGGTGGAAATGGATACCGGGCACCCGTCTCCCAGCAGGCCTGTCACTGCATGTTCGAAATGCTGGTAGCAGAAGATGAGGCCACCTCAGCGGAAGAGTCAGAGTGATGGCAGCGGAGTCCCGTTGCAAGTTGGCCCCGTTGGGACCACCAGTTTAAAAGTTGTGAATGATAAGTAATCAACAGAAGATGTAACCTGATTAGCACTTTGATTAAACCGGCCGTTGCCGGCAACCAGTCCCCGTAGGGACTTCCTGCAACCGTTGCGTAAGGGACTTCTTACGGACAAGCCCGAGAACTTGCAGGGCAACCACAAACTTAGTGGAATGTAAAGAAAAATGTTGTTGGCTTGAAACCGTTACCGCCTCCGGAGAGGCTGATTTGGGAGGATGGGCCTGGAGGAAAGTGATGGCCCAGGCCCGCCACTACCGGAAGCGGTGGCGATCCTCCGGGGGTTCAGGGGTTCCCCATAGACGCGGGTCCCCTGAAAGAGACAGAACCCGCTCGGGCAGCCTGGTGATGGACTGGGGTCAAGGGGTGCTGCCCACTTCTTAGGGGCAGCATCAGGGCCAGGTTGTTTGGGTGGGAGAAGAGTGGAAGCCGTTACCGTTTGCAACGCTGAAGTACCGTACCTCCCGTTATGGGAAGACCCATGCAAATGCTTATGTTCCAATGTTTTATATGTTTTACATGTTTTACCCTTTTCTACAGAAACAAAAATAAAACCGGTGATGGACAGGCAGCCCGCGGGCGGTCTGCATTTTACTAAGGGGGAATGTGGGCCCTGGACAAGCCAAGACGTCACAGGTACTACAACAACACACCCCACACCCCGGCTAGGCACACCGAAGTCAAACACAAATCCTTGTTGCCTCCCTCCAGGGGCTGATGTCCACACCAGGGGGTGGGCCAGGCAGTTGGCCCCGCCCACCGAGGAGTTCACAGTCCTGGAGGCGGGAAAAGGAGGGAGCTGAGTTTTGGAGTTGAGTTGAGGAGTAGTGAAGTGAAGTGGCAGTAGAGGAGACTAAAGGCGTCCGGGTGTGTGGCCCGGACGGAACAGCAAGGTTGGTAGAC
Organism: Anomaloglossus baeobatrachus; assembly: GCF_048569485.1. Taxonomy (NCBI): domain Eukaryota; kingdom Metazoa; phylum Chordata; class Amphibia; order Anura; family Aromobatidae; genus Anomaloglossus; species Anomaloglossus baeobatrachus. The sequence continues at coordinate 43,061,136 of NC_134353.1, read as the reverse complement.
GGTGGTGACCGTCTGCAGGAGAGGCTGATTGGAGTGAACCGTAAGGACCGGGGACGGGCGGTGGCCCGACAGTACCGGATCGGGGAGCAAAGAGAAGCCAGCACCATTCGGCAGGGCTTACGGACCCCGACCAGGCTAGGAGCCACCGTAAAACTGGTCAAATCCGATAGCGAAGGGAACTCCGGGGTTTCCCAGCAGTCAAGACCCGATTGAAGGCAACAGCTCACACCGTAAAGGGAAACACAGTCACCGCCAAGGCTACAGTTCCCAGGGCCAGAGCCTGCGGGCAAAAGGGGCTCCCTCAGCATCCATCCAAGCTGGGGAGAGGGTTACCGGTGGGACGCCATTGGAACCGTAAACACAACACAGGTGCAGGGAAAGGCAGTCACCATCAACCTGCCGGGAGAACTACCGCAGCCGTCTGTGGGACCCGTCCATCTAGCCGTTTGTTTTACCGGAGACTTTGTGTAGCACCCTGGACAAGCCAGGGGCCACAGAGAACAACACCAACACACCCCACACTCCTGGTCAGGCACACCAGGGGGTGGGCCAGGCGGTTGGTCCCGCCCACCGAGGAGTTCACAGTCCTGGAGGCGGGAAAAGTAAGGCAGATGAGTTGAGGAGTGGAGAGAGATCAGTTTTGGAAGTAAAAGTGGAAGGAGGAAAGTGGAATTTAAGCAGCCTGAAGTTGGTGTGTGGCCCAGACGGATCAGCAAGGTTGGCACACGGTGGTAACCGTCTGCAGGAGTGGCCTATCGGAGTTTACCGTAAGGACCGTGGATGGGCGGTGGCCTGGCGGTACCGGACCGGTACACAAAGAGAAGTCAGCACCATCTGGCAGGGGCTTGCGGACCCCGGCAAGGCTAGGAGTCGCCGTGAATTTGCCAAATCCGTTAGCGAAGGGAACCTCCTGGGTTTCCCAGCAGCCAAGTCCCGACAGAAGGCAACCGTCCAACCGAGAGAGGGAAACACAGTCACCGCCAAGGCTAAAGTTCCCAGGGCCAGAGCCTGCGGGCAAAAGGGGCTCCTTCAGCACCCATCTAAGTGGGGAGCGGGTTACCGGTGGGAACCCATTGGAACCGTTTACAGTACACAGGTGCAGGGAAAGGCAGTCACCATCAACCTGCCGGGAGAAACAACACCGCAGCCATCTGTGGGACCCGTCCATCCAGCCGTGTGTTTTACCGAGAACTGTGTCCTCATCATTGGCTGAGTGAGTACCACCGTGCCGTGCGGCACAGCGCTGCCCCCGCGACCCTGCACCCCACCAGGCCCCGTAACCCGCCTGCCATCCATCCCTACCCCATCACCGGGCCCCAAGACAACCAGCCCCCTACCCATGGAGGGGAGAACTAACATCCAGGCTGCTCCCTATCACCGCTCCCGGGATCCCCGTCCAGAGCAGCGGTGGTGTCACCAATATCACCACAACCGTGGGTGGCGTCACGGACAATATCCAAATCCCCACAATCAATCCCCACCCTTTTCACTCACGGGCGAGGAGCGCCGCTCGAGTCTCCGGGATCCGGCCCACCGCTCGAGCCACCACCGAACAGCAGCAGCCGCAGCAGCAGCAGCGGCCGGACCCGAGCAGTGGGAGAGCGCAGCATCCCCTCCTCCGCCCGCGACATTTGCATTCATCATTGGCTGAGTGAGTACCACCATGCCATGCGACACAGCGCTGCCCCCGCGACTCTGCACCTCACCAGGCCCCATAACCCGCCTGCCATCCATCCCTACCCCTCACCGGGCCCCGGGACAAATAACCCCCCTACCCACGGAGGGGAGAAACAACATCCAAGCTGCTCCCTGTCATCGCTCCCGGGATCCCCGTCCAGAGCAGCGGTGGTGTCACAATCTCACCACAACCGTGGGTGGCGTCACGGACAATATCCCCAAACCAAACCACCCCCTTTCACTCACGGGCGAGGAACGCCGCTCGAGTCCCCGGGATCCGGCCCGTCGCTCGAGCCACCGAGCAGCAGCAGCAGCAGCCGGACCCGAGCAGTGGGTGAGCGCAGCGTCCCCTCCTCCGCCCGCGACACTAGCATTTGCTGGCAATGTTGAGCGCGATTGCACCCGCCCCCATCATACGGGCGATATGTGTTGATCGCTGCCGTAGCAAACATTATCGCTACGGCAGCGTCACACATACTTACCTGCATAGCGACGTCGCTGTGACCGGTGAACTGCCTCCTTTCTAAGGGGGCGGTTCTTTCGGCGCCACAGCGACGTCACTAAGCGGCCACCCAATCAAAGCGGAGGGGCGGAGATGAGCGGGACGAACATCCCGCCCACCTCCTTCCTTCCTCATTGCTGGCGGGACGCAGGTAAGGTGAGGTTCCTTGTTCCTGCGGTGTCACACATAGCAATGTGTGCTGCCGCAGGAACGACGGACAACATCGTGCAGCAGCAATGATAATTGAGATTAGGGGGGGATGTCACCGATTAGCGATTTTGAACGTTTTTGCGACGTTTCAAAATCGCTAATAGGTGTCACACGGAATGACATCACTAACGCGGTCGGATGTGCGTCACAAATTCTGTGACCCCAACGATATCGCTTTAGCGATGTCGTAGCGTGTAAAGCACCCCTTAGTCAGTAGCTTGGTCTATTTGCCAAGACTTTATCAACATGTACTGATGTCTGATGAGGATTTACTCTGACCACTTTGCCTGCTTCCAGGGAAAAGTCATCAAGGGATTACAACTCTATAACATCAATAAGTCTCAAACAATGCCTTATCACCTTCAAGGAAATGGTGCCTATGAATAAATTAATATAATGTTTTTACAGATGTTAAGAACATTAAAGGTGTGATGCTGTGTCCCTGCACTCCCTGCTCTCCTACCCTGCATGGATGCACTGTCACTCATCACTGTGGTCGGCTTCCTTCACACTGCTTGGCGTCCCTGCTCTCCTCCACATGGGCGACTCCTCCTCTCACCTCCCAAGGCCTGTGTATCGCTGCCCTTCTCTTAATGGGCCAACACGCCACTCCTAGGAAGTGACTCTCAGGCTATCGCTGAGAGGTACTGGGTACTTAAGGCATGCTCCCACTAGGGGAAGTGCCTGATCAACACCCTAGTTTAGCTAGTTAGTGTCTAGTCTTCTAGCAAGCTAGTTGTCAGGTCCCCTTGTCTGTCCGGTCCATCCTCTCCACACAGTTCTGTTGGTACCTGCTACCTGACAGTCCTGCCCTGTTGGTCCAGAGACTGTGGCCTACCATCCTGGCTGTGCCTTGCCTTGAGCCTCAGCTACCCTGGTCACCCTTTCTGTAACAGAGACTATGCCTGTCCATCCCAACCGTGCCTTCAGCCTAAGCTACCCCAGTCTTCTTTGCTGTACTAGAGACTGTGCCTGTCTATCCCAACTTGTGATCCAGCCTCAGCTACCCCAGTCACCCTTGCTGTGCAAAAAACTGTGCCTGTCCATACCGGCTGTGCCTCCAGCCTCAGCTACCCCTGTGGTCCCAGCCTTGCCAGTAACACTGCCTGTCCATCCTGGCTGTGCCACCTTCCTTGGACGCTCCGGTGGTCCCGGCCTTGCTAGTGACTCTGCCAGTCCATCCCGGCTGTGCCTCCAGCCTCAACTATCCTGGTGGTGTCAGCCTTGCTAGTGACTCTGTCCTGGCTGTGCCATCTGCCTTTGCCACTTTGGTGGACCCAGCCTTGCTAGTGACTCTGCCTGTCCATCCTTGCTGTGTTGTCTGCCTCAAGCTACCCTGGTAGTCAATATCTACATTAAAGACTCAGTCCTGTCTGCTCCTGTGTCCCCCATGCTCTAGGAGTTATTTGCCACAGTTCCAAACTTTACCCCATGTAAGGGTAGGCCCAAGGTCTTCCTGTGGTCAAATGGGTATACTTCAGCTCACGGCAGCACCATCTCCAGCGGCGAGCATTACAAGACAAGGGCCAGAAAATGAGGTAGCCTGTATTTGTCTCGGAACTAGTGGGGGTGTATAACACTTGAGTCAATACCACCACTGGATACACCCTAATACATGATGCTGTTTGGTCAGAGTTGCCGAGAAATCACCAAGGTAGAACTTGACCCTGAAGAGGATTGCACAAGGCTCAACTTCAGTATCTAGGTGTGAGAACATTGACACCAATGATAAACATTGAGGAAGCTGGTGGAGCAAAAATTTTGTGAGATGGATCATCAGGATGTAACTGCAGTGCAAGAGGCATCTCTTCAACCAGGAGATCTGGTGTTGATTTGGACTTAAGGGGGCTTTACACGGTAGCGATATCGCTAGCAATTTGTAGCGATAGCGAGCGTGTAAGTACCCGCCCCCGTCGTGCATGCGATTGTTTGTGATCGCTGCCGTAGCGAATATTATCGCTACGGCAGTGTCAGACATACTTAACTGGTCGTCGTCGTCGCTGTGACTGCCGAACAATCCCTCCATCAAGGGGGAGGGACGTTCAGCATCACAGCGACATCACCGCAACATCACTAAGCAGCCAGCCAATCAAAGCGGAGGGGCGGAGATGAGCAGGACGTAACATCCCGCCCACCTCCTTCCTTCCGCATTGTGGCCGGCGGCAGGTAAGGAGACGTTCCTCGCTCCTGCGGTGTCACACATAGCGATGTGTGCTGCCGCATGAGCGATGAACCACCTGGATAAACAACCCTTACCGATTTTTGAGTTTGGGACGACCTCTCCATGGTGAACGATTTTCACCATTTTTGAGGTCGCTGGTCAGTGTCACACGCTGCGATATCATTAATGACGCCGGATGTGCGTCACTAACAACTTGACCCCGGCGACCAAACATTAACGATATCGTAGCGTGTAAAGCCCCCTTTAGTGCCCTAAGAACAAATTGGACTATCAATGGGAGGTATCTCCCCACAGGGAGACAAATAGAGTTTACCCCAACATGCTGGTATAAGAAGTCTGATCTGAGGGTCAGGAGAAGGCTCCTGGATGGGTATTGCATTTTAACATGCTCCAACTGTATATCTGAAAGAACAAAACCAAACACTTAAGGGGGCTTTACACGCAGATTTAGCAGGTTTACATATTCGGAATTAACTTGGCATTGTGACATTTGGACTGTAGATCAGCCTGGAAGTGTGAAATGCACTGCAGCAAAAAGGAATGTTATTTCTTTATTTGTTTTTTTTTTTTTTAAATGGTGAAAAGTTTATTCAGAGGGTCATTTATTATTCAACCCCTCAAACCACCAGAATTCTGTTTGGTTCCCCTAAAGTATTAAGAAGTATTTCAGGCACAAAGAACAATGAGCTTCACATGTTTGGATTAATTATCTCTTTTTCCAGCCTTTTCTGACTAATTAAGACCCTCCCCAAACTTGTGAACAGCACTCATACTTGGTCAACATGGGAAAGACATTCCAAGCATTCCAAGGCCATCAGAGACAAGATCGTGGAGGGTCACAAGGCTGGCAAGGGGTACAAAACCCTTTCCAAGGAGTTGGGCCTACCTGTCTCCACTGTTGGGAGCATCATCCGGAAGTGGAAGGCTTATGGAACTACTGTTAGCCTTCCACGGCCTGGACAGCCTTTGAAAGTTTCCACCCGTGCCGAGGCCAGGCTTGTCCGAAGAGTCAAGGCTAACCCAAGGACCCAAGGACAACAAGGAAGGAGCTCCGGGAAGATCTCATGGCAGTGGGGACTAGAGATGAGCGAACCGGTCGCGGTTCGGCTCGAGGTTGGTTCGCCGAACGGACCTCCCGTTCGAGTTCGGTTCGTCGAACGTTCGACGAACCGAACTCGAACTGCATAGGAAACAATGGCAGGCAATCACAAACACAGAAAAACACCTAGAAAACACCCTCAAAGGTGTCCTAAAGGTGACAAACAACTCAAACACATTGGAAAGTGACAAGGACATATACTCATGCGAAAACAAAACAGCTGGACAAGGAAAAAGAGGAGGACACACAGATATAGGCATGGCACGCCCTTCTAAAATCATGTAAAACACCGCAAGGTGACTCCAAGCGGAATCTCCATTTTTTCCAAAAATTGGGCCACACACACACCCACCCCTTCAGTGGCAGCAGTTGTGCCCCAGTTGTACACTTCACAGCTACATTTGCATCAAGCACATTCAAAAATACGCCATTCTTATCCGTCCCCAGGATGACACCGGGGTAGGTAGCAAAGTCTTTCCTGATCCCAGCTCTGTTCATCTTGGCTTCTTTTAAAAACACATCAAGCAAGGGTTACTCCAAGCGGAGTCTCCCTTTTTTTCCAAAAATTGGGCCACACAGACACCCACCCCATCAGTGGCAGCACTTGGGCCCTAGTTGCAAACAGGATGTTTTGATTTGCATCAAGCACATTCAAAAATACGCCATTCTTATCCGTCCCCAGGATGACACCGGGGTAGGTAGCAAAGTCTTTGCTGATCCCAGCTCTGTTCATCTTGGCTTCTTTTAAAAACACATCAAGCAAGGGTTACTCCAAGCGGAGTCTCCCTTTTTTTCCAAAAATTGGGCCACACAGACACCCACCCCATCAGTGGCAGCACTTGGGCCCTAGTTGCAAACAGGATGTTTTGATTTGCATCAAGCACATTCAAAAATACGCCATTCTTATCCGTCCCCAGGATGACACCGGGGTAGGTAGCAAAGTCTTTCCTGATCCCAGCTCTGTTCATCTTGGCTTCTTTTAAAAACACATCAAGCAAGGGTTACTCCAAGCGGAGTCTCCCTTTTTTTCCAAAAATTGGGCCACACAGACACCCACCCCATCAGTGGCAGCACTTGGGCCCTAGTTGCAAACAGGATGTTTTGATTTGCATCAAGCACATTCAAAAATACGCCATTCTTATCCGTCCCCAGGATGACACCGGGGTAGGTAGCAAAGTATTTCCTGATCCCAGCTCTGTTCATCTTGGCTTCTTTTAAAAACACATCAAGCAAGGGTTACTCCAAGCGGAGTCTCCCTTTTTTCCAAAAATTGGGCCACACAGACACCCACCCCATCAGTGGCAGCACTTGGGCCCTAGTTGCAAACAGGATGTTTTGATTTGCATCAAGCACATTCAAAAATACGCCATTCTTATCCGTCCCCAGGATGACACCGGGGTAGGTAGCAAAGTCTTTGCTGATCCCAGCTCTGTTCATCTTGGCTTCTTTTAAAAACACATCAAGCAAGGGTTACTCCAAGCAGAGTCTCCCTTTTTTTCCAAAAATTGGGCCACACAGACACCCACCCCATCAGTGGCAGCACTTGGGCCCTAGTTGCAAACAGGATGTTTTGATTTGCATCAAGCACATTCAAAAATACGCCATTCTTATCCGTCCCCAGGATGACACCGGGGTAGGTAGCAAAGTCTTTGCTGATCCCAGCTCTGTTCATCTTGGCTTCTTTTAAAAACACATCAAGCAAGGGTTACTCCAAGCGGAGTCTCCCTTGTTTTCCAAAAATTGGGCCACACAGACACCCACCCCATCAGTGGCAGCACTTGGGCCCTAGTTGCAAACAGGATGTTTTGATTTGCATCAAGCACATTCAAAAATACGCCATTCTTATCCGTCCCCAGGATGACACCGGGGTAGGTAGCAAAGTATTTCCTGATCCCAGCTCTGTTCATCTTGGCTTCTTTTAAAAACACATCAAGCAAGGGTTACTCCAAGCGGAGTCTCCCTTTTTTCCAAAAATTGGGCCACACAGACACCCACCCCATCAGTGGCAGCACTTGGGCCCTAGTTGCAAACAGGATGTTTTGATTTGCATCAAGCACATTCAAAAATACGCCATTCTTATCCGTCCCCAGGATGACACCGGGGTAGGTAGCAAAGTCTTTGCTGATCACAGCTCTGTTCATCTTGGCTTCTTTTAAAAACACATCAAGCAAGGGTTACTCCAAGCGGAGTCTCCCTTTTTTCCAAAAATTGGGCCACACAGACACCCACCCCATCAGTGGCAGCACTTGGGCCCTAGTTGCAAACAGGATGTTTTGATTTGCATCAAGCACATTCCAAATCCACAAGCATTTACTCTCCCCAGGATGACACAGGGGTTGTAAATTCCTTCTGGATCCATGACTTGTTCATTTTGATGAACGTCAGTCTGTCCACATTGTCACTTGACAGACGCGTGCGCTTATCTGTCAGCACACACCCAGCAGCACTGAATACACGTTCAGAGACAACGCTGGCAGCTGGACACGACAAAATCTCCAAGGCGTAACTGGAGAGCTCTGGCCATTTTTCTATGTTTGAAGCCCAAAAGGAGCAAGGCTCCAGTTGCACAGTCATGGCATCGATGTTCATTTGGAGATACTCCTGTATCATCCTCTCCAGCCGTTGAGTATGTGTCAGACTTGTTGTCTCTGGTGGCCTTGCAAAAGAGGGTCTAAAAAAATTATGAAGAGATTCCATAAAATTGCTGTTACCGGCACCAGATACGGTCCTACTGGTACGGGTAGACTGGTGAAGATGACGAGACCGTCCCATGTTTGTCAAGTTACAACTGGGAGATTCCCTCCCTGCACCTGCACGGTTGTTTGGTGGAAAAGCCGAGCTAAGATCGAGTAACAGCTTCTGCTGATACTCCTGCATACGTGCGTCCCTTTCTATGGCTGGAATTATGTCACAAAATTTGGACTTGTACCGGGGATCTAATAGTGTGGCAATCCAGTAGTCATCATCACTTCTAATTTTGACAATACGACTGTCATGTTGGAGGTAGTGCAACAAAAAGGCACTCATGTGTCTTGCGCAGCCATGCGGACCAAGTCCACGCTGTGTTTGTGGCATAGAGGTGCTACCCGTTCTTTCTTCCTCTGACATCTCCCCCCAACCTCTTTCAACTGAAATTTGACCAAGGTCTCCCTCATCCGCTGAGTCTTCCATGTCCATGGACAGTTCGTCCTCCATTTCTTCATGTTCTCCTGCACCTTGCTCAACATTTCGCCTGCTACTATGCGCCCTTGTCGATCCCTGTTCCCCATGGTCCCATGCCTGCTGCGTTGGTGATGATGAACGTCTGGACCTTGGTGATGTTGTTGTCCCTTGCACATATGAATCCTCCTGTAGTTCCTCCCCTTCATGTTGTCCCACCCCCTGACTCCGAATAGTGTTTAGCGTGTGCTCCAGCATGTAAATGACTGGAATCGTCATGCTGATAATGGCATTGTCAGAGCTAAACATATTCGTCGCCATGTCGAAACTGTGCAGAAGGGTGCATAGGTCCTTGATCTGAGACCACTCCATCAGGGTGATCTGCCCCACCTCTGCATCTCGTTGGCCCAGGCTATACGTCATGACGTATTGCACCAGGGCTCTGCGGTGCTGCCACAGTCGCTGTAACATGTGGAGAGTTGAATTCCAGCGTGTCGCCACATCGCATTTCAGGCGATGAACCGGCAGGCCGAAAGACTTCTGTAGCGATGCAAGTCGCTCAGCTGCGGCGCTTGAACGCCGGAAGTGAGCAGACAGTTTTCGTGCCCTGTTCAGAAGGCCATCTAGGCCGGGATAGTGTGTTAAAAATTGCTGCACGACAAGGTTCAACACGTGAGCCATACAAGGTACGTGTGTCACCTTGCCCAGGCGAAGGGCCGCACCCAGGTTTGCAGCATTGTCGCACACGGCCTTACCAGGCTGCAGGTTGAGTGGAGACAACCATTTATTAAACTCGGACCGCAGAGCTGACCACAACTCCTCAGCTGTGTGACTCTTATTACCAAGACATGTCAAGCTAAAGACCGCCTGATGCCGTTGCGCTCGGCTGCCAGCATAGTAATGAGGCGTGCGTGATTCCTTCTGCGCAGTGAGAACGCTGGTGGCCTGACCAGGCAGGCTTGGGGCGGAGGTGGAGGACCCAGATGAGGTGGAGGATGCAGAAGCTGTGGCGGAACTTGGACAGACAGAGGATTGACACACAAGTCGTGGGGACGGCAAGACTTGTGCAGCAGACCCTTCACCATCTATCACCATAGTTACCCAGTGCCCAGTCAGCGACATGTAACGTCCCTGTCCATGCTTACTGGTCCAAGTATCGGTGGTGAAATGCACCCGTTCACACACAGAGTTTCTCAAGGAAGCGGTGATGTTGTGTGCGACATGCTGGTGTAGCGCGGGCACACCTTTCTTAGAGAAGTAGTGGCGACTAGGCATCTGGTACTGGGGCACAGCGACAGACATAAGGTCTCTAAAATCCTGTGTGTCCACTAGGCGGAAAGGCAGCATTTCGGTAGCCAACAGCTTACAGAGGGATAGAGTCAACCTCTTAGCTTTGTCATGGGTCGGAGGAAGTGGCCTTTTATTTGACCACATCTGAGGGACAGAGATCTGGCTGCTGTGTGTAGACGGTGTTGAGTAGGGTGTCCCTGGAAAAATGCAGGTTTGTGAGGAAAGTGCAGGCGGAGACATGATGTTGCCTTCATCCAACGTTGGTGCTATCGATGTCTGAGAGAGCTGTACACACTCACTTGTTTCCCCTTCCAAACCAACTGACGACCTTACAAGCAAACTGCCTGTTGCGGTTACAGTGGTGGAAGTTTTGCGTGGAAAAACAGGTGTGACAGCTGTCCCCACAGTCCTAGAAGATGAAGAGCGCGCGGATGCACTGGAAGGGGCGGGCGGTGGATGGTTCGCTCCGCTAGCCGGCATTGCAGCACGGTGAGCTTCCCACCGGGACTTATGATATTTATTCATGTGACGATTCATGGAAGAAGTTGTCAAACTGCTGAGGTTTTGACCTCTACTAACAGAATCATGACAAATGTTACATATCACATGAGTTGGGCGATCTTTTTCGATGTGAAAAAAGGCCCAGGCTAGGCAAGGCTTAGAGGCCATGCGACCTGTTGATCCACCCCGAATAATGCTCATAGGCAGAGTGGTGGCTGAGGATGCAGTTGTAGACGTGCTACCAGTGCTCCGACTCTGTCCAGGAAGGCGCAAGGTAACTTCGTCGTCGGTTGCATCCTCCTCCACCGCCTCTGTTGACCTCCTCGAGTGCCTGACTGGGGGTTGACAGTAGGTGGGATCTAGAACGTCATCATCAATTGTTGTGTTTGCACTCCCCTCCCCCTCAGACCGAGCCTCTTCTTGCCCTGACCGAATATTTAAGTTGTCATCCCAATCGGGTATCTGCGTCTCATCTTCATCAGTATGTTCCTCATTGTCTATAACCACAGGTGTTACAGTTTGTGACAAAGGGTCAACATTATGCTCAGAAACTTGGTCCTCACGGCCTGAATCTGAGTCACAAAGGTTCTGGGCATCACTGCAGACCATTTCCTGTTCTGTACTCACTGTAGCTTGGGAGCAGACCTCTGATTCCCAGGCTATAGTGTGACTGAACAGCTCTGCAGACTCAGCCATCTCAGTTCCACCATACTGTGCAGGGCTGATGGAGACTTCAGAGCTGGGAGAAATCAAGTGTGATTGGGATGACAACTCAGAGGAATGGTGTTTTTTGGATGCGGTACTTGAAGTGGCTGAGAGGGCACTTGTTGGACCACTTGAGATCCATTCAAGCATTTTCCTTTTTTGCCCATCATCTACCTTTGTTCCTCTTGTTCGTGTCCGTAAAAAAGGGAGCACATCGGATTGTCCACAATAAGTAGTAGACATCTTACTTTTGCTAGTAGATGGTCTATCTTCAGCAGATGATAATGGAGCTTTGCCACCTTCCCCACTGACAAAACATTTTTTGCCTTTTCCACCACGCCTCTTCCCCTTTCCACCAGCATCTGTCATTTTGCCACTCATGTTGATTGCGACAAGATTGTGGACTGAAAATGTGGTAGTAAAAATTGAGAGGTGGTGAAGATTGCAGTGGTGGTCTAGCTTTATTAACAGCAGAATAATAAAGAATAAATATCCCTGACAATGTAACTTAGTTATAATTCGTTGGAGTGTGCAACGCAGGCAGACGTGCTGCAAATGTCTTGGCACTAGTGGGACTATAGCAAAGTCCAATAGCCACGTATAGGATGCCACTAGGTACACTGAGTGTTTGCTAGTATAATGGCTTCGTTATAATTAGTTGGAGTGTGCAACGCAGGCAGATGCGCTCTGCAAATGTCTTGGCACTAGTGGGACTATAGCAAAGTCCAATAGCCACGTATAGGATGCCACTAGGTACACTGAGTGTTTGCTAGTATAATGGCTTCGTTATAATTTGTTGTAGTGTGCAACGCAGGCAGATGCGCTCTGCAAATGTCTTGGCACTAGTGGGACTATAGCAAAGTCCAATAGCCACGTATAGGATGCCACTAGGTACACTGAGTGTGTGCTAGTATAATGGCTTCGTTATAATTAGTTGGAGTGTGCAACGCAGGCAGATGCGCTCTGCAAATGTCTTGGCACTAGTGGGACTATAGCAAAGTCCAATAGCCACGTATAGGATGCCACTAGGTACACTGAGTGTGTGCTAGTATAATGGCTTCGTTATAATTAGTTGGAGTGTGCAACGCAGGCAGATGCGCTCTGCAAATGTCTTGGCACTAGTGGGACTATAGCAAAGTCCAATAGCCACGTATAGGATGCCACTAGGTACACTGAGTGTTTGCTAGTATAATGGCTTCGTTATAATTTGTTGTAGTGTGCAACGCAGGCAGATGCGCTCTGCAAATGTCTTGGCACTAGTGGGACTATAGCAAAGTCCAATAGCCACGTATAGGATGCCACTAGGTACACTGAGTGTGTGCTAGTATAATGGCTTCGTTATAATTAGTTGGAGTGTGCAACGCAGGCAGATGCGCTCTGCAAATGTCTTGGCACTAGTGGGACTATAGCAAAGTCCAATAGCCACGTATAGGATGCCACTAGGTACACTGAGTGTTTGCTAGTATAATGGCTTCGTTATAATTTGTTGGAGTGTGCAACGCAGGCAGATGCGCTCTGCAAATGTCTTGGCACTAGTGGGACTATAGCAAAGTCCAATAGCCACGTATAGGATGCCACTAGGTACACTGAGTGTTTGCTAGTATAATGGCTGAGTTTAAAAAACTTGGAGTGTGCAATGCAGGCAGATGTGCTCTGCTAATGTCTTTGCACTAGTGGGACTATAGCAAAGTCCAATAGCCACGTATAGGATGCCACTAGGTACACTGAGTGTTTGCTAGTAAAATTGCTTAGTTTAAAAAACTTGGAGTGTGCAATGCAGGCAGATGTGCTCTGCAAATGTCTTGGCCCTAGTGGGACTATAGCAAAGTCCAATAGCCACGTATAGGATGCCACTAGGTACACTGAGTGTGTGCTAGTATAATGGCTTCGTTATAATTAGTTGGAGTGTGCAACGCAGGCAGATGCGCTCTGCAAATGTCTTGGCACTAGTGGGACTATAGCAAAGTCCAATAGCCACGTATAGGATGCCACTAGGTACACTGAGTGTTTGCTAGTATAATGGCTTCGTTATAATTTGTTGTAGTGTGCAACGCAGGCAGATGCGCTCTGCAAATGTCTTGGCACTAGTGGGACTATAGCAAAGTCCAATAGCCACGTATAGGATGCCACTAGGTACACTGAGTGTGTGCTAGTATAATGGCTTCGTTATAATTAGTTGGAGTGTGCAACGCAGGCAGATGCGCTCTGCAAATGTCTTGGCACTAGTGGGACTATAGCAAAGTCCAATAGCCACGTATAGGATGCCACTAGGTACACTGAGTGTGTGCTAGTATAATGGCTTCGTTATAATTAGTTGGAGTGTGCAACGCAGGCAGATGCGCTCTGCAAATGTCTTGGCACTAGTAGGACTATAGCAAAGTCCAATAGCCACGTATAGGATGCCACTAGGTACACTGAGTGTTTGCTAGTATAATGGCTTCGTTATAATTTGTTGTAGTGTGCAACGCAGGCAGATGCGCTCTGCAAATGTCTTGGCACTAGTGGGACTATAGCAAAGTCCAATAGCCACGTATAGGATGCCACTAGGTACACTGAGTGTGTGCTAGTATAATGGCTTCGTTATAATTAGTTGGAGTGTGCAACGCAGGCAGATGCGCTCTGCAAATGTCTTGGCACTAGTGGGACTATAGCAAAGTCCAATAGCCACGTATAGGATGCCACTAGGTACACTGAGTGTTTGCTAGTAAAATTGCTTAGTTTAAAAAACTTGGAGTGTGCAATGCAGGCAGATGTGCTCTGCAAATGTCTTGGCACTAGTGGGACTATAGCAAAGTCCAATAGCCACGTATAGGATGCCACTAGGTACACTGAGTGTTTGCTAGTAAAATTGCTTAGTTTAAAAAACTTGGAGTGTGCAATGCAGGCAGATGTGCTCTGCAAATGTCTTGGCCCTAGTGGGACTATAGCAAAGTCCAATAGCCACGTATAGGATGCCACTAGGTACACTGAGTGTGTGCTAGTATAATGGCTTCGTTATAATTAGTTGGAGTGTGCAACGCAGGCAGATGCGCTCTGCAAATGTCTTGGCACTAGTGGGACTATAGCAAAGTCCAATAGCCACGTATAGGATGCCACTAGGTACACTGAGTGTTTGCTAGTATAATGGCTTCGTTATAATTTGTTGTAGTGTGCAACGCAGGCAGATGCGCTCTGCAAATGTCTTGGCACTAGTGGGACTATAGCAAAGTCCAATAGCCACGTATAGGATGCCACTAGGTACACTGAGTGTTTGCTAGTATAATGGCTTCGTTATAATTAGTTGGAGTGTGCAACGCAGGCAGATGCGCTCTGCAAATGTCTTGGCACTAGTGGGACTATAGCAAAGTCCAATAGCCACGTATAGGATGCCACTAGGTACACTGAGTGTGTGCTAGTATAATGGCTTCGTTATAATTAGTTGGAGTGTGCAACGCAGGCAGATGCGCTCTGCAAATGTCTTGGCACTAGTGGGACTATAGCAAAGTCCAATAGCCACGTATAGGATGCCACTAGGTACACTGAGTGTTTGCTAGTATAATGGCTTCGTTATAATTTGTTGTAGTGTGCAACGCAGGCAGATGCGCTCTGCAAATGTCTTGGCACTAGTGGGACTATAGCAAAGTCCAATAGCCACGTATAGGATGCCACTAGGTACACTGAGTGTGTGCTAGTATAATGGCTTCGTTATAATTAGTTGGAGTGTGCAACGCAGGCAGATGCGCTCTGCAAATGTCTTGGCACTAGTGGGACTATAGCAAAGTCCAATAGCCACGTATAGGATGCCACTAGGTACACTGAGTGTTTGCTAGTATAATGGCTTCGTTATAATTTGTTGGAGTGTGCAACGCAGGCAGATGCGCTCTGCAAATGTCTTGGCACTAGTGGGACTATAGCAAAGTCCAATAGCCACGTATAGGATGCCACTAGGTACACTGAGTGTTTGCTAGTATAATGGCTGAGTTTAAAAAACTTGGAGTGTGCAATGCAGGCAGATGTGCTCTGCTAATGTCTTTGCACTAGTGGGACTATAGCAAAGTCCAATAGCCACGTATAGGATGCCACTAGGTACACTGAGTGTTTGCTAGTAAAATTGCTTAGTTTAAAAAACTTGGAGTGTGCAATGCAGGCAGATGTGCTCTGCAAATGTCTTGGCCCTAGTGGGACTATAGCAAAGTCCAATAGCCACGTATAGGATGCCACTAGGTACACTGAGTGTGTGCTAGTATAATGGCTTCGTTATAATTAGTTGGAGTGTGCAACGCAGGCAGATGCGCTCTGCAAATGTCTTGGCACTAGTGGGACTATAGCAAAGTCCAATAGCCACGTATAGGATGCCACTAGGTACACTGAGTGTTTGCTAGTATAATGGCTTCGTTATAATTTGTTGTAGTGTGCAACGCAGGCAGATGCGCTCTGCAAATGTCTTGGCACTAGTGGGACTATAGCAAAGTCCAATAGCCACGTATAGGATGCCACTAGGTACACTGAGTGTGTGCTAGTATAATGGCTTCGTTATAATTAGTTGGAGTGTGCAACGCAGGCAGATGCGCTCTGCAAATGTCTTGGCACTAGTGGGACTATAGCAAAGTCCAATAGCCACGTATAGGATGCCACTAGGTACACTGAGTGTGTGCTAGTATAATGGCTTCGTTATAATTAGTTGGAGTGTGCAACGCAGGCAGATGCGCTCTGCAAATGTCTTGGCACTAGTAGGACTATAGCAAAGTCCAATAGCCACGTATAGGATGCCACTAGGTACACTGAGTGTTTGCTAGTATAATGGCTTCGTTATAATTTGTTGTAGTGTGCAACGCAGGCAGATGCGCTCTGCAAATGTCTTGGCACTAGTGGGACTATAGCAAAGTCCAATAGCCACGTATAGGATGCCACTAGGTACACTGAGTGTGTGCTAGTATAATGGCTTCGTTATAATTAGTTGGAGTGTGCAACGCAGGCAGATGCGCTCTGCAAATGTCTTGGCACTAGTGGGACTATAGCAAAGTCCAATAGCCACGTATAGGATGCCACTAGGTACACTGAGTGTTTGCTAGTAAAATTGCTTAGTTTAAAAAACTTGGAGTGTGCAATGCAGGCAGATGTGCTCTGCAAATGTCTTGGCACTAGTGGGACTATAGCAAAGTCCAATAGCCACGTATAGGATGCCACTAGGTACACTGAGTGTTTGCTAGTAAAATTGCTTAGTTTAAAAAACTTGGAGTGTGCAATGCAGGCAGATGTGCTCTGCAAATGTCTTGGCCCTAGTGGGACTATAGCAAAGTCCAATAGCCACGTATAGGATGCCACTAGGTACACTGAGTGTGTGCTAGTATAATGGCTTCGTTATAATTAGTTGGAGTGTGCAACGCAGGCAGATGCGCTCTGCAAATGTCTTGGCACTAGTGGGACTATAGCAAAGTCCAATAGCCACGTATAGGATGCCACTAGGTACACTGAGTGTTTGCTAGTATAATGGCTTCGTTATAATTTGTTGTAGTGTGCAACGCAGGCAGATGCGCTCTGCAAATGTCTTGGCACTAGTGGGACTATAGCAAAGTCCAATAGCCACGTATAGGATGCCACTAGGTACACTGAGTGTTTGCTAGTATAATGGCTTCGTTATAATTAGTTGGAGTGTGCAACGCAGGCAGATGCGCTCTGCAAATGTCTTGGCACTAGTGGGACTATAGCAAAGTCCAATAGCCACGTATAGGATGCCACTAGGTACACTGAGTGTGTGCTAGTATAATGGCTTCGTTATAATTAGTTGGAGTGTGCAACGCAGGCAGATGCGCTCTGCAAATGTCTTGGCACTAGTGGGACTATAGCAAAGTCCAATAGCCACGTATAGGATGCCACTAGGTACACTGAGTGTTTGCTAGTATAATGGCTTCGTTATAATTTGTTGTAGTGTGCAACGCAGGCAGATGCGCTCTGCAAATGTCTTGGCACTAGTGGGACTATAGCAAAGTCCAATAGCCACGTATAGGATGCCACTAGGTACACTGAGTGTGTGCTAGTATAATGGCTTCGTTATAATTAGTTGGAGTGTGCAACGCAGGCAGATGCGCTCTGCAAATGTCTTGGCACTAGTGGGACTATAGCAAAGTCCAATAGCCACGTATAGGATGCCACTAGGTACACTGAGTGTTTGCTAGTATAATGGCTTCGTTATAATTTGTTGGAGTGTGCAACGCAGGCAGATGCGCTCTGCAAATGTCTTGGCACTAGTGGGACTATAGCAAAGTCCAATAGCCACGTATAGGATGCCACTAGGTACACTGAGTGTTTGCTAGTATAATGGCTGAGTTTAAAAAACTTGGAGTGTGCAATGCAGGCAGATGTGCTCTGCTAATGTCTTTGCACTAGTGGGACTATAGCAAAGTCCAATAGCCACGTATAGGATGCCACTAGGTACACTGAGTGTTTGCTAGTAAAATTGCTTAGTTTAAAAAACTTGGAGTGTGCAATGCAGGCAGATGTGCTCTGCAAATGTCTTGGCCCTAGTGGGACTATAGCAAAGTCCAATAGCCACGTATAGGATGCCACTAGGTACACTGAGTGTGTGCTAGTATAATGGCTTCGTTATAATTAGTTGGAGTGTGCAACGCAGGCAGATGCGCTCTGCAAATGTCTTGGCACTAGTGGGACTATAGCAAAGTCCAATAGCCACGTATAGGATGCCACTAGGTACACTGAGTGTTTGCTAGTATAATGGCTTCGTTATAATTTGTTGTAGTGTGCAACGCAGGCAGATGCGCTCTGCAAATGTCTTGGCACTAGTGGGACTATAGCAAAGTCCAATAGCCACGTATAGGATGCCACTAGGTACACTGAGTGTGTGCTAGTATAATGGCTTCGTTATAATTAGTTGGAGTGTGCAACGCAGGCAGATGCGCTCTGCAAATGTCTTGGCACTAGTGGGACTATAGCAAAGTCCAATAGCCACGTATAGGATGCCACTAGGTACACTGAGTGTTTGCTAGTATAATGGCTTCGTTATAATTTGTTGTAGTGTGCAATGCAGGCAGATGCGCTATGCAAATGTCTTGGCACTAGTGGGACTATAGCAAAGTCCAATAGCCACGTATAGGATGCCACTAGGTACACTGAGTGTTTGCTAGTATAATGGCTTCGTTATAATTAGTTGGAGTGTGCAACGCAGGCAGATGCGCTCTGCAAATGTCTTGGCACTAGTGGGACTATAGCAAAGTCCAATAGCCACGTATAGGATGCCACTAGGTACACTGAGTGTTTGCTAGTATAATGGCTTAGTTAGAATGAGTTGGAGTGTGCAGAGGACAGGAGGGTACAGTGGCAGGATTGTGGTGCTCTGGGTAGAGGAATGGAAGCCTGCCTTTCTATTCCCTCCTAATGGTGAAATGCAGGGAGGAAATCCCTGACCTGGGCTACACAGACGCTGTTGCTGTTTGCAGGACCTGTCACCTATGGCTCTCTGACCCTGCCGGTACGAGCCCTTAAAAGGACTGCTAGAATGTGCTCTCCCTAAGCTGTCTAACGCTGTGTATGCAGCGCATACAGCTGTATCGGCGATAGGACAAAGGACGGAACTGCGACAGTGATGTCTGACACCAAAGACGCAGAAGGCAGATAATGGCGATCGTGAAGAAAATGTCCGGTTTTATAATGCAGGGACATGTGACATGCAGATCCTATCACACATGCCGTTGCTTCTCTGCCTCAAAGTCCACTTAGGTGTGTGTGTGTCTGTGATTGGCTGACATGCTGGCCCGTCCCACAAGACGCGCGCGCTTAGGGAAGGAAGACAAGAAAAAAAAAATGGCGATCGCCATTATAGAAACAGCAGTGATCTGAAGGCGCTGTTCACGCACACTATACACTGAAATGTCATAATAGTTTGATTCACAGAGTGACTTACACTATTACAGCAGAAACCAAGCTAAGATTTAGCTGTTTTTTGGCTGCTAGAACCGTTCTCGAACGTTTCTAGAACTATCGAGCTTTTGCAAAAAGCTCGAGTTCTAGTTCGATCTAGAACATGCCCCAAAATCACTCGAGCCTAGAACTGGAGAACCACGAACCACGAACCGCGCTCAACTCTACTGGGGACATTGGTTTCAGTCAATACCATAAGTAACGTACTCCACCGCAATGGTCTCCGTTCCAGACGAGCCCGTAAGGTACCTTTACTTTCAAAGCGTCATGTCAAGGCTCGTCTACAGTTTGCTCATGATCACTTGGAGGACTCTGAGACAGACTGGTTCAAGGTTCTCTGGTCTGATGAGACCAAGATCGAGATCTTTGGTGCCAACCACACACGTGACGTTTGGAGAGTGGATGGCACTGCATACGACCCCAAGAATACCATCCCTACAGTCAAGCATGGTGGTGGCAGCATCATGCTGTGGGGCTGTTTCTCAGCCAAGGGGCCTGGCCATCTGGTCCGCATCCATGGGAAGATGGATAGCACGGCCTACCTGGAGATTTTGGCCAAGAACCTCCGCTCTTCCATCAAGGATCTTAAGATGGGTCGTCATTTCATCTTCCAACAAGACAACGACCCAAAGCACACAGCCAAGAAAACCAAGGCCTGGATCAAGAGGGAAAAAATCAAGGTGTTGCAGTGGCCTAGTCAGTCTCCTGACCTTAACCCAATTGAAAACTTGTGGAAGGAGCTCAAGATTAAAGTCCACATGAGACACCCAAAGAACCTAGATAACTTGGAGAAGATCTGCATGGAGGAGTGGGCCAAGATAACTCCAGAGACCTGTGCCGGCCTGATCAGGTCTTATAAAAGACGATTATTAGCTGTAATTGCAAACAAGGGTTATTCCACAAAATATTAAACCTAGGGGTTGAATAATAATTGACCCACACTTTTATGTTTAAAATTTATTAAAATTTAACTGAGCAACATAACTTGTTGGTTTGTAAGATTTATGCATCTGTTAATAAATCCTGCTCTTGTTTGAAGTTTGCAGGCTCTAACTTATTTGCATCTTATCAAACCTGCTAAATCTGCAGGGGGTTGAATACTTCTTGTAGGCACTGTAGCTAAGTAGGCTCATGTCCTCAGTAGTGATAATATCTGAAAGCCGAGTTCTAGGATACCTGGGCCCTACTGTTATAAAGAACCTTGAAGACCAAACACTGAATACCATCTCCTGAAGAACCCGAAGGCTGAATACTGTTCCCACAGGAGGACCGGACTGTGTGGTCAAGCACTGAAGACAGAACACCAAGCACCAAGATGCGGAGACTGGGAAGCAAACATTCGATCCAGTGTAGTGTGCAAGTGAACTGCTCCTTTACTTCCTAACTAATTACTAGAGTTAAGCCTGCTTCACACGTGTCAATTTCGCATACGATATCGTATGCGATGTGACCCGCCCCCATTGTATGTGTGGCATGTTCAATTTTTTGACCGTGCCGCACAATCGATTGAAAGCTGTCACACGTACTTACCCGTCCATACGACCTCGCTGTGGGCGGCGAACATCCACTTCCTGGAGTGGGAGGGACGTTCGGCGTCACAGCGATGTCACGCGGCAGCCGGCCAATAGAAGCGGAGGGGCGGAGATGAGCGGGACGTAAACATCCCGCCCACCTTCTTCCTTCCGCATTGTCGGCAGGAGCCGCGGACGGAGGTAAGCTGTCGTTCAATGTTCCCGGGGTGTCACACACTGCGATGTGTGCTGCCTCGGGAACATTGCACAACCGCATGTTCAATTTTTGAGAAATGAATGACGTGCATGCGATGAATGAATTTTCGTTCAATCGCAATTGCACGGAGATTTTACACGCTACAATCATACTTACGATGGCGGATGTGCGTCACTTACGACGTGACCCCGCCGACACATCGTAAGATTTTTTGTAGCGTGTAAAGCCCCCTTTAGAATGTCAATGTAGTGAGTTGTAACTCAACTGCCCCAATGTTTAGCATATTATTAAAATAGGTAATCCTATATAGAACTTAAGTTTTCGTGCATAATTGAACACTGTGACTAAAAGTGGGGTGACACTGATGTTCCCCTGATGGAAGGACTGTGATTGGGTTATTGCTAGTAGAATTTATTAACCAGAATTTTAAGTGATTGTATGCAACTGAGCAGTCAATGGTTACTGCGTACATCACCAACTGTGATTCGATTTGTTTGATTTGAATTTCTGTACCACTTTGTGCTACCCCATGCCTATCCTATCTCCCAGTTCTGTACAATAAAAAAAAAGAAAAAAACAGTTTGAGTCACCACTGAGTCGTCCTTATTGTGTGCTGCATTTCTGGCTCCTGTTTACATGTTCAGAAATGGATGTGACTCCAACAAATCCATAATAATATTATACATTGATTTAAAGAAAAGTCTTCAAAAGAACTCAACCAGAGTGCTCTGTATTATAGATTTGTGCTTTTACAGCTGATATATTTTTCTATTTTCTTTGCTATGAAATGCAATGTAAATATTTTTTTTATTGTGATAAAAATTATATAATTGAGATGGCAAAATCACTTCTGTTTCTTTAACCACCCATTGTTTTATGCCTGATGTAAAACAATGAAAAATGAGGTTGGCGCCACTGAAATCTCATTTCCCTTTCTCGTCGCTTGTGCCCATAACAGAACATTTGTTGTTCTCCTTTGTGACCATTTATTGTTTTTTTTGTAACAAAGGCGAATTAAACATCTTTCTTCCGTTTTAATTAGAATTCTTTTTTTATCATTTCCCCAGTCACTATTACATTTGCCTGGAAGAAAACAAACATAATCATCTACCATAGATAAGTCTGCCAAAAACAGAGGAATTCCGATTGTCAGAAAAATTGTAGTCACTCTCCTTTTTTTTTTTCTAACTTTTTCATTGTGTCATTTCTTTTTACCTTCATCTCATTATTTGAACGTTTTATATTATTTTAAATTGATACAAAAATTCAACTGAAAATCCTTTTTTTTCCCCAAAAGTTTAAGTCTTTTTTCATCAGCCGTGTTTTAGCGAAAAGGTCTTTTTTGATCGTTGACTTGTTGAATTCAAGACACATTTCATAAAAACCTCTTAAGTGACATGGATGATTATTACTTTTTCTGCACTTTAATATTCACATAGGCAAGGGACAATAAGTCTTTAGATTTAATAGGCTCTAAAGACTTTTTAGCCCCATAAAACCATATACGTACATGATAAGTAGTTGGTGATTTTTGCATTTAGATTTACATGTATGTAATTAGGTGAATACGGATGTCCTACCAGTGTGTGCTTCGGGTTCTACAGCCAAAAAGCTGTATACAGCCGTACATCACCAAGCACAATGGATGGAGTGGGATAAAGCCACCACCACTGGACTCTGGAGAAAATCTGCGCGGTGCAGTAATGGATCTCATTGCTCTATCTGCATCTCTGTAATGGTGGGGGATAGGATGCTACAGGGCTCCTAAGCTGACCTTAGCTGGGGGATAGGATGCTACAGGGCTCCTAGGCTGACCCTAGCGGGGGAATAGGATGGTACAAGACCCCTAAGCTGACCTTAGCGGGGGGATAGGATGATACAGGGCTCCTGGGCTGACCCTAGCGGGGGGATAGGATGGTACAGAGCTCCTAAGCTGACCTTAGAGGGAGGATAGGATGGCACAGGGCTCCTAGGCTGACCATATGACTAGGGACCCTGAGCTGTCCCTTATCCCGACGGTAGACTTAACAGTAGTCAGGGTCGAGACTCCAACGTGGCCCTGTCTCCTGTCTAGGCCCTAACAATTGTGTCCCCACCACCCAGGGGATTGACCCAGACAGAGCCCAACAACCCACCAACACAAAACAACAGATGGGGGGGGGGGTAACAAAACATATACACCTCAGAAACCTGCACCAGGGGATAACAGAAGGTGTACGGGTAAGGGTGCAAAGAAAAGGAGGTAGTAGAATAACTACAACAAACAGCAGATAGCAGCAGTAGTGAACCAAACGTCCTCTCTGCTCCCTGACTAGCTCCTAACTGAATAGAATAATCAGCAACAAGTCCAGGAAGCGGAGGGATTAAATCCCGGTCGGCAATTGATAACTGCTGCCAGCTGAACGAGTCTACCGCTGCAACAGAAAGTACATTAACCCCACAAGTGCCTAAAGGAAAAAAACATTTAAAGTGCATGGTCTAGATGGTAAGGTGAGAGCTAGCCCTGAGCCTGGACCTATACATGTGACAGTCTCATGGATGTGTCTGGCTTTGGTGAATGCCAGGAGAACATTACCTCCCTCACTGCCTTGTGCCTGTGTGTCACCCTGGACAAGCCAGGGGCCACAGAGAACAACACCAACACACCCCACACTCCCAGCAGGCACATCAAGGTCAGACACAAAACCCTTGTTGCCTTCCTCCAGGGGCTGATGTCCACACCAGGGGGTGGAGCCAGGCGGTTGGTCTCCGCCCACCAAGGAGTTCACAGTCCTGGAGGCGGGAAAACAAACAGTTGAGTGGAGGAAGTGGAGGAGTCTAGTTTTGACAGCGAAAGTGGAAGGAGGAAAGTGTGGTACTAGAGCAAACAAACAGTCTGAAGAGCGTCCGGGTGTGTGGCCCGGGCGAGACAGCAAGGTTGGCAGACGGTGGTGACCGTCTGCAGGAGTGGCCGATTGGAGTCTACCGTAAGGACCGTGGACGGGTGGTGGCCCGGCGGTACCGGACCGGTACACAAAGAGAAGCCAGCACCAGTGGCAGGGGCCTTTCGGACCCCGGCAAGGCTAGGAGTCACCGTGAAGTTGCTGAATCCGTTAGTGAAGGGGACCTCCTGGTTCCCAAACAGTCAAGTCCCGACAGAAGGCAACAGTCCAACCCAGTGAGAGAGACACCGCCACCGCCAAGGCAACCGTTTCTCAGGGCCAGCGCCTGCGGGCAAAAGGGGCTCCTCCGGCCCATATCCAAGTCGGGGAGCGGGTTACCGGTGGGAACCCATCGAAACCGTACAGACGGAGTAGGTGCAGGGAAAAGACAATCACCGCTAACCTGCAGGGAACAACAACACCGCAGCCGTCCGAGGGACCCGTCCATCCAGCCGCTTGTTTTACCGTGGACTGTGTCATCATCATTGGGCTGAGTGAGTACCTCCGTGCCATGCGGCACAGCGCTGCCCCTGCGACCATGCACCTCATCAGGCCCCGCAACCTGCCTGTCATCCATTCCTACCCCATCAACGGGCCCCGGGACAACCAACCCCCTACCCACAGAGGGGAGGATTAACCACCAAAGCTGCTCCCTGTCACCGCTCCTGGGATCCCCGTCCAGAGCAGCGGTGGTGTCCACACCATCACCACAACCGTGGGTGGCGTCACGGACAATATCCCCAAAACCAAACCACCCCTTTTCACTCACGGGCGAGGAGCGCCGCTCGAGTCCCCGGGATCCGGCCCATCGCTCGAGCCACCGAGCAGCAGCAGCCGCAGAGCAGCTGCAGCCGGACCCGAGCAGTGGGAGAGCGCAGCGTCCCCTCCTCCGCCCGTGACACCTGCTCTGCAGTTTGGTGGAGGAGGGATAATACTATGGGCTTGTTATTAAGGGTCATCCTCAGCCCCTTAGTTCCAGTGAAGGGAAATCTTAATTCTTCAGCACAAGCCATTGTGGATAATTGTAGTTTCCGACTTTGTGGAAACAGTTTGGGTAAGGCTCTTTTCTATTCCCCATGACTGTGTCCAAGGTACTTACATGGTTTGAGTAGTTTGGTGAAAGAGCATGATGACCACACAGAGCTCGGACCCCAGCCCAATCCTACACCCTTAATGGAATATGTGAACCTGGACTCTCCCCATCATAAGTGTGACCTCACAAATGTTCTTCTGGATGAAGAAGCAAAAATTCCAAAAGATGTGTTCAAAATATTGCAGAACTTCATTCCAGAAGAGAAGGACTGTAATATCTTCAAAGAGGCAATATTAATGACATGTATATCACCTGCAGTGGAGCTATGTATACAGAGACAACAGCTATTGGAGACCCACAGACATTCACAGCAGGACTACAGTTCATATACCCCAGCCACTTGGTGTGTGAGGGAACAAGATGATCCTGCAGCCCAACTGTGATGCCCTGGCTTATCAGGTCGTTGCAGGGTATTGTGCAATCTGCCCTTCTGCACAGTATCCACCCTCTTTGGTTTACGGATCCTGGTCCTTTGGTGTTGCTAAAAGCTTAGCCAATCAAACTCCTAGGAACACTTCCCACTTTGACCTACCAGACACACCACTGGGGGGCCTGAAGGGAATAGGGCCGCCCACATGGGGAGTTGATGAGGAAAAAGTGAAGACAGTCACAGTTGAGTTCGGACAGAGGAGTTGAAAGGAGGTGAAGTGACTCTCTGAGAGGGAGAGGTCACGGAGCTGGGCTCCTGTAGTACTAGGTGGCAGACGTTGGTCTGGGCCTAATAGGAGCTGGAACCCCGGTCGCAGGGGGTAGTGTCAAGGGGCACGGACTGCCGACGAGGGCAGCCGGCGGCCTTGAGCTATCACCGGGCAGGGGCCAGGGCACGACGGGATACGTGGACCCTAGGCCAGTGAGTAGCTTCACGCGTTTTGGTAAGTTACCCAACGGGGGTGAAGACTTCAAGTGTCATCCCCAACCCGCTCCAAAATCGGGGTACCAGCGCACCGATGGGATAGGAGTTTCCAACTAAAGTCCAAAGAAATCCTACGCGTGAACCCTGAGAGCAAGCTCACTCCTTTAGCTATATGGGTGAGCAGGACCCGAAGAGTTTTATACCCACGGGTCCAATAGAGACGAAGGTGCCAAGGACCGGGCCACAGGCTAACAGCAACAACAAGGGCATAGATCCAGGCGTGCTCCCCGTAGGCTGCAGTGGTGCTCAGAACTCTTGTTTACAAGCTGTCGGTGTAGTTATTCCAGGACTGAGTGAGTACATTGGAAGTTCCCTGTTCCTACTCCCCACAGCACCCAAATATCACCCCATCCATCAACGGGCCCCCAGGACACAAACTCCCTACCCACGGAGGGGTTAAACATCAGGCTGCCATACCATCGTCACCGGGCTCCCCAATGGCAGTGGTGGTCCTTCACACTACCACGCACCGTAGGTGGCGTCACGAAATTTCCAAAACCCCCTGTACATATCTGCCCCCCCCTTTCTTTTAATCGAGTGGCCGCGCGACCCCTTGGTCCGGAGACCCCTCGAGCCACCGCGAATCCGGATCCGAGCAGCAGCGGCTCGGCTGCTTGCACAGGGGCGGTACACAATCACATCGGTAGATCAGCCAGGTTACCAGGAGATATCTATCGCCATCAGGCTTAATGAAGAGAACAAGTCTACAATCCATCCCTTGTGTCTTAGACATCTGGAGTCTGCAGCTCCATACTGGATACCTGTGTGACCCCAAACCTGCTAAATCAAGGAGTCAGAAAGTATTGCTGGGCCTTGTGATTCCACTGTTGAGGAGCTAATAGGAGGATTGTTGATGAAAGGATGTTTTTCGGTTGTGATATTAGAGTGCACCAACGGTTCCTCTACGGGCGCCAACATCCACCACCTGGGCCCTGGACTATATTATTTGCATTGCTGCAGAAAATACTGGGTTATGTTTTATTAGTTAGGAATGTGCTTGTTGTAAAGGGGATGCATTACCCCTAACATTCAGGTTTATTGCAACACACATCTTATACCTCTATAGAATATGGCCACACATTACTTTTTTGCTGTTCCTTGGTTTTCCCCCTTAAGTTGGTTCCTTTCATCCTCCTGTAAATAAACCTAAGTGTTTTAACCTCTTGTGTGTTTATGCAGCGTGGACAGGGATTTTTACGAGTCGACTCTTGGCAGAAAATGAAGACCCTTCTGCATCCCCCTAGAGCTCCTAGCAAGATTCGGGTGGAAGCACTGCGCCATATTGAGGTGACAACTACCGGACACCCTGCTCACGGAGGCAGCTTGAAGTGGTGTTACTGTCATGAGTGTATCTCAATCAAGGTCCACTGCTGTTATTTAATAACATCTTCTTTGTTGTGGTGCTGTAAGTGTGGCGCCCTGGACAAGCCAGGGGCCACAGAGAACAACACCACAACACCCCACACTCCCAGCAGGCACATCGAAGTCAGACACAAAACCCTTGTTGCCTTCCTCCAGGGGCTGATGATCACACCAGGGGGGTGGGCCAGGCGGTTGCTCCCACCCACGGAGGAGTTCACAGTCCTAGAGGCGGGAAAACCAGGCAGATCAGTGTTGGAGAGGAGTCAGGACAGTTGAGAAGTGAGAGTGGAAGGAGAAAAGTGACAGCAAAAGAGCCTGAAGTTGGTCCGGGTGTGTGGCCCGGACAGATCAGCAAGGTTGGCAGACGGTGGTGACCGTCTGCAGGAGTGGCCGATTGGAGTCTACCGTAAGGACCGTGGACGGGTGGTGGCCCGGCGGTACCGAACTGGTACGCAAAGAGAAGCCAGCATCAGTGGCAGGGACTTTTCGGACCCCGGCAAGGCTAGGAGTCGCCGTGAATTTGCCGAATCCGTTAGTGAAGGGGACCTCCTGGGTTTCCAAACAGTCAAGTTCCGACAGAAGGCAACAGTCCAACCTAGTGAGGGAGACACCGCCACCGCCAAGGCAACCGTTTCTCAGGGCCAGCGCCTGCGGGCAAAACGGGCTCCTCCGGCCCATATCCAAGCCGGGAGCGGGTTACCGGTGGGAACCCATTGGAACCGTACAAACATCTTAGGTGCAGGGAAGAGACAGTCACCGCTAATCTGCCGGGAGCAACAACACCGCAGCCGTCCGAGGGACCCGTCCATCCAGCCGCTTGTTTTACCGTGAACTGTGTCCTCATCATTGGGCTGAGTGAGTACCACCGTGCCGTGCGGCACAGCGCTGCCCTCGCGACCCTGCACCTCATCAGGTCCCGCAACCCGCCTGTCATCCATCCCTACCCCATCACCGGGCCCCGGGACAACCAACCCCCTACCCACGGAGGGGAGAATTAACAACAAAGCTGCTCCCTGTCACCGCTCCCGGGATCCCCATCCAGAGCAGCGGTGTGTGTCCACAAAATCACCACAACCGTGGGTGGCGTCACGGACGATATCCCTAAAACCAAACCACCCCTTTTCACTCACGGGTGAGGAGCGCCGCTCGAGTCCCCGGGATCCGGCCCACCGCTCGAGCCACCACCGAGCAGCAGCAGCCGCAGCAGCAGCGGCAGCCGGACCCAAGCAGTGGGAGAGCGCAGCGTCCCCTCCTCCGCCTGCGACAACTTAGCGTCACGAACAGGATCCTACCGTTCTACCGACTGGTGGAAGTGCGCCTTGTGTGACCGCCGGAGGTGTCCGGCCGGAAAATTTGAAAAGCCGCCATCTTGGGCGCGAAGAGTTCCCGCTCGAGCGTCTCCTCGAGTAGTGGAGGCGCGAAGGCCAAAACACCGCCCCGATAGAGGAGGGGCCAGAAAGAGACTAAGGGGGACGAAATGGCGGCTGGCCGCATGTGAACGCGGCTATAAAAACATGGACGCCAGGACTCTGCGGCCATCTTGTTCCTGGAAGAGGCCGCCAGCAAGATGTACATGCCGTCCCGAAGCACCGTAGCCCCCGCGCCTGGAACCGCGGCGTGGGTGGAGATCCGGACCGCGCAGCTCCAACAACGGCTGCAGGTCAAAATGCAGCTCCTCTTGGAGGAGTGGGAGACCGACATGACGGAGGTCATAGCGACCGTGCGGAGACGTGAGGAGGAAGTTGCGGAAGGGAGGGTGAGTGACCCACGCCCCGGTACCCCTAGTGGGTCGGTCATCGTGGCTGCGGGACCCGGTCTGAACCCCCTCGCCCTGCTACCTCCCTCGCCACCCGTCCCGGCTGCCGTGATCCCGCCACTAGGCCCACTACCCCCGCAACCGGTAGCGATACCCAGCATGTCCCCCCAGGCGGACCGACCTGTAGCCGGAGCCCGTAGCCGACCGGAGGTGCTACTATGGAAAGCCCCGAAGCCTGAACCGGAGGCACCCCCTGAGAGATTCCCCGAGCCGGAGCCGATAGACCGCTCCGTGCCGAAGGCCCAGCAGAGGAAAGCCCCTTGTGCCCATCCCCCACACCTCGGCTGAGATTGCGCCGGGTTGCCGCTGCAAGTCGGCGTCCAAGGCCAAGTCACCGCGGGACCTTCCGCCCAGATCACCAGCAGTGGGCAGTGTCCAAAAGGTCTCGCGGGGCCCGACCAGTGCGCCGGAGCTCGCAGCAGCACCGTACTGGGATAGGGAGCCGGTACCGTTGGGCCCAGAAATCGAGGAGAGGGAAAGGAAGAAGGCGGAGTTGGTGGCCCGTGCAATCCGGGAGAAAGAGAACCTCCGTCAGGCAACCTTCCATGTCCGGGGCCCGCTGTATGAGGGGCAGGTGAGGCGGTTTGATGTCCGCCGGGGCTATGGTTTCATCTATGAACCGGGCCTGGAGGCTGAAGTCTTTATAGCCCGGCGGGATGTTAATGCCCACCTGCCAGAAGAGCACCCAGGCCGTAACCTGATGCCAGGAGACCTGGTGCAGTACACCCGGCACTGTGGGGAGAGGGGGTGGTTTGCGTTGGACGCCAAGCTGAGGGGCAGCAATGAGGTTCGAGTGTGTGCCGCACCCCCTCCCCCAGCCGATGCCGAAGAGTCGGAGTAAGGGCAGCGGAGTGCCGTTGTCACCGTCCCCGTTGGGACCACCTGTGTTTAAAAGTTTTGAAAGTTTTTGCAAATGATAAGTGAATGAAACCGTGAAAGAATTACCTGATTGTCAACCTGATTTGGAACCGGTCGTAGCCGGCAGCTGGTCCCCGTTGGGACCACCTTCAACCGTGGCAATCCTCTGGGGGTTTCAGGGGTTCCCCATGGACGTGGGTCCCCTGAAAAGGACAGAACCCGCTCGGGCAACTTGTTCAGGACTGGGGTCAAGGGGTGATGCCCATTTGCTTAGGGGCAGCATCAGGGCCAGGTTGCTTGGGTGGGAGAGAGTGGAAGCCGTAACCGTTTACGCAACGTTTTAAGTAAGAGTACCTCCCGCTGTGGGAAGATGTTATTATGATTGTATGTCTGTTACCGTTTTACATTTTTCTATTTTCCAGTTGGTGAAAATAAAACCGGTGTTGGACGGGCAGCCCGAGGACGGTAGGCATTTAACTAAGGGGGAATGTGGCGCCCTGGACAAGCCAGGGGCCACAGAGAACAACACCACAACACTCCACACTCCCAGCAGGCACATTGAAGTCAGACACAGAACCCTTGTTGCCTTCCTCCAGGGGCTGATGATCACACCAGGGGGGTGGGCCAGGCGGTTGGTCCCACCCACCGAGGAGTTCACAGTCCTGGAGGCGGGAAAACCAGGCAGATCAGTGTTGGAGAGGAGTCAGGACAGTTGAGAAGTGAGAGTGGAAGGAGAAAAGTGACAGCAAAAGAGCCTGAAGTTGGTCCGGGTGTGTGGCCCAGACAGATCAGCAAGGTTGGCAGACGGTGGTGACCGTCTGCAGGAGTGGCCGATTGGAGTCTACCGTAAGGACCGTGGACGGGTGGTGACCCGGCGGTACCGAACCGGTACGCAAAGAGAAGCCACCACCAGTGGCAGGGGCTTTTTGGACCCTGGCAAGGCTAGGAGTCGCCGTGAATTTGCCGAATCCGTTAGTGAAGGGGACCTCCTGGGTTTCCAAACAGTCAAGTCCCGACAGAAGGCAACAGTCCAACCTAGTGAGGGAGACACCGCCACCGCCAAGGCAACCGTTTCTCAGGGCCAGCGCCTGCGGGCAAAAGGGGCTCCTCCGGCCCATATCCAAGCCGGGAGTGGGTTACCGGTGGGAACCCATTGGAACCGTACAAACATCTTAGGTGCAGGGAAGAGACAGTCACCGCTAACCTGCCGGGAGCAACAACACCGCAGCCATCCGAGGGACCCGTCCATCCAGCCGCTTGTTTTACCGTGAACTGTGTCCTCATCATTGGGCTGAGTGAGTACCACTGTGCCGTGCGGCACAGCGCTGCCCTCGCGACCCTGCACCTCATCAGGCCCCGCAACCCACCTGTCATCCATCCCTACTCCATCACTGGGCCCCGGGACAACCAACCCCCTACCCACAGAGGGGAGAATTAACAACAAAGCTGCTCCCTGTCACCACTCCCGGGATCCCCGTCCAGAGCAGCGGTGGTGTCCACAAAATCACCACAACCGTGGGTGGCGTCACGGACAATATCCCTAAAACCAAACCACCCCTTTTCACTCACGGGCGAGGAGCGCCGCTCGAGTCCCCGGGATCCGGCCCACCGCTCGAGCCACCACCGAGCAGCAGCAGCCGCAGCAGCAGCAGCCGGACCCGAGCAGTGGGAGAGCGCAGCGTCCCCTCCTCCGCCCGCGACATAAGGGTTAAGCACCCTATCCTGCCTGGCTGCAGACTTTAGCTGTAAATCTCAGGTGTGGCTCTTTGAGATCACTCCCCTTCCCTATTTAAGTCATGTCATCTGTTCAAATGATGCCTGTGATAGCAACTGAATCATCATTTGTATGTGGTCCAATTTGGAAGAAGTCTGTCGTGTTGTGTGCAGCAGTGGTGTTTGGGTGTTTGCTGCACTGAAGCCACCTGGAGGGTCTTTTCCTTGCATGTCTATTTCCCCTGTTTGCATTCCTTCCCTTGTGTTTCTGCATTGTAGTGGTGAGTCTAGTGAACTCATCGACCTACTCACTAGCCAGGGTGAGTTTAGGGCTGGCTGAGGGAATAAGGTATCCAGCTCGGCGACTGGTTGAAATAACCTGTATAGGGACACTAGGGAGATCAGGAGTCAGTTTGAGGTGAGTTCAGGAGGTGTCCCCTCAGCCCTCTCCCTAGCAGCAGGGACTATTGTATTGTGACTCCTGTGTCCCCTGTGTGTAGTATTATTTACTGGGGGTTTACCAGGTACTAGGTAAACCCCGCTAGGCACGTGTATGACAGTTAAACAATGAAAACAAAATGGGAGGTAAGAAAAGCTCTTGCAGGTGATATATGAAGGTGTCTCAGTACTTTTCTTAATACACTGGATATGAAAAATCTTATTATTGAAAAAAAAGCCTCCAATGAAATTTTTTGGATTTCCATACAAAAGAATGGAGAGAGTCCCACATTTACAGCCAGCCTGCCATGATGTCATAGCCATGTGACCAGTCTAACCCAATGTCTGTACACATGGCTATGACATCATGGCAGGTCCTGTAAGTCAGTGGTGGTTGCCGGCAGCACAGTAATGATCGGACATGGAAGCAGAAGCGGGACCTGTAAGTATAATCATAATAAATTTTAATAATTTGCTTTTTTTTATATAGTCCATGGACCCGAACTCGACCTGAACTGTAACAAGAGCTTCCCAGGAAAGCTTGTGTTCGGGATCGTGTACACGATCACTATGTGATCAGTATGAACCCCGAACTTTACAGTTCGGGATCGCCCATCACTATCAGCCACCACCCCATTCCTGGTGATTCATTATGGAGCCAATTTCACGACTGTCCACAGTTAACATTTATCAAGAACAGGAAGAAGCAATTAAGGACAAGATGATGAAATCTTATATAACCCTAGAGTGAATATTGTACATAATAAGGTGAATGCTCTCAAGACAGGTCACCAGGTCCATAAAACACATAAAGCATGATGCCATGACCTCTACCTGTCATTACTTATCCATTATCTTCTTATATTCAGATACAGATTTTGTATGAACTTAGCATAATAATGAGAATACAAGAATAAGGGACATTTGTGCCCTCAGGAATTACATTTTAAAATGATTTTTTGCTGTTGCCTGGAACAGACGTGAGTCATCTGACCGGCCGGATGCATGGTAATCTCACCTGAGCTGTTAGCATTTGTTCCAGGGCTATTTTTTTTTTCTTTTATAGTCCGTGTGGGCTGTGAGATTTTATTAATTGCTTCGCAAGTTGGATCATGACCTGACATTACCTCTGTTCTCTCCCTCGTGGAGGAGTCACTTCACTACAACAAGGGATGACTAAATATGCATCTGAGATAACAGGAGGTGAAGAGACACAGTTATGGAATGTTTGGCTTTGTTATCACCCTCACATGACCAGCTGAGGGAGGATTCTCCGGTCATGATGTCTGTGTAACCAAACCCCCTTATCCTCTAAAATTAAACACACGGACTGCATGCGACTTGGTTCAAATGGCCACAGCAGCCTTTTTTATTGCCTATTGTTTTACAGACTAGTACCTTAGGGACGCCGTCCAACGGGCGACCCAAAACAACCACATAACGGTAACAATAGACAATAACATTTACAATACCCCCCGGGGTAGGCCCAGTCCACTACTACTACTCCCCCTGTCCCCGGCCGCAACACACCGACCCAGAGACGAGGTGCCAATCACCCACGGATTGACCCCCACACTTTGGCAGAACCCCGTGCCTGCCACATCCCGGAAACCGAGAGCCACCATACCAAGACAATGACTCCCGGTCCAGCCACCAATCACTTCCAAACCTCTGGACCAGACCTACCCCCACCGCTACTGTGACAAAAGGTATCCCAACTACCCAAAAACATCTCCCACATGACAACACAAAGGGAGGGTGGGCGGGGATCGTTCGGCGTCCGGAAACAGAAGAGGAGGTAACTCCTTCCTCTCCCAGCTAACCCTTTCCCTGCTCCTCCTCTTCCTCCCCGGCTAAAACCATCCCCCAAAGCCATATTAGGCATATACCACTGTCCCTATTAACCCATCACTCCCTACCTCCCCCTTGGTCATGTCGCCCCTCCCCCCAAGTGGGTCCGTGGCTTTCTTGACCAGCTGAGGGAGGATTCTCCGGTCATGATGTCTGTGTAACCAAACCCCCTTATCCTCTAAAATTAAACACACGGACTGCATGCGACTTGGTTCAAATGGCCACAGCAGCCTTTTTTATTGCCTATTGTTTTACAGACTAGTACCTTAGGGACGCCGTCCAACGGGCGACCCAAAACAACCACATAACGGTAACAATAGACAATAACATTTACAATACCCCCCGGGGTAGGCCCAGTCCACTACTACTACTCCCCCTGTCC
Source organism: Anomaloglossus baeobatrachus (assembly GCF_048569485.1). Classification (NCBI taxonomy): domain Eukaryota; kingdom Metazoa; phylum Chordata; class Amphibia; order Anura; family Aromobatidae; genus Anomaloglossus; species Anomaloglossus baeobatrachus. Next base: position 43,026,822 of record NC_134353.1, on the reverse strand, counting down.
CCGGCCGCAACACACCGACCCAGAGACGAGGTGCCAATCACCCACGGATTGACCCCCACACTTTGGCAGAACCCCGTGCCTGCCACATCCCGGAAACCGAGAGCCACCATACCAAGACAATGACTCCCGGTCCAGCCACCAATCACTTCCAAACCTCTGGACCAGACCTACCCCCACCGCCACAGGACAGACCACGTGACACCTTACGTGGCCTGGACCCGCCACACACCAAAAGCACGCTCCACACCATCCTGCAGACCCAACGCCCATAAATCCAGACCGACCTCGTTGAGGTGCACACCATCACCCCTCCGAAATCGCCAATCAGCCGGCTCCAAATCCCTGTGCCGTACCACAATCCCACCATTCCTGGTCACAAACCTAGCCACTACCCTATTCACCTGGGCCCTGGCCTTATTAACCTTCTCCACCGACCGAGCCCCTCTCCATGCCAACCTGGTCACTATGTCAGACCATACGACCAGCAAACCAGGATACCGCTTCCACAACTGCAGTAAATCAATCTTTATGTCTCGGATCAAATCCCGCGACGCCCTGGCACCAAGATCATTACCCCCCACATGCAATACCAGCACATCCGGGGGCCGCTCAACTTGACAATGGAAACGAAATTCCGGGACCACCCTGCCCCACTCCATGCCCCGAACTCCGATCCATCGAACAGTCGCCTGCGCACGATCCAAACCCAGCTGTCGACCATTCGGGCGGACCTCCGCCCGACGGGCACCCCAAAATACGAAGGAGTGCCCCAAGATCCAGATCAGGCACTTCCCTATAACAAATAAAACAAAACGAAAATATCAAAACCAATAACAGCACAACCACCAACACATCAAAAAACACCCCTTTCCTCAAACCTTCCGCACGTAACCAAAGTCCCATGATGCTACAACAACTGCGGTCTCACATACCGCCGAAAACAAGAAGATTCCCATCTACCAATACGCTTTACCACCTCATCTCCAAGCCCCCAACGGGCTGCCTCCGTTGCTGCACCAATTCGGAATGAATGCGACCCGAATTCCTCCGGGCGCTCCCCCGCGTTACGTAGACTTAGCCGCAGCACCGCCACAAACTGAAACCTCGACAAAAACGACCCATTCAAATGCCGCAACAACGGGCCAGGTAAGCCTCCCCTCACGGCCATAAATCTCTCGACTACACGCACAGGGCACAATTCCTCTCCTGGAACCGCATATAACACCACCAATCTACCACGGCCCAGCTGATCCATTTTTGACCGGCGAATCCGGCACTCCACCTGACTACTGCTCACTTGCACGTCCTCAAACATCAAACCACCACCCGTCACCCTGGACGGGCTCACCAGCTCGCCTATCCGGAACGCCCCATAAAAAGCGAGACCGAAAGCCGTTGTAAATAGAACCGTCTCGTACACAGACTCACAAATGCCGCTCAGGCCACCCACCATCCGTCTCAACAAACCAAACGATACAGGGCGCCTCTTGTCCCTCTCCCGTACGCCACGGCGAAAGCCCCGCAAAGCCTGACGAACCCGAAAATCCTGTGAAACATCACGCTCCCCTCTCATTTTTAACCAAAATGCCACTGCCGACACCCGATGTGCCACAGCCGATGCCGATCGCCCGGCTGAAAAATCCGTACTCACCAATGACAACAAAGCCACCAAGTAATCCACGCTTTCCCCACCAAACATCAGACGCAACAACTCCTCCCATTCAGCCCACACCTTAGCATACCGGCACCAAGTCACCTCGGTCACCGAGTTCCGAATCAAGTCTGAGATCACCGCCTCACCAGATGCCACAAATCCTCGGGGCACTCCACTCCAACTTCGTCCGCCCACGGCAACAGCGCCCGAAACCTGCTGAACTGAAAACGAGACAAAGCATCAGCCACCTCGTTGTCAACACCCGGAACGTGCCTTGCCACTACCTGCACATTCAACTGCAGACATCTCAACACTAAATGCCGCAAATACACCACCACCGGCTCCGACTTAGCAGACAAGTTGTTAATCGCGTGCACCACCGCCTGGTTATCACAATGAAAACACACTTTCCTTCCGGCAAAGTGCGACCCCCATAGCTCCACTGCCACTACAATGGGGAATAGCTCTAACAGAGCCAAATTCCTAACCAAGCCGCTCTCCCGCCACGCCTGTGGCCACTGCCCGACACACCAATGACCTCTGAAGACAGCCCCAAACCCGGCCGACCCCGCCGCATCCGTAAACAGCTGCAACGCCCCGTTAGACGCCACCCTCTCCATCACCAGCGTCCGGCCGTTGAAATGCTGCAAAAATTGATCCCATACTTCCAAATCGTCCCTGATCGCCTTTGTGATCCGCACAAAATGCGCCGGCAACCGTACCCCGGCCGTCGCCGTCGCCAAACGCCTCGCAAACACTCTCCCCATTGGCACAATTCTGCAAGCAAAATTCAATTTTCCAAGCAAAGACTGCACCGCCTTAAGCCGCACCTTCTTCGCCGCTTTTACCCCTGACACTGCGGACCTCAAATCACGGACCTTCTCCGCCGGCAACCTGCATTCCATAGCAATGGTGTCAATTTCAATTCCCAGAAAACACATCACCGGCGCCGGGCCTTCCGTCTTATCCGGCGCCAAAGGAATCCCGAAACTGGCCGCAACTTTTTGCAACGCAAATAGCAAACCCGCACAAACCATCGAACCCGCCGGCCCGACACACAGGAAATCATCCAAGTAATGAATGATGGACGTAAGCCCGGACACGTCCCGAACCACCCACTCAACAAACGAACTAAATGCCTCAAAGTACGAACACGAAATGGAACAGCCCATTGGCAAACAACGATCAACATAATAACTGCCATCCCACCAGCAACCCAACAAATGCTGACTATCTGGATGAACCGGTAACAACCGAAACGCTGCTTCCACATCCGCCTTTGCCACCAATGCACCCCGCCCCGCCGCCCTAACCAGGTCCAACGCCTTATCGAACGACACATAATATACCGCCGACAACTCCGGCGCAATGCCATCATTCACCGATAACCCTTCCGGGTAAGACAAATGATGAATCAGCCGAAATTTATTCCGCTCCTTCTTTGGTACCACCCCCAACGGTGACACCACCAAATTCCCGCACGGCGGGGCGACATAAGGGCCGCCCATCCTGCCCAAAGCCACCTCCCTTTCCAGCTTCTCATCCACCACTTCCGGGTGATCCCGAGCGGAACGCAAATTACGATACGGCGGAACCGATGCATTAACAACCGACGGAATATGAAAACCATCCGAAAAACCAGAACTTAACAACGCCGCCGCCTCCTTGTCCGGATACCTATTTAAAAACGGAACCATCACTTCTACCTTCACCGGCGTCGTCCCTCTTACCAGCCCCATCACCAGCCTTTCCTTTTCCTTTTTTAAAACATTTGGACAAGCTATGTCCCCCCCCACATCCGGAGCATTCATGCTTAAAACGGCACGCCGCTCCAAACCTGCACTGCCCTTCATTGTACTGCCAACACAAACCTTTCTTGAAACTTGCCGGGGACCCGGCCCCCCCCGAACCCCCGGCGCCCCCCCGAAAGGGCTGAGCCGGTGCCGACATCAATCGCATCCATAAGGAAATATCCTTATGGTCCCAACGCATATCTGGCCGCAATGCCTTCCGCTGCCTAAATTGCTCGTCGTAGCGCAGCCACGCCAGTCCGCCATAAACTCGATAAGCCTCCCCTATCGCATCCATGTAGCCGAACAAAGCCGAACAATGCTCCGGCTCCTTCTCCCCGACCACGCTCGCCAAAATCGCAAATGCCTGTAGCCAGTTGGCAAAAGTCCGAGGAATAAGCCTATAACGGCGCTTTTCCTCCTCGTCCTTCTCCTTTTTGGAATCACTCGGCTTAACCCTATCCAAATTAAATTTCTCCAGGGGAAGCAGAGAAAATATCTCCACATATTCCCCTTTCCAAATTTTTTCCCGCACCTCCTTCTTTAAATGGGCCCCCAGCGGGCCCTCAAAACAAACATAAACTTCGCTTTTAGCCCTATCATCTAAGCGCACCACCTCATCCTCCTTCTCCTTTTCCTTCTCCTTTTCCTTCTCCTTTTCCTTCTCCTTTCCCCCCCCCGTCTCACTCCCCCCTTCGCCCCCCCCTCTACTCGCACCCGCTCCGTCACCCCCCGTCGCCGCCGAGGCCCCTAAACCGGCTGCACCCACCCACGCCGCCACCGGCGCCTGGGCCCCCTCCCCCCCCGCTCCCGAAGCCGCCGCCAGCCCCTGCAACAGCCCCAACAATTGACTCCACACTGCGAAACCAGCGGGCGCTGCCGTAGCCGCAGCCGCCCCCCCCCCGAAGCCCCCCGCCAGCGCAGCCCCTGCCGCCTCCGCGGCCGTCTCACCCGACCGCCGCTCGGCGTCTCCCGAGACCGCCGCCTCGCTGTCCTCCGTCTGTCGTCCATCCGACTCCTCCGAACCGAAAGCCTCTTCCCCCTCCTCGCCGCTGGCCTCATCTTCCATCCGACATCCGGGGGGCGCCGCCGCAGCACCCCCCCCACCACGGCCGCCAGACAGGGCCGCCGCGTGGGCAGAGTCATCCCCGCTCCATCTCTTGCCCCGGGGTGACAACCCAGGAGACCGTCCTGTCCCCCGCGCCGGCACCCCGGGCCTCGACCTCTTGCGCCCGCCCCCCTGCCGACTGCAAGGGGCCTCTGGGCGCGGACGACCAGACGCCCGGCTCCGGATCTCAGCCGTCGTCGCCTCTGGCCCTCCTGGGCTATTGCAGGCCTCCATCCGCCGAGTCCTCCCGCTCCCACGGGAGACTGCCACATCCGGGGGCTGCACAGCGGTACTGAGTGACCCGGCGGTTGCCGCAGGGCTCCCGCCGTCACTCCTTCTCTCAGCCGCACCGGGGTCAGGCACCGCAGACCCCCCCCCGGCGCCGGACCTACCGCCACGTGCAGCCCCGCGGTCCCCCCGCCGACTGCAGGGGGATCTGCTGGCCTCTCTCCTGCGCCGAGCGCGCTCCCGGCCTGGAGCCGCTGCAGTCTCAGTAACTCCAGCCCGGAGGCCGGGACCGGAAGCAGGCCCCGTGCTGGCCACTCCCACCTCCCGACCGCCGCGGCTGGAACGAAGATTCCTCCCGCCGGCCTCTGCAGCAGCCAGACGCTGCTGCTGCGCTGCACTCTGCGGAGGGTCCCTGGAGGGGCTCTTACATCTCCTCCTCGCCCCCCCCGCGCCCGGGGAATACCTGCGGGGGGGCCGCGACTGGCGCCCGCCGCTGCTGGGGGGACGAGGGGCAAGCGCCGACGGGTTAACCCCGGCAGCCCTGATGTGGGTCTGCACTGCCAGGGGCCCGTGCGCTGCGACCGCTGCCTGAATCAGACGCTGGAGCTCCTGAAGATCTGCCATGGAGGTGCACGTGCAGATCGTTCGGCGTCCGGAAACAGAAGAGGAGGTAACTCCTTCCTCTCCCAGCTAACCCTTTCCCTGCTCCTCCTCTTCCTCCCCGGCTAAAACCATCCCCCAAAGCCATATTAGGCATATACCACTGTCCCTATTAACCCATCACTCCCTACCTCCCCCTTGGTCATGTCGCCCCTCCCCCCAAGTGGGTCCGTGGCTTTCTTTCATTATCTAGGTGAGACATTATGATAGGCAGTGTCGCACTGAGGTGTTTGGAGCCCACCAGAGGAATTGACCCCAGGGGCCCACCCTACGGCAATATGCAAATCCCCGTTACAGTAGTTTGCAGTAAGGTGGATCTTTGGTGAAAATAAGGTATCACAGATCCACAGAAGTGACGCACATCCGGCATCGTAAGTTATATTGTAGCGTGTGACAGCTACGTGCGATTGCGATTGAACGTTAAAACGTTCATCGCATGCACGTCGTTCAATTGCTAAAAATTGAACGTGAGGTTGTTCAATGTTCACATCGCAATGTGTGACACCCCGGGAACGATGAACAGATCTTACCTGCGTCCCGCGGCTCCCACCGGCAATGCGGAAGGAAGCAGGTGGGCGGGATGTTTACGTCCCGCTCATCTCCGCCCCTCCGCTTCTATTGGCCGGCTGCCGCGTGACGTCAAACGTCCCTCCCACTCCAGGAAGTGGACGTTCGCCGCCCACATCGAGGTCGTATTGAAGGGTAGGTACGAGTGACAGCAAATAATCGTTTGTGCAACACGTTAAACAAATTGAACGTGCCGCACATACGATGGGGGCGGTTACGATCACATACGATATCGTATGCTTAATCGTAACGTGTAAAGCAGGCTTTAGGCTGGGTCCACACGGGGACTACTGCGATCCTCGCATGACACTCGGCTCACGCTGGCAGCACAGCAGGAGCTGAGTGTTATGCGAGTGTCCCTGCGACTGAGGTCTAATCATGCAATCGGACCTCAGCTGCGGGGGACAGGCCGGCACTGAGGAGGGGCCAGCGTTGTGGAGGGGAAGGAGGGATTTATCTCCCTCTCTCCTCCGTAGCTGGCTATTGACGATCTTGCACTGCACTCGCGGTACACCTGTGTACCTCAAGTGCAGTGCGATCTTTCTCTCGCCCCAGACTGGGTGCGAGAGAAAGAGTCTCACATTACAGTTGCAGCATGCTGCGATTGTTTTCTCGGTCTGATTGGGGCTGAAAAAATAATCGCTCATGTGTGCTGATACACAGGCTAATATTAGTCCGAGTGGAATGCGATGTTTTATCGCATTGCACTCGCTCCGATTTTCATGCCGTGTGGCTTAGGCCTTATTGAATGAATAGATCAAGGGACGAGTCGGACATCAGCTCCACTTTCAAGGGGATAAAAGTTGCATGATCGGTGATGAATCAGTGATCATTTATCCGTAGGCCACATTCACACGTTCAGTATTTGGTCACTATCTTACATCAGCATTTCTAAGCTAAAACTAGGAGTGGGTTAAAAATGCAGAGGTGTTTATATTAGACTTTTCCACTTTTCCACTGATTTTTACCACTCCTGTGTTGGCTACAAATACAGATGTAAAATACTAACCAAATACCCAACATGGTCATATGGCCTTAGAATAGGCGATTACTTAGGGTATTTGCCACAGTGTAATGGTCACAGGACAGGGAGGGGTTAAACATTCAAGTATTTAATCTCTACTGGAAATAATCTTCCCTTTATTGATAGAGAGAAAAAGTGACCTCCAGACACAGCAAAATCCTCTATACCAAGACCAATAATATAACATACAACAGAGAAATACCACCACTCTGTGACCAGACCACATATTACCATCACACAGTGCCCGAATAATACTACAATAATGATCATGAATAAAAACCATAATACTAATAACACTAATATTACCATCAGTGCCATTATAAACAGGAGCTCTGTATATAGTGTCAGTGTACAGGTTATACAGTGATCACCAGTGACATTATACTCTGTATATAGTGTATTGTGTGTGTGTGTGTGTGTGTGTGTGTGTTTGTACATGTAATACACTGACTTACCAGTGACGTCTGTAGCTGAGGTTATTCATCTTCGCTTTTTCTCTTCATCTGGCGCTGACCGCTATCACTTCTTCCTGCCATGACACAACTCTGCAGAAAATGACACACAGTCCTCTATAGCTGATCACTCCCAGGGCACATTCCACAGTTTTACCCCAATTTCTACACCGCGTCAGACTTTTGTTCCCCCATGGAAGACAGTATCCTCAAAATTAACTTATATAACAGCTGTAATAATCTCCCCTAATTTGCTCCTACAATAATTACATTCACCAATTAGCTGGGGGAAACAAGGGGAATCAGAAGGGGTTGTTAACTGCTTCCTGCTCAAAATATCCACCCTCCAAAATAGCCCACAAAGTGTCCCTTTCCGTAATGTCCTCCCAAAACTTGTCCTTTCTATAATATCTCTCCCATACTACATCTCTGTATAAAGACCCCCCCAGTCCTCATTATACTAATTATACTATGCCGCCTTTCACAATCTCCATCCTAATTGACCCATCCTGTCCCCATTGCTCCATCCTGTACCCCATTGCCCCATCCTTTTCAACATTGCCCTATCTCAGTGGTGGGGAATCTTTTTTCTGCTGGGGGCCATTTGGAAATTTCTACCAACGTTCAGGGGCTGCAAAAAATTCATACATCACAGGAGGGGCTGGGGACATACATACATCACAGGAGGGGCTGGGGACATATACACATCACAAGAGTGGCTAGGGACATATACACATCACAGGAGAGACTAGGGACATATACACATCACAGGAGGTGCTGGGGACATATATACAGCATATATGTGACGCCCTGGGCAAGCCAGGGGTCACAGGTCATGACACCACCACACCCTACACCCCGGATAGGTACACCGAAGCTACACAGAAATCCTTGTTGCCTTCCTCCAGGGGCTGATGTCCACACCAGGGGGTGGGCCCGGCGGTTGGCTCCGCCCACCGAGGAGTTCACAGCCCTGGAGGCGGGAAAACCAAGCAGATCAGATTAGTCAGAGTTTAGGAGTTGAAGTGAAGTGGTAGAGGATTACTCACAGCAAGTTGGGCTGCAGTGTGTACATCGCCCTGGCCAAAAACTGATGCTCTAGCAGGATACAGCTAAACCCCCACTAAGTGAAGGCATCACAGGTGCAGGAGAAGCAGATCACACACACACCTTCATGGAATGGAGGGGAGGTGACTGCTAGATGATAAAACTGCACACAAGTGACTTGCATAGAGCGCTGTTCACATGCAGATGACACAGTCACAAACCCGCAGCCTATTAGGTAACGCCCTTCTATTAGATCAGGCGGGCTGCCAAGCCGTACTCCACTGTATATCATGCACGGACAGACACTCTACAATGCAAGGCCCAACAGAAAGGGGCCTGGCTGTATCCTGTACAAACAAAAAAATATGAGGTTTTTGTTGGTATTTATGGCCATAAAACGTAAGCCTACACCCTCGTCAAGGGACCTCATGTCTGTAGGTCCCTACACTAAATAAAAAAAAGCAACAATAAGAGGATAATGTCCTCCAAAAATCAAGTATTACTCACAGCAAGTTGGGCTGCAGTGTGTACATCGCCCTGGCCAAAAACTGATGCTCTAGCACAGGGGTGGGGAACCTTTTTACTGCCGGGGGCCATTTGGAAAATTCTACCAACCTTCGGGGGCCGCACAAAATTATCAACTTGAAAATGACCCGGCTATAATTAGTCAAACAATTAACTCTCCCCTATACCACTACTGTGGCGGCCGTAGATGATTCTCTTTGGTGCGCTGTGATGTTTGCTTCTCACAACTGCTTTTCCAGGTTTGTCTTTGTTTGAAGCGCAGATTGGTAAATCATATATAGCACACAGGAGACACTGTACATACACACACCGCTCTGACACACTGGCCGTATACTGCACACAGCCTTGACACAGGTTTCCTATTTTACACCACCCACGATACACACTGGCCATATATAGTACACATGCACAGGAGATACTGTATACTGCACACAGCACTCACACGCCGTATACAGCACACACACAAGCCATACACAGCACTCACACGCCGTATACAGCACACACACAAGCCATACACAGCACTCACACGCCGTATACAGCACACACACAAGCCATACACAGCACTCACACGCCGTATACAGCACACACACAAGCCATACACAGCACTCACACGCCGTATACAGCACACACACAAGCCATACACAGCACTCACACGCCGTATACAGCACACACACAAGCCATACACAGCACTCACACGCCGTATACAGCACACACAAGCCATACACAGCACTCACACGCCGTATACAGCACACACACAAGCCATACACAGCACTCACACGCCGTATACAGCACGCACACAAGCCATACACAGCACTCACACGCCGTATACAGCACGCACACAAGCCATACACAGCACTCACACGCCGTATACAGCACACACACAAGCCATACACAGCACTCACACGCCGTATACAGCACACACACAAGCCATACACAGCACTCACACGCCGTATACAGGACACACACAAGCCATACACAGCACTCAACAAGCCGTATACACAGTACATAAGGAGAAGAAAAAAAGCTCTGCATGTAAACATATGCACACCAGGAATTAGATATACCAATAAACCTTACAATATGAAACTTTATTAAGTGCCAAACACAACAAACAGCGCGCGCGCACACGCGCACACACACACACACGCCGTATACAAAAGCACACACACGCCGTATACACAGCACACACATGCCGTATACACAGCACACACACGCCGTATACACAGCAGACACACGCCGTATACACAGCGCGCACACACAGCACACATGCCGCACACACAGCACACACGCCGTATACACAGCGCACACGCCGTATACACAGCGCACACGCCGTATACACAGCGCACACGCCGTATACACAGCACATACACAGCACACACGCCGTATACACAGCACATACACAGCACATGCACAAGCCGTATAAACAGCACACGCACATGTATACACAACAGACGCTGGACACTGAAGTGACAAATACATTTGATATATGGTGGTATATATTAGATATAAACACAATTAGCGCAGATATAAGTACCTGCTGCTTAGGTGCCCTGTAAGATCAGGTGCAGCACAAGTGATGGATGCAGCAGCTCAGCTCAAGGGCTGGCTTCATTCTCGTCTTTTCTCTCCAAGAAAAGACCTGCTAGCCATGAACAGCCGAGCACAGAACGGGAGTGTGAGAGGTAGAGCGCACGGCACTATACAGCCTTCTATATCCCGTGCAGGCCCCTCCCCCATCACTCTGATTCTAGCTGCAATCTCACAGGGAGCATGTAGGAGCAAGAGGGAGGAAGTCCCACCCCCAGCGCTGTCTGCCGGCAATAGACAAGATGAGCGGCTGCCCGAGCACCACAGCCACCGGGAATCTGCTCCAGTGCCCCGGGGGCCACAGAAAAGGTCATCGCGGGCCGCATACGGCCCGCGGGCCGGAGGTTCCCCACCCCTGCTCTAGCAGGATACAGCTAAACCCCCACTAAGTGAAGGCATCACAGGTGCAGGAGAAGCAGATCACACACACACCTTCATGGAATGGAGGGGAGGTGACTGCTAGATGATAAAACTGCACACAAGTGACTTGCATAGAGCGCTGTTCACATGCAGATGACACAGTCACAAACCCGCAGCCTATTAGGTAACGCCCTTCTATTAGATCAGGCGGGCTGCCAAGCCGTACTCCACTGTATATCATGCACGGACAGACACTCTACAATGCAAGGCCCAACAGAAAGGGGCCTGGCTGTATCCTGTACAAACAAAAAAATATGAGGTTTTTGTTGGTCTTTATGGCCATAAAACGTAAGCCTACACCCTCGTCAAGGGACCTCATGTCTGTAGGTCCCTACACTAAATAAAAAAAAGCAACAATAAGAGGATAATGTCCTCCAAAAATCAAGTATTACTCATGTGGCGCCCCTGACCTGGTCAGGCACCACTGAGTACTGCACCCATGCTGGGGACAGTACAACACAGGTAATCCAGAAGGCTGACAGGGGTGTGGAACACAGGCGCATAGTGATCAGGTCTCACACATGTACCCATGAGAGGACCCCTGGGGATCCCAGGAGGGGGCAAGCCTTCACCTTCACTGGAATAGTGGAGGGGTAGAGCCTCCATCTCCTCTCAAGGGGTGTGGTGGAGAGTCTGGTTGCTAGGTGGCGTAGGCAAGAACAGGAGAGGAGGAGCAGTGAGTCAGTTAGAGCAGAACTCCATAGGGCTCAGTGAGGAGCAGACCTGTGGGGCTGTTGCTGTCTAACAGCGCCCGCGCAGTGGCTACAGACGGGGGAGAACGGTCAACTAGGAGTGCTGCCTGAAAGCCAGCTTCAGCTAGAGAGTGCACGGAGTGGGAAGTAAGGAGACTGCTAGAGAGTACCAGGCCCAACCGGGCGGCAGATCCCGAAGCGGGGATAGATTCAACTTTCTTCTGCTAAACCTGCCGGTGTGGGGCCCTTAAAGCCCACACCACAACACTACAAAAGCCGCAGCCACGTAACCGCAAGTTAGGGCCCATAGGTCATAGGAGGCAAGAGGCTGGAGTGGCCTGGTCCGGGGAACAAGCACACGGCGAAACAAGAAGGGGAGAGAGGCTTGGAGCATCTTCCCTGGGTGACCCCCATAGGGACTCAAAGTCGGGGTCACCCCAAACCACCAAGGGCTAAGGAAGGCGAGTCAGTAGTCACCCTCATAAAGTCAGCCTGAAGGATACCTGGTTCCCACCTGGTTCATCCCAGCTACGCCCGGGCTACTCACCCTGCCATCAAATGTGAGTAAAGCCCTTGAAAGACATTCCTGCCTGTGTGGTTATTCTGCGACTTGTGGTACTACAAACCTACACAGGGCCCTGGGGCTTGCCTCACTCTCAGGAGGCTACTACATCCGACTGCACCCACCATCAGCCCCAGGCGTCCCCTAACCTGCAGTGGCGGTCCCCACTGACCGCAATACTGAGACTGGCGTCACGATCAAACAAGAAGATTTCCTACCAGTGACGGAGGTCCAGCAACGTGGAGTCCCTGAAGGTAATGCACCGACACCGACACTACACCTGTGGGGCTTCACATCTGGCGTCACGAACAGGATAAGGACTAGACCTGTTCAGACAGGTGACCATGTGCCTAGGCGGTCCGCTTGAAAAATTGGAAGCGCCGCCATATTGCCACCATGAAAAGCGCGCTGAAAAACAACAGCAGCCCGCGCTGGAAGAAGTTACCGCCCACGAAGAGGTGTGGCTACCCAGAGATCCCCTACAGAGTCCTGACCTCGCTGATGAAGAAAGCGGAAGCGTCGAGAGACGGCGGAGCAGAGAAGAAGCCAGCAGCTTGCTAGAGAAAATGGAGTCCAGACGCGGATACCCAGAACCAGGCACTGCTGCCTGGTGGTGCCGGGAGCTTGCCATCTTCTGCGACCGGCTGGAGGCCGGGATCGTGCGACGGCTCAGAGAAGAACGCACGGAGCTCCTGGAAATGGCTGCGGCGGTGCGGACCTATGAGGAGGGAGCCGCGCGGAGCCTGCCGGATCGAGCGGCGACGACGATTCAGACCCCGATGGGTGAGTCCGGTGTTGCCCCGGCTAGAACAAGAGCCCCGACCCTAGCTGCTGCGACCGCGGTCCCAGAGGAGGCGCCCGATGCGGCGACGCTGAGTGAGGCCGCAGCCACGCTAGATGCGGCCCGCCAAGTCCAGGCCGCTGCAGCGATGCCCCGCCTGTCCCGCAGGGCTCCGACCACCACGGCAGTGCTCATCCGTGCTGCAGGTGTGACGCTGACCCAGGCTGCCACCCTACTGAACCCGGTCCGCCAAGACCCCAACGCAGCAGCGACGCTAGTCCGCGCCGCAAGTGATATGCTGAACCAGGCCGCAGCCCCGCCGGGTGCGGCCCGCCAAGCTCCGATCGATGCAGCGACGTCTAGCCCAGCCTGCACAGAGCCCCCTGCAACAGCGACACTGATCCAGGCCGCCGCCATGCCGGGCGCGGCCCGCCAAGACCAGGCCGCCGCCATGCCAGGCGCGGCCCGCCAAGACCAGGCCGCCGCCATGCCAGGCGCGGCCCGCCAAGACCAGGCCGCCGCCATGCCGGGCGCGGCCCGCCAAGACCAGGCCGCCGCCATGCCAGGCGCGGCCCGCCAAGACCAGGCCGCCGCCATGCCAGGCGCGGCCCGCCAAGAAGAGAAGACTACCTCATCATTTTCCCCGGCCTGCAAGGCCAGAGCAGACACCGCTCCCCAGTCCACAGAGGTCCCTGTTTCCCTGTTAGGAAGACCCTGATAGGAGAGGACCCCGAATACTGGAAGCTGAAGGCTGATCTGGAGGCCCAGTTCCCGCAAGAGATGGTGGATCGGTACCTGCTCCCTCCGTATACCCCCAAGGAGATTCAGACAACTCCTGCAGCTGCGCCAGAGAGTCTACCGCCCAGACCAGCTGAAGACAGCCCATCCCCAGCACTGCCACCAAAGGAGTGCAGCGAAGAACTAAGGGGGAGAGCAGACCATGAAGCAGAAGGGCTGACTCCGACGCCAACCGCAGCAGACCCCTACCCAGAGCCGGAGATGCTGCCCTATTCCCGCTGGGAGGAGGAGGACTTGACACCGTCAGCAGATGAAGATCAACCTAAAGACCTCACCTGGAAGCCCACAGGCATGAATCCAGCCCGCAAGACACGGCGCAGCAGAACACAGGTTGCTCCAACACCGCAGTCTCCAGAGCAGAGGGAAGTCACGGTCAGAGACCTGGAGGAGAAAAGGTGCCTAAGAAGGTCCAAAGCCCAGGCTAGAGGACCCCTTTACAGAGGAATAGTAGAGGACTTCAACTTGAAAAGCGGATACGGCTTTATTGTAGTAAGAGGAATAAAAGAGGGCATATTTGTAAATCGGAGAGATGTTCAAGCCCACCTGCCCAGAGGACATTCAGGCAGAAATTTGAAAATTGGGGACTTAGTACAGTTCACCTTGCATCAAGGAGAAAGGGGCTACTATGCCTTAGACGTAGCACCATGTCCCAGACAAGAAAGACAAGAAAGACAAGAAAGACAAGAAAGACAAGAAAGACAAGAAAGAAAAGACAGAGATAAAGAAACAGATACAGAAAAAGAAACAGACGAAGACCAAGAAAGGAAAGATAAAGATCCTACAGATGCAACAACCACAGACAAAGATCCTACAGATGAAACAACCACGGACGACGACGGAGAGCAAGAAAGTCACAGGTGCCAGTGCCCAACATGCCCACGCCCTGGTGAAAAAGAGGAGTAAAGTAAAGGAAAGTAAGAAGTTACTGTTTTGACCAGTTTTGACAAGTTTTGTTTGCAACGTTTAAGAAATGCGCCCACAAAAACTATTGTGAGAAAACCATAAACCTTAAGGCTATGAACTTGCTATAGCCACAAACTCTCGCAGTGTAAATAGTTACACCAGTGGCACCACCACCAGGGCCAGCCTGTTTAGGGGCTTGGCTCGTCTGCAACCAGGGGGGCCCGTCCGTAGAAAAGGGCCTTGGCTCACCTGCGACCAGAGAGCACGCCTGTTTATGGGGCCTTGGCTCACCACCACAAAGAGGGTACCTGGTCAGCACCAACTGTGGAGGCCGCCTCTGAATCCTGCCAGAAGAGGCTGACGGCGCGGATCCACCAGGCCAGGTATACCCTGAAACCACCAGCCCATGAAAGCTGCCTCTACATCCTGCCAGAAGTGGCTGAAGTCGCGGCCAACGGGAGAGGAAGATTGGAGGAAAGGTCTGGGGAAGTAGATGGCCCAGGTCTGGTTACCAAAAGGACCGGTGACCTGCCTCCTGAGAGGGTTTTGGGTGGGTTAACGGACTTGTGGGTGGAGGGTGGTGATGTCTGATATCTGGTGGTTTTAAAAATGTTTTACATGTTTTAATGTTTTATGCATTTTAAAATGTTGTCTTGCAGCCCGAGGACGTGCTGGTGATAACTAAGGGGGAAAGTGGCGCCCCTGACCTGGTCAGGCACCACTGAGTACTGCACCCATGCTGGGGACAGTACAACACAGGTAATCCAGAAGGCTGACAGGGGTGTGGAACACAGGCGCATAGTGATCAGGTCTCACACATGTACCCATGAGAGGACCCCTGGGGATCCCAGGAGGGGGCAAGCCTTCACCTTCACTGGAATAGTGGAGGGGGTAGAGCCTCCATCTCCTCTCAAGGGGTGTGGTGGAGAGTCTGGTTGCTAGGTGGCGTAGGCAAGAACAGGAGAGGAGGAGCAGTGAGTCAGTTAGAGCAGAACTCCATAGGGCTCAGTGAGGAGCAGACCTGTGGGGCTGTTGCTGTCTAACAGCGCCCGCGCAGTGGCTACAGACGGGGGAGAACGGTCAACTAGGAGTGCTGCCTGAAAGCCAGCTTCAGCTAGAGAGTGCACGGAGTGGGAAGTAAGGAGACTGCTAGAGAGTACAAGGCCCAACCGGGCGGCAGATCCCGAAGCGGGGATAGATTCAACTTTCTTCTGCTAAACCTGCCGGTGTGGGGCCCTTAAAGCCCACACCACAACACTACAAAAGCCGCAGCCACGTAACCGCAAGTTAGGGCCCATAGGTCATAGGAGGCAAGAGGCTGGAGTGGCCTGGTCCGGGGAACAAGCACACGGCGAAACAAGAAGGGGAGAGAGGCTTGGAGCATCTTCCCTGGGTGACCCCCATAGGGACTCAAAGTCGGGGTCACCCCAAACCACCAAGGGCTAAGGAAGGCGAGTCAGTAGTCACCCTCATAAAGTCAGCCTGAAGGATACCTGGTTCCCACCTGGTTCATCCCAGCTACGCCCGGGCTACTCACCCTGCCATCAAATGTGAGTAAAGCCCTTGAAAGACATTCCTGCCTGTGTGGTTATTCTGCGACTTGTGGTACTACAAACCTACACAGGGCCCTGGGGCTTGCCTCACTCTCAGGAGGCTACTACATCCGACTGCACCCACCATCAGCCCCAGGCGTCCCCTAACCTGCAGTGGCGGTCCCCACTGACCGCAATACTGAGAGTGGCGTCACGATCAAACAAGAAGATTTCCTACCAGTGACGGAGGTCCAGCAACGTGGAGTCCCTGAAGGTAATGCACCGACACCGACACTACACCTGTGGGGCTTCACACTCACAGCAAGTTGGGCTGCAGTGTGTACATCGCCCTGGCCAAAAACTGATGCTCTAGCAGGATACAGCTAAACCCCCACTAAGTGAAGGCATCACAGGTGCAGGAGAAGCAGATCACACACACACCTTCATGGAATGGAGGGGAGGTGACTGCTAGATGATAAAACTGCACACAAGTGACTTGCATAGAGCGCTGTTCACATGCAGATGACACAGTCACAAACCCGCAGCCTATTAGGTAACGCCCTTCTATTAGATCAGGCGGGCTGCCAAGCCGTACTCCACTGTATATCATGCACGGACAGACACTCTACAATGCAAGGCCCAACAGAAAGGGGCCTGGCTGTATCCTGTACAAACAAAAAAATATGAGGTTTTTGTTGGTATTTATGGCCATAAAACGTAAGCCTACACCCTCGTCACGGGACCTCATGTCTGTAGGTCCCTACACTAAATAAAAAAAGCAACAATAAGAGGATAATGTCCTCCAAAAATCAAGTATTACTCACAGCAAGTTGGGCTGCAGTGTGTACATCGCCCTGGCCAAAAACTGATGCTCTAGCAGGATACAGCTAAACCCCCACTAAGTGAAGGCATCACAGGTGCAGGAGAAGCACATCACACACACACCTTCATGGAATGGAGGGGAGGTGACTGCTAGATGATAAAACTGCACACAAGTGACTTGCATAGAACGCTGTTCACATGCAGATGACACAGTCACAAACCCGCAGCCTATTAGGTAACGCCCTTCTATTAGATCAGGCGGGCTGCCAAGCCGTACTCCACTGTATATCATGCACGGACAGACACTCTACAATGCAAGGCCCAACAGAAAGGGGCCTGGCTGTATCCTGTACAAACAAAAAAATATGAGGTTTTTGTTGGTATGAGGTTGCTGTGAGTAATACTTGATTTTTGGAGGACATTATCCTCTTATTGTTGCTTTTTTTTATTTAGTGTAGGGACCTACAGACATGAGGTCCCTTGACGAGGGTGTAGGCTTACGTTTTATGGCCATAAATACCAACAAAAACCTCATATTTTTTTGTTTGTACAGGATACAGCCAGGCCCCTTTCTGTTGGGCCTTGCATTGTAGAGTGTCTGTCCGTGCATGATATACAGTGGAGTACGGCTTGGCAGCCCGCCTGATCTAATAGAAGGGCGTTACCTAATAGGCTGCGGGTTTGTGACTGTGTCATCTGCATGTGAACAGCGCTCTATGCAAGTCACTTGTGTGCAGTTTTATCATCTAGCAGTCACCTCCCCTCCATTCCATGAAGGTGTGTGTGTGATCTGCTTCTCCTGCACCTGTGATGCCTTCACTTAGTGGGGGTTTAGCTGTATCCTGCTAGAGCATCAGTTTTTGGCCAGGGCGATGTACACACTGCAGCCCAACTTGCTGTGAGTAATACTTGATTTTTGGAGGACATTATCCTCTTATTGTTGCTTTTTTTTATGAAGTGGTAGAGGAGCAAGAGAGAGGAGTAAAAGTGGAAGAGAAAGTGACAGTTGAGAAAGCCTGAAGTTGGTCCGGGTGTGTGCCCCGGACTGAGACAGCAAGGTCAGCAGATGGCGGTGACCGTCTGCAGGAGAGGCTGATCGGAGGTTGCCGAAAGGACCGTGGACGGGTGGTGGCCCGGCGGTACCGGAACGGTATACGAAGAGAAGCCAGCACCATTGGCAGGGGCCTTTCGGATCCCGGCAAGGCTAGGAGTCGCCGTGAATTTGCCAAATCCGTCAGTGAAGGGGACCTCCTGGGTCTCCCAACAGCTAAGTCCCGATTGAAGGCAACAGTCCAACCGTTTGAGAGAGACACCGCCACCGCCAAGGCACCAGTTTCTCAGGGCCAGCGCCTGCGGGCAAAGAGGGGCTCCTCCGGCCCATATCCAAGCCGGGGAGCGGGTTACCGGTGGGAACCCATCGCTACCAACATAGACTTAGGTGCAGGAAAAGGGACCGTCACCTTCAACTACTGGGGAAAAGCAACAGCAGCCGTCCGTGGGAACCGTCTTTCCAGCCGTGTGTTTTACCGAGAACTGTGTCCCCGTCTCAGGCTGAGTGAGTACCACAGTGCCGTGAGGCACAGCGCCGGCCCCGCGTCCCTGCACCCCACCAAGCCCTGCACCGGCCCCGCCATCCCTCATCCCCCAACTCATCACTGGGCCCCGGGACGACCACCCCCTACCCATGGAGGGGAGAACCAACAACTTTGCTGCTCCCTGTCACCGCTCCTGGGATTCCCATACAGAGCAGCGGTGGTGTTCATAAAATCACCACAACCGTGGGTGGTGTCATGAACAATAAACAATCCCAAAAACCAATCCCCTTTTCACTCACGGGCGAGAAGCACCGCTCGAGTCCCCGGGATCCGGCCCATCGCTCGAGCCACCGAGCAGCAGAGGCCGCAGCCGCAGCGGCAGCTGGACCCGAGCAGTGGGAGAGCACAGCGTCCCCTCCTCCGCCCGCGACATATACACACACATTACAGGAGAGGCTGGTGCACGGACAGTACTGCCGATCACGGATACCACTCGAGGGACACATAGACTGAGCACAGACATCACCATGGGTGACATGCAACACTGGGTTTGTGGCACACAGTACTAGGGGCATACACACCAGTGGGAGGGTCACGGGAGGCAGGGGGTTCACAGCAGCGGGAGGCTCACAGCAGCGTGAGGCAGGAGGCTCACAGCAGTGGGAGGCTCACAGCAGGGGGAGGTGGGAGGCTCAGCAGGGGGAGGCGGGAGGTTCAACGCAGGGTGTGGGAGGTACAACAGGGAGGCTCATAGCAGGGGGTGGCAGATACAGCAGAGAGGCAGGAAGCTCACAGCAGTGGGAGGCAGGAGGCTCACAGCAGCGGGAGGCAGGAGGCTCACAGCAGCGGGAGGCAGGAGGCTCACAGCAGCGGGAGGCAGGAGGCTCACAGCAGCGGGTGGAAAGATGCTCACAGCAGCGGGGGGCAGGAAGCTCACAGCAGCGGATGGAAGGAGGCTCACAGCAGCAGGTGGCAGGAGGCTCACAGCAGCGGGTGGCAGAAGCTCTTAACTGGTGCCTGCACATCCTCTTCTTCTGTGCGGCCCCGGTGATGACGGATGTTGGTGAGCTCCTCTGCCTCAGTTCTGGCACTGTACTGTTCAAATGTATGCGCGCCTGAAAGATGCGCATACATTTGAATGTGAGAGGCAAAGTCTACAGATTCTGAACGCACTTCATATTGTACAGGCCTGAGGACTCACGCAGTGCAGGACCTTTGGTGAGTCACATGACTGTCATGTCACACAGGTCTTTCTGCAATCGCGGAAACTGCAGTTGTGTCGCCCACCTGTAGCAGTCGCCTCAGGGACTTCACTCCACCTTCTTGGACACCACAGGGGCTCCACTTGATTACCACTGGCAAAAGGTGTGTCAGGTTTATTTTCATGGGAGTCGTGACGCCACTCACGTTTTTGCGGTGCCCGCTCTCCGCTTCAGACTGGCTCTTCTACTACTTTCCTGACAGCCACTGCCACCTTAGCTTCCAGCCCCTCTCCTCACTACTAGCTGAGATGTGGAGGCCACGCCCCCTCTTGGGTCTGCCCAAGGGTCCCCTCTAAGGTGTGGGAGACCTGGTTGCTATGTGTCTGTGCGTACACACCCTATTTCAGCCTTTGGATTACCTGAAGGTACTGACCCAGCATGCAGGTCAGGAGCGCCACACAGTGATCGCACAGAATTTGTGGGGGGCCCCTCAGAGCGTTGGGGCCCAGTCTGCCCGCTCTAATGCAGGTACTATCACCCCTGCCCAACCCGCAATACCAAGCCCATGGTAACCCCACAATATAAAGCATGGGGGCCCACTGGGGACCGAGGGCCCACCGGAGGATTCTCCAGTGCTCCGGTGGGCCAGTCCAACACTGATGATAGGTCTACATTAAAACTACAATTTACGTAACGTGTATTATGTACTGTGTATTGTGGTAATGTATTGTGAATTGTGATGTAATGTATAATGTGTAGTAATATACTATGTGCTTATGCTGAAAAGGAATAGTTAAAGTTGGGGCTAGCCCACAGTGGGAGGGGGTTAGTATATAAGGAAAAAGACAGTTTTCTTCAAGAGAGTCAGTTAGAGCCAAGAGTGTGACTATTATTGTAACTGTAGGATAGCACGGGTGAAGGGGCTCCTATACCGTCCCTCATGCTAGGGGACCCTTGGCTATACTTGTCCTGAGGATTAACCCTGATGGTGAAGATGCATGAGTCTCATTCCTTGCTATACCCCAAAATAACTCTAATCTGTTTCACCCCCCTCCCTACTAGGGAAGGAAGGGGTATGATTGTAAGGGAAAAAACACATTTTTAAAAACACGGGAATAACGGAAGCTCAGTCACAATGCACACTCTCTGGAATAAACTGTAAGAAAATAAAGTGAAAAGCAAATGGAGCAAGGCAGCAACAAAAAGACAAAAGGGTTAACGCCAAAAATGCTAACAACAATATTACACACAACCACGAGTAAGTCTGGGTAAATCCACCTCTGCAAACCAGAATAGTTATAGCTGGAATTACAAGAACAGTCCAGTCAGCATATAAAGGAGGAGAGTGAATATGACTGGTTCTCTCATAGAAGGTGACCAAAGAAGATAACAACCAGACCAGCAGAGATTAAGGGGTACTTTACACGTTGCGAGATCGCTAGCGATGCCGAGCGCGATAGTACCCGCCCCCGTCGCACATGCGATATGTGGTGATTGCTGCCGTAGCGAACATTATCGCTACGGCAGCTTCACACGCACATACCTGCTCGGCGACGTCGCTGTGACTGCCAAACTATCCCTCCTTCAAGGGGGAGGTGCGTTCGGCGTCACAGCGACGTCACCGCGACGTCACCGCGACGTCACCGCGACGTCACTAATCGGCCGGCCAATAGAAGCGGAGGGGCGGAGATGAGCGGGACATAACATCCCGCCCACCTTCTCCCTTCCGCATTGCCATTGGGACGCAGGTAAGGAGATTTTTGTCGCTCCTGCGGGTTTACACTCAGCGATGTGTGGTGCTGCAGGAACGGCAAACAACATCGTACCTGCGGTCGACCCGACATTATGGAAATGAACGACGCTACACAGATCAACGATTTTCGACTCATTTGCGATCGTTTATTGTTGCACAAAGGATTTACATGCTGTGATGTCATTACTGGCGCCGGATGTGCGTCACTAACGACGTGACCCCGACGATATTTCAGTAGTGATGTCGCAACGTGTAAAGCCCCCCTAACTCTTGCTAGCCTGGTTAGGAATTAAAAGTCTGTGAGTCGATGTCCAAGTCTCCCTGCACTGATCACAGACATCAGAGTAGTTAGCAGGCAGAGTGCAGGAATCTGGAGGTTTCATAGATCCTGACGCCGCCATGACATTCAGCGATGCTTGCAAAAACCTGCTTGTGACACTTTAGCAGATCTATGGTCTGAATGGTCACCTGGGCTGCATGCAATGGGTGACGTATAGCAGACAGGAGTATGGAGACTGGAATCAGAACAGCGTGATCAGTAGTAAACCATATCCAGAGTAAAGGCCGCTTTACACGCTGCGATATCGGTACCGATATCGCTAGCGTGCGTACCCGCCCCCATCGGTTGTGCGACACGGGCAAATCGCTGCCCGTGGCACACAACATTGCTCAGTCCCGTCACACTACTTACCTGCCTACCGACATCGCTGTGACCGGCGAACCACCTCCTTTCGGTTCGCCGGTTCGTTCGGCGTCACAGTGACGTCACTATGCGGCCGCCCAATAGAAGCAGAGGGGCGGAGATGAGCGGGATGTAACATCCCGCCCACCTCCTTCCTTCCTCATTGTGGACGGGCGCAGGTAAGGTGAGGTTCCTCTTTCCTGCGGTGTCATACATAGCGACATGTGCTGCCGCAGGAGCGACGAACTACATCGTACACGCAGCAGCAGCGATAATCGAGAATTGGGGGGCATGTCACCGATGAGCGATTTTAAACGTTTTTGCGATGATTCAAAATCGCTCATAGGTGTCACATGCAACAACATCGCGAAAGTGGCCGGATGTGCGTCACAAATACCGTGACCCCCAACAAAATCGCTTGAGCGATGTTGCAGCGTGTAAAGCGGCCTTTAGAGACTGCATCAGGTCCAGGGACTGACCTTCATATCTGAGTGACCTAATTAGAAGGGTACTTATAGAAGGACTTCTAGCAGTCAGGGCCAGAATGACTTACAGTTCTTAAAGTTGCATATGAGACACAAGACTGAATCTGGCAAGAATTCCCCAAGTGTCTGAAAACTTTAAGCTTGAATCCCGCCATAGTGACAAAACCCTACTCCTCTATGAGAAGAACCCAACGAGGCTAGAATGGTTTCCACGGATTCCACTGAGGAGCAAAGTTGGGTCAAGCTGAAGTTAGCCAGACCTGAAGACGGTGAGCTAAAAGAGGTATTCCTATCTTCAAGATCCTATCCCAATATGTAGTAGGTGGATGTTATATTCTGGAAGCAATGGGGCTAGATGCTATCTACCAGGGCCAAAGGGGCCAGATGTTGTACACTGGATGCAATGAGAATGGATGTTATATACCGGGGGCAATGGGGTCAGATGTTATACACCCAAGCTAATGAGGTTGATTGTTAGACACTTGGGTCAATGTGGTTAGATGTCATACACCGGAAGCAATGGGAATGGATTTCATATATCGGGGCTAATGGAGTCAGATATCATACCCTGGGACCCATGGGGCCAGATGTTAAACACTGTGTGCATAATTATTTGGCAAATGAGTATTTTGATCACATGATAATTTTTATACATGTTGTCAGGAATGGGGCCAGATGTTATACACCAGTAGCAATGGGGCCATATGTTATACACTGGCATTCAATGGGGTCAGATGTGATATACTGGAGGCAATGGGGCTGAATTTTCTACATCAGGGGCAATGGGGCCACATGTTATACACTGGGGGCAATGGGATTAGGTGTTATACACCTGGGGAATTAGGGCCAGATGGTATATACTAGGGGCAATGGGGCCAGATGGTATACTCCGGGTACAATGGGGCCAAATGTTATTTACTGGGGCAATGGGGCCAGATGTTATATACTGGGGATAATTGGGCCAGACGTTATACAGCGGAGACAATAGGGTGTTATACACCTGGGGAATTAGGGCCAGATGGTATATACTAGCGGCAATGGAGCCAGATGGTATACTCCGGGTACAATGGGGTCAGATGTTAGGTATTTACTGGGGCAATTGGGCCAGATGTTATATACTGGGGCAATGGGGCCAAATGTTATATACTGGGGCAATGGGGCCAGATGTTATATACTGGGGCAATGGGGCCAGATGTTATATACTGGGGCAATGGGGCCAGATGTTATATACTTTGGATAATGGGGCCAGACGTTATACAGCGGAGGCAATGGGGCCAGATTTTATACAGGGGGCAATGGGGACAAATATTATACAATGAAAACAATGGACCAGATATTCTACAGAGGAGAAATGGGGCCAGATGTTACACAGGGAGACAATGGGGCCAGATATTACACAGGGAGACAATGGGCCAGATGTTATGTACTAGGGACAATGGGGCCAGATATTATACAGGGGGCAATTGGGTCAGATGTTATACACTGGATGCAATGGGGACAGATATTATACATGGGGGTACAATGGGGCCAGATGTTATAAACTGGGGGCAATGAGTCCAACTGTTAAACACCAAGTGGCCAATTGTGCCGGATATTACATAACAGGGGGTAATAGGGTTGGATGTTGTACATCGGAGGCAATGGGGTCAGACATTATGTACTGGGGACAATAAGGTCCGATGTTATAGATTAGGGAAAATGTGGCGCCCTGGACAAGCCAGGTCATCACAGAACAACACCAACACACCCCACACCCCGGTTAGGCACACCAAAGCCAAACACAAAACCCTTGTTGCCTTCCTCCAGGGGCTGATGTTCACACCAGGGGGTGAGCCAGGCGGTTGGTCCCGCCCACCGAGGAGTTCACAGTCCTGGAGGCGGGAAAAGTAAGCAGATTAGTTTGGAAGTGGAGAAGTGAGGTGGTAAAAGAGCAGTTTGGAGTTGGTCCGGGTGTGTGGCCCGGACGGAACAGCAAGGCTGGCAGACGGTGGTGACCATCTGCAGGAGTGGCCTATTGGAGCTAGCCGTAAGGACCGTGGACGGGCGGTGGCCCGGCGGTACCGGACCGGTACGCAAAGAGAAGCCAGCACCAACCGGCAGGGCTTACGGACCCCGACAAGGCTAGGAGTCGCCGTTGAATTTGTCAAATCCATTAGCGAAGGGAACCTCCGTGGTTTCCCAGCAGCTAAGTCCCGATAGAAGGCAACAGTCCAACTGTGAGAGGGAAACACAGTCACCACCAAGGCTACAGTTCCCAGGGCCAGAGCCTGCGGGCAAAAGGGGCTCCCTCAGCACCCATCCAAGCTGGGGAGCGGGTTACCGGTGGGAACCCATTGGAACCAGACACACTACACAGGTGCAGGGAAAGGCAGTTACCATCAACCTGCCGGGAGGAGAAACACCGCAGCCGTCTGTGGGACCCGTCCATCCAGCCGTTTGTTTGACCAGAGACTCTGTGTGAATTACTGGCTGAGTGAGTACCACCGTGCCGTGCGGCACAGCGCTGCACCCACGACCCTGCACCTCACCAGGCCCCGTAACCCGCCTGTCAACCATCCCTACCTCCCTCACCGGGCCCCGGGACAGCCAACCCCCTACCCACGGAGAGGAGAACCAACATCTAAGCTGCTCCCTGTCACCGCTCCCGGGATCCCCGTCCAGAGCAGTAGTGGTGTCACTAACCTCACCACAACCGTGGGTGGCGTCACGGACAATATCCCCAAACCACAAACCACCCCCTTTTCACTCACGGGCGAGGAACGCCGCTCGAGTCCCCGGGATCCGGCCCACCGCTCGAGCCACCACCGAGCAGCAGCCGCAGCAGCCGGACCCGAGCAGTGGGTGAGCGCAGCGTCCCCTCCTCCGCCCGCGACAAAACCATAATTAAATGATAAAGACATATGTTCCAATACCTATATGTATATTCTCCTTGTATAGCATAGGTTATAAATATAA
Organism: Anomaloglossus baeobatrachus; assembly: GCF_048569485.1. Classification (NCBI taxonomy): domain Eukaryota; kingdom Metazoa; phylum Chordata; class Amphibia; order Anura; family Aromobatidae; genus Anomaloglossus; species Anomaloglossus baeobatrachus. Next base: position 43,001,058 of record NC_134353.1, on the reverse strand, counting down.
ACTTTGCACAGGGTGCACTTACTTTTATACCTGTATATTTATTTCTTGCCCTATAGGCGGAGGCCCCATTTTTATTTTTCTTTCATAGAGTAAAGCAGCTCGTGAGATTGAGGTCAGGATCTGGTTAAACTGAGGCGACTTGCAGGCCGGGCTCTTAGTCTTTGCATCTGTGAACAGCGGCAATAAGTTTAGTTTATTAACGCTGCCCTCGCTCAGACTTTCAGAAATGGCAGCAATTTAAACTTCTTCAATTGCAGCCATATATTGTGTTGTGCAAAAAGAATAAACCATATGTATATGCCCAAAGCATTAGAAGTATATCACATCCCGCTTTATCCAATGAGAAAAATAGGTCATTCGGAGTGTAGGGTATTAAAACAGAAAGCCGACATCATCTGTAATATTAGCTGTCAAATAGGAGTCATTATTCTATGGAGCGCTCACCATAAAATGTGGGACAATTGCATAGTTATAAAGGGTATGTACAGTTTGCAATGTTTTATTACTGCTTCCAATGCATTAATACAAATTGAAGCAAGTTTGCAATTAGTATTGATTAAAAATATTCTGTCGTTTTGGGTATGCAGCTCCAACGCAGACTTATGTGTTTATATGGCACTACCTTATAAATTAATAAAATAAATGAATATGAAGTAGAGAGTCAGATAACTGCTGTTTTAGCCTACAATGTGTTTTGTAGCCTGTAGCCATAAAGACTCAGGTCTGCATAGAAGCTGTATACCCAAAACAGAAAGAGGTTAATATTCTGGATAGTTTGCAAAAATACTTGACTCATTAATTTAGATGCGTTCAACCTATACATTTTTTTTACAAAGGAGAAAATTCCCTTTAATAGATAAACCCCACACACCACTAAAAACTAGGGACAAACGATCTCTACTGAGCGCTGTGAACCTTCAGCTGTGGTTGCCTTGACTTGACTTAGAAAAGGAACTACGAAGCATTGATTCCCCATAGAAGGAGCACAGAACTCAGCCGTTTGTTCCTGACCATTCCTTTTGGTGGCTATGATGGAATCAGTAGTCAGAAACTCAGTGATCACTATAATCCTGATAGGCCACTAAAAACTAGGTTTAAAAGATCTCAACTGAGCGCTGTGAACCTTCAGCTGTGATTGCCTTGGCTTGACTTAGAGAATGAACTATGGTGTGTCAAGCCCCAATAGAAGGAGCACAGAACTCAGCTGTTGGTTCCTGGCCAATCCTTTTGGTGACTATGATGGCATTAGCACTTGGAAACTAAGTGATGATCACTATAAACCTCATAGGCCACTAAGAACTAGGGACAAAAGATCTCAACTGAGTGCTGTGAACCTTCAGCTGTGATTGCCTTGTCTTGACTTAGAAAAGGAACTATGAAGCGTCGATTCCCCATAGAAGAAGCACAGAACTCAACTGTTGGTTCCTGCCCATTGCTTTTGGTGGCCATGATGGCATCAGCACTTGGAGTCTCAGTGATTACTATAAACCTCACAATCCACTAAAAACTAGGGACAAAAGATGTCAACTAAGTGCTCTGAACCTTTGACTGTGATTTCCTAGCCTTGATTTAGACAATGAACTAAGGAGCATTGGTTCCCCATAGAAGGAGCACAGAACTGAACTGTTTGTTCCTGGCCATTCCTTTTGGTGGCTATGATGGCATTATTACTTGGAAACTCAGTGCTCACTATAAACCTCATAGGCCACTAAAAACTAAAGGCAACAGATCTCAACTGAGCACTGTGAACTTTCGGCTATGATTGCCTTGACTTAGAGAATGAACAAAGGAGCGACAATTCCCCATAGAAAGAGCACAGAACTCAGCTGTTGGTTCCTGGCCATTCCTTTTGGTGGCCATGATGGCATCAGCACTTGAAGTCTCAGTGATCACTATAAACCTCATAGTCCACTAAAAACTAGGGACAAAAGATCTCAACTGAGTGCTCTAAACCTTTGACTGTGATTTCCTAGCCTTGATTTAGACAATGAACTAAGGAGCATTGATTCCCAATAGAAGGAGCACAGAACTCAGCTGTTTGTTAATGGCCATTCCTTTTGGTGGCCATGATGGTATCAGCACTTGGATACTCACTGATCACTAAGACATGTCAAACGTTTATTGAAATTATAAGTTCAATTTAAGAAGCTATGCAACTAGAGATGAGCAAATTGATTCTGAATGAATTGATTTCACTAAAAAAATTTGTTCCCAAAATTCAGATTCTATTGAAAACAAACTTTTTGAGATTACATTTTTTAAGATTTAATCTGAGGTTTGGAAAGGGTTTGAAGAAAAAAAAAATCTCTTCTCCTCAGTCATCCTGTTCTTCCACCACCTGGTCTTCCAATGAACTCCTATTTCTCATGGCCACTTCCAGGTCTTCTCTCTTGTGCCCCAACGCTGTCAAGTGAGGAGTGACGAACGCCGTCAACGACATGTATCATGCCTCTCTTGACTGTGAGGGTCCAAGTCAATGGCAGCTCCAAAAGAGAGAAGACCTTAAAGTGTTGAGAAGGAGAAGAATGGTGACGAAAAGCTAATCACCCCGGTGAGGTAGGGAAATATGATCTTGTTTTTCTCAACCCCTTCTTAGCAGATTCGATTGGCATCCAATATACTTAATGCAAATCACTCCATCTCCCAGATTTTTCTCAAATTGAGCCAATTGCCCAAATTTAGCTTTGGGGGACTCGCTTAACCAATTATGATAACAGTACAGATTCTACATTGAAGCCACCTTTAGCCACCACATGGCACATGCTTTCTATTTCCCTCACTATTAGTTCGTCATGAGAGAGCTTACTCATATAGTGGCTGATAAGACTTGTAGTATGAGTGCTCACTGCCACCGGGTGTCCAACAAGCCTCTCTGCCGTGGCCCGGGATTAGAGACTAATTTACGCTCTAGGTGAAGTCTAGCTATTATTGTGTTGTCGCTAATTGCCCTTCATAATAGTGATCTTTGTACATGTTCTTGTTTGTGCTGTTATTATGTGTAACCTGCATTGTGTCTAATTGACAATGTTCTCCTAACCAAAGTCAATATTTTCTCCAAACCTGTGAGTACACAAAATCCAGAAAAAAAACCCGTATAAATCACACACAACAAACCAGACATAGGGGCAAGAGGTCCGCAGCAGCCACAATAATGAGCAGTAATACACCTTCAGTTATTAGTAATTATGGCTGTTAGAAAAGTACAACAAAAGCAAAGTCATTTTATCTATCATCACAAATACCATCATGGCTGCTATTAAAGGGGTTGTCCAGGAGAATTTTATATTTTTACTGTGGGTCTATGAGCTAACAGGCAGGCAGATCCTAAGAACCTCTGTTCATCCTAGCACTGGCTCAGAACACTTACTGACCACTCCTTCCAGCAATTCTGCTGCTTTACAGCAACAAAGCAGCTCTTTCTCTTCTGGGCTGCTCTTTCGATAGGCCATGATTGTCAACATCATGACGACAGACAGGAGACTTCCCACAGGAAATGTATACGGCACTCCGGTAGAGGGTGATGAGGGTTCCAATCCGTAAACAGTAGTAGTGATAAAACCCGGTACTCCCGTGGATGCTTTCCAAAACTCTGAATTTATTTACTACTACCAAGAGTAGTCTTTGAAGAACAGTTCATTGACGTCAACTTTAGACCTTCATCAGAAAAGAGTTGTGTTGCTGTCGGTTGTAATTACTATATCTAACTCACAGTGGTGTCACTGGAGGTAGGGTGGACTTACAAGCTGTGTGGATCTAGGTGATCTGTGCTGGGGTATGTGGACAGAACTCTCAGGAGAAGTGCTTCTCCTGACTACCAGCTTTTATGACTACTAGTAGACCACCCACAGATAGGCTACGGTGAGCCGGTTGTCAGTCAACATGATGTCGGCAGTAGAAATGAGCGAACCTTTAAAAGTTTGGTGCACCAATCTTTACCAAGTTTCCTGCTGTTCAACAAACAGTTCGGCAAACAGATAAGCAAAAATACCGAACCCATTGAATTCAATAGGAGGCCAAACTTATGTCTTGTAAAATGGTGTAGGGGGTCTGTAAAAGAAAGAAAATAAAGCAGAACATACTTACTGAGTCTCCGGGGCGGCCGTAACCACTCCCCCGGCTGTACATCCGGGGCCGCTGACTACCCATCATCCATATTCACTGCTTTTCTCTCTCACCGGCGCTGCAGTCAGACCCCGACCTCAGACAACATCTGTGATTTGTTGGAATCACAGGCGCTGTCTGCACGTTTATATCGTGGTATAAAATAAATAAATAGGCGTAGGATCCCCTACTTTATGATAAACAGAACAGATAAAGCCCACAGGCTGCACCACCTTCATCCAGGAATGCAAATTTGATGCTAAAATCTGGTGCATACATTTCAGCACCAAATTTGCATCTCCTGGAAAAAAAACAGCATCAAAACCGTTGTATACCGCATGCAGCAGTGATGGGTTTTTTTGCCAGGAGGTGCAATTTTCGTGTAGGAATATGGTGTAAAAATATTGGCACCAAATTTGCATCTCTAAGAAAAAAAACACAATTTTCTGCAGGGAGATACAGGTCTGTAATTTCAGTGAGAATTCAATGAGGTCCCCAGAGGTTGAGGCTACCTGTGGTCACAGGTGGAGGACATGGGAACCTCCAGCTGTGACTATAAATAACCTGAATGACATCACTGTTGATCACTAGGGTTCAGACTCTGCCTGAAGTTAAAGCTTGCGGTCATGTTCTATGACCGCATGCTGTTAATTCAGATTAACAGAGATGGAATCGTTGTGGGACCTCGTGTAGATTATGTCATGTCGGACCTGAGACTTTGGGGGTTAATAAAGTGGTGAAAGAGGGTGTTGTTTGTATTATTTAAAATAAAGGATTTTTTTGGTGTTTGTGTTAATTTACTTTCACTTACAGAATGGGGGGTCTCATAGACACCTTTCATTACTAATCTATGGCTTAGTGGCAGCTGTGACCTGACATTAACCACTTATGACCCTGATTGCTGCAGGCTGCTATTTTTAGGCTGGGGTGCCCAATAATCATGGATCTCACCAGCCTGAAAATACCAGCCCCCAATCTATCAGGCGTTATCTTGGCTGGGTATCAAAATTGGAGGGTTTTTAAATTATTTATTTAAATAATAAAAAAATTCACATGTGGTTCCTCCTTTTTTGATACACAGTCAAGATAAGCGCATGGCTAGGGGCTGCAACCTATAGCCAGGGCTTTATCTGTGTTGGTATCATGAAATGGGAGGACCCTACACCAATTTATATATTTATGTTAAACCATGATATATACGTGCAGACAGCACCTGTGATTCCAGCCAATCCCAGGCGCTGTCTCGGGGCGAGGTCTGACTACAGCCAGTCAGAGATGTCGGTGGGTGGAGAAAGCAGTGAATGTGGATGAGGGATAATTAGCGGCCCAGGAGGTTCCATAACAGCCCATTAGGTCAGGAGGATCAGTACCACCTTTAGTGCCTATGACTGCATCACTAGGGACTGAGTTAACGAACGTCATGGCAAACATATAGTGGGAAATTGTTAACAGTACATAATGGATGTTGTGGGTGACATTGGAGAGCAAAGTAATCATTATCTGCTATTGCATTGGGGGTCTTCTGCCCTTTACGTCTGAGACAGCTGCAAGAGTTGACCAAAATTATTGAAAGGAGCCTTGACCAACAGCCACGTCAGTGATCCATGGCCACTGGAGAAAAGTGCTAAAAACCTTAATCCTGCTGGCATCCCCTGCACCTCTTCTGACCTGTAACACCCGGTGCAATGTCATGTGTAGGTCATGACCTTGAGTTGAACCTACTGATTAATAGAGGCATAGCGGATGCCTGGGTCCTGCAAATCATTATATGTATCATAGAATCATAGAATATTAGAGTTGGAATGGACCTCCTGGGTCATCTAGTCTAGCTCAAAGCAGGATTCACTAAATCATCCCAGACAGATGTCCGTCCAACCTCTTTTTAAAGACTTCCACTGAAGGAGAACTCACAACCTGTTCCACTCATTGATCACCCTCACTGTCAAAAAGTTTTTTCTAATATCTAATCTGTGTCTCCTCCCCATCAGTTTCATCCCATTGCTTCTAGTCTTTCCTTGTGAAAATGAGAATAAACCTGATCCCTCTACAGTGTGACAGCCTTTAAGATATTTGTAGACAGCTATTAAGTCTCCTCTCAGTCTTCTCTTTTGCAAGCTAACCAATCCTAAATCCTGTAACCGTTCCTCATAGGACATGGTTTGCAGACCAGTCACCATTCTGGTCACTCTTCTCTGAACTTGCTCCAGTTTGTTGATGTCTTTTTTTAAAATGTGGTGCCCAGAACTGGACACAATATTCCAGATGAGATCTGACCAAAGAGGAGTAAAGGGGGATAATGACTTTATGTGATCTAGACTGTATGCTTCTGTTAATACATCCTAGAATGGTGTTTGCTTTTTTTGCTGCTGCGTCACACTGTTGACTCATGTTCAGTCTGTGACCTATTAGTATACCTAATTCCTGCTTTACATCAGACGACCGATTGTGAGATTTCACGAGCGATCGTACCCGCCCCCTGTCGTTTGTGCGTCATGGGCAAATCGCTGCCCGTGTCGCACAAAGTCGTGAAACCCCCGTCACACGTACTTACCTGCTGAGCACCATCGCTGTGGGCGGCGAACATCCTCTTCCTGAAAGGGGAGGGACGTTCGGCGTCACAGCGACGTCACACAGCCGCCGGCCAATAGAAGCGGAGGGGCAGGGATGAGCGAGACTTAAACATCCCGCCCACCTTCTTCCTTCTGCATAGCTTGCAGGTGCCGCGGGATGCACTTAAGCTGTGTTCATCGTTCCCGGGGTGTCACATGGAGCGATGTGTGCTACCCCGGGTACGATGAACAACCGGCACCATTTTAAATAAACAATTTTTTGAAACTGAGCGACGAGTACACGACACATGATTTGTGATCGATACTGCATCGGTCGGAGGTGTTACACGAGACGACGTTGTGGACGATGCCGGATGTGCGTCACGAAAACCGTGACCCCGACGATGCATCGCAAGATAGCTCGTCTCGTGTAAAGCGCCCTTAAGTGTTTTTCACACATGCTGTTGGATAGCTCTATTCCTCCCAGTATCAACTTGTCTATTATCAGATCTATCTTCATTTGCACCATCATATGTATTGGGGAAGGTCTCCTGCTGGAGCCAGTTGCCTGACTACCAGATAAAAGGCTAAGAAAGAAGGATGGCCTATGTCCAAGAACACATACAGAAAAATGTCTTTAGGTATTTCTTCTACGGAGGAATTTCATCTTTTTTTTTACATTTTTATTTTGTATTTTCTACCATTCATTGTATCATTAATTGGAAGTTATTTAATTTTGAACTTTGATGGTGAACAATCAATTTACAATCACAGTTTTCTATCCATAGATGATATACACCGGAAATATGGGCAGTACATTGAAATGGATGCTCGTTATTATAGAAGACTCGGCAGCGGGAATGAAGCTTTTGCTCCTTAGTGAAGGTGTAAGCGTTCTTTTCATAGGCATCGTTACAGATAATGAACTCGCTGCTTTGACTACTGACTTTCCTGAGTGTTAATTAACTGGTATTCTGTCTGCAGACTGACAGAAGATATACGAACCGGCCCGCTATCCACTAGAAACCGATACGAGGCACAATTAGTAATTAACTAAAATGCTCAGCCATGGAAATGTTGTTTTTGTCGTAAAAAACTTTGTAAGGTTATCCAAAGTCATAAGAACAGAGTGTACACCGAGAAAATCTGGTTACACGGCTTCGTTATGTAATGTTTGAATGCAAAGGTTACCTCTAATGAGAAAAAACAGATTGAAAAGTCTAGAAAAAATGTTTTAGATAATAGTATTTGTGGGATTACCTTTGGTGAATGTTCCTTTTAAGGGAACGTATCTCGTCATTGTTACTACAGTTCCCTCTGTGCAATTACACAAGTTCCTTAAAGATATAGGAGGCACTGTCTGCCACAATAGGTAAAAAAAATAGATAGGAGGCACTGTCTGCCACAATAGGTACCAAAAATAGATAGGAGGCACTGTCTGCCAAAATAGGTACCAAAAATAGATAGGAGGCACTGTATACCACAATAGGTAACAAAAAGGGATAGGAGGCACTGCCTGCCACAATAGGTACCAAAAAGATATATTCTGCCACAATAGGTACCAAAAAGATATATTCTGCCACAATAGGTACCAAAAGGATATAGGAGGCACTGTCTGCCACAATAGGTACCAAAAAAGGATAGGAGGCACTGTGTGCCACAATAGGTACCAAAAAAGGATAGGAGGCACTGTGTGCTACAATAGGTACCAAAATGGCATAGGAGGCACTGTGTACCACAATAAGTACCAAAAAGAGATAGGAGGCCCTGTCTGCCACAAAAGGTACCAAAAATAGATAGGAGGCACTGTCTGCCACAATAGGTACCAAAAAGGGATAGGAGGCACTGTCTGCCACAATAGGTACCAAAAAGGGATAGGAGGCACTGTCTGCCACAATAGGTACCAAAAATAGATAGGAGGCACTGTCTGCCACAATAGGTACCAAAAAGAGATAGGAGGCACTGTCTGCCACAACAGGTACCAAAAAGATATATTCTGCCACAATAGGTACCAAAAAGATATATTCTGCCACAATAGGTACCAAAAGGATATAGGAGGCACTGTCTGCCACAATAGGTACCAAAAAGGGATAGGAGGCACTGTGTGCCACAATAGGTACCAAAAAAGGATAGGAGGCACTGTGTGCTACAATAGGTACCAAAATGGCATAGGAGGCACTGTGTGCCACAATAGGTACAAAAAAGGCATAGGAGGCACTCTCTGCCACAATAAGTACCAAAAAGAGATAAGAGGCCCTGTCTGCCACAATAGGTACCAAAAAGGGATAGGAGGCACTGTCTGCCACAATAGGTACCAAAAAGGATAGGAGGTACTGTCTGCCACAATAGGTACCAAAAAGGGATAGGAGGCACTGTCTACCACAATAGATACCAGAAAGAGATAGGAGGCACTGTCTACCACAATAGGTACCAAAAAGGGATAGGAGGCACTGTCTGCCACAATAAGTACCAAAAAGAGATAGGATGCCCTGTCTGCCACAAAAGGTACCAAAAATAAATAGGAGGCACTGTCTGCCACAATAGGTACCAAAAAGGGATAGGAGGCACTGTCTGCCACAATAGGTACCAAAAAGGGATAGGAGGCACTGTCTGCCACAATAGGTACCAAAAATAGATAGGAGGCACTGTCTGCCACAATAGGTACCAAAAAGAGATAGGAGGCACTGTCTGCCACAACAGGTACCAAAAAGATATATTCTGCCACAATAGGTACCAAAAAGATATATTCTGCCACAATAGGTACCAAAAGGATATAGGAGGCACTGTCTGCCACAATAGGTACCAAAAAGGGATAGGAGGCACTGTGTGCCACAATAGGTACCAAAAAAGGATAGGAGGCACTGTGTGCTACAATAGGTACCAAAATGGCATAGGAGGCACTGTGTGCCACAATAGGTACAAAAAAGGCATAGGAGGCACTCTCTGCCACAATAAGTACCAAAAAGAGATAAGAGGCCCTGTCTGCCACAATAGGTACCAAAAAGGGATAGGAGGCACTGTCTGCCACAATAGGTACCAAAAAGGATAGGAGGTACTGTCTGCCACAATAGGTACCAAAAAGGGATAGGAGGCACTGTCTACCACAATAGATACCAGAAAGAGATAGGAGGCACTGTCTACCACAATAGGTACCAAAAACAGATAAGGGGCACTGTCTACCACAATAGGTACCAAAAAGGGATAGGAGGCACTGTCTGCCACAAAAGGTACCAAAAAGGGATAGGAGTCACTGTCTGCCACAATAGGTACCAAAAAGGGATAGAAGGCACTGTCTGCCACAATCTTAAAAAGAGATATGAGGCACTGTCTGCCACAATAGATACCAAAAAGAGATAGGAGGCACTGTGTGCCACAATAAGTACCAAAAAGAAGCTAGGAGGCACTGTCTACCATAATAGGTACCAAAAAGAGATAGAAGGCACTGTCTGCCACAATAAGTACCAAAAAGATATAGGAGGCACTGTCTGCCACAATAGGTATCAAAAAGAAAATAGGAGGCACTGTCTACCACAATAGGTACCAAAAAGAAGCTAAGAGGCACTGTCTACCATAATAGGTACCAAAAAGAGATAGAAGGCACTGTCTGCCACAATAAGTACCAAAAAGATATAGGAGGCACTGTCTGACACAATAGGCACCAAAAAGAGATAGAAGGCACTGTCTGCCACAATAGGTACCAAAAAGAGATAGGAGGCACTGTCTGCCACAATAGGTACCAAAAAGAGATAGGAGGCACTGTCTGCCACAATAGGTACCAAAAAGGGATAGGAGGCACTGTCTACTACAATAGGTACCAAAAAGAGATAGGAGGCACTGTCTGCCACAATAGGTACCAAAAAGGGATAGGAGGCACTGTCTGCCACAATAGATACCAAAAAGAAGCTAGGAGGCACTGTCTACCATAATAGGTACCAAAAAGAGATAGAAGGCACTGTCTGCCACAATAAGTACCAAAAAGATATAGGAGGCACTGTCTGCCACAATAGGTATCAAAAAGAAAATAGGAGGCACTGTCTACCACAATAGGTACCAAAAAGAAGCTAAGAGGCACTGTCTACCATAATAGGTACCAAAAAGAGATAGAAGGCACTGTCTGCCACAATAAGTACCAAAAAGATATAGGAGGCACTGTCTGACACAATAGGCACCAAAAAGAGATAGAAGGCACTGTCTGCCACAATAGGTACCAAAAAGAGATAGGAGGCACTGTCTGCCACAATAGGTACCAAAAAGAGATAGGAGGCACTGTCTGCTACAATAGGTCCTACAAACAGATAGGAGGCACTGTCTACCACAATAGGTACCAAAAAGGGATAGGAGGCACTGTCTACCACAATAAGTACCAAAAAGAGATAGGAGGCACTGTCTGCCACAATAGGTACCAAAAAGGGATAGGAGGCACTGTCTGCCACAATAGGTACCAAAAAGGGATAGGAGGCACTGTCTACTACAATAGGTACCAAAAAGAGATAGGAGGCACTGTCTGCCACAATAGGTACCAAAAAGGGATAGGAGGCACTGTCTACTACAATAGGTACCAAAAAGAGATAGGAGGCACTGTCTGCCACAATAGGTACCAAAAAGGGATAGGAGGCACTGTCTGCCACAAAAGGTACCAAAAAGGGATAGGAGGCACTGTCTGCCACAATAGGTACCAAAAAGAGATAGGGGGCACTGTCTACTACAATAGGTACTACAAACAGATAGGAGGCACTGTCTACCACAATAAGTACCAAAAAGAGATAGGAGGCACTGTCTGCCACAATAGGTACCAAAAAGGGATAGGAGGCACTGTCTACCACAATAGATACCAGAAAGAGATAGGAGGCACTGTCTACCACAATAGGTACCAAAAACAGATAAGGGGCACTGTCTACCACAATAGGTACCAAAAAGGGATAGGAGGCACTGTCTGCCACAATAAGTACCAAAAAGAGATAGGAGGCCCTGTCTGCCACAAAAGGTACCAAAAATAGATAGGAGGCACTGTCTGCCACAATAGGTACCAAAAAAGGATAGGAGGCACTGTCTGCCACAATAGGTACCAAAAAGGGATAGGAGGCACTGTCTGCCACAATAGGTACCAAAAATAGATAGGAGGCACTGTCTGCCACAATAGGTACCAAAAAGAGATAGGAGGCACTGTCTGCCACAACAGGTACCAAAAATATATATTCTGCCACAATAGGTACCAAAAGGATATAGGAGGCACTGTCTGCCACAATAGGTACCAAAAAGGGATAGGAGGCACTGTGTGCCACAATAGGTACCAAAAAAGGATAGGAGGCACTGTGTGCTACAATAGGTACCAAAATGGCATAGGAGGCACTATCTACTACAATAGGTACAAAAAAGGCATAGGAGGCACTGTCTACCACAATAGGTACAAAAAAGGCATAGGAGGCACTCTCTGCCACAATAAGTACCAAAAAGAGATAAGAGGCCCTGTCTGCCACAATAGGTACCAAAAAGGGATAGGAGGCACTGTCTGCCACAATAGGTACCAAAAAGGATAGGAGGTACTGTCTGCCACAATAGGTACCAAAAAGGGATAGGAGGCACTGTCTACCACAATAGATACCAGAAAGAGATAGGAGGCACTGTCTACCACAATAGGTACCAAAAACAGATAAGGGGCACTGTCTACCACAATAGGTACCAAAAAGGGATAGGAGGCACTGTCTGCCACAAAAGGTACCAAAAAGGGATAGGAGTCACTGTCTGCCACAATAGGTACCAAAAAGGGATAGAAGGCACTGTCTGCCACAATCTTAAAAAGAGATATGAGGCACTGTCTGCCACAATAGATACCAAAAAGAGATAGGAGGCACTGTGTGCCACAATAAGTACCAAAAAGAAGCTAGGAGGCACTGTCTACCATAATAGGTACCAAAAAGAGATAGAAGGCACTGTCTGCCACAATAAGTACCAAAAAGATATAGGAGGCACTGTCTGCCACAATAGGTATCAAAAAGAAAATAGGAGGCACTGTCTACCACAATAGGTACCAAAAAGAAGCTAAGAGGCACTGTCTACCATAATAGGTACCAAAAAGAGATAGAAGGCACTGTCTGCCACAATAAGTACCAAAAAGATATAGGAGGCACTGTCTGACACAATAGGCACCAAAAAGAGATAGAAGGCACTGTCTGCCACAATAGGTACCAAAAAGAGATAGGAGGCACTGTCTGCCACAATAGGTACCAAAAAGAGATAGGAGGCACTGTCTGCCACAATAGGTACCAAAAAGGGATAGGAGGCACTGTCTACTACAATAGGTACCAAAAAGAGATAGGAGGCACTGTCTGCCACAATAGGTACCAAAAAGGGATAGGAGGCACTGTCTGCCACAATAGATACCAAAAAGAAGCTAGGAGGCACTGTCTACCATAATAGGTACCAAAAAGAGATAGAAGGCACTGTCTGCCACAATAAGTACCAAAAAGATATAGGAGGCACTGTCTGCCACAATAGGTATCAAAAAGAAAATAGGAGGCACTGTCTACCACAATAGGTACCAAAAAGAAGCTAAGAGGCACTGTCTACCATAATAGGTACCAAAAAGAGATAGAAGGCACTGTCTGCCACAATAAGTACCAAAAAGATATAGGAGGCACTGTCTGACACAATAGGCACCAAAAAGAGATAGAAGGCACTGTCTGCCACAATAGGTACCAAAAAGAGATAGGAGGCACTGTCTGCCACAATAGGTACCAAAAAGAGATAGGAGGCACTGTCTGCTACAATAGGTCCTACAAACAGATAGGAGGCACTGTCTACCACAATAGGTACCAAAAAGGGATAGGAGGCACTGTCTACCACAATAAGTACCAAAAAGAGATAGGAGGCACTGTCTGCCACAATAGGTACCAAAAAGGGATAGGAGGCACTGTCTGCCACAATAGGTACCAAAAAGGGATAGGAGGCACTGTCTACTACAATAGGTACCAAAAAGAGATAGGAGGCACTGTCTGCCACAATAGGTACCAAAAAGGGATAGGAGGCACTGTCTACTACAATAGGTACCAAAAAGAGATAGGAGGCACTGTCTGCCACAATAGGTACCAAAAAGGGATAGGAGGCACTGTCTGCCACAAAAGGTACCAAAAAGGGATAGGAGGCACTGTCTGCCACAATAGGTACCAAAAAGAGATAGGGGGCACTGTCTACTACAATAGGTACTACAAACAGATAGGAGGCACTGTCTACCACAATAAGTACCAAAAAGAGATAGGAGGCACTGTCTGCCACAATAGGTACCAAAAAGGGATAGGAGGCACTGTCTACCACAATAGATACCAGAAAGAGATAGGAGGCACTGTCTACCACAATAGGTACCAAAAACAGATAAGGGGCACTGTCTACCACAATAGGTACCAAAAAGGGATAGGAGGCACTGTCTGCCACAATAAGTACCAAAAAGAGATAGGAGGCCCTGTCTGCCACAAAAGGTACCAAAAATAGATAGGAGGCACTGTCTGCCACAATAGGTACCAAAAAAGGATAGGAGGCACTGTCTGCCACAATAGGTACCAAAAAGGGATAGGAGGCACTGTCTGCCACAATAGGTACCAAAAATAGATAGGAGGCACTGTCTGCCACAATAGGTACCAAAAAGAGATAGGAGGCACTGTCTGCCACAACAGGTACCAAAAAGATATATTCTGCCACAATAGGTACCAAAAGGATATAGGAGGCACTGTCTGCCACAATAGGTACCAAAAAGGGATAGGAGGCACTGTGTGCCACAATAGGTACCAAAAAAGGATAGGAGGCACTGTGTGCTACAATAGGTACCAAAATGGCATAGGAGGCACTGTCTACTACAATAGGTACAAAAAAGGCATAGGAGGCACTGTCTACCACAATAGGTACAAAAAAGGCATAGGAGGCACTCTCTGCCACAATAAGTACCAAAAAGAGATAAGAGGCCCTGTCTGCCACAATAGGTACCAAAAAGGGATAGGAGGCACTGTCTGCCACAATAGGTACCAAAAAGGATAGGAGGTACTGTCTGCCACAATAGGTACCAAAAAGGGATAGGAGGCACTGTCTACCACAATAGATACCAGAAAGAGATAGGAGGCACTGTCTACCACAATAGGTACCAAAAACAGATAAGGGGCACTGTCTACCACAATAGGTACCAAAAAGGGATAGGAGGCACTGTCTGCCACAAAAGGTACCAAAAAGGGATAGGAGTCACTGTCTGCCACAATAGGTACCAAAAAGGGATAGAAGGCACTGTCTGCCACAATCTTAAAAAGAGATATGAGGCACTGTCTGCCACAATAGATACCAAAAAGAGATAGGAGGCACTGTCTGCCACAATAGGTATCAAAAAGAAAATAGGAGGCACTGTCTACCACAATAGGTACCAAAAAGAAGCTAGGAGGCACTGTCTGCCACAATAAGTACCAAAAAGATATAGGAGGCACTGTCTGACACAATAGGCACCAAAAAGAGATAGAAGGCACTGTCTGCCACAATAGGTACCAAAAAGAGATAGGAGGCACTGTCTGCCACAATAGGTACCAAAAAGAGATAGGAGGCACTGTCTACCACAATAGGTACCAAAAAGGGATAGGAGGCACTTTCTACCACAATAAGTACCAAAAAGAGATATGAGTCACTGTCTGCCACAATAGGTACCAAAAAGAGATAGGAGGCACTGTCTGCCACAATAGGTACCAAAAAGGGATAGGAGGCACTGTCTGCCACAATAGGTACCAAAAAGGGATAGGAGGCACTGTCTACTACAATAGGTACCAAAAAGAGATAGGAGGCACTGTCTGCCACAATAGGTACCAAAAAGGGATAGGAGGCACTGTCTGCCACAAAAGGTACCAAAAAGGGATAGGAGGCACTGTCTGCCACAATAGGTACCAAAAAGAGATAGAAGGCACTGTCTACTACAATAGGTACCAAAAAGAGATAGGAGGCACTGTCTGCCACAATAGGTACCAAAAAGGGATAGGAGGCACTGTCTGCCACAATAGGTACCAAAAAGGGATAGGAGGCACTGTCTGCCACAATAGATACCAAAAAGAAGCTAGGAGGCACTGTCTACCATAATAGGTACCAAAAAGAGATAGAAGGCACTGTCTGCCACAATAAGTACCAAAAAGATATAGGAGGCACTGTCTGCCACAATAGGTATCAAAAAGAAAATAGGAGGCACTGTCTACCACAATAGGTACCAAAAAGAAGCTAAGAGGCACTGTCTACCATAATAGGTACCAAAAAGAGATAGAAGGCACTGTCTGCCACAATAAGTACCAAAAAGATATAGGAGGCACTGTCTGACACAATAGGCACCAAAAAGAGATAGAAGGCACTGTCTGCCACAATAGGTACCAAAAAGAGATAGGAGGCACTGTCTGCCACAATAGGTACCAAAAAGAGATAGGAGGCACTGTCTGCTACAATAGGTCCTACAAACAGATAGGAGGCACTGTCTACCACAATAGGTACCAAAAAGGGATAGGAGGCACTGTCTACCACAATAAGTACCAAAAAGAGATAGGAGTCACTGTCTGCCACAATAGGTACCAAAAAGAGATAGGAGGCACTGTCTGCCACAATAGGTACCAAAAAGGGATAGGAGGCACTGTCTGCCACAATAGGTACCAAAAAGGGATAGGAGGCACTGTCTACTACAATAGGTACCAAAAAGAGATAGGAGGCACTGTCTGCCACAATAGGTACCAAAAAGGGATAGGAGGCACTGTCTACTACAATAGGTACCAAAAAGAGATAGGAGGCACTGTCTGCCACAATAGGTACCAAAAAGGGATAGGAGGCACTGTCTGCCACAAAAGGTACCAAAAAGGGATAGGAGGCACTGTCTGCCACAATAGGTACCAAAAAGAGATAGGGGGCACTGTCTACTACAATAGGTACTACAAACAGATAGGAGGCACTGTCTACCACAATAAGTACCAAAAAGAGATAGGAGGCACTGTCTGCCACAATAGGTACCAAAAAGGGATAGGAGGCACTGTCTACCACAATAGATACCAGAAAGAGATAGGAGGCACTGTCTACCACAATAGGTACCAAAAACAGATAAGGGGCACTGTCTACCACAATAGGTACCAAAAAGGGATAGGAGGCACTGTCTGCCACAATAAGTACCAAAAAGAGATAGGAGGCCCTGTCTGCCACAAAAGGTACCAAAAATAGATAGGAGGCACTGTCTGCCACAATAGGTACCAAAAAGGGATAGGAGGCACTGTCTGCCACAATAGGTACCAAAAAGGGATAGGAGGCACTGTCTGCCACAATAGGTACCAAAAATAGATAGGAGGCACTGTCTGCCACAATAGGTACCAAAAAGAGATAGGAGGCACTGTCTGCCACAACAGGTACCAAAAAGATATATTCTGCCACAATAGGTACCAAAAGGATATAGGAGGCACTGTCTGCCACAATAGGTACCAAAAAGGGATAGGAGGCACTGTGTGCCACAATAGGTACCAAAAAAGGATAGGAGGCACTGTGTGCTACAATAGGTACCAAAATGGCATAGGAGGCACTGTCTACTACAATAGGTACAAAAAAGGCATAGGAGGCACTGTCTACCACAATAGGTACAAAAAAGGCATAGGAGGCACTCTCTGCCACAATTAGTACCAAAAAGAGATAAGAGGCCCTGTCTGCCACAATAGGTACCAAAAAGGGATAGGAGGCACTGTCTGCCACAATAGGTACCAAAAAGGATAGGAGGTACTGTCTGCCACAATAGGTACCAAAAAGGGATAGGAGGCACTGTCTACCACAATAGATACCAGAAAGAGATAGGAGGCACTGTCTACCACAATAGGTACCAAAAACAGATAAGGGGCACTGTCTACCACAATAGGTACCAAAAAGGGATAGGAGGCACTGTCTGCCACAAAAGGTACCAAAAAGGGATAGGAGTCACTGTCTGCCACAATAGGTACCAAAAAGGGATAGAAGGCACTGTCTGCCACAATCTTAAAAAGAGATATGAGGCACTGTCTGCCACAATAGATACCAAAAAGAGATAGGAGGCACTGTCTGCCACAATAGGTATCAAAAAGAAAATAGGAGGCACTGTCTACCACAATAGGTACCAAAAATAAGCTAGGAGGCACTGTCTGCCACAATAAGTACCAAAAAGATATAGGAGGCACTGTCTGACACAATAGGCACCAAAAAGAGATAGAAGGCACTGTCTGCCACAATAGGTACCAAAAAGAGATAGGAGGCACTGTCTGCCACAATAGGTACCAAAAAGAGATAGGAGGCACTGTCTACCACAATAGGTACCAAAAAGGGATAGGAGGCACTTTCTACCACAATAAGTACCAAAAAGAGATATGAGTCACTGTCTGCCACAATAGGTACCAAAAAGAGATAGGAGGCACTGTCTGCCACAATAGGTACCAAAAAGGGATAGGAGGCACTGTCTGCCACAATAGGTACCAAAAAGGGATAGGAGGCACTGTCTACTACAATAGGTACCAAAAAGAGATAGGAGGCACTGTCTGCCACAATAGGTACCAAAAAGGGATAGGAGGCACTGTCTGCCACAAAAGGTACCAAAAAGGGATAGGAGGCACTGTCTGCCACAATAGGTACCAAAAAGAGATAGGGGGCACTGTCTACTACAATAGGTATCAAAAAGAGATAGGGGGCACTGTCTACTACAATAGGTACTACAAACAGATAGGAGGCACTGTCTACCACAATAAGTACCAAAAAGAGATAGGAGGCACTGTCTGCCACAATAGGTACCAAAAAGGGATAGGAGGCACTGTCTGCCACAAAAGGTACCAAAAAGAGATAGGAGGCACTGTCTACTACAATAGGTACCAAAAAGAGATAGGAGGCACTGTCTACTACAATAGGTACCAAAAAGAGATAGGAGGCACTGTCTGCCACAATAGGTACCAAAAAGGGATAGGAGGCACTGTCTGCCACAAAAGGTACCAAAAAGGGATAGGAGGCACTGTCTGCCACAATAGGTACCAAAAAGAGATAGGGGGCACTGTCTACTACAATAGGTACTACAAACAGATAGGAGGCACTGTCTACCACAATAAGTACCAAAAAGAGATAGGAGGCACTGTCTGCCACAATAGGTACCAAAAAGGGATAGGAGGCACTGTCTACCACAATAGGTACCAAAAAGGGATAGGAGGCACTGTCTGCCACAATAGGTACCAGAAAGAGATAGGAGGCACTGTCTACCACAATAGGTACCAAAAAGAGATAGAAGGCACTGTCTACCACAATAGGTACCAAAAAGAGATAGGAGGCACTGTCTACCACAATAGGTACCAAAAATGGATAAGAGGCACTGTATACCACAATAGGTACCAAAAAGGGATAGGAGGCACTGTCTGCCACAATAGGTACCAAAAAGAGATAGGAGGCACTGTCTACTACAATAGGTACTACAAACAGATAGGAGGCACTGTCTACCACAATAAGTACCAAAAAGAGATAGGAGGCACTGTCTGCTACAGTAGGTACCAAAAAGGGATAGGAGGCACTGTCTGCCACAATAGGTACCAAAAAGAGATAGGAGGCACTGTCTGCCACAATAAGTACCAAAAAGGGATAGGAGGCACTGTCTGCCACAAAAGGTACCAGAAAGAGATAGGAGGCACTGTCTACCACAATAGGTACCAAAAAGAGATAGAAGGCACTGTCTACCACAATAGGTACCAAAAAGAGATAGGAGGCACTGTCTGCCACAATAGGTACCAAAAAGAGATAGGGGGCACTGTCTACTACAATAGGTACTATAAACAGATAGGAGGCACTGTCTACCACAATAGGTACCAAAAAGGGATAGGAGGCACTGTCTGCCACAATAGATACCAGAAAGAGATAGGAGGCACTGTCTACCACAATAGGTACCAAAAAGAGATAGGAGGCACTGTCTACCACAATAGGTACCAAAAAGAGATAGAAGGCACTGTCTACCACAATAGGTACCAAAAAGAGATAGGAGGCACTGTCTACCACAATAGGTACAAAAAATGGATAAGGGGCACTGTATACCACAATAGGCACTGTCTGTCCCAAGAGGTCAAGAGGTACCAAGCAGGGGTAGGGGGCACTGTGTGACACAATATATCACAGAAGGTCATTGCTTGGTGGGAGAACTGAACTTTCTGAGAAATGTCTAAATGTTTTAAATTCTTCTAATATTTTGCTTGATCATACATACAGATAAGCTAGAGCTGATTAAGAAAACCCTGTCAATGGTCAGAACCAGTTAAAATGTCCAATTTTGTCATTGTTTATTGTAAACTTCACCTTTTTAGAACTAATATATCCTACAAACAAGAATGCCACAAATTTAATTATTTGTTAAACAGCTTAAAATACACAATTAATGTATCTTATGCCTGCTTTACACGCTTCAATAAATCTTTCAATCCGTCGTCGGGGTCAAGTTGTAAGTGACGCACATCCGGCATCATTCGTGAGGTATTTGCGTGTGACACCTACGTGCAATCAAGATTGAACGAAAATACGGTGATCGCATACACGTCGTTTATTCCTCATACATTGGACGTTTTGTTGTATGAACCTAGTCAATTGTAACGTGTGACATCCCTCATTCGATTTTGGTGTCTGAGGCTATGTGCGCAGGTGTGCGCTCTGCACCGCAGCTTAAAAAGGTCCGCTTCAGAGCGCAGCTGAAAAGCTGCGTTCTGAAGCGCCTCACAATGTCTGTCATTCACTAATCTCTGTCAGTCGGTCACTATCTCTGTCCTTCTCTCTCTGTCCATGTTAGTCTATCCCTCTTACCCCCTCTCTCATACTCACCGATCTCCGATCCCCGGCCCGGCACTGCACGGCGTTCACACTGCTCCGGTGGCTTTTACTGTTTTGAAAAAGCCGGCCGCCCATTAAACAATCTCGTATTCCCT
Source organism: Anomaloglossus baeobatrachus (assembly GCF_048569485.1). Taxonomy (NCBI): domain Eukaryota; kingdom Metazoa; phylum Chordata; class Amphibia; order Anura; family Aromobatidae; genus Anomaloglossus; species Anomaloglossus baeobatrachus. The sequence goes on along the minus strand of NC_134353.1, from coordinate 42,980,471 downwards.
GCTTTCCCCGCCCACCGGCGCCTATGATTGGTTACAGTGAGACACGCCCCCACGCTGAGTGACAGGTGTCACACTGCACCCAATCACAGCAGCCGGTGGGCGTGTCTATACTGTGCAGTGAAATAAATAATTAAATAATTAAAAAAAACGGCGTGCGGTCCCCCCCAATTTTAAAACCAGCCAGATAAAGCCATACGGCTGAAGGCTGGTATTCTCAGGATGGGGAGCTCCACGTTATGGGGAGCCCCCTAGCCTAACAATATCAGCCAACAGCCGCCCAGAATTGCCGCATACATTAGATGCGACAGTTCTGGGACTGTACCCGGCTCTTCCCGATTTGCCCTGGTGCGTTGGCAAATCGGCGTAATAAGGAGTTAATGGCAGCCCATAGCTGCCAATAAGTCCTAGATTAATCATGTCAGGCGTCTATGAGACACCTTCCATGATTAATCTGTAAATTACAGTAAATAAACACACACACGCCCGAAAAAATCCTTTATTATAAATAAAAAACACAAACATATACCCTGGTTAACCACTTTAATCAGCCCCAAAAAGCCCTCCATGTTCGGCGTACTCCAGGATGGTCCAGCGTCGCATCCAGCGCTGCTGCATGGAGGTGACCGGAGCTGCAGCAGACACAGCCGCTCCGGTCACATCCACACAGCAAATGAAGACAGCTGCGCGATCAGCTGAGCTGTCACTGAGGTTACCCGCTGTCACTGGATCCAGCGGTGGATGCAGCGGTGGCCACGGGTAACCTCAGTGACAGCTCAGCTGATCGCGCGGCTGTCTTCAGTTGCTGCGTGGAGGTGACAGGAGCGGCGGTGTCTTCTGCAGCTCCGGTCACCTCCATGCAGCAGAGCTGGATGCGACGCTGGACCATCCTGGATTACGCCGGACAAGGAGGGCTTTTTGGGGCTGATTAAAGTGGTTAACCAGGGTATATGTTTGTGTTTTTTATTTATAATAAAGGATTTTTTTCGGGTGTGTGTGTTTATTTACTGTAATTTACAGATTAATCATGGAGGGTGTCTCATAGACGCCTGACATGATTAATCTAGGACTTATTGGCAGCTATGGGCCAATAACTCCTTATTACCCCGATTTGCCAACGCACCAGGGCAAATCGGGAAGAGCTGGGTACAGTCCCAGAACTGTCGCATCTAATGTATGCGGCAATTCTGGGCGGCTGCTGACTGATATTGTTAGGCTGGGGGGCTCCCCATAACGTGGAGCTCCCCATCCTGAGAATACCAGCCTTCAGCCGTATGGCTTTATCTGGCTGGTTTTAAAATTGGGGGGGACCGCACGCCGTTTTTTTAAATTAATTAATTATTTGTTTCACTACACAGTATAGACACGCCCACCGGCTGCTGTGATTGGGTGCAGTGTGACACCTGTCACTCAGCGTGGGGGCGTGTCTCACTGTAACCAATCATAGGCGCCAGTGGGCGGGAAAAGCAGGGAATACGAGATTGTTTAATGGGCGGCCGGCTTTTTCAAAACAGTAAAAGCCGCCGGAGCAGTGTGAATGCCGTGCAGCGCCGGGGATTGGTGAGTATGAGAGAGGGCTGCTAACTTCAGTAACTTAGGAGATTAGCGGTCACCGGTGAGTCCTTCACTGGTGACCGCTAATCAGGGCGCGACACAGACAGAGCCGCAGCATGACAATGAAGTCGGGTGAAGTTCACCCGAGTTCATTCTGACAGTGCGGCTCTGTCTGTGTCTGCTGTCATCGGCCATTCACCGCTGCTACATGGCTGTCTGTGTCTGCTGTCAGCGGCCATGTAGCAGAGCTGAATGGCAGATGACATAGTAAAAACGCATCCCTACACATTACACACGCTTGGCAAGTCAATAAATAAAAAAAAAAAAAAAAAGGGTGCCCAATGCATACGTCACGGAACACATGATCTAAAGGATCGCACATAAAATTGATCAATTTAACATAGACTACTAACGCACGTGTGACAGCAAATGAACGACCTACGTGCAATCTCATTCAATCGCATATGCGACCAGGGCGTGTCACATCGCATACAAGATCGCATACCTAATTGTAAGGTGAAAAGCAGGCTTTACACACACACACACACACACATACACACACACACACACACACACACATACACACACACACATACACACACACACATACACACACACACACATACACACATACACACACACATACACACACACACATACACACACACACACATACACACACACACATACACACACACACATACACACACACACACATACACACACACACACACACACACACATACACACACACACACACACACACACATACACACACACACACATACACACACACACACACACACACACACATACACACACACACATACACACACACACATACACACACATACACACACACACATACACACACACACATACACACACACACACATACACACACACACATACACACACACACACACACACATTCCAAGGAAATATTGAGCACAAATAGAGCAGATGGAGGTGGGGTAAAAAAAACCCCAAAAAATAAACAAAACAAAATTGATAACAATAATAACATAAATATTCAATGGATATAAAAAACAATAGTTAATAATTCTCGAACGTGATTCTAGACACTGAACCCCAGATAAGTGTGGCGCCCCAGAACCTGGTCGCTACAACAGCATTGCCCCTCCAAAGGGTTAATGCTGAGCCTGGAGGTAATTGGGAGGTCTATTGGCCAGTAAGTTTAACATCTAACGCAGTTCCTCCCTCAGGCCAGCAGGGGGAGCTCTGAACCTGGAGTACCAGGGAGCATTCCTTAAGTCTGACCTGAGGGAGGGGTTAGTGTTCAGTCTGTGGAAAGAAAGCAGAGAGTGCAGACGCAGAGTGTGCTGTCCTGCGGACTGGGGCATGGAGCTGGAGTAGCTTGGCCCAGTGAAGCAGGAGGAGCAGAGAGGCAGAGAAGAGACTCGGACATCGGAGTCTGTGGTTGCCAGGGTGTAAAATCCTTCCCTGGTAGCCGAATCCAGAGGGCAGGAGAGCTGCAAGCACCTGGCCCAGAAGCAATCTGAAGGTACAGCTGCATCCCAAGGGCCCGGTGTGGACTCCAGCAGAGAAGCACCAGAGAGGGCCTGCGCAGCCTACCACACAGAAAAAGGGACGAACCACCGGTCCCAGTAGCAAGAGGGCCATTGCCAATCCAGAGAGCAGGGTCCTATAACAGTAAGGAAAGAACAGGAGTAGGCCTCATACTCATCTGGCCAAAAAGATACCTCAGTTACTTCCAGGCCGGCCGGAGCCCTCAACCACCTGTAACGGTCTCCCAGGACTAACCATTTGCAAAGTAAAAGAGGAGAAGGTAAAGAGACTGTTGTTTGTGTCCGGTCCTTTCACCGCCTGTCGGCCCTGCACTACACCTTACACCATAGACTCTCACGAGCACCAACAGTGTCCCCGGGGCACCGCTCCACCTGTGGGGAGCAGTACCACCATTGCTGCCATTCCATCACCCCGGAGGCCTCATACAGCAGCGGCGGCTTAATAGCCGCAAACCACAGGTGGCGTCACGACAAATATAAACTTTATTCACCCCAAGTCACCACCCATATTAATTGACACCCACCAGGGCCACGGAGCCGGGCCCCGCCACCACTGACGACCCCCGGACTAGCCCGGCCCGGCACCGGGTGTCCCATAGCCCTGGGGTGGGCGAGTCATAAGCAAATGAGAACTCAAACTTTGATGCTGTAAAATGGCTGTATAATGGTCATAGTAAGTGATAGGGGGCTGCAAAAAGAACAAAATGGGAGAGCAGGACAATTGCCTTGCAAGCAAATGAGGCTAGGGAATAAATAAAACTAAAAAAATGTCGTGGCATTGCCCATATTTTTGATAATGAGAAAAGGTAAAGCAGAGCAGAAAGGTGCATGGATATTTGACCCTTCCCAACCTGAAAATTGCAACCTGCAGCCACCCCAGAAGTGGTGCTTCCATGTGTCAATTCTGGCTTTTTGACCGACTCTTCCCAATTGCTCTGGTGAGGTTGCAATAGGGGTTATACTTTTTAGATTGACATCAGGTGTGAATTGACAGTTGGCATCAAGCCCAGGAGTTAGTAATGGAAAGGTATCTATAAGATACCACGCATTACAAACCCAACAAGTGTAGAGTTGAAGAAAACACACACACATAAGGAGAAAAAAATTGTTTACTTGAATAAAGATCCCCAACCCTCCATTTATAAATGTATTAATTAAAAATAAATCCTGTAGGTTCCGACATAATCCAAAGAGCAGTATTCCACAATATCCATCGATCTATGGAGCCTCGTTCTGAGAAGGTCAATAGGTCACTGCCGGTCAGCAGCAGACCGGAAAGTCTCATGATTAAAGTTAATCCACGGACCATCAGAATCCCTGACTAAGGAAAGCTTCTGTTTTGGTCTGTGTCTTTTTTCCATTGTTGTGACGTCCCATATACTGGTGAAGGAAGGAACCCGAATTGTAAAGATTGGAGTTCATACTGAACACCAGGCATCCAGGTCCCGGACCCGTACACAGACATTTACCTATTAAATCAGGACATACTTGCCAGTGTCCACGGGGACATCTGTTGCTCTGCTTTCATGTCTACTCATTACATCTCATGCATATTCACTGCTTCCCCCACTCACTGTCTGTGACAGCATCTGTCATTGGCTGCAGTTAGAATGCCGGCTTGGATGCATCTATGATTGGTTGCCCTCAAAGATGCTGTCTGAGTTCCTTAATGGAGTGTAAAAATAAATATATCAATTAAAAAAGCCAAAGGTTGCCCCATATATTGATACCCATGTCAGATAAAGCAGACGGCTACAGGCTGCAGCCCCCTGCTGTGCACATTATCTTGGCTGCCTTTCTTGGCAAAAAACGTGGTGTTCTGCCAGGAGATGCAGGACTCAATGAGTTCACCTGAGGTGAGGTCACTGAGTTCAATCAGTTCACCTGAGTTGCTTTTACTTGTGGTCACAAGTGGGATATCATGGGAACCTCCAGCTGTGACTACAGGCAAACTCACAGCTGCTCAGTCAGTGCCTGCCTAAATACGGAGCAGGCGATCATGTTCTCCAATGTGCACGCGCATTGCGACTTCACTATATAGAAGAGCTGGGATTGTCATGGAACATCTTATTGTGGATTACATCGGACCTGGCTGTTTTGCGGGTTAATAAATTGGAGAAAGAGGGTGTTTTTTTTAAATAAAGAATTTTTCTCTCTTGTGTTTATTTCTTTTAACTTACAGAATTAGTAATGAAGGGGATCTAATAGATCCCTCCGCATTACTAATCCAGGGCTTAGTAGCTACTGTGATTTTTGACAAATCACAGCTGTCATGAACCCTTTATATTACCCCAATTGCGAACCCACCATGGCAATCGTTATGAGCTGGGTAAAGCGCCAGAATTTTTGCATCTAATGAATGCGACAATTCTGGGTGGCTGCGGTCTGCTATTATTAAGCTGTGGGGTGTCCAATAAACATCTCCCCAGGCTGAGAATGCCAGCCACCAGCTATTGGCTTTATCTTGGCTGGGTATGAAAATTGGGGGGGGGACCATATATCATTTTTTTAAATTATTTATTTAAACAATTTAAAAAATGTTGAATGGTTTCCTTTGTATTTTGATACACTATGAAGATAACGGACACGGCTGGGGGCTGCAGCCTTTAGGGGTCTACTTGATCTGTGCTGGGTATCAATATACAGGTGACCCTACATCTTATTTTTATTTATTTATTTTCACACTACTATAGAGAAGCAGACAGCGTGTGCGATTCCAACCAATCACAGATGCTGTCACAGCGGGTGGGGGCACAGTCTAACTACAAACAATCAAAGATGCCGGGACTAATGGTGGGCAGGGGAAGCACTGAAGATGCATGAGAGCTAATGATCGGAACTGGAACCAGTGTTACAGCTGTGAGGAAGGTTGGTAAGTATAACTGTCCTGCTTTACTCCTTATTTTCTTTCTTTTGCAGCCCCCTAGCCCTTACTAACACCATTTCATAACACATAAGTTTGGGTCCCTTAAACTTATAGTGAGTTCGGCTGCCAATTCAGATTTTTTTTTTTAGTCTGTGCTGGTTCATCAAACCCAAATATCCATAGGTTTGCTCATTACTAGTCCCGTAGGATGGTTCCAGGGAGTGATTTTGGCCGGGAAGCACGTCACTTCCTGTCATTTTACTCCATATAACACTAAATGGGAGATGTGTATATGTCGCGCCCAGGGATATGAGGTACTTGGTTCTGGCCAGTGTCTCTCTTGGGAATGTCACGGTTGATGGCCGTTACCCGGTTCTGTGCCCTGGGCCATTTTTGTAATGGGGATATTTACAGGGGATTGTTGAATAAAGTTTATATGTGATGCCACTTGCGGTGTTGCGGCTAAGTGTAGGGAGCCGCCGCTGCAGAATGTCTCTACTGGGGCTGGTAGTATTGGCAGCTAGTATGGTAATCCCTCTGCAAGTAGGGTTTTTCCCCAGCGGGTGTATGGTGCAGTGGGTGTTGGAAGAAGGTAGTCCACACAGGTATTCAGTGCAACTGGTTTACTCACTTTCTGAAGATGTTAACTGGTTGCCTAAGGCCGGCTGGTTTTGCCTCCAGGTCCCCTTCGTTCCAGTGCCAGTGAAGTAATCTGGTTCCTTCTTCCCCTGCACCTGTCTCTGGTAAGTGGAACACTGGGGGTCCCCGTTCTGTGGATTGTCCACTTCTGACGGTAGCGTGAACCCTGTGGGGTTGGAGTCTCTGGTCCTGTTCCCGGTTGTCCCTTTGCTACTGAGTCTTCGGATTCTTTAGGGTCAGCAAGGTCCTTGATGGTCCCCTTGCTGTGCAGGTGTTAACAGGTCGGCTTGAAGCTCTTTCCTGTTCTAGGGTCCTGTACCTTGCTGGTGCGTAGTTCCGGGAGTACTCCACCGTACTCCACCAGCAACCACTTCTCCTGGGTACCAGGTCACTGTCAACCTGAGTCAGGGAGTCACTTCACTTTCACCTTCACCCTTCTGCTGTCAACTCTCAACTGACTACTCTCCACAGTCTGCCCCTCCCACCTGGTCAACAAGTGGACTGGAGTGGCTCCAACTCTAGGCGGCCATCCATTGGTCTGACCCTAGCCCTGTGCCATTGTATGGGGGAATGTTGGGGAAAACTGGGATTACCTGTTTTTTTGTTAGTACCGGCACTGGAATTCTGGGTCCTTAAGGGGGTAGGCCCTGCATCCTGATGGGAATACAGAACCTTGTAACACCCTGATGGTGTCAGGGGCGCTACATATACTTTTTAAGGAAAATTATTTAATTATTGGATTTTGATTTAAATCACAATGATGAACTGACAAGCTAATGGATATACTTTTTTAAGAAGACCTATCTAAAGCTTTGCATCACTCTAATTTATATATTAATTATCTGACTTCACTTTGCAGTATTTAGTTTATTAATTGTTCAAATAGATCTAAATGCATAAATAATATTCAGAACATTTTCGATTGCATTTCAGGGACATATGGGATCTATTGTACGTACTGCAATTGGGAACTCCTAATAGAAGCGACCAATAAATTCTAACAATTAATTACAGGAAAAAAAAAATAATTAAAAGGAAAAAAAATATTCTCAAGAAAAAAGTACTAATTTTTATTTACAAGATCATTCTTGAGCAATGTAACCGATACAACAAATTCTGACAAAATATTTTGTAAAATTTCATAGAAATGAATTATTAATATTACTCACTAGTAAGAACACCCTGACGCTTTATTTCTAACTCTTCCAGGCAGATTCTCACCTCAGATCTCAGCATCTACATGAGGTGACACATGTTTAGGTCTGCAAAAAATATATACAGTATATAAAACAGAGGAAAAGAACAAAACAGATTTTAAAAATTTCTGAAAGTGATAATTATATTAATTTTTCAGCAATATTTCACATGATATTTTTAGACCCAGTGTTACTTTTTCCATATCATATTGATTGTGGTGGTTTTTAGTAAGAGAAGCATATTTGATGCCCTGGCAAAACCAGGTAGTCACAAATAGGCCCCCGCATAACACCGTTCCCTCACCTAGGAAACACACAGCCGACCTGAAACCCCAGTCACCCCCCCTTAGGGAAAGATAGTGTGGCGCCCCTGACCTGGTCAGGCACCACTGAGTACTGCACCCATGCTGGGGACAGTACAATACAGGTAATCCAGATGGCTGACAGGGGTGTGGAACACAGGCGCATAGTGACCAGGTCTCACACATGTACCCATGAGAGGACCCCTGGGGATCCCAGGAGGGGGCAAAGCCTTCACCTTCACTGGAATAGTGGAGGGGGTAGAGCCTCCATCTCCTCTCAAGGGGTGTGGTAAGAGAGTCTGGTTGCTAGGTGGCGTAGGCAAGAACAGGAGAGGAGGGGCAGTGAGCCAGTTCAGTGTAGAGTCCAGGGAGCTCAAGTGAGGAGCAGATCCCTGGAGCTGTGCAATCTGACAGCGTCCGCGCAGTGGCTATTGACGGGGGAGAACGGTCAACTAGGAGTGCTGCCTGAAAGCCAGCTTCAGCTAGGGAGTGCAACGGAGTGGGAAGTAAGGAGACTGCTAGAGAGCACCAGGCCCAACCGGGCGGCAGATCCCGAAGCGGGGATAGATTCAACTTTCTTCTGCTAAACCTGCCGGTGTGGGGCTCTTAAAGCCCACACCACAACACTACAAAAGCCGCAGCCACGTAACCACAAGTTAGGGCCCATAGGTCATAGGAGGCAAGAGGCTGGAGTGGCCTGGTCCAGGGAACAAGCACACGGCAAAACAAGAAGGGGAGAGAGGCTTGGAGCATCTTCCCTGGGTGACCCCCATAGGGACTCAAAGTCGGGGTTACCCCAAACCACCAAGGGCTAAGGAAGGCGAGTCAGTAGTCACCCTCATAAAGTCAGCCTGAAGGATACCTGGTTCCCATCTGGTTCATCCCAGCTACGCCCGGGTTACTCACCCTGCCACCTGAAGTGAGTAAAAACCCTGAAAGACATTCTGCCTGTGTGGTCATTCTGCGACTTGTGGTACTACAAACCCACACCGGGCCCTGGGGCTTGCCTCACTCTCAGGAGGCTATTCCAACTAACTGCACATACCATCAGCCCCAGGCGACCCTCAACCTGCAGTGGCGGTCACTACTGGCCGCAATACTGAGAGTGGCGTCACGATCAAAACCGAAGATTCCCTACCTGTGACCAGCACCAGCTACGTGGAGTCCCTGAAGGTATGCACCGATACAACACCTGCGGGGCTTCACATCTGGCGTCACGAACAGGATAAGGACTAGACCTGTTCAGACAGGTGACCATGTGCCTGGGCGGTCCGCTTGAAAAATTGGAAGCGCCGCCATATTGCCACCATGAAAAGCGCGCTGAAAAACAACAGCAGCCCGCGCTGGAAGAAGTTACCGCCCACGAAGAGGTGTGGCTACCCAGAGATCCCCTGCAGAGTTCTGACCTTGCCGGCTATGAGAGCGGAAGCGTCCAGAAACGGCGAGAGAGAAGGGAAGCCACAAACCTGCTGCTGCGGAGAGCAGAAATGGAGTCCAGACGCGGATACCCAGAGCCAGGCTCTGCTGCCTGGTGGTGCCGGGAGCTTGCCCTCTTCTGTGATCAGCTGGAGGCCAGGATTATGCGACGGCTCTATGAGGAACGCAAGGAGCTTCTAGAGAAGGCTGCAGCGGTCCGGATCTATGAGGAGAGAGCCGCGCGGAGCCTGCCGGATCGAGTGGCGACGACGATTCAGACCCCGATGGGTGAGTCCGGTGTTGCCCCGGCTAGAACAAGAGCCCCGACCCTAGCTGCTACGACCGCGGTCCCAGATGCGGTGCGGCGACGCTGAGTGAGGCCGCAGCCACGCTAGGTGCGGCCCGCCAAGCCCAGGCCGCTGCGGCGATGCCCCGCCTGTCCCGCAGGGCTCCGACCACCACGGCAGTGCTCATCCGTGCTGCAGGTGTGACGCTGACCCAGGCTGCCACCCTGCTGAACCCGGTCCGCCAAGACCCCAACGCAGCAGCGACGCTCGTCCGCGCCGCAAGTGATATGCTGAACCAGGCCGCAGCCCCGCCGGGTGCGGCCCGCCAAGCTCCGATCACTGCAGCGACGCCCGGCTCAGCCTGCACGGACCCCATCGAGGCTGCGACGCCAAGTGAGACCGCGGCTGCAGTGTCCAGTCCGGCCCGCCAGGAACCGGCCGCGACAGAAACGCCAATTCAGGCCGCCGCCATGCCAGGCGCGGCCCGCCAAGACCAGGCCGCCGCAGCGATGCCCTGCCCGGCCCGCCAAGACCAGGCCGCCGCAGCGATGCCCTGCCCGGCCCGCCAAGACCAGGCCGCCGCCATGACAGGCGCGGCCCGCCAAGAAGAGAAGACTACCTCATCATTTTCCCCGGCCTGCAAGGCCAGAGCAGACATTGCTCCCCAGTCCACGGAGGTCCCTGACAGGAAGCCTATGCTGGGAGAGGACTCCACCTACTGGCAGCTGAGGGCTGACATGGAGGCCAAGTTTCCGAAGTGGTTGGTGGATCAGTACGTGCGCCCCCCGCGCACCCCCAAGGAGATTCAGGCAATCCCTGCAGCCGCGCCAAAGAGTCCCCCACCTGGGCCTGCCGAAGAGCATCCCTCCCCGGCGCTGCCACCGACAGAGTGCCAAGAAGAACTAAGGGGGAGAGGAGGCCAGGAAGCAGAAGGGCTGACTCCGACGCCAACCGCAGCAGACCCCTACCCAGAGCCGGAGATGCTGCCCTATTCCCGCTGGGAGGAGGAAGACTTGACACCGTCAGCAGATGAAGATCAACCCAAAGACCTCACCTGGGAGCCCACAGGCATGAACCCAGCCCGCAAGACACGGCGCAGCAGAGCAAAGTATCCTCCAACACCACAGTCTCCAGAGCAGAGAGAGGTCACAGCCAGAGACCTGGAGGAGAAAAGGTGCCTAAGAAGGTCTAAAGCCCAGGCCAGAGGACCCCTTTACAGAGGAGTAGTAGAGGACTTCAACTTGAAAAGCGGATACGGCTTTATTGTAGTAAAAGGAATAAAAGAGGGCATATTTGTGAATCGGAGAGATGTTCAAGCCCACCTGCCCAGAGGACATTCAGGCAGAAATTTGAAAATTGGAGACCTAGTACAGTTCACCATGCATGAAGGCGAAAGAGGATTGTATGCGCTTGATGTAGCACCATGTCCCAAACAGGAAAGACAAGAAAGACAAGAAAGAAAAGACAGAGATAAAGAACCAGATGTAGAAACAGACGAAGACCAAGAAAGGAAAGACAAAGATCCTACAGATGAAACAACCACGGACGACGACGGAGAGCAAGAAAGTCACAGGTGCCGGTGCCCTACATGCCCACGCCCTGGTGAAATGGAGGAGTAGAGTAGAGAGAAGTAAAGAAATACAGCAAGTTACCAGTTGAAGTTTTGACAAGTTTTGTTTGCAACGTTTAAGAAATGCGCCCACAAAAACTATTGTGAGAAAACCATAAACCTTAAGGCTATGAACTTGCTATAGCCACAAACTCTCGCAGTGTAAATAGTTACACCAGTGGCACCACCACCAGGGCCAGCCTGTTTAGGGGCTTGGCTCGTCTGCAACCAGGGGGGCCCGTCCGTAGAAAAGGGCCTTGGCTCACCTGCGACCAGAGAGCACGCCTGTTTATGGGGCCTTGGCTCACCACCACAAAGAGGGTACCTGGTCAGCACCAACTGTGGAGGCCGCCTCTGCATCCTGCCAGAAGAGGCTGAAGGCGCGGATCCACCAGGCCAGGTATACCCTGAAACCACCAGCCCATGAAAGCCGCCTCTACATCCTGCCAGAAGTGGCTGAAGCCGCGGCCAACGGGAGAGGAAGATTGGAGGAAAGGTCTGGGGAAACGGATGGCCCAGACCTGGTTACCAACAGGACCGGTGACCTGCCTCCTGAGAGGGTTTTGGGTGGGTTAACGGACTTGTGGGTGGAGGGTGGTGATGTACGATAACTGGTGATCTTAAAATGTTTTACCATGTTTTAATGTTTTATGCATTTTAAAATGTTGTCTTGCAGCCCGAGGACGTGCTGGTGATAACTAAGGGGGAATGTGGCGCCCCTGACCTGGTCAGGCACCACTGAGTACTGCACCCATGCTGGGGACAGTACAATACAGGTAATCCAGATGGCTGACAGGGGTGTGGAACACAGGCGCATAGTGACCAGGTCTCACACATGTACCCATGAGAGGACCCCTGGGGATCCCAGGAGGGGGCAAGCCTTCACCTTCACTGGAATAGTGGAGGGGGTAGAGCCTCCATCTCCTCTCAAGGGGTGTGGTAAGAGAGTCTGGTTGCTAGGTGGCGTAGGCAAGAACAGGAGAGGAGGGGCAGTGAGCCAGTTCAGTGTAGAGTCCAGGGAGCTCAAGTGAGGAGCAGATCCCTGGAGCTGTGCAATCTGACAGCGTCCGCGCAGTGGCTATTGACGGGGGAGAACGGTCAACTAGGAGTGCTGCCTGAAAGCCAGCTTCAGCTAGGGAGTGCAACAGAGTGGGAAGTAAGGAGACTGCTAGAGAGCACCAGGCCCAACCGGGCGGCAGATCCCGAAGCGGGGATAGATTCAACTTTCTTCTGCTAAACCTGCCGGTGTGGGGCTCTTAAAGCCCACACCACAACACTACAAAAGCCGCAGCCACGTAACCACAAGTTAGGGCCCATAGGTCATAGGAGGCAAGAGGCTGGAGTGGCCTGGTCCAGGGAACAAGCACACGGCAAAACAAGAAGGGGAGAGAGGCTTGGAGCATCTTCCCTGGGTGACCCCCATAGGGACTCAAAGTCGGGGTTACCCCAAACCACCAAGGGCTAAGGAAGGCGAGTCAGTAGTCACCCTCATAAAGTCAGCCTGAAGGATACCTGGTTCCCATCTGGTTCATCCCAGCTACGCCCGGGTTACTCACCCTGCCACCTGAAGTGAGTAAAAACCCTGAAAGACATTCTGCCTGTGTGGTCATTCTGCGACTTGTGGTACTACAAACCCACACCGGGCCCTGGGGCTTGCCTCACTCTCAGGAGGCTATTCCAACTAACTGCACATACCATCAGCCCCAGGCGACCCTCAACCTGCAGTGGCGGTCACTACTGGCCGCAATACTGAGAGTGGCGTCACGATCAAACAAGAAGATTTCCTACCAGTGACGGAGATCCAGCAACGTGGAGTCCCCGAAGGTAATGCACCGACACCGACACCACACCTGTGGGGCTTCACAATAGACACACCAGTGGGTGTGACCAGGCAGTTGGGACATGCCCACCTAGGGGTCTAGACAGCGCAGGGTGGGAAAACAAGCAGATTAAGTTTGGAGTTCAAGTTGAGAGGAGCTGGGGCTAGGTGTAGCTCCAGCGGAGGAAGTTCAAGTTGAACGGTGCCACGATTGGAGCCCAGGTGAATGGCTAGGTGGCAGATGGTGGTCTCAGTCAGCAGGAGATGGAAAGACGGCTCGGCAGAACTAAGGTTCTGTCCCACCCAAAGTCCCTCATACAAGACAACAGCCCACCAATAGGGATAGGAAGTCACCGCCAGGGCCCATAGATCCCAAGGGCCAGCGTCTGCGGGCACGGCTCCTTAGGATACATCCAGCCGGGAGCGGACTCCTGAGTTCCAGACTAGAAAGTCCACCTTACACAAAGACAGTGTAGAGGAAAAGGATAGAGACCACCAGCCCAGGTGGGGGATCCGAATGCAACCGGCCATGGCGCCGGCCACCATCACCTTGGTTTACCAGAGATGTGATTCATTGACTGTGAGTAATCAAGTACCCCCTTGCCGTCGCTATACTCTGCACAAGACGCTGGGTCCCGGGGTAGCCATCCCTACCCACAGAGGGGTTAACATCTAGCTGCCACAACATTTCCCCTTGGTGCCCCATAACCGCAATGGTGGTGTTCCACCTCACCACACACCGTGGGTGGCGTCACAAACCTAATACGGCCTAGCCCGTACATTTACATCCCCCCCTTTTTATCCGGCGTGGCCGCGAGACCCCCGGGTCCGGATACCCTCGAGCCACCACCCCAGAAGGCCCAGATCCAAGCAGCGCCGGCTGCTGGCACGAGAGCGGCATACATACTACGGGATTGAAAGTTTGTCATGCAATTTTTTCCCGCACCATACACAGTACAAAGGGTATTGACTAATGATGAGCTAGCGTTTGTCTCGATAGAGCTGTGCTCGAGTACTCTCGGAGCTCAACCAAGTATTGCGAGTGATCCAAAATTTAATCCGTGAAACAATAACCACAACGCACATGCTAGTTTCACTGCATGTTGTGTGCAGGCACCCAAGGGAGAGTCTCTGAATGGCTCTCCCAGGACATAAAACAACCGACCTGAAATTCTCTGTTGATGGCTGACTGTATGTGGGCAGAGCCCCGAACAGGCCGATCATTGACTCTCCATAATGCTTGTTACTTGCGTTGAGCTCATTCAAGAGTCTAACCTGCTCAAATCGTGTAATGAGTATTTGAGCATTTTAGTGCTCACCCATCATTAGTATTGGCAAGTCACTTTTTGCCCATATGACCTATTCTGAAATTGAAAGATCACAAATTAAGATGGGATGAATTGTCCACAACAGCCATTTAATTAAATATGTACAAACATAAATAACAATCCAATGACCAATTAATTGGTCATAGATTCTCCCAAGCTAGAATAAACCTGAACTAAAAGATCAATTAAATTTTATGTGGTGGTCCTCAAAGAAATAGCTACTTCACCCACAGCCCACAGACACCTATTAAGTAACCTAATATTTTGCCAAAAAACACTCCCTGTGGTCCCCTTATCCCTCAATGTTCCCATGTTCACCATTGAGTCCACTTGGGAGTCCTAAACCTTGAAGGCTCCACTGCAATCATCTACCATCAACCACATCAGTCAACTTCCCACAGCAACACAAACATAAATGTTTTGACTCCTGAAACATTTAGGACCCTCCACTCCTTCAGAGCTAGCTCAACATCCTTCTGGATAGCAAAATATCATATATCAATTATAACAGGGTTCAAATGAAGCCTATCATATTTCCAAAATTCTCTTGTCCCCAATTCTGACTCTGAAGAAAAAAACGTCATTGCCTCATTCCCCCACAAAAATTGGAATATCACCCTTTTTACCCTATTCCACCCCTTTCCACTGACCTATTCTTTCACCATACTTTACTTAGAACATTGGCCAACCACAACATGACCACCCTCGGAAACATTGTCCACAGTCAACAAAAACAATTTTATATCCCTTGCTAACACATGCCCAAATTATTGCCTCCAACATGCATCAGAACACATTGGGAGCACTGTCCCATCCATCTCCAGAAACTTGTCCCACATGTAAAATCATTTTGAAATTAGCTCCTCAACCTAACAAACAAATGCAGCGCCATAACCTCCACTGTTGCCAAGACCAAACAGAGGCAAAAATTCCTAACGCAGGAGATAGGGAGATAAATCCCTCCCTCCCCTCCACAGCACCGGCCCTCCCCTCTGCAACTGTTGTCTGATCGCACGATCGGACCATAGTCGCATGACACTCAGCTCTTAAAAGAAGGGGAGGAAAATTGAACAAAAATGAAATGTGGAAAATTGCCTGGGGATGAAGGGGTTAAAAATGTCCCCATTATTCTCTTAGTACACCCCATAGATTAATGATGCCATATTTCCGGCAAAGCACAAGAAGCTCTGTGTAATACTCGGGGCTAATGTCCACTGCCAATTTGCATAAGGTTTGTTGCTTTATTAATTTAGAAGACCTAAAGTATAGTAGCAAACTGCAGCTCATAAGCATTAGTGCAAAATTTGTATCTGGGCTCCCACTTACTGTAATTTTTATTACTAGTTAGCGATGATTAAATTTTTCTTAACAAATCAATTTTGCTACTATTTTCCCCTACATTTTTTAATCTTCATAGTTTCATGGTTTTTAAGGTTGAAGGGAGACTCGAAGGGCGGCTTTGCACGTTGCAACATCGCACGTGCGATGTCGGTGGGGTCAAATCGAAAGTGACGCACATCCGGCATCACTTGCGATGTCGCAATGTGTAAAACCTTTTTGATACGATGAACGAGCGCAAAAGCGTCGTTATCGTATCATCGGTGGGTGCATACTCATACATTTTCATAATGCCGGTGCTGTGACAGGTACGATGTTGTTCCTCGTTCCTGCAGCAGCACACATCGCTGTGTATGAAGCCGCAGGAACGAGGAACATCAGCCTACCTGCCTCCCGGCTGCTATGAGACGGACGGAGGTGGGCGGGATGTTTACATCCTGCTAATCTCCGCCCCTCCGCTGCTATTGGCCGCCTGCCGTGTGACATCGCTGTGACGCCGCACGACCCGCCCCCTTAGAAAGGAGGCGGGTCACCGGCCAGAGCGACGTCACAGGGGCAGGTGAGTGCATGTGAAGCTGGCGTAGCGATAATATTCGCTACGCCAGCTATTACACGATATCGCACCTGCGACGGGGGCGGTGACTATCGCTGCAGCATCGCAAGCATCGGCTTGCGATGTCGCAGCGTGCAAAGCCCGCCTAAGTCTATCTAGTTCAACCCGTAGCCTAACATGTTGATCCAGAGGAAGGCAAAAAAAACCAGTGTGTCAAACAAGCTCCAATAGGGAAAAAAATTCCTTCCTGACTCCACATCCGGCAATCAGACTAGTTCCCTGGACCAACACCCTGTCATAAAATCTAATATACATAACTGGTAATATTAAATTTTTCAAGAAAGGCGTCCAGGCTCTGCTTAAATGTTAGTAGTGAATCACTCATTACAACATCATGCGGCAGAGAGTTCCATAGTCTCACTGCTCGTACAGTAAAGAATCCTCGTCTGTGATTATGATTAAACCTTCTTTCCTCAAGACGTAGCGGATGCCCCCGTGTTCCAGTCGCAGGCCTAGGTGTAAAAAGATCTTTGGAAAGGTCTCTGTACTGTCCCCTCATATATTTATATATTGTGATTAGATCCCCCCTAAGCCTTCGTTTTTCCAAACTAAATAACCCCAAGTTTAATAACCTGTCTTGGTATTGCAGCCCACCCATTCCTCTAATAATCTTGGTCGCTCTTCTATCTACCTGTAAGTTTATGCTATTTATAACCTTCTATACTTTTGCTATCAAGAAAAGCATCCATTCCTCTCTTAAATTCATTCAGTGAGTTGGCCATCACCACTTCCCCAGGAAGAGAGTTCCAGAGCCTCACTGCTCTTACCGTGAAGAACCCTCTTCTATGCTGATGTAGGAATTTTCTTTCCTCCAATCGAAGAGAATGCCCCCTTGTTCTTGTCATAGTCCTTAGTACAAACAGATCATGGGAGAGATCTCTGTACTGCCCTCTGATATATTTGTACATATTTATTAGGTCTCCTCTAAGTCTTCTCTTTTCTAGAGGAGTAAATAGACCTAATTTTGATAACCTTTCTGTGTATTGTAATGCACCCACTCCATTTATTATTTTAGTAGCCCGCCTCTGAACCCTTTCAAGTTCAGTAATGTCTTTCTTGAGCACCGGCGCACAAAATTGCACACAATTCTCCAAGTGTGGTCTGACGAGTGATTTTTACAGAGGTAGAATGATGTTTTCATCTCGTGTCCCCAGACCTCTTCTAATGCACGCCATCACCCTATTTGCTTTGGTGGCTGCTGCCTGACACATCCGGCCGCATTAACGATGCCGTTGCGTGTGACACCGATAAGCGATTTTGCATCGTTGCAAAAACGTGCAAAATCGCTAATCGGCGACATGGGGGTCCATTCTTAAAAATCGTTACTGCAGCAGTAACGAAGTTGTTCCTCGTTCCTGCGGCAGCACACATCGCTGCGTGTGACGCCGCAGGAACGAGGAAGCTCCCCTTACCTGCCTCCCGGCCGCTATGAGGAAGGAAGGAGGTGGGCGGGATGTTACGTCCCGCTCATCTCCGCCCCTCCGCTGCTATTGAGCGGCGGTTCAGTGACGCTTCAGTGACGTCGCTGTGACGCCGCACGGACCGCCCCCTTAGAAAGGAGGCAGTTCGCCCGTCACAGCGACGTCGCCGGACAGGTAAGTATGTGTGACGGCTGTTGTGCGGCACGGGCAGCGATTTGCCCATGTCGCGCAACAGATGGGGGCGGGTACCCACACTAGCGATATCGGGACCGATATCGCAGTGTGTAAAGTAGCCTTAAGATGCCTAAGTCTTTTTCCATGTCTGATTTCCCCAGCAGTTTCCCATTTAGTAAGTGATCGTAGTATCTGTTTCTCCTTCCCATATGCATAACCTTACACTTATCTGTGTTAAACCTCATTTGCCATTTTTCAGCCCAATTCTCCAATTTACTCAAATCCTTCTGTAGTTACAGACTGTCCTCGTTTGTGTTAACTACCTTACATAGTTTTGTATCATCTGCAAATACTGATATTTTACTCTGTAAACCATCCACCAGATCATTAACAAATATATTAAATAGTAGAGGTCCCAGTACAGACCCCTGTGGTACCCCACTAGTAACCCTGGCCCAATCTGAGTATGCGCCATTAATAACCACTCTTTGTTTTCTATCACTAAGCCAGCTACCTACCCATCTACACACATTTTCCCCGAGCCCAAGCTTTCTCATTTTACTTATCAGTCTTTTATGTGGGAAAGTGTCAAATGCTTTACTAAAGTCAAGATAAATGACATCCAATGATTCTCCTCAGTCCATGTGAGAGCTTACATCCTCATAGAAGCTGATCAGGTTAGTTTGACAGGAGCGATCCTTCATAAATCCATGTTGATATGGAGTTAAAGAATTATTAACATTGAGACATTCCATAATAGTATCCCTTAAAAACCATTCAAACATTTTACCCACAACAGATGTTAAGCTTACCGGCCTATAGTTTCCAGGTTCCCTTTTACACCCTTTTTTGAATATTGGTACCACATTTGCTAGCCGCCAATCCAGTGGAACAGACCCAGTTTCTAAAGAATCCAAATTTTTGGAGATTCTATTTGTGCAAATATAGCAAAATTAAGGCCAGCAAACTTTAATTTTGCTGCATTTTAAGGGCAAAGAATAGGTAAAAATACCCCCAAAAACTATTATACACCCCTCCTTCTTGCCCTCACCATATCCCACCGAGGAGTTCACAGTCCTGGAGGCGGTAAAACAGACATGTGCCCATCCCCCACACCTCGGCTGAGGTTGCGCCGGGTTGTCGCTGCAGGGAGGCGTCCCAGGCCAAGTCACCGCGGGACCTTCCACCCAGATCACCAGCAGTGGGCAGTGTCCAAAAGGTCTCGCGGGGCCCGACCCGTGCGCCAGAGCTCGCAGCAGCACCGTACTGGGATGGGGAGGCGACACCGCTGGGCCCGGAGATTGCCGAACGGGAGAAGAAGAAGGCAGAGATGGTGGCCCGGACAATCCGGGAGAAGGAGAGCCTGAGGCAAGCGACCTTCCGTGTCCGGGGCCCCCTGTATGAAGGACAGGTGAGGCGGTTTGATGTCCGCCGGGGCTATGGCTTCATATACGAACCGGGCCTGGAGGCCGAAGTATTCATAGCCCGGCGGGATGTTAATGCACACCTGCCGGAGGAGCACCCAGGCTGTAACCTGATGCCGGGCGACTTGGTACAGTACACCCGGCACTGTGGGGAGAGGGGGTGGTTTGCGCTGGATGCAAAGTTGAGGGGTAGCCAGGAGGCCCGTGTGTGCACCGCGCTCCCTCCCCCAAGTGATGCCGAGGACTCCGAGTAAGGGCAGCGGAATTCCGTTGTCATCGTCCCCTGTTGGGACCACCAGAGTGCTGTTTAAAGTTTTGGAAGATGAATGATAAGTAAATATTCTATCAATGAAGTTCACCTGATTCGCTGCTGATTTAAACCGGTGGTTGCCGGCAACTGGTCCCCGTTGGGACTCCCTTCACCATTTTGCATAAGGAACTCCTTATGAACAGGCCCGAGAACTAGCAGGGCAACCATAAACTAGTAGCATGTAAATAATGTTGTTGTGGCTTCTACCGTTACCGCCTCCGGAGAGGCAGATTGGAGGAAGGGCCCGCAGTGAAGCAGGCTGGGGCCCAGCCACCACCGGAACCGGTGGCGATCCTCTGGGGGTTTCAGGGGTCCCCCATGGACGTGGGTCCCCTGAAAAGGACAGAACCCGCTCGGGCAACTTGTGCAGGTCTGGGGTCAAGGGGTGCTGCCTGTTTGCTTAGGGGCAGCATCAGGGCCAGGTTGCTTGGGTGGGAGAGAGCGGAAGCCGTAACCGTTACGCAACGTTTAAGTAAGAGTACCTCCCGATGTGGGAAGATGTTATTATAAATGTATTCTGTTTTACCGTTTTTCTATTTTTCAGTTAGTGAAAATAAAACCGGTGATGGACGGGCAGCCCGCGGACGGTCTGCGTTTAACTAAGGGGGAATGTGGTGCCCTGGACAAGCCAGGGGCAACAGAGAAAAACATCAACACACCCCACACTCCCAGCAGGCACACCGAGGTCAGACATAAAACCCTTGTTGCCTTCCTCCAGGGGCTGATGTCCACACCAGGGGGTGGGCCAGGCGGTTGGTCCCGCCCACCGAGGAGTTCACAGTCCTGGAGGCGGGAAAACAGACAGAGTTTTTAGGTGAAAGAGAGAGGAAGGAAAGTGGTAGTGGAGCAACTATCTGACAGCGTCCGGGTGTGTGGCCCGGGCGGTACAGCAAGGTTGGCAGACGGTGGTGACCGTCTGCAGGAGTGGCCTATCGGAGTTTATCGTAAGAACCGTGGACGGGCGGTGGTCCGGCGGTACCGGACCGGTACACAAAGAGAAGTCAGCACCATCTGGCAGGGGCTTACGGACCCCGGCAAGGCTAGGAGTCGCCGTGAATTTGCCAAATTCGTTAGTGAAGGGAACCTCCTGGGTTTCCCAACAGCCAAGTCCCGACAGAAGGCAACAGTCTAACCAAGTGAGGGAGACACCGCCACCGCCAAGGCAACCGTTTCTCAGGGCCAGCGCCTGCGGGCAAAAGGGGCTCCTCCAGCCCATATCCAAGCTGGTGAGCGGGTTACCGGTGGAAACCCATTGGAACCATCTACCGTACATAGGTGCAGGGAAAGGCAGTCATCACCAACCTGCCGGGAGAAACAACACCGCAGCTGCCTGTGGGACCCGTCCATGTGTTTTACCGAGAACTGTGTCCTCATCATTGGCTGAGTGAGTACCACCGTGCCGTGCGGCACAGCGCAGCCCCCGCGACCCTGCACCTCACCAGGCCCTGTAACCTGCCTGCCAACCATCCCTACCCCATCACCGGGCCCCGGGACAACCAACCCCCTACCCACGGAGGGGAGAACTAACAACAAAGCTGCTCCCTGTCACCGCTCCTGGGATCCCCGTCTAGAGCAGCGGTGGTGTCACCAATATCACCACAACCGTGGGTGGCGTCACGGACAATAACCAAAACCCCCACAATCAAAATCCCCTTTTCACTCACGGGCGAGGAACGCTGCTCGAGTCCCCGGGATCCGGCCCACCGCTCGAGCCACCCCCGAGCAGCAGCCGCAGTAGCAGCGGCCGGACCCGAGCAGTGGGAGAGCGCAGCGTCCCCTCCTCCGCCCGCGACACAATCATGCATTGCTTCCCATAATACTATTTGAGGACTGGTAGGCAGTAGGATGAGTATGGAGTAATTGAAGAGCGGTGAGTATATGCACTTTTTTATCCCCTTATGGTAAGATTCGATTCACATCAAATTTTTGGGATGCACTTCAAGTTAACCTGCCACATTGAGTGAAAATACCAATTTCTCAACTCTAATACTGGTGTCTTCCTATTTGTCAGGAGGAGCCTTTAGTACCACTTAGTCATCAAGGCCTGGTGCTACTGCAGCCTCAGTGCCAACCACTGATATTCCTGTAGGGGTGGCACGGGGCAGTTGTAGTCACCGGCAGTGAAGGATCCCAGATTTTGTGCATCTCTGCAGTATCAGTCCATGCCCTGGCTATCTCCACAGTGAAAGGGGACATTTTCTGAGCTGTGTGGTGCATTGTACTCACTGGTGGGCCAGAGGCCTCGGCGGTCCCGGTCTTCTGGGCCTCTTCCAAGCAGGTTCGAGTACTTTAAGGCATCACGCAGACGCAGGGTTCTTTCCAATAACAAACAATTCTTTACTGAATAATTCTCATAATTCTTGAAGAGCAGATTCACTACGGCCATTTTGCTTCAATGTTACTGGCAGTTCACATTTTCTTATCTTTAACATTCGGTTCATGCGCTCTTGTCCCCGAAGGGGTTACCAATAGCATCCGGTGCTTCGTATATTTTGCTGGTCAACCACTTCCATTAGAGCTTCTGAGCCCCTCATTAGCTCACTCAGCTTTATTAACACAGCATAATCAAAAAGTCCTTCCGAGCAACCCTCATCCCATCCACAGGGATTTAGCTGGAAGCTATTGATGGGTCCTTCTGTGACAGTACTCCTCTGCCCAGTTTCGTCAGGACCTACTCTTCTCTTAAGAGCCCACTGACCTTCCATCGACTGAGGGGGTTTGTTGTGTATACGCCAAAGACCGGCCACCATCCTGGCCGCACGGACTTCACCCATACTTTGGGATGTAGTGAAAATAGCCCTCTCCACATTAGGGCCCAACATTTCCAGCACCGGGATTCGACCCTGTGGGTCAACCAAATTATCATTATTGGGGTCTTTGTCTACTAGTACTCACATCTCCCACAGAAGTGGCTTGCTCCTCTCCCACAGGGACTCTCCTTCTGTTTCCTGTCTTTTGACCCTTTTTACTACCTAGACTCTTCCCCCCATTAACTCATTAACTGTCCCTAGCCCGGAAAGTACCGGGAAAGCAGTTTTACACATTGCTGCCAGCCACATTGTGGCCGCATGAACACATTACACCATTATATTAACAAACTGTATATAGCACATGACTACATTTTACGCATAGTGGATTTGCATGTCTCGGGTGGCCGAGACTTGCAAGGTCTAAGGTAGTTGTGTTTTTGTGCATTTGGGCCCCATGAAGTATAGTCAATGATAAATCTTTCTTGCTGCTTTAGATGTAATCTAGAAGTATAAGACGATAGATACTGCAATACAAAATACAGATGAAGTAATTCAGCATTACGTGTAAATCATAAAACCTAAGTGAACCTAGCCAAAATTATGAGTGTAGCGGTGTAGACCTCTGTTCCCACCATGAGTAATCGGTCCCCGGGGTGGCCAGAGGGTGGGGGGGATTAGATGTCATAAAAATGATGAGCTTCATGCGTCTCAAATAAGCCGTCTCTCTGGGTTTCTGAGTGTTGGGTTATCACTGGCATTTCTCGGAGATTCAGTTCAGCTGCAGTGAAGTCTGGTAATAAAAAATGTATTTTCAATGTTCCCTCTTGCACAATTTATTGCTCAAACGAGCATGAAGCTCTGGTCGCATAGCTCTCCCTTATCTGCTGGTTTATATAGCTATCACTCATGTCTCGGGTGAGAGGGGAACAGAATTAAGAAACACCATTAGTAGTTTAATGTTATATGAAGGTCAATCAATTAAGCCAAACCTTTGCTAAAGGGAGTCATTTACCCAAAGAAAATCGTTACTGGGTTTGCACGCATTAATAAGAACTGATCATTTATAGGTGTCCTAAGGATTTAATCTGAGTGGAGCAGAGACGGGCCTAATGGAGGATGCCAAACAGTGAATTAGTGATTTATGGCACAAGGATGAGTTCATGGACCCCAAGATGACAAGCGCCCTGTGAGCAGCCCAACATAGGAAAAACATACCAATTAACAGATTATAATTAAATCCATGACATAGATATTTAGATTATATAAATTTGTAACTATGTGAACTGTGACCTGAGCAAAGTCTATGAAAAGTTGCCCTCAGCCATGTCATGACCAGAGCTGACATTGGGTGCAGGGGAGAGGGAAATTACAAATTACCTTGGGCGCCAATTCACAAAGGGGCACCCAGTGATAAGGTCACTTATATAACCAATGATTTTTTTATCCTATGGGAGTCTGAAGTAACGGAACAGGAGAAGCGAGACAGGTATTTTCATCTACACTGTGTGTGTATGTGTGTGTAGCATGGTGATTGTGTTTCTAACCTGCAGTGTATGTGTACCGCCCCGCGGCCTCGGCTGAGGCCGCTGAGCCACTCGGATCCGTGCTCGCGTTCTACGGGTGGTGGCTTGAGCCTCTCACGGACCCGGGGGTCACGTCGCTCTGCAAGGGGGGTTGGCGCTAAGCGCGGGGGATGCGGGTATTTGGTTTTGGGATGATTGTTCATGATGCCACCCACGGGTTGTGGTGATTGTGGACACCACCGCTACGGTGAAGGTACGGGGATTCCCGGGAGCGGTGTAGTGGCGCAGCTAGGTGTTGACCCCTCCGTGGGTAGGGAGATGTTGGTCCCGGGGCCCGGTTGGCGAGGACCAGGGTGCAGGACGCAGTGTTGCGGTGCAGCGCAGTGCGGTGCCTGAGGGTACTGGTGTACTCACTCTGATACAAGACACTAGAGGCACTGGTAAACCAAACGGGGTGATGAACGGGGCCCGCAGCTGGCTGCAGCTTCTCCAGTCTGGTTGGAAATGTCCGCCTTTCTCCTGCACCTGTGTATGTATCTTGACTACTGTGCCTGGGCACTGGTAGTCCGCTCCCTGGCGTATAAGTGTCGTAAGAGCCCGTTTGCCCACAGACGCTGGCCCTTTGGATCTCTGGCCTTTGACAGTGGCTCCTATCCGGACGGGTTGGCCTGTTGCCTTCAATCAGGACTTAGGTGGGAATGAACCCCTGAGGTCCAGACCTCAATCCGTTAATTTGACTATGGTGGTGGCTTATAGCCTAGTTTGGGGTCTGAGAACCCTGCCTGGTGCTCCGATATCCAGTTGGCTCCCCGGTTCGGTTCCGGCGTGCCACTACCCTGTCCCGGTCCCTTACGGTTCCACCGGTCGTATTCCCGGTCTCCTGCAGGCGGCCACTACCGCCTGCCTGCCTGACTGATCGGGGGTACTAGGCTCCAACCCAGGCCCCGCGCAGAGCTGTCCTCCTCTCACTCCTCTCTCCTAACTTCATCTCCAACACTCTGCTTGTGTTTTCCTGCCTCAGGCCAGCAGACGCCTCGAGGGGCGTGTCTATCTGCCTGACTCCACCCACCTGGTGTGCCCGTCTGACTCTGAGGGAGGCAATCAGGTCTTTGATTGACTGATGGTACCTTACTAGGGTGGGAGGTATGTGGTGTGTGTAATGACCTGTGACCCCTGGGTGTCCAGGGCGTCTCATATGCAGCATGGAGTGTGCGTATGTGTATAACATACAGTGCCATGTGTCCAGCATGGAGTGTTTTCTAACATATAGTGTGTATATACATATTGTAGCATAGAGTGTGTGTATGTGTATAATATACAGTGTCGTGTTTCCAGCATGCAGTGTTTTCTAACTGTGAGACTGTGACCGGGGTTATCTATGACGGCCGATACGTCTCGCCCCGGTTGTGCTCACTCCATGTATAGAAAGCAACTCCACTCCAGGGTTTATGCTGTTTCCCTGCAGGCTGAAAGGAGGGTTAAAAGGAAACAGGAACATGGGCGTGGGGCCTTAGTGTGAGGGAGTGAACACAACTCCCTGAGTTTCTGCCAGGGGAACACATGTATATTGTTGTTGGACTTTTGGTTTGTGTAATAAACCGTATGCTGTGACCATTGGTGCCTGGATCCCGTGTCTTCTGCCGTGCAGCCGACCACGTTATCTCACAGATGGTGGAGAATGCGGGCATGCCAGCCCGGTGAGGTGTAGCATCCATCCCTGGTGACCCGGTAGCACATGTCCTGGATTCGAGCGGCTATACTACAGCCCAAACCCGGTGACGCCATGGAGGACATACTAAAGCAGCTGGCTCAGGCTAATCCACAGCAACAACAGGCTAATGCACAGCAGAAACAGACCAACGCACACCTGCTCCGGTCGTTGGATCGTCAGCAGCAATCCTTGAAATTGCAGGAACAAAGGCACCAAGAACAGATGGTTCTCCTGGCCAAGTCGATCCGTGCCGGACCGGCAGCAACAACCCCGGGACCGGGTGATGACGGCAGCGTCCGGAAAGTGGTGAGACAAGCGTTGCAAAAGATGACCCCAGGGGATGATGTGGAAGCGTTCCTGGCGGTGTTTGAGCGGGTGGCCGAGCGGGAAAAGCTGCCGACCCCCCAGTGGGCTGAGGTATTGTCGCCCTATCTGACGGGGGAGCCCCAAAAAGCATACCTGGACCTCTGTACCGAGGACGCCATAGACTATGCGACCCTGAAAGCCGAAATACTTGCTCAGTTGGGGGTGAATACCTATGTACGGGCTCAGCGGGTAAATCAGTGGTTCTATGAGGAAGCCAAACCCGTACCCTCCCAGGCCTATGACTTGTTGCATCTGGTAAAGAAGTGGTTGCAGCCTGACACGCTGAGCCCTGCGCAAATAGTGGAAAGGGTAGTAGTTGATCGCTTTGTGCGCACTTCACCCGTCACCATTCAACGGTGGGTAGGACAGGGCGACCCAAGTACCCTGGACCAATTAGTGTGCCTGGTGGAGCGGCATGTGGCTACGCAGGACTTGATACGGGACACTGAGACTTTGCGTACCGCCCGTCGGTCCGGCCCCTCCAAGCCTAGAGTCAAGTACCCACCGCTGATGTGTCGCCCTGGGCAAGCCAGGGGACACAGGTCACAACACCACCACACCCCACACTCCAGGTAGGCACATCTGCTAACCAGAAATCCTTGTTGCCTTCCTCCAGGAGTCTGTTGATGCACACCAGGGGGTGGGCCAGGCGGTTGGCTCCGCCCACCAAGGAGCTCACAACTCTGGAGGCAGGAAGAAACCAGGCAGACAGCTCAGGAAAGCGCTTGAGAGAGGAGTCCAGTGAGGGACATGGAAGAGTGAAGCAGAAAGCCCAGGCAGGGCAAGTGTGAGGAGCTGAAGTGAGAAAGTGAACAGCTAAGTGAAAGTGGTGAAAGTAGAGAAGTGTAAAGGAGAAAAGCAAGTAAAGTGACAGAAGGAAAGAAAGCCTGAGAGCCCAGCTTTGTGTAGGGCCAGAACAGCAAGGTCAGCGACGGCGGTGACTGTCCAGAGGGGGACCGTTTGGAAGTTCCTGCAAGGACCCCGTTGGCTGTGTGCCCGGTGGTCTGGAGCAGTGTTCCGAAGGACAGTCAGCACCAGGGCAGGGGCCTCTCGGACCCCGGCAAGGCTAGGAGTCGCCAGATTTGCCAAATCCGTCAGTAAAGGGGCCGTAGATCCCCCAACAACCAAGTCCCGATTGACGGCAACAGCCCGACCATTACCGGGGAGACACCGCCACCGCCAGGGCACCAGTTTCCCCAGGGCCAGCGCCTGCGGGCAAAGTGTAGAGCTCCTCCGGCCCCGATTGCAGTCGGGGAGCGGGTAACCGGAGGGAATCCACCGCTACCATCAGACAACACAGGTGCAAGGAAGAGAGACATCACCGTCACCTACCGGGAGTGCAGGTGCAGCCGCCTGTGGGACCGTCCTACCAGCCGTTGGTTTACCGTACAAACTGTGTCCATGTCTCAGGCTGAGTGAGTACCACAGTGCCGCAAGGCACAGCGCTGCCCCCGCGTCCCTGCGCCCACCGGGCCCTACACTTTACATCTCTTCACTGGGCCCCGGGATCACCAACCCCTACCCACGGAGGGGCAACACAACACCTGGCTGCTCCGCATCACCATCCCCGGGACCCCCATACTGAGCAGCGGTGGTGCAATCACCACAACCGTGGGTGGCGTCACGAACTATAACAATCCCCACACCCAACAAACATCCCCCCTTTCACTCACGGGCGAGGAGTGTCGCTCGAGACACCCCGGGATCCGGCCCGCAGCTCGAGCCACCAGGAGCAACTGCCGGACCCGAGCAGAAGGGGTGAGCGCGGTGTGCTGACACCCTCCTCCCCGCCCGCGACAGCTTGGCGTCACGAACAGGATCTTACCGCTCTGCCGTCAGGTAGAGGTGCGCCTTGTTACCGCTGGAGGTATCCGGCAGAAAAATCTCAGAAGCCGCCATCTTTGGCGCGAAAAGTTCCCGCTCGAGCGTCTTCTCGAGCAGTAGAGGCGCGAAGGCCAAAACCCCGCCCCGAGAGAGGAGGGGCCGGAAAGAGCTAAGGGGGACGGAAACAAGATGTCTGCGCCCGACGGAGCCGCTGGAGGAGCGGTGGTCGCAGCCGCAGCGGCACCCGCGGATGGGAATGGGCCTGCCCAAGTCCCGGTTGTACCGGCGGGAGGTGCCGCGTCCCCCGCGCTTGCTCAGGTCATGCCGTTTTCCTTGCCCTATGCACCTGGAGCTGCCTGGCTACCGCAGTATGACGGGAAACCGGATGCCCTACAGGCCTTCCGGAAAAAGCTTAACCCGTTGCTAGAGCTGTACCCCCTGACTGATAAGCAACGTGCAGCGATAGTGCTAGGCCAGTTAACCGGTGCGGCGGAGCAGGAAGCGGAGACCTGGGCCGAGGGGGACCGGCTCTCTGTAGCCACCATTTTCGAGAAGTTACAGACTGCCTTCGAGACCCGGACTGAAGCTGAGCTGAGGATGCAGTTTTACCAATGCCGGCAACGAGCTGGGGATAGCATTCGGGACTATGCTCTACGTCTGCAGACCGCCCTCCGCACGCTGAGGCGGGTGAACTCTATTAATGAGGCGGATAGCAACAAGATGTTAGTGGAGCAATTTGCGCAGGGGATGAGGTCCCCTGAGGATCGTAAACAACTCCGGCTGTGGGCCCTGGAACACCCTGATGTGGACTTTGCTGTGTTAAAGGAGCGGGCTATCAAAGCACTACAGCCCCCAGCTGCTGAAGTTCTGGAACCCGTCCCGTGGCCCGTCGAGACAGCTCCTGTTATGGCGGCCTCAGCCAAACCAACCTCTGTAATGCCTGCAGCCCCGAGCAGCACAGTCGAAGAGTTGGCAGCCCAGGCCCGTCGCCTGGACGGAGACCTTGCCAAAATCCTCGCTGCACTGCAACCTCTGACCAGATCTCAGCCTCCGGCGCAGATACAGCTTGCTGACAGTCCCGAAGATGTTCCCTGGATGCAGCGGAGAAGCGCTAACAACCCGCGGAGCAGACCTCCAATCTGCTACAAGTGCCGTAAGCCGGGCCATTATTACCGACAGTGCCTGTTAAACGAGCAACCCCTGGGGCCCCGGGCCAATCCTCAGGAGTAGAACACCGTGGCCCCCCGGACTGGCGAGACCGATATGTCGGGGCCCGCCCTATCATCCCCGTGGCTGTGGACGGCATACCAGTGATGGCTCTCTTGGACACTGGATCAAAGGTAACTACCATACCGTACACGTTGTATCAGCAGTATTGGGCCACAGACGAGCTGGCGCCTCCAGACAATAGTATAAATTTGATTGCCGCTAATGGACTTCCATTGACCCAGGTGGGGTATAAACAGGTGGCTATGACAGTGGGGCAAGCTGAACTGCAACATCAGGGTATGATTGTGATCATGAATGAACCCAGTGATCATAACCCGAAAATAGTGCTGGGTACCAATGTGATGGAACACTGCATGGCTGATGTGTTGAACCTATTGCAACAGCTAGCCACCACAGCGGCGGGGAGCCGGCAGAGGGCTGTGCAGCGTGAGATCCGCGCCCTGATGTACCGCCAGCATGTAAGCTCAACCGGAGGGGAGATTGGTGGAGTGAGAGTGATGGATGTTGCTCCATTGACTGTGCCCCCTAGGAGTGAGATGATGATTTGGTGTAGGGCAGCAGTAGGGCCTCAGGGGCGTGACTACCCTGCGATGATGGAGCCCATGCCGTCCGAGCACTGGCCCACTGTAGTAGCCGCCCGAGGGGTGGTAGATGTGAAGAAAGGGAGAGTGCCCGTGAGAGTGTTGAACTGTGGGGAGGAAGAAGTCAGGCTCCCCCGGTATGCCACCATTGCCAAGCTGCTCACCCTGGACCCTCACACTATCCATGAAGCCAGTCCATCCACACTCCCACCTACCACCAGCACTTCCCCACCCCAGGGGGACACAAAGGAGTGGCACCAACAGCTACATGTAGGCACGGATGACACCCCCACACATCACTGGGCAGGGGTACACAGGGTGGTGCAGGAGTACGAACAGGTTTTTAGTAAGCACCCCCTAGACTTTGGGCAGATCAAGGGGGTCCAACACCACATTCCCACGGGTGAACATCCCCCTATCAAAGAGAGGTATAGACCTATTCCCCCTGCACATTACCAGTGTGCCAAGGATATGTTGAGGAATATGAAGGAGGCAGGGGTTATTCGGGACAGCTGTAGTCCCTGGGCCGCTCCGTTGGTACTGGTCAAGAAGAAGGATGGTACCATGCGGATGTGTGTGGACTACCGGAAGATCAACCAGATAACCCATAAAGATGCCTATCCATTGCCTCGTATTGAAGAGTCTTTGGCTGCACTAAGAACTGCAAACTACTTCTCGACCCTTGACCTCACCAGCGGATACTGGCAAGTGGCCGTGGCCCCAGAGGACCGGGAGAAGACCGCCTTCACCACCCCGATGGGGCTCTGCGAATTCAATAGCATGCCGTTTGGGCTGTGCAATGCCCCTGGGACCTTCCAACGGTTGATGGAGTGCTGTCTGGGACACTTAAACTTCGAGACCGTCCTGCTGTATTTGGATGATGTGATTGTTTATTCCCAGACGTATGAAGCCCATCTGGAGCACCTGGCCGAGGTGTTCGCGTCCCTTGCCAAGTACGGGATGAAGTTGAAGCCCTCAAAATGCCATCTGCTGAAACCCAGGGTGCAGTATCTAGGGCATGTGGTGAGTGCGGATGGTGTCGCCCCCGACCCTGAGAAGATCACTGCCATCCAGAGCTGGCCGAGACCAACCACAGTGAGGGAAGTAAGGCAGTTTCTGGGCCTGGTGGGATACTATCGGCGCTTTATAAAGGGGTACACGAAGATGGCTGCCCCCATGCAAGATCTCCTCGTGGGACAGACCAAAGGTGGAAGACCCATTGGAGCCCCACTGTCGTGGGAAGACAAGCATGAGGAGTCCTTTTGCCAGTTGAAGGCGGCCCTGACCGGAGAAGAGGTCCTGGCGTACCCTGATTATGGGCGCCCATTCATCCTCCACACGGACGCCAGTAACGTGGGGCTAGGAGCGGTCCTATCCCAGGTCCAGGATGGAAAGGAGAAGGTGATTGCCTACGCCAGCCGAAAACTCCGGCCGACCGAAAGGAACCCTGAGAACTATAGCTCTTTCAAGCTTGAGCTACTGGCGTTGGTGTGGGCTATCACAGAGCGGTTTCGGCACTATTTGGCGGCAGCAAAATTTACCGCATTCACGGACAACAATCCACTGACTCACCTGAACACGGCCAAGTTGGGCGCGCTGGAGCAGCGGTGGGTAGCCCGGTTAGCCAACTATGATTTCACCATCAAGTATCGAGCTGGTCGTGTCAACATCAATGCAGATGCACTCTCCCGGATGCCCCATTTGTCAGAAGAGGGGTGCGAGGATGACGACCTCGAGGAGATTGAGTTGCCTGCGTTCCACCAGCCGCCTACTGAGAGGGTACAAGTATGTCAGCAACGGGTGGATCTGGACCCGCGGCCCAGTCAAGAGTGGCAGGACGCCCAGGACCAAGCGCCGGCTGTCCGCCTTGTCAAGACCCTGGAGGAACAAGGTGCTATGGGAATAGACCCTGCCACTCCAGCCGAAGCCCAACGCTTGTGGAAAGAACGAAAACGGCTCTACCTACACCAAGGGAGGCTGTACCGTGAGCTGATCAACCCAAAGACCCATGAGAAAATATGCCAGTTGATCGTTCCTCAAGCTGAGGTTGCTACTGTCCTGCGGGCATACCATGATGGTGCTGGCCACTTCGGGTGGAAGAAGCTGGAGATGCTGTTGAGGGAGCGGTTCTAT
Organism: Anomaloglossus baeobatrachus; assembly: GCF_048569485.1. Taxonomy (NCBI): domain Eukaryota; kingdom Metazoa; phylum Chordata; class Amphibia; order Anura; family Aromobatidae; genus Anomaloglossus; species Anomaloglossus baeobatrachus. The sequence goes on along the minus strand of NC_134353.1, from coordinate 42,948,510 downwards.
TGGAGTGGGATGCGTGAATCGGTGGAAGCCTGGTGCCGAGAGTGCGGTCCTTGTACACTGAGGAGAAAGGACGAGACTAGCCAGAGGGCACCGTTACATCCCATCGTCACCCATCAGCCGCTGGAGCTGGTCGCCCTGGACCATGTCAAACTCACCCCTAGCCGAAGTGGGTACACCTACGCATTGACCATGGTAGACCACTACTCAAGATTTATGGTGGTAGTCCCCGTTAAGGACTTGACTGGTCGAACCGCTGCTCGAGCGTTCCAGGCCTATTTTTGCCGACCCCATGGGTACCCCGAGAAGGTGCTGACTGACCAAGGCCCGGCTTTTGAAGCAGAAGTGTTTCACGAATTCTGCCAGTTGTACGGCTGCAAGAAGATCCGGACCACTCCATACCACGCCCAAACCAACGGCATGTGCGAGAAAATGAACCACTTGGTCCTGGGGCTCCTCAAGACGCTACCGCTGGAAGAACGGAACATGTGGCCGGAAAAGTTACCCGACTTGGTCGACATGTACAATAATATCCCGTCCAGCTCGACGAAGTGCACCCCAGCGTATCTGATGAGGGCTCGGCCTGGCCGCCTGCCGGTGGATCTGGAGATGGGGTTGGAGGCTCCGGAAGCACTCCCTTCAACGGCAGAGTGGGAAAGTCGGAGGAGGGCCCAGTACCGGCAAATCCAGGAGTATGTGGAGAAAAACCTCAGTCGAAGTCGAGAACAGCAAGAGCACCGGTTCAACCAGAAGGCGCCTGCAGGTCCTTTCCAGCCAGGAGATGTGGTGCTGAAACGGAAGAGAAAAGCCCACAAACTGGATGACCAGTGGGAGCAAGTCCCTTACGTCGTACAACCCACCGAGTGGGACAATGGAAAGACCTACCAGATCAGTCGTGACCAAGGGGGCACCCTGGCCACAGTTTCTCGGGACCATCTAAAAAAATGTCCCCCAGCGTTGAAGGCAGAGGCTGAAGTACCGGTTCCTCCACCAGTGGAAAAGGCAGCAGAGGTAATCCACACTGTGATGGGTGACTTCCCAGCAAACTGGCCTACACAGAACGGCGCGGTGATACTTCCAGTGATACTGTTCCCACAACCCGTGGATGAAGAAGTAGTGGAAGCGGTTAACCGTGAGCCAGAACCAGTGCCAGTGCCCAGGGATGAACCTTTACCCAGCCCCCCTGCACCTCCGCCTGCTCCACACTATAGCAGGGAGGAGGAACCGATTGTTCCCTCTACCCCACTGTCTAACACCACTGACACCGGGCCCCGAAGGTCCACCCGTTCCAACCTAGGTAGACCCCCACTTAGGTACAGGGAGACCGTTCTATGAGTAAGAGGGGCCCGCAAATGTAAGAGTGTTGTGTGTTTGTTTAAAAGTTTGAAAGTTTGAAATGATAAATGAAATTACCGAAGAAGTCACCTGATTTGCTTGTTGATTTGCAACCGGCAGGAGCCGGCACCGTTGTCCCCGTGGGGACAGTTTAAAATGCATGGGAACTATCCATGGACAAGCCCGTGAACTTGCAGGGCACCACAAACGTTAAGTGGCTTGTAAATATGTTGGTTACCGTTACCGTTTCCGCAATGCCGCCTCAGGAGAGGCAGGTTGGAGGGAGGGCCCTGAGCAGAGCAGGCTAGGGCCCAGCCACCAAAGGAACCGGTGGCTACCCTCTGGAGGGGAAGGACAGATCCCGCTCGGGTAACTTGTGCTGGACTGTGGGTCAAGGGGTGCTGCCTGGGCTTTAGGGGCAGCATCAGGGCCAGGTTGCTTGGGTGGGAGAGAGCGGAAACCGTGACCGTAAACCGTTGCAACGTTTAAGTAAATGTGCCTCCCGTCTTGGGAAGAGTTTTGATTAAAAATGTATTTATGTTTTGCTTAACCCTGTTATCCCCTTTTTACAGAAAAATAAAACCGGTGTAGGACGGCAGCCCGCGGACGGTCTGCATTTTGCTAAGGGGGAATGTGTCGCCCTGGGCAAGCCAGGGGACACAGGTCACAACACCACCACACCCCACACTCCAGGTAGGCACATCTGCTAACCAGAAATCCTTGTTGCCTTCCTCCAGGAGTCTGTTGATGCACACCAGGGGGTGGGCCAGGCGGTTGGCTCCGCCCACCAAGGAGCTCACAACTCTGGAGGCAGGAAGAAACCAGGCAGACAGCTCAGGAAAGAGCTTGAGAGAGGAGTCCAGTGAGGGACATGGAAGAGTGAAGCAGAAAGCCCAGGCAGGGCAAGTGTGAGGAGCTGAAGTGAGAAAGTGAACAGCTAAGTGAAAGTGGTGAAAGTAGAGAAGTGTAAAGGAGAAAAGCAAGTAAAGTGACAGAAGGAAAGAAAGCCTGAGAGCCCAGCTTTGTGTAGGGCCAGAACAGCAAGGTCAGCGATGGCGGTGACTGTCCAGAGGGGGACCGTTTGGAAGTTCCTGGAAGGACCCCGTTGGCTGTGTGCCCGGTGGTCTGGAGCAGTGTTCCGAAGGACAGTCAGCACCAGGGCAGGGGCCTCTCGGACCCCGGCAAGGCTAGGAGTCGCCAGATTTGCCAAATCCGTCAGTGAAGGGGCCGTAGATCCCCCAACAACCAAGTCCCGATTGACGGCAACAGCCCGACCATTACCGGGGAGACACCGCCACCGCCAGGGCACCAAGGCACAGCGCTGCCCCCGCGTCCCTGCGCCCACCGGGCCCTACACTTTACATCTCTTCACTGGGCCCTGGGATCACCAACCCCTACCCACGGAGGGGCAACACAACACCTGGCTGCTCCGCATCACCATCCCCGGGACCCCCATACTGAGCAGCGGTGGTGCAATCACCACAACCGTGGGTGGCGTCACGAACTATAACAATCCCCACACCCAACAAACATCCCCCCTTTCACTCACGGGCGAGGAGTGTCGCTCGAGACACCCCGGGATCCGGCCCGCAGCTCGAGCCACCAGGAGCAACTGCCGGACCCGAGCAGAAGGGGTGAGCGCGGTGTGCTGACACACTCCTCCCCGCCCGCGACACTGACACCGGTGCGGGAGTCCGCTACCGTCCCGTCTGAGGCCGCGGCCGCCGTCCCTGAGGTCCGGAAGGCTATGTACCCTAAACGACAACTCGTCAAGGGGGTTTCCTTCCCTATTAGATGTTGGCGGTGCCAGCGGGTGGGACATATGGAAGCCCAGTGTCCACTCACCACGGAGCCCATGGATTGTGGGGTTACCCGGCGGGGTTCAATGTATGCTCAGGTGGTGTGTACTGCTGACCTTGTCTCCCCGGAGACTGAGCCCCACTTGTGCCAAATACAGGTGAATGGATGTCCGGTTACAGGCTTGTTGGATTCCGGAAGCTTAGTGACCCTTGTGCGATCAACCCTAAGGGCTGAAGTAAAGGCCACAGGACGTACCGTGGGGGTGGTTTGCATACATGGGGACCGCCGAGACTATCCCACGGGGATTGTCACCATCACAGCACCCTGCGGTCAGGTGCAACATGAGGTGGGACTTATTAACACTCTTCCCTATGACGTGATCCTAGGAAGGGATCTGCCCTATTTTTGGACTTTATGGAAGGGGCCTCCTAAGTCCCCTCAGATATTGGACAGTCCGGGACCTGAGCCCGACAATCCTGAATCCGGGACGCCTGCCGTAGGGGTCCCCATGATAGGGACAGAATGTGAACCCGATAGGTCGCCCCTAGAGGTATTGGCAGGAGAGGCTGAGATGGTCGAGCCCATCCCGGAGTTGGAGGCGTCCCCGGATACGTTTGGGACAGCCCAACTCCAGGACCCTACATTAATACATGCCCGGAGTCGGGTGACAGTGGTTGATGGGGTGGCACAGCTGCCCGGTGCCCAGGTAAGGTACCCCCATTTCGCTCTTAAACAGGATTTACTCTACCGGGTAGATGAAATACGGGGCGTGGGGGTAGAGCAGTTGGTGGTGCCCCAGCCATATCGCCGGCGGGTCCTCGACTTGGCTCATAAACACCTGATGAGTGGCCACCTAGGGGTCAAGAAAACGCAGGAGCGAATATTGCAAACGTTCTATTGGCCCGGGGTCTTTGGGGAGGTAAATCGGTTCTGCGAAACCTGCCCGGAGTGTCAGCTTACCGCACCCCTGGCCCACTTTCGCAGTCCGTTGGTACCATTACCCATTATAGAAGTCCCTTTTGAACAGATAGGGATGGATCTGGTGGGGCCCCTCGTAAAGTCCGCTCGAGGGCACCAACACATCCTAGTGATCGTTGACTATGCCACCCGGTATCCAGAGGCGATACCTCTCAGACATACTGCGGCGAAGCTTATAGCTCGGGAGTTGTTTGCTGTGTTCTGCCGGGTGGGGTTGCCCAAGGAGATCCTTACGGATCAGGGGACCCCATTCATGTCTAAAGTGACCAAAGAGCTATGCCGGCTACTCCAGATCAAGCAGTTGCGTACGTCTGTGTATCATCCTCAGACGGACGGTTTAGTGGAGCGATTCAATAAAACCCTGAAAACCATGCTCAAAAGGGTGATTTTCAAAGACGGGAAAGACTGGGATATGATGCTTCCCTATTTGATGTTTGCCATACGAGAGGTGCCACAGGCATCCACGGGGTTTTCGCCTTTTGAGTTGTTATACGGGCGACATCCCCGGGGATTGTTGGACCTGGCAAAGGAAACATGGGAGCAAGAGCCCACCCCCCATAAAAGTGTGATTGAACACATTTTAGGAATGCAGAACCGCATAAGCGCGGTCATGCCAATTGTGAAGGAGCATTTACAGGAGGCTCAGGCCGCGCAAAGCTGCCGCTACAATAGACAAGCCACCGTGCGGACCTTTAAACCGGGGATCGGGTGTTGGTATTGATCCCCACGGCGGAGAGTAAATTCCTGGCTCAGTGGCAAGGCCCCTACGAGATAAAGGAAAGAGTCGGGGTGGACAACTATAAGGTATTGCAGCCCGGTAGGCGGAAACCTGAACAAATATACCATGTCAACCTATTAAAACCTTGGCAGGAACGGGAAAGCCTGATTGTTGTTTTTTCCCCATCTCCCTCCTCTTCGGGTCGTTCAAAACCGGCTCCAGCGACTTCCGGAGAGGACGAACCGGAAGTAAGGATTGGAGAAGCCCTCACCAAGCAACAGAGGCGAGAGGCCAGACGGCTGGTTCAACAGAACCCCGATGTCTTCTCCGAGCTGCCTGGTAGGACCAGTCTGATACGACATGACATTGTCACCGAGCCTCACCTGAAGGTACGCCTGAAGTCATACCGGGTGCCGGAGGCTCGAAGACAAGCCATATCAGAGGAAGTGAAGACAATGCTACGCCTGGGGGTCATCGAAAAATCCCGGAGTGAATGGGCTAGTCCCATTGTCCTAATACCAAAACCCGATGGCTCCTTAAGGTTCTGCAATGACTTTAGGAGATTGAACGAAGTATCCAAGTTCGATCTCTACCCCATGCCCCGGGTGGATGAGCTGATTGATAGGCTGGGACAGGCGCGATATTTCACCACGCTCGACCTGACCAAGGGGTACTGGCAGGTGCCACTGACGGAGTCCGCCAAGGAGAAAACCGCTTTTGTTACGCCGGAGGGTCTCTTTCACTATGTTGTCTTGCCTTTTGGGTTACATGGCGCTCCGGCCACGTTCCAGAGGTTGATGGACCTGGTGCTGGAACCCCACCAGGCGTATGCATCAGCGTACCTTGATGACATCATTATTTACAGCTCTGAGTGGCAGACCCACTTGGAACAGGTACAAGCGGTGGTGAACGCGCTCCGAACAGCCGGATTGACAGTCAATCCCAAGAAATGTGCGTTGGGGCTCACGGAAGCCCGCTACTTGGGCTACGTAATAGGCCAAGGAGTGATTAAGCCCCAAATTAACAAAGTTGAGGCGATCCAGAAGTGGCCTAGACCCCTGACCACGAAGCAGGTTAGGGCCTTCCTGGGTATTGTGGGGTACTACAGGAGGTTTGTAAAAAATTTTGCGGGACTATCAGCCCCCTTGACGGACCTTCTCAAAGGCAAGAAGTCCGTCATGGTGCGCTGGACTCAGCAGGCCGAGGACTCCTTCCGGGCCCTGAAGGGGGTCCTGTGCGGACAGCCCGTTCTTGTCAACCCTGATTTCCGGAAGGAGTTCATAGTACAGACTGACGCTTCGGAGGTCGGCCTGGGGGCAGTGCTGTCTCAGGTGGTTCAGGGGGAGGAACACCCCGTCACCTTCTTAAGTAGGAAGCTCACCCCTCCCGAGCGGAATTATAGCGTAGTGGAGAAGGAGTGCCTGGCGATCAAGTGGGCCTTGGAGTCCCTACGCTATTACCTGCTGGGACGACAGTTTCGCTTGGTGACGGATCACTCTCCGCTGGTCTGGATGAGGTCCGCCAAGGAACGGAATGCCCGGGTTACCCGGTGGTTCCTTTCTCTGCAGAACTTCTGGTTTACGGTTGAACACCGGGCCGGTAGGTAGGTTGCAGGGCAACGCCGATGCCTTGTCCCGCGGCCCGTGTTTGATGGCGGGAGTTCAACCCCGCTCGCTTGAACTGAGGGGGGGGTATGTGAGACTGTGACCGGGGTTATCTATGACGGCCGGTACGTCTCGCCCCGGTTGTGCTCACTCCATGTATAGAAAGCAACTCCACTCCAGGGTTTATGCTGTTTCCCTGCAGGCTGAAAGGAGGGTTAAAAGGAAACAGGAACATGGGCGTGGGGCCTTAGTGTGAGGGAGTGAACACAACTCCCTGAGTTTCTGCCAGGGGAACACATGTATATTGTTGTTGGACTTTTGGTTTGTGTAATAAACCGTGTGCTGTGACCATTGGTGCCTGGATCCCGTGTCTTCTGCCGTGCAGCCGACCACGTTACCTCACATAACATACAGTGTGTGTGCTTGTAGCATAGAGTGTGCATATGTGTGTAATATATACTGTTTATGTCTAACATGGAGTGTTTTGTAACATACAATGTGTATATTTATAGCAAAGATTGTGCGTATGTGTGTAATATACAGTGTCTGTGTGTCCAGCATGGAGTGTTTTCTAACATACAGTGTGTGTGCTTGTGTAGCGCCCCTGAAGCCATCAGGAGCTACAAGGTACTGCATCCTCACCAGGATGCAGGGCCTACCCCCACTAACCCGGAAGATCAGTGCTGGTAAACAGCAAAACATTCAAATTAATCCCTGTTTTTCCCCATTCCCAAGACTGGTGACAGACTAGGGTTGGATCCAATGGATGGCTACCTAGGGGTGGAGCCTATCCAGTCCACTAGACGACAACCAGCGGGGAGGGGTCAGACAGGCAGTAAGTGGAAGTGAGAGGAGACGGACGTAACTGTACTGACAGGAGAGTGCAACGGTGACCTGAGGGCCTAGGCGTGTGGTTGCTGGTGGAGTACTCCCAGAACCATAGCACAAACAGGGTACAGAGCCCTAGGTCAGGCAAACGCTCCAGGCAAACCTGATAAAATCTGCACAGTGAAGGGACCATCCAGGACCTCACTGACTGTAAAGTTTGGGACACAGTAGCAACAGGAGAACCAGGGAACAGGACCAGAGAATCCAACCCCACAGGGTTCATGCTACCATCATACAAACTGAGACTACCAAAAGGGAATCCCCAGACGCCCTAAGCCACAGGGACCCACCAACCAGAGAAAGGTGCAGGGGAAAGAAGTCACCAGGTCACCACACCGGCACTGGAACTAAGGGAACCAGTGGTGAGGACCAGCCTTCCTCGGGTTACCAGCTACCATAATACTGTGAGTAAAGGAACCAGTTACACTGCAACCCCTGGTGTGGCCTACCTTCTTGTCGCGCCCAACAACATCATCTATCCCCGAGAGCCTGGCCCTACTTGTGGAGGGCCTAACAACCAGGCTGCCATCAACACCAGCCCCAGTTATGAGAACTGTGCAGCGGCGGCTCCACTTAATAGTCACAAGTGGCGTCACAACAAAAACTTTTATTTCAAAACTCCTGTAAATATTCCCTATTTTAAAAGTGACCCCAGGGTCACGGAACCGGGCAACGGCCACCCAGTGACATCTCCCCGGCAATACATCGCCCGGGACCGAGTAAACCATAGCTCTGGGGTGACACACTTGTAGCACAGAGTGTGCGTATGTGTGTAATATGTACTGCCTATGTGTCTAGCATGGAGTGTTTTCTAACATACAGTATATGCAGCATGGAGTGTGCGTATGTGTGTAACATGCAGTGTCTGTGTGTCTAGGATGGTGTCTTTTCTGACATACAGTATGTTATTAGCACAAAGTCAGTGTTTTGTAACATACAGTGTGTGGCATAGAGTGTGCGTATGTGTGCAACATGCACTGTCTATGTATGTAGTAGGAAGTTTTTTCTAACATTACTACTATAATACTGCCCCTCTGTACAAGAATATACCGTAACTACTATAATACCGCTCTTATGTACAAGAATATAATTACTATAATACAGCTCCTATGTACAAGAATATAACTACTATAATACTGCCCTCTATGTATAAGAATACACTCCCTGACAGAAGTTCTGTCGCTTATCCATGTAATGTGAATAAAAGCTTATAACCTGAATTTAAATTCATCCATTGGTTTTATAAATTACTCTTTTGAAAGCTGAAACCCTCCCAAATTTGGCTTAGGTTATGAAAATAAAGTTGCTGCAAAGCTGAAATAATGATCATTTAATGAATACAGAAACGTCAGACTTTGGCAAGATAAAAGTTTTGTTGCCTTGTGATATAATGCACCCAATCCTAGTTTACATCCTCACCTGTGCCCACTAAATTATTATTATTATAGGGCCATTAATTCCATCGCGCTTTACATATGAAAAAGGGTATACATAAAAACTAGTACAACAATCATTAACAGTACAAAACAGACTGGTATAGGAGGAGAGAGAACACTGGAGAGGGGACCCTTTCAAAAACACAATAATTTTCTGTATTGCGCAAGATTGCAAAACATATGGCTCAGTAGTTCTCATGATCCAACAAAACAATGTTTTTACCCTTATCTGATGCTTTCCTTTAGCACTCTCTTTTATCGGAGGAGAGTGCTAAAAGGTATTTTATTTCAAGATGGGACATGGATTTGTGTTTTCAGGTAGACTAGTTTTTTGTTATTGGGCCCCCCCAGCCTAATTACTATTATTATTATTATTATTTATTATTATAGCGTCATTAATTCCAATGCGCTTTACAAGTGAAAAAGGGTATACATAAAAACTAGTACAACAATCATTAACAGTACAACAGACTGGTTGGTACAGGAGGAGAGAGGACCCTTCCCGCGAGGGCTCACAGTCTACAGGGAATGGGTGATGGTACAACAGGTGAGGAAAGATCGGGTTGCGCAGTGGTGTACTAGACTGAGGGTTATTGTAGGTTGTAGGCTTGTCGGAAGAGGTGGGTCTTCAGGTTCCTCTTGAAGCTTGATCGGTTAATTAGTGAGTGTGTATAAAAAGAAACCCAGCACCCCAGACCTTCACTTGAACTGCAACTTGACATCTGACAACATGCTAAAAATCCACCCTACAACCTAAGCCTTGATTATCAAGAGGCTGAAGACCAGATCCACTGCAGAGGTGGCTGGCACCTTTAATGTGTCTCAGCGTCAAGTACAAAGAATTAAAAAAAGATTTGAAGAGACTAGAGATGTTTTTGACAAGCCCAGGTCCAGCACACCCCACAAGACAACTGCTCAGGAGGAACATTTGTTGGTTAAAAAATCCAAAGCCAGCCCCTTTTTCACTGCAGCAGAGCTCCAACAGGCCTGGTCACCTCAAGTTCCTGTGTCAACTAGAACAGTTTGTAGGATTCTGTCTCAAAATGGCCTCCATGGTCGAATTAGTGCCCAGAAGCCAGCACTAAACAAAAGGCAATTAGATGAACGCTGGAAAAGTGGCAGAAGGTGGATTTCTCTGATGAATCTTCAGTTGAATTACACCACAGCCACCGCGAATACTGCAGAACACCTACTGGAGCCCATATGGATTCAAAATACACCCAGAAAACAGTTAGGTTTGGTGGTGGAAAGATCATGGTCTGGGATTACATTGAGTATATAGGGGTGTGCAAAACATTTGCAAGGTGAAAGGCAAGATCAATAGCCTAAAATATTAAGAAGTATTAGCTACCTCTTACTTTCCTAATCATTAAAGGGGTCAAATTCTGCAGCAGAATGGTGCTCCATGTCATACATCCATCTCTACAACAAAGTTCATCCTGGCAAAGAAGATCAAGGTGCTCAAGGGCTGGCCAGCCCAGTCACCAGACATGAACATCATTGAGCATGTTTGGAGTAGGATGAAAGAGGGAGCTTGGAAGACAAAACCAAAGAATCTAGATGAACTCTGGGAGGCATGTAAGACTGCATTCTTTCTTATTCCTGATGACTTCATCAATAAATTGTATGAATCATTGTTGAACCGCATGGATGCAGTCCTTCAAGCTCATGGAAGTCGCACAAAATATTAAAAATCGCTGTAATAGCACCACAACTTCATTCACCAATGTTATGCAACACATCTTTGTATTAGAAGTTAATTACTTGTTTGAATTTCACATTACTTTCTGTGGGCGACAAAACTTTTGTCTTGCCAAAATCTGACCTTTCTCTTTTCATTAAATGATCAATATTTCAGCTTTGCAGCAACTTTATTTTCATAACCTAAACCAAATTGGGAGGGTTTCAGCTTTCCAAAGAGTAATTTATAAAACCAATGGATGAATTTAAAGTCAGGTTATAAACTTTTATTTACAGAACTTCTGTCAGGGACTGTATAACTACTATAATATTGCCACCATTGTGCAAGAATATAACAACTATAATACTGCACTTATGTACAAAAACAAAAGTATTTTAATGCAATCCACTAGATTATTAAGAATACTAATACTCCTATTCTTCTGCTATTGGGCAGGTTTACACTATGCATATTTTGCTTGACACAGTTAATAGAGCTTAAATATCGTTTACGTATGATTTTGTTTAAGGATAAATGAGCAGTGGTAGAAATAAAATCTCTTAAAATCAATTGTCGGTGGCAGACTGCTGTGATGATTTTAACCCTTCTGAAAGTTTTCTAACATTAATTTCTTTATTAAATATTAAAGACAGAGTGCACAGTTGGACATTTCCTTACAGATAGGCACAGATGAATAATTAATCGGCATCATCCATTCATATTGTTGATGCTCTGTTCCTTTTCATACTGGTTGAACCAGAAGTGCATTTAGCAGAATGAATGATCTTAAAGCAATATCTCAGTAAATAGAGCGGGTTGAATCAATTTGATGCAAATTGAATATTCATTTTGGGTGTTACATCAAAAATGCTGACCTACATGTTAAATAATGAAAATTGCACCAACTTGAGAAGGTTCACGTAACCTTGGGTGCAATTTGGGTGCATAAACTTTCAGAGCCAGTATAAAAGCCGAGACAGTAAATGCAGCAGACATTTTGAGGTGAATCTGGATAGTGAGAAGACGTCACAGCTCACAGTTTCACTATAGATGCAGAGAGAGAAAGCCATATAACAGTGGATGCAGTTCACAAACAGTGAGTCTGATGACGCTCCCCATTGCTATGGGGTACTCGCCCCGGGCCTAGTTACGTTGGGACAGTTCACTGGTTGGCTGTTGCCTGGTTCTGTGACCCTGAGTGTTGCTTTAAAAAGCGGTATTTACAGGTGATTGTTAAGAAAGTTTTTGTCGTCACGCCACTTGCGGGTTGCGGCTATTTTAGCGGTTGGTGTTAGTGGAAGCCTGGATATTGGGCCCTCCGCGAGTAGGGTCAAGCCCTAGGGGATAGATGATGTTGTTGGACGTGGAAAGAATGTAGGCCACACAAGGAATTGCAGTGTAACTGATTTCTTTACTCACGGTGTTGTAAAGGCTGGCAACTCGATGAAGGCTGATCCTCACCACTTGTCTCCTTAGTTCTACTGCCGGTGTTATGACCTGGTGGCTTCTTTCCCCTGCACCTGTCTCTGGTTGGTGGGTCCCCATGGCTTGGAGCATCTGGGGGTTCCCTCCTGGTTGTCTCTCAGTCTTTAGTCCGTATGTCAGCAGTTTGAACCCTGTGGGGTCGGTGCTCTGTTCCGATCCCTTGTTTTCCTGTCACTGGTGGTGCCCCTGGACTTTACGGTCAGTGAGGTCCTTGATGTCCGCTCACTGTGCAGATTTTATCAGGTTTGCCTGTGCCTCGAGCGTTTTCCTGACCTAGGGCTCTGTACCCCGCTATGCTATGGTATGCTATGTGCTATGGTTTCGGGAGTACTTCACTATACTCCACAGGCAACCACACACCTAGGTCCTTAGGTCACCATTACACTCTCCTGTCAGTACGGTTACGTCCGTCTCCTCTCCCCTCCCTACTGGTTGTCATCTAGTGGACTGGATCAGCTCCACCCCTAGATGGCCATCCATTGGGTCCAACCCTAGCCTATCACCAGTCTTTGGGCATGGGGAAAAACAGGGATTAAATTGAATGTTTTGCAGTTACCGGCACTGGTCTTCTGGGTCCCTGGGGGTAGGCCCTGCATCCTGGTTAGAATGCAGTTCCCTGTAGCTCCTGATGGCTTCAAGGGCGCTACACTGACAGGTCAACAGTGAAGAACTATTATCATCCCATGACCCCCACCCATATATGTTGAGGTCCCAATGACATTACTAAGGCTAAGTTTTCTTTATCCCCTTCTTGAAGTAGCCCTATTTTGCCAAGAACCATAACGTCACAATTCCTATGTGCAGAACATTCTGTATTGTTAGCCTATGCTCTCCTACAGATCCGGTATATGTTGCTTATGGTGTAGAGCGTTTTGCAGGATGAATGATCTGCTAATTGTATCACAGCATTTGGTTCCACGCTGTCCTGGGAGGTGCTCACGCAGATGCTTCTCATTGACGGTGATTGCTCTGCTTAATTAGGGAGCGTGTTAGCTCAGGACGATGCCAGTTATACTTCCTGGTTATAGTTGTGCTGTTGGCTCCCATTGTGCTCAGTGTTCAGATTTTGGCCTCTCAACTCCGGACTGTTGTTGAACCGTGTCTGCCTGTCCCCCTCTTTCTATTGTGACTTCCCGGCTTCTGACCTCGGACTTTGTCCTGACCACGTCCCCGCCTGCTCCCTGTATTTTGTACGTACTCTCCTGGAACCCTGGCCTTCGTCTTGTATTTTGACTTTGTCTTTGTCTGCCCCCCCGTGCACTCGTAACCTCCTGGTTTATGACCTTGGCCTGTCTACCTCTCCATTTACTGCATGCAAGTAGTGTCTAGTGCCACGTAGTGACAGTAATCAGACATCACTTTTTCTTTTCTGTCCTCCTAGACATAAGATTGTCCACATAGACAGATTGTTTTTTGTAGGACTAATTGTACTTTTGAATGTAATGTCATTTTACCATACAATTTACTACAAAGTGGGAAAATAAATACAAGTGCATTGAAGTTGTGAAACCCCCCCCCTTAACTCCAAAAATATTTTTTTGCTTTCACAGTGTTCATTTTGAAGTAAAAACGATCTGTCATTCAACATTTCAGTGTAATAGTAAAGTGGTACCAAACTCATACATTTTTTTTTATTATTATTATTCTAGTAAAGAAAAAAAATTGTAAATTTGTAAAAATAAGCTTTTGGTTTGTTTCACTATTGGGATAGATGCAACAATTTGATCATTTTTTATTGCAATTTTTTTCAATTCTGTGGTGCCCAAAAACTCAAATTTTAGCATTTTGAATTTTTTTCTTCTTACGATGTTCACTGATCTTGTTAATCAATTTTATTTATTGATATATTGGACTTTTTTTTTCCTTTTTATAGCCAAGCAGAAGACCCATATCGCAGTTTATATATGCCGTGTATAATGTGCATGCTGCTTCTTGGCTCGTTCCATATATTTACTCCCAACTTGTGCCGTACAAGCAGGGTGGATTTAGAGAAAGGAATAAAGATCTTGAAAGGGGTTGGATATAGTTTTAGGAGACCTTAGATTGTTATACACGTCTTTTATGAGCGATTGTAGTACTTATAATTTGCAGCAAATCAATATACTGAAAATTACCTTATTTTTCAGATTATAAGACACACTTTTCCTCCCAAAAATTTGGGAGGAAAATGAGGGGTGCGTCACCCCCGCTCTGCCCTGCTACACACAGCAGCCAGCACAGGCAGCCACACTGCGGCCAGCACAGGGGGTCACACTGCAGCCAGCAGAGGGGTCACATTGCAGCCAGCACAGGTGGTCACACTGCAGCTAGCACGGCCGGCCACACAGCAGCCAGCACAGGCGGCCACACTCCAGCCGGCACGGCCGGCCACACTCCAGCCACCATTGCCCTACTGCAGCACCCCCCTGCCTCCTCTGATCCCGTTTCACCACTGCTGTCACCCCCCTACGGTAAGACACAACCGGAGTATAAAATGGACTCCATTTTTTTTACTTTTTTTTACCTTTTTTAACTCTTAATTTGGGGTGCGTCTTATAATCTGGTGTGTCTTATAAAATGAAAAATACGGTAAATTTTTGTGGAAAAATCTTTGTCGATAAGGGCTGGTCGTGAAGCTATAAACACATTTGTAGCGCCCTTGAGGCTGGTCGTTACAGGGTATATCATTATATCCTTCCCGAGGCACGGAGAGGTTGGTCCGGTACGTTTACAAACACCTCACACCACCATACAGCAGGGAGAAGCAGTCACTAGGAAAGGGTTAACAATGTTTCTACGCACATAGTTCCTGGCAGACACCAGTTGGCCTCCACTAATTAGATCAAGAGTGGTTGCCATAGCACCTTGCAAAAGTGGAGGCATGAGCAGTTAGGAGTAGAAAACAAGCAAATCAAAAAAGTCCGTGGAGCCTCTGTTAGGAGTCTCAACACAGAAACTAGCCAGATATCCCTCCGAGAAGGACCTAGCCAAGGAGTGGCTCTTTTTAGGAAACCACCATAACCACCATATTAAGTGGCCCTTTTAGTCAATATCCAACTCTTTGACAAGTTTAAAGATATGACAAGGGAAATACCAAGGCCAGGTATCCATCCACAGACAGCTGTTTCAGGGTATTGCCCCTCATCAGTGTGGAGTAGGATTCTGGCCAGGTGGGAGCAATGCCTAGTAGACCAACAAGACAAAACAATCACTGATCTCGGGGAGACCAGCCAGAGAAAACACTGCCAGCAGCCAACAAGGGCGCTCAAGACAGTGAAATCCTAGGTGCATTGCCCCCGGAGGGATATCTGGCTAGTTTCTGTGTTGAGACTCCTAACAGAGGCTCCACGGACTTTTTTGATTTGCATATTTCCCAGGGGGCAATGCACCTAGGATTTCACTGTCTTGAGCGCCCTTGTTGGCTGCTGGCAGTGTTTTCTCTGGCTGGTCTCCCCGAGATCAGGAGTAGAAAACAGACAGTTTCACTTTTAGTCAGGAGAGAACAGCTTGGACACGAGACAGAGTGGACGCACAGTCTGTAGCTCCCTGAGTGAGGGCTGCCAGGCCCCTCGGGGAGGCAGAACAGAGCTGTCTGGATGTAACACCGTAGAGACAGCACAGCCAAGTCGGGGCCAGTAACACCTAGAGAGACGGGACCCGGCACCTGTAATCGTGGACTTAAAGACACTAGTCACCAGAGCATGGGACTGAGCACAAGAGAGGTACAGAGCCCCAGTTCAGGTGACCGCAGTGTGGCAGTAGAGAGGGAGCCTGGGAGATGGGACAGAGGTCCGACCCACGAGAGGCCCAGGCTGCCGGCCGTACGGGCCAGGAACGCGGGAGAGTACAGAGTTGTGCATGGAGCAGTAAGGTCATAGATTACCAAACCGGATCCAGCCTCTGACCTGCCTGGGATCGACTGGAGTCTCTGTTGGTGGGGACCAGCACCTCGGGTGCGATCCTACCTGAGCCAGTAAATAAGGTGACTGGAACCCACACCTGGTGACTCTGTAACTGCCGCCGCGCTGCACTCCGGTGCTCCCGTGGACTGCCACACCCATTCTCACCAACCTCCCTGGGTTTCCCGCTCCACTCATGCGGAGCGATACCATCCCGGCTACACCTATTATCTGCCCTGGAGAGAGACTGTGCAGCGGCAGCTAATTCCTGGCCACATACCACGGGTGGCGCTGCAAAGCATCACCATTCCCCATCCAGTACTGCCCCTGGGAGAGGACTAGTCGCAGGAAGGGTCAGCAGCGGAGGAGGCTGAGACCCCAGTCACCGCTGCAACCGGTGACACTCTTCCCAGGGGCTCGTCACCCTTCGTCCATCCCAATCTGTATTGGATACTTGTCCATTTGCTGTTTTTGTTTTTCATGTAGCCGACGGGGTCACGGAACCTGGTCATGCCAGTCACAGCTACCTCAAGGAACCACTGGCCAGGTGACGAGTACCCTGAGGCCCCATGGGACGCTACACATTCATAGACCAAACAATGACATCCAAAGTGGCATTAACCCCTTCACCCCCAGGCAATTTTTTTGTTTTGTTTTCGTTTCCTCCCTTTCTTCCAAGAGCCATAAGTTTGTTTATTTTTCCATCAATATAGCCATATGAGGGTTTGCTTTTTGCTGAATCAGTCTGCCATATGATGTCCTGGCTAACGAGAAAAAAATTCCATGTGCGGTGAAATTGCAAAAAAAAGTGCAATTCCACGATGGATTTTTTTATTTTTATTTACCTTGTTCAATGTATGGTAAAACTGTCTTGGCAAGATGGTTCCCTGGGTCAGTATGAGTATGTAGATACCAAACATACCAAAAAACAAATCCCTTTAATTTTGATTTTTTTGGATGTGGAACTGCAAAGAATAACAAAAACATATCCTGTGGTCCATAAAATTGGCTTGGTAGTGAATAGGTTAATCTTTGAAGCCGCGGCACAAAACCTGAAACCACCTGTTTTTTGTGCGTGAAATAGTTACATGAGCTAAATACACAGGAGGTTTGGCCGGCTCCACGGGATTTTCTATTCTAAATGCTGGCACAAGACGTTCATTGCTTGGAAAATTCCCAATTTTTGATGCCGGTTGACTGGTGACCTTACCAACCGCTTCGTTTATTGCCAATTTTGTACTTCTCCTGTGTGCTGTGGACCGTTGATAACACAAATATCAAGAAACACTATAAATTCCGTAAATGTGACACAAAACTGGTTAAAAATAATTTAGGGCAAATTGTCAATATTTTAAAATAAAATTAAATGTGTAAAATGTTAGAAAAAAATAACACATAATAATAATAATAATAATAATTAAAGTAATTATTGATCAAGGGCCAGACAAAGACTTTTCTCTGTTCTGTTGTTTTCACGGTTGTCTTCCTGGTGTTTTGAGACTAGTGACAGCCTTAAGACTGAAGCCTCCCATCTCCATCTTGACTCATTTAATTGAGGTTTCCTTTCCTTTGGCATCTCATGGGTTAATTTTAGTTTTGTTGCCAGCAGCTGTGAGCAGGGCAGGTCAGGTGTTGTTGCTTTTGTCCCACGTCCATCTAGGTTAAATACTGGAGCAGACCTTGCTGTTGTTGGAATCCATTTCTACTCTAGCCAGCCTGGTGGAAGGAACTGCTGAGGTATGCTGCTGTGCCCATCTAACTGCTGCTATTGAGTCTGTCTGCTAGGGTGAAGTTTTGTATCCTTCTGTTTATCCCCATCTGTCTTCTCTTTCCTTCCGTGTTTATTAGTTGAGTGGCGAGTCTAGTGATCTCGTCAGCCTACTTACTAGACAGGGTGAGTTTAGGGCCAGCTGAGGGTCCCAGGTATCCTGCTCGCGGACAGGTTGAAAGACTATGTATAGGGACGCTAGGAAGCTCAGGAGTCAGCTCGAGGTGAGTGCAGGAGGTTTCCCTCACCCCTCTATCTAGTGGCAGGGGCCTCCGCTGTATCGTGACTCCAGTCTTTCCCCCTTTTTGGGGTGTTTTGTGGTAATGCATCAGACGTCCGTCATTCTGATCGCATGTGTCACGCGTTATATACGGACATATTCTTCTCCATGCGTGACCGTTGTTGCCCAAATGGTCAAACCAAGTCCATCCTTCCATTTTATCACCTGCTTACCATCCTTTGTATATAATTCCCTTTACGTTCAGAAATGCCCTGCACATGAGGTAAGAGACGTGGCTATATCAGGAGAACTATACTACATTTCTCATTGAAGGTATTTTCTAATATTATTATTATTATTGTTATTATTAATATGATTATTATTATTATTATGACATAGTGGGATAGGATCTTACAGATGGGAATAACCTTAACCAAATATCAGAAAAAAACTAATTGAATGCATTAGTGTTAATGCATAGAGCCCATTATTTAAATTGTAAACTATATAAACCAGCCAGAGCAAGCGAGGTGCTGAGCGTGCGAGGTACTGAAATAAAGTGCGGGGATTGAAGATAAGTGTGGCATAGTTTAAACACAATTTCATAGTGGTGATCGTTTAATTTCATTAGGGAATTGTGTGTCTGTGTTTGTCTGTGATACTGTGAAAAAGCAAAAAAGGAAGGTTGAACTAGATGGACCTAGGTCTTTTTTCAACCTAAGTAACTATGTAACTATGCTTAGATTTCTATTTCTATAGCAAACACTTGGCTTGATTATTGGGCCTTCAAGCCCAAACAGACCCTTCTATACAATAAATTCCACATAGTGATTTCTAAAAACAGCCAGAACTTAATCATGGTCTTGTGAAGTAGTTGATTTGGAGCTTGGTTTTGGAATATTAGCTTCTGAGATTATTTTAAGATAAAATGTGAAGTAAATTGGATTACATGGAAGTAACATGGGAAGGGGAAAGGAAGTGTCACGGGTGTGTCACAGGTGACAGACAGTCTTGTGGTTTCCAGCAATACAAGGTCACAGTGTTTGGATGCACAAAATGCTCCCTGACTTTCAATTATTACTGCTGTTAGTATTCAGTGTACTAGGTATCTCATCTCCTGGGTTTTCGTTCTTTTCCCTTTAGGACCATGTGGAGCTCCTCTTCCCTTCAGTTGCTAATGATTTGTATTTCCCCTTGAGTTGAAACACTCTCATTTTCCCTGGACTTATGCTGGTGATATTCAGTTACTTCACAAGCTCTGGATGTAAGCAGGTGGCTTGCACTCATCTATAGGAAAGTTGCTGATCTTTGCTGAAGTTCTTCCTGAGGAATCTGGAGATAAATTGTTCATGCACTTTCCCAATGTGTGTGCTTCTTGGGTCTTGTTTAGTGAGGTTTCAAAGAGCTCATCCCACCCATTCACTTTCTAGGGCCCAGGTCTAGGGTTATACTAGGGTCAGGTATCTGGCTCGGCGCATAGGTGCAGAACCTATCTAGGATAGTGAGGGATCCCAGGGGCCAGTGGTAGGTTTGGTCTGAGGTCACTATCTTCTCTTTCCTTTTGGCATTCGCTTGGTACTTCCCCATACCTAGCGTGACAGGCAGTCTACTTATTTATTCAGTAGTTTTTATACATGAGACATAAAATATATCCTTACTTTTTATCTTAGTTCAATGTATCAATGGGTAGCGTAAGAATAAGAATACCAAAGTAAAAAAAAAAAAAAATCATAGTGTTCTTGAATAGTGATGAGCGAGTATGCTTGTTACTACTCGGTACTCGCACGAGTATCACTGTACTCGGGCTACTCGGCGGGTACCGAGTAATTTCGCGATACTCGTGCTGTACTCGTGGTCTTCATCCCTGCATGTTGGCGCTCTTTTGAGAGCCAGCCCTCATGCAGGGATTGGCTGGCAGACCACTGCAATGCCACAGCCCTGTTAGTTGTGGAATTGCAGTGATTGGCCGGCCCGCACAGCGTGACCGAGCCTTTATACCGGCGGGCGCGCTGTGCTCTGCACACAGCCATCTCATATTCCCTGCTTTCCCCACCCACAGGCGCCTATGATTGGTTGCAGTGAGACACGCCCCCACGCTGAGTGACAGGTGTCTCACTGCACCCAATCACAGCAGCCGGTGGGCGTGTCTATACTGTGCAGTAAAATAAATAAATAAATAATTAAAAAAACCGGAGTGCGGTCCCCCCCAATTTTAATACCAGCCAGATAAAGCCATACAGCTGAAGGCTGGTATTCTCAGGATGGGGAGCCCGACGTTATGGGGAGCCCTCCAGCCTAACAATATCAGTCAGCAGCCGCCCAGAATTGCCGCATACATTATATGCGACAGTTCTGGGACTGTACCCGGCTCTTCCCGATTTACCCTAGTGCGTTGGCAAATCGGGGTAATAAGGAGTTAATGGCAGCCCATAGCTGCCACTAAATCCTAGATTAATCATGTCAGGCGTCTATGAGACACCTTCCATGATTAATCTGTAAGTTACAGTAAATAAACACACACACATGAAAAATCCTTTATTAGAAATAAAAAACACTAACAAAGTCCCTCATCACCAATTTATTAACCCTGACAAACCCTCCATGTCCGGCGTAATCCATGGACCTCCAGCGTTGCGTCCAGCTCTGCTGCATGCAGGTGACAGGAGCTGCAGAATACACCGCCGCTCCGGTCAGCTTCACACAGCAACTGAGGTGAGTAGCGCGATCAGCTGCTGTCAGTCAGGTAACTCACGGCCACCGCTGGATCCAGCGGTGGCCGCGATTAACCTCAGTAACAGCTCAGCTGATCGCGATACTCACCTCAGTTGCTGCGTGGAGCTGACCGGAGCGGCGGTGAGTAGTGCGATCAGCTGAGCTGTCACTGAGGTTACCCGCGGCCACCGCTGCACCCACCGCTGGATCCAGGTAACCTCAGTGACAGCTCAGCTGATCGCGCGGCTGTCTTCAGTTGCTGTGTGAAGCTGACAGGAGCGGCGGTGTCTTCTGCAGCTCCTGTCACCTTCATGCAGCACAGCTGGATGCGACGCTGGAGGACTGTGGAGTACGCCGGACATGGAGGGTTTGTCGGGGTTAATAAATTGGTGATGAGGGACTTTGTTAGTGTTTTTTATTTCTAATAAAGGATTTTTCGGGTGTGTGTGTTTTTTTACTGTCACTTACAGATTAATCATGGAAGGAATCTTGGGGAGATGCCTGACATGATTAATCTAGGATTTAGTGGCAGCTATGGGCTGCCAATAACTCCTTATTACCCCGATTTGCCAACGCACCAGGGCAAATCGGGAAGAGCTGGGTACAGTCTCAGAACTGTCGCATATAATGTATGCGGCAATTCTGGGCGGCTGCTGACTGATATTGTTAGGCTGGGGGGCTCCCCATAACGTGGAGCTCCCCATCCTGAGAATACCAGCCTTCAGCCGTATGGCTTTATCTGGCTGGTATTAAAATTGGGGGGGACCGCACGCCGTTTTTTTAAATTATTTAATTATTTATTTCACTGCACAGTATACACACACCCACCAGCTGCTGTGTTTGGGTGCAGTGAGACACCTGTCACTCAGCGTGGGGGCGTGTCTCACTGCAACCAATCATAGGCGCCGAAAAGCAGGAAAGCAGGGAATACGAGATTGTTTAATGAGCGGCCGGCTTTTTGTACATTGGAGTGCCACACAATGTTTTATGTAAAATCTTTCATGTAATAATCTCAAAAAGTAACATATACCAGCTCTATCTCACTATTGGGTATGTGCCCTTAACATTTCCGCCATGAAAATTCATTTTGGTGTCATTTTGGAAGGTTTTCTGGTGAGTCCATAAAAATGGCGTAAAACTCGGACAAAATTGTTCACAGCTGTGACTTTTGAGTGATAAGTGCTTCAAGGGGTCTTCCCCATGCTGTTGCCATGTCATTTGAGCACTCTTCTGAGACTTTTGTGACATTTTTAGGGTTTCTCCATGCTGCCGGGGGTCATTTCAGAAAAATACTCGGGTCTCCCATAGGATAACATTGGGCTCGGTGCTCGGGCCGAGTACACGAGTATCTTGGGATGCTCGGCCCGAGCCTCGAGCACCCGAGCTTTTTAATACTCGCTCATCACTATTCTTGATATTCTTAGGGGATCAGATTTTGGAAACAAGTTAATATGTTGTAACAAATTTCCTTAACCAAATTCTAAAACTGATAATGGAGAAACCACATGTGTCTGGATGGAAAATTTGTTGGGTTTATCCAAGACTTAAGGGGAACCAATCACCATGATTTTCCTATATAACCTAAAGCCAGTGCTATACTGGCACTATCAGGCTGATTCTCTACAGTATATACCTGTAGTGGTCAACTTGAATGTACAGTGCCTACAAGTAGTCTTCAACCCCCTGCAGATTTAGCAGGTTTGATAAGATGCAGGATTTATTAACAGATGCATAAATCTTACAAACCAACAAATTATGTTGCTCAGTTAAATTTTAATGAATTTTCAACATAAAAGTGTGGGTCAATTATTATTCAACCCCTAGGTTTAATATTTTGTGGAATAACCCTTGTTTGCAATTACAGCTAATAATCGTCTTTTATAAGACCTGATCAGGCCGGCACAGGTCTCTGGAGTTATCTTGGCCCACTTCTCCATGCAGATCTTCTCCAAGTTATCTAGGTTCTTTGGGTGTCTCATGTGGACTTTAATCTTGAGCTCCTTCCACAAGTTTTCAATTGGGTTAAGGTCAGGAGACTGACTAGGCCACTGCAACACCTTGATTTTTTCCCTCTTAAACCAGGCCTTGGTTTTTATGGCTGTGTGCTTTGGGTCGTTGTCTTGTTGGAAGATGAAATGACGACCCATCTTAAGATCCTTGATGGAGGAGCGGAGGTTCTTGGCCAAAATCTCCAGGTAGGCCGTGCTATCCATCTTCCCATGGATGCGGACCAGATGGCCAGGCCCCTTGGCTGAGAAACAGCCCCACAGCATGATGCTGACACCACCATGCTTGACTGTAGGGATGGTATTCTTGGGGTCATATGCAGTGCCATCCAGTCTCCAAACGTCACGTGTGTGGTTGGCACCAAAGATCTCGATCTTGGTCTCATCACACCAGAGAACCTTGAACCAGTCTGTCTCAGAGTCCTCCAAGTGATCATGAGCAAACTGTAGACGAGCCTTGACATGACGCTTTGAAAGTAAAGGTACCTTACGGGCTCGTCTGGAACGGAGACCATTGCGGTGGAGTACGTTACTTATGGTATTGACTGAAACCAATGTCCCCACTGCCATGAGATCTTCCAGGAGCTCCTTCCTTGTTGTCCTTGGGTTAGCATTGACTCTTTGGACAAGCCTGGCCTCGGCACGGGTGGAAACTTTCAAAGGCTGTCCAGGCCGTGGAAGGCTAACAGTAGTTCCATAAGCCTTCCACTTCCGGATGATGCTCCCAACAGTGGAAACATGTAGGCCCAACTCCTTGGAAAGGGTTTTGTACCCCTTGCCAGCCTTGTGACCCTCCACGATCTTGTCTCTGATGGCCTTGGAATGCTCCTTTGTCTTTCCCATGTTGACCAAGTATGAGTGCTGTTCACAAGTTTGGGGAGGGTCTTATTTAGTCAGAAAAGGCTGGAAAAAGAGATAATTAATCCAAACATGTGAAGCTCATTGTTCTTTGTGCCTGAAATACTTCTTAATACTTTAGGGGAACCAAACAGAATTCTGGTGGTTTGAGGGGTTGAATAATAAATGACCCTCTGAATAAACTTTTCACAATTTAAAAAAAAATAAAAAAAGAAATAACATTCTTTTTTGCTGCAGTGCATTTCACACTTCCAGGCTAATCTACAGTCCAAATGTCACAATGCCAAGTTAATTCCAAATGTGTACACTTGCTAAATCTGCAGGGGGTTGAATACTACTTGTAGGCACTGTATATGTGGCACCCGTGAGGCTACCGTCGCCGTAGAGGTACTGCACCTCAGCCAGAGGTGTGGTGCCCCATACTGGGTAAGAAAGAGGCCATCTACCGGTTCACGCACGAAAAACCCGCAAATACCCAATTGTTAGCTCACACATTAGATCAGGGCAGGGGCAGGTCCCATTAATGCTTAGCTACCAGTAATCTGGTTATGGCACTTAAGCCCCGTGCACTTTCTCTAGAACAAGCCAGGTCGTCACAGGTACTACACCAACATTCCCCACACCCCGGCTAGGCACACCGAAGTCAAACACAAATCCTTGTTGCCTTCCTCCAGGGGCTGATGTCCACACCAGGGGGTGGGCCAGGCGGTTGGTCCCGCCCACCGAGGAGTTCACAGTCCTGGAGGCGGGAAAAGGGATCAGTTTCGAGTGGAGTTTTAGAGAGTGAAGTGGTGGGAGAGAAGATTGACCGTGTCCGGGTGTGTGGCCCGGGCACCCAGCAAGGTTGGCAGACGGTGGTGACCGTCTGCAGGAGAGGCTGATTGGAGTGAACCGTACGGACCGGGGACGGGCGATGGCCCGCCGGTACTGGATCGGGGAGTGAAGAGAAGCCAGCACCATACGGCAGGGCTTACGGACCCCGACCAGGCTAGGAGTCGCCATAAAACCGGTCAAATCCATTAGCGAAGGGAACCTCCGGGGTTTCCCAGCAGCCAAGACCCAATTGAAGGCAACAGCTCACACCGTAGGGCGAAACACAGTCACCGCCAAGGCTACAGTTCCCAGGGCCAGAGCCTGCGGGCAAAAGGAGCTCCCTCAGCATCCATCCAAGCTGGGGATCGGGTTACCGTTGGGAAGCCATTGGAACCGTAAACACAACACAGGTGCAGGGAAAGGCAGTCACTATCAACCTGCCGGGAGGAGAACAACCGCAGCCGCCTGTGGGACCCGCCCATTCAGCCGTTTGTTTGACCAGAGACTCTGTGTGAATTACTGGCTGAGTGAGTACCACCGTGCCATGCGGCTCAGCGCTGCCCCCGCGACCCTGCACCTCACCAGGCCCCGTAACCCGCCTGCCATCCCTACCCCCCTCACCGGGCCCCGGGACAACCAATCCCCCTACCCATGGAGGGGAGAAACAACATCCAAGCTGCTCCCTGTCATCGCTCCCGGGATCCCCGTCCAGAGCAGCGGTAGTGTCACAACCTCACCACAACCGTGAGTGGCGTCACGGACAATATCCCCAAACCACACCACCCCCTTTCACTCATGGGCGAGGAACGCCGCTCGAGTCCCCGGGATCCGGCCCACCGCTCGAGCCACCACCGAGCAGCAGCAGTCGGACCCGAGCAGTGGGTGAGCGCAGCGTCCCCTCGTCGCCCGCGACAACTTGGCGCCACGAACAGGATCTTACCGCTCTGCCGTCTGGTAGAGGTGCGCCTTGTGACCACCGGAGGTGTCCGGCTGAAAATTTGGAGAAGCCGTCATTTTGGGCACGAAAAGTCCCCGCTCGAGCATCTTCCCGAGTAGTGGAGGCGCGAAAAGCAAAACCTCGCCCCTGGAGAGGAGGAGCCGGAAAAAGACTAAGGGGGATGAATGGTGTCTGGCCGCATGTAGCCCGCGGCTGTGGAAGCAGGGACGGCGGGATTCTACGATCTTGTAGTTCCTGGAAGATACCGCTATTAACATGTCCGCCCCGCGCAGCAACGCAGAGGTTACAGAGCCGGTGCCCGGGACAGCGGCGTGGCTTAGGGCCCGAACGGCGGGGACCTGCCGGCGCTACCATAGTCAGATATGTCTGCTGATGGAGCAGAGGACCGTGGATGTGGAGGAGGTAGCTGCGGTTGCTCGGGTGTACGGAATGGAGGCCATGATGGAGGAGCTGGTGAGTGACCCACGCCCCTGTGTTCCCGAGGGACCGGCCGTTGCGGCTGAGGGACCCGGTCTACCCCTGACCCCCATGCTGCCTCCATCTGCCCTGCCCGTGCACCCCGCTGCTGCTGGTCCATCTGACGTACGTCCCATCATAATGGTAGCTGAAAGAGTGGTGAGCCCGGAGACTGCGGCAGCTGGCGGCAACCCGCCTGGCGCAGGGACAGACGATAGTGACTCCGGACCTGATACAGAGCCTGTTTCGGAGGAAGACGAAGGAGTCGTCGCCCTGTATGGCATGGAGGCCACTTATATCCCCCGGATCGGAAATAACGGATACCGGGTGGCCCTTCCTCGTCGCGCCTATTATGCGCTGGAGGGGCTGGTGCCTGTGGTCTTCCACCCGGGACCGGGTGAGGAGGATGAGAGTGAGCAGTAAAGTCAGCGGAGTCCCGCTGCAAGTTGTCCCCAATGGGACCCCCTGTACAAGTTGAAAGTTTTGAATGATAAGTGAAGATTAATCAACCAAAGAAGTTTACCTGATTGAACCGTGATTAAACCGGCCGTTGCCGGCAACTGTTATCCCCGTAGGGACTGTCTGCAACCGTTGCGTAAGGAACTGCTTACGGACAAGCCCGAGAACTTGCAGGGCAACCACAAACTTAGTGGAATGTAAATAAAAATGTGTTTCGGCTTGACACCGTTACCGCCTCCGGAGAGGCTGATTTGGGAGGATGAGCCTGGAGGAAAGGGATGGCCCAGGCACGCCACTACCGTAACCGGTGGCAATCCTCCGGGGGTTCAGGGGTCCCCTTGGACGCGGGTCCCCTGAAAGAAACAGAACCCGCTCGGGCAACTTGGTGCTTGACTGGGGTCAAGGGGTGTTGCCCGCTTCTTAGGGGCAGCATCAGGGCCAGGTTGTTTGGGTGGGAGAAGAGGGGAAGCCGTACCATTGAAACTGTTTATAATGATTTTACATGTTTTACCATTTTTACTCTTTTTCAGTTGTGAAAATAAAACCGGTGATGGATGGTCTGCATTTTACTAAGGGGGAATGTGGCACCCTGGACAAGCCAGATCGTCACAGGTACTACACCAACACACCCCACACCCCGGCTAGGCACACCAAAGTCAAACACAAATCCTTGTTGCCTTCCTCCAGGGGCTGATGTCCACACCAGGGGGTGGGCCAGGCGGTTGGTCCCGCCCACCGAGGAGTTCACAGTCCTGGAGGCAGGAAAAGGGATCAGTTTCGAGTGGAGTTTTAGAGAGTGAAGTGGTGGGAGAGGAGACTGACCGTGTCCGGGTGTGTGGCCCGGGCACCCAGCAAGGTTGGCAGACGGTGGTGACCGTCTGCAGGAGAGGCTGATTGGAGTGAACCGTACGGACCAGGGACGGGCGGTGGCCCGCCGGTACCGGATCGGGGAGTGAAGAGAAGCCAGCACCATTCGGCAGGGCCTACAGACCCCGACCAGGCTAGGAATCGCCGTAAAACCGGTCAAATCCGTTAGCGAAGGGAACCTCCGGGGTTTCCCAGCAGCCAAGACCCGATTGAAGGCAACAGCTCACATCATTGAGGGAGACACAGTCACCGCCAAGGCTACAGTTCCCAGGGCCAGAGCCTGCGGGCAAAAGGGGCTCCATGAGCATCCATCCAAGCTGGGGAGCGGGTTACCGGTGGGAAGCCATTGGAACCGTAAACACAACACAGGTGCAGGGACTCTGTGTGAATTACTGGCTGAGTGAGTACCACCGTGCCGTGTGACACAGCGCTGCCCCCGCGACCCTGCACCTCACCAGGCCCCATAACCCACCTGCCATCCCTACTCCCCTCCCCGGGCCCCGGGACAACCAATCCCCCTACCCACGGAGGGGAGAAACAACATCCAAGCTGCTCCCTGTCATCACTCCCGGGATCCCCGTCCAGAGCAACGGTGGTGTCACAACCTCACCACAACCGTGGATGGCGTCACGGACAATTTCCCCAAACCACACCACCCCCTTTCACTCACGGGCGAGGAACGCCGCTCGAGTCCCCGGGATCCGGCCCACCGCTCGAGCCACCACCGAGCAGCAGCAGCCGGACCCGAGCAGTGGGTGAGCGCAGCGTCCCCTCCCCGCCCGCGACAGGTGGAGCTTGGTGGGTGAGCTGTCTGAGGTAAAATGGGTGGAGCTAAGTTTGAAAGTTGACAGTTGACCGTTGACAGTCCGGAGCGGGGAGGAGACCGACTAGGGGTCCGGACCCTGGGGGTCTCCCTCAACCCTGGTGACATTGAAGAGAGAATCCTAGAGAATTAAGGGAAGGAATGTCAGACTCCCCTAAAAGCTTGTTCCACAAGCAACATCTCACAGTGGAGGGATTTGGTCTCAAACTGGGTTCCGGTCCCTAGGCTAGGAAGAGACTTCAGGACTTTCTAGTAACACCGGAGGCCAGGGTGACTGTATGCACCTTTGGGCCACAAGCAGCACACAAATCCGCTGGAAGGGGTCACAGAGGATCAGGGAGCCAAGCAGGCAGAATTCCTTTTGAGGGTCCGAGACCCCTGACTCAGGGCACTGTGTGTGGAGGTGCAGGACCGTGGAAGAGAGTCAGTGCAGACGAGACGACCAGGAAAGGCAAAGAAAGGAGAACCGGTACTGACCTCAGACTTACTCGGGATCGGCAGATGCCCATCACTGGGGATCTCAACATACCGTGGTGGACAAATCTGGTTGTTAACTGAGAACCGGTATAGTGAGTAAAAGACTGTTATTGCAAAGCCACGGTGTCATCTCCATTCCTCCTGCATCACAGCCTACCCTCATAGACTTTTCATATTTGCAACAGTCGCGCCAGGGTCCCACTTCATCTGTGGGGAGCAAGATTACCTCAGCTGTGCCATTATCACCTGTCCCAGGGAACAGGCAGCGCAGCGGCGGCCCACATAGCTGCAAAACCACATAAAAACCACCATACAACTCTCATCATCAGCCACTTTATTTTTTAAAAGATACTGCCAGGGTCATGGAGCCGGACCTCACCACCGCTGACATCCCTGGACTAATCCGACCTGGTTCCGAGTACCCCCGGCCCTGGAGTGGGGCGTGACATATAGGTTTTAAAAGCCAAGAAAGTAAAGTTTATAAAATTAGCAGCTTCTTGAGTGACAGCAGCTGAGGATCAGATAATATCTGGAGGGGTATTCATAGTTATCCCCTCCCTCTGTTAGAATTAGCATAAGTATTATACAATCAATTAAATATTTGACTTGCAGGACCTGTGTAAGGTCATACCCATGTGACCAGAAAAGGCGGGGCCTCAGTCAACAAAGTTGATACCAGGAAGCAACATTTTTTTGCTGGCTGAGACTCCGCCCTTTCTGGTCACATGGGTATGACATCAGCACAGGTCCTGCAAGTCAAATATTAAATCGATTGTATAATACTGATGCTAATTTTAACAGGGGGAGGGAATAATTATGAACACCCCCAGATATTATCTGATCCTCAGCTGCTGTCACTCAAGAAGCTGCTGATTTTATAAACTTTACTTTCTTGGATTTCAAAACCTAAACATCCGACCTGGCCACTACAGGTATGTATAGACTCAGCCTGATAGTGCCAGTATAGCACTGGCTATAGGTTATATACGAAAATCCTGGTGATTGGTTCCCTTAAAAGTAAAGACAAAACTAATTTTGTAAAAAGAAAAAACACCACATGCTTAAAAGTTCTAAGAATTAAATTAATACAACCACTGATGAACAACAACACGGGACAAATTACAACACGGGACAAATTTCACCGTGTCATTACTTTAGAAAATATAGAAGCAGTTTGTGAAAAATTAAGTACACTCCTGAACCCTGAATCCATACTTTGCAGTACCATCTTTATCAGCAATAACTTGAAGGAATGGATTTCTGTATGACTTTATCAGTCTCACTCCTCTATCGGTAGGAATTTTGGCACATACGTCTTTACAAACTTTCTTAAGTTGATAGAGGTTTTTGGACATTCTAAAGAATCTAATGAATAAAGGAGCCATGTGCACCAGAAACGCGCTGGTAGTTCTAATCTAGGACTGACATGTGGATTTTATGATGGCTTAAACTTAAGATGAAAGATGATAAATTTATATCCGGGAAGCTGGATTTTCTTTACTTCATAGAAAGGGTTCTGCATTCAGCCTGCTATTGATTGTATCAAATAACGAACACATTAACCACAGTAACGAGGCTGGAAAGCCATGATAATGTCTGAAATGACTGATAAATGTTACATCTTGCATAGGGCACACAGAGCTTCAGAATTGTTAGTGCGCTCTCTGAAGGGCTGTAAAAATACAGTGGAACCTCGCTTAACAAGTAACCCAGTTAGCGAGTATTTTGCCTAACGAGCAAAGCTTGCTGTAAATTTGTAACTCGGTTTACAAGAAGGCTTTGCTGTACGAGCAAAATACTCACCGCGCACACTTCCGATTCCGTACATCCACCGCGCTCTAACCCGCATTTGCAGTCCACACATTCAAACAAACACGCACGCACATGTACCGCCCCGCTCTCAGCAGCCGAGCTGCTGGGATCCGGCCCTTCTGTGGGTGGCTGGAGGGTCTCCAGGCCCGGGGTCCTCACGGTCACTTCAAATGAAAAGGGGTAGTGATGGGATGGTGGATGTGGGACGTAAATGTACGGGCTGAGCCGTATGGAGTTCGTGACGCCACCCACTGTGTGTGGTGATATTAGACACCACCACTGCAGTTACGGGGAACCCGGGGGAGATGTTGAGCAGCAAGTTGTTAACCCCTCCGTGGGCAGGGATGGTGTCCCCGGGACCCGTTGGGGGCTTGGTGATGCGGTGAGATGGGCGACCGCAGGGTGCTGGTGTACTCACTATTAGAAACACACAATTCTTTGATAAACCAAGGTGATGGTGGTCGATGCCCGCAACCGGCTGCGTTCGGGTTCCCCCACCCGGCTGGTGGTCTCTGTCCTTCTCCTACACCTTTTTAGAACGGTGGACTGCCTGTGCTTGCAACTTCAGGATTCCGCTCCCAGCTTGTGGTCGCCTAAGGAGTCCTTTGCCCACAGACGCTGGCCCGTGGGATTTCTGAGCCGTGGCGGTGGCCTTTTATCCCCCTCGGTGGGCTGTTGTCTTCAGTCAGGACTTTGGGTGGGCAGGACCTCTAGCCCTGGCCTCAATCGGTTAATTAACCAGTTCCAGTAGCTTCTAGACCTAGCTTCAGGGTCTTAGTACCCCCCTTTGTTCTCCGGTTCCGAGTCGGTTCCCCGGGTCGGTACCGGCGGGCCACTACCCTTTCCCGGTCCACCTCGGTTCCACCGAGCCATCTTCCCGGCTCCTGAAGACAGAGACCGCCTTCTGCCTCCTAGCCAAATGCACCAGGGCTCCTACCCTGGCACCTGTTCAATTTGGGTTCTCGCCTCTGCTGGTGCTGGACACAGCTCCAGCCCACACTCCTCTCCAACTTGAACTCTAGAATACCACTCAACTGGCTTTTTCCCACCCCAGGCTGTCTATGACTCCATGGTGGGCGTCTCCCAACCGCCTGGTTCCACCCTCTAGTGTGTCTATCAAGCCCTGAGGGGGGTGACTAGGGTTTTGAGGTTGGCTGTGTGTTACCTGTGATTGAAGGGTGTAATACGGGGCCCTATCTGTGACTACCTGGACCGGCCAGGGCGTCACACTCCCCTTTGGTTAAATACAGACCGTCCGCGGGCTGTCCGACCACCACCGGTTTATTTTGCTTTTGAACTGAAAAAGATAAAACATGTTTACGATTATAATAACATATTTACATTATATGAAAGCTTGGTTTCTTCCCTTACAGGAGGCAGTTACTTAAACGTTGCATTAAAACATTTTTATTAACCGGGAATGGGACGGGACCGGGTCCTTTTCATTTTTTCCCACCCAAGCAAACCTAGCCCTGGTGCCACCGCTAAGCACTGGTGCGCACCCCTTTTCCCCAGTCCAGGAAACGGGTTTGGGTCCGGGTGTTGCCCACACAGGCCGTGTAATAAGTTCCTTACCCGGCAGTCTCTTTCAGAGGCCCCACGTCCAGGGGACCCCTGACCCGGAGGTTGGTCACCGGTTTCCATGGTGACGGGACCTCGGCCTACTCTGCCGCAGGCCCTTCCTCCAACCAGCCTCTCCGGAGACTACAGGACTATAAAAAGGGTGGTCAGGGACTATTTACAAGGCCCAATAGTTTTTGGGTTGGCCTGCAAGTTCTCAGCCATATCTTTTTGGTATTATACGTTAAAACTGTAGAACTTTTTCATAACAAACTTACTGATTCTGGCTGCACTACTGAACAAGGTTGTGCCGCTCCCGCGGCTGCCGAGAGACGGGCTCTCCAAACCAAGTGCAGTGCATCCCAGGGTTCAGGGCCTGCACAGAAGACCAGGGTGGCTCCATAGGCAGTGACGTTTCCTCCGGGAGCTGGGCCATCCAGGGTTCATTGGTCTCACCAGGAGCAGGTCCTGCCTCCTGATGGGTCGGCGGGACTGGAAGGGTCTGCGTGGCTTTATCCTGCCGGGGTGCCTTCCACGAGGCGGGCCTCTCATTTGCCCACACCATGGCCACCATCTTCTGCATCTCCTTCTTCCAGCCCAAGGCTTGCTGCATCGACTTGACCCGTACCTAGATACAGAACTGCGCCAGCTTTCGTTCTAACCAGGCGGCTGTTCCCGGTGGCAGCCGATCCCACGCCGCCTCCGCTCCTGCGTTCGGAGTGGGAGCTGCAGCTTCCTCACTGGCTGCTTCCCCCTCATGCGCCGCCGCTCCAGCGGTCGGCGCGGGGCTGGCATCGGGTTTAGGGGAGACATCCTCCATCTGCTCCCCCCTGGTCTTTTCCTGGCACTCCTCTTTTCGGCCGGTAAGTTTCGTTTTTCGACTTCCGGCTTTGCTTTTCGGCCGTGTTCCCATGGGGCGGGGCCTCAGCTTTGCGCCCTTTCTCGGGAAAGGAGACATTGGGCGGGAATTTTCACGCCAAAAGATGTCAGCAAGATGGCGTTTTCTGGAAATTTTTGAACGGGTCACTGCTGACTTCAATACAAGGCGCACTTCCACAAGGTAAATGGATGGGTAAGTATCCTGTTCGTGACGCCAAAAATTTGAGGTGTACCGCCCCGCTCTCAGCAGCCGAGCTTCTCGGATCCGGCCCTTCTGTGGGTGGCTCGAGGGTCTCCGGACCCGGGGGCCTCACGGTCACTTCAAATAAAGAGGGGTAGTGATGGGATGGTGGATGTGGGACGTAAATGTACGGGCTGAGCCGTACGGAGTTCGTGATGCCACCCATGGTGTGTGGTGATATTGGACACCACCGCTGCAGTTACGGGGCACCCAGGGAAGATGTTGTGCAGCAAGTTGTTAACCCCTCCGTGGGCAGGGATGGTGGCCCCGGGACCCGTTGGGGGCTTGGCGATGCAGGCAGATGGGCGACCGCAGGGTGCTGGTGTACTCACTATTAGAAAACACACGAGTCTCTGGTAAACCAAGGTGATGGTGGTCAGTGCCTGCAACCGGCTGCGTTCAGGTTCCCCCACCCGGTGTAACGCCTGCCTGGCATAGTAGTGATCACTACCTGTGGAAGGCTGCAGTCCGATGAGAGTAGTCATCAGGCAGGGTCAAACCAGGAATAGCAGAACAGGGACAGAATCGGAAGACAAGGACGTAATCAGAAAACGGAGCAGAGGTCAAATCCGGATCGGGCAGCGAGGTACAAAAACAGCATGCAGAAGGGTAGTCAGAAAACACGCAGAAGTCAGCACACAGGAATCACTAAACAGAATAGGGCGGACCAGGAGCCAGGAAATCAGAACTATCTCTGGCAGTGGTCATGTGACAGGAGGGAAAATAAGAAGGGTGTGGTGTCTTCCCATTGGCTGTAGCTGAACGCTGGCAACTTCAGCTGGAAGACACACGCCACGCACAGTCAGCCAGCGGTACTGCAGATCCCAAGAAAACCCAGCCCAGTGGATGATCGGAGCCTGCGCCCACCGATGCCACTGCATCGACTCCTCTCCCATCACCAGCACTATCCACGGCAGGAACACGGCGTCGCCTGGCGATCGGAGCAGAAGTCGCTGGAGCAGACTCCGGCAATGACGTAACACCCGGCTGGTGGTCTCTGTCTTTCTCCTGCACCTTCTTAGAATGGTGGACTGCCTGTGCTTGCAACTTCTGGAGTCCGCTCCCGGCTTGTGGTTGCCTAATTAGCCCTTTGCCCACAGACGCTGGCCCGTGGGATCTCTGAGCTGTGGCGGTGGCCTTTTATCCACCTCGGTAAGCTGTTGTTTTTAGTCGGGACTTTGGGTGGGACAGAACCTCTAGTCCTGGCCTCAATCAGTTAATTAGCTAGCCCCCAGTCACTTCTGCAACTAGCTTCAGGGTCTGAGTACCCCCCTTTGTGCTCCGGTTTCCGAGTCGGTTCCCCGGGTCGGTACCGGCGGGCCACTACCCTGTCTCGGTCCACCTCGGTTCCACTGAGCCGTCTTCCCGGCTCCTGCAGACGGAGACCGCTGTCTGCCTCCTAGCCAAAGGCACCAGGGCTCCTACCCTGGCACCTGTTTAATTTGGGTTCTCGCCTCTGCTGGAGCTGGACACAGCTCCAGCCCACACTCCTCTCCAACTTGAACTCTAGACTACCATTCAACTGGCTTTTTCCCACCCCAGGCTGTCTAGGACTTTTTGGTGGGCATCTCCCAACCACCTGGTTCTGCCCCTTGGTGTGTCTATCTAGCCCTGAGGGGGGTGACTAGGGTTTTGAGGTTGGCTGTGTGTTACCTATGATGGAAGGGTGTAATGCGGGGCCCTATCTGTGACTACCTGGCCGGGCCAGGGCGTCACACACACACACATACAGTATTATGCTCACCTTACCGTCCGTTCCATCGCCAGCCTCATGGTTCTTGTAGTTCGCCGGTATGGCGCCGGTATAGTGACTAATGTAGGAAGGTCTCCATGAGGTATCGCTTCATGTCCGCAGCCTTGTGAGTTTTACACATTCTAATCATAGCATTTCTGTATGCAAGGTGTCAATTCGTATTGAATTGATGATGCCCTAC
The DNA here is from genome assembly GCF_048569485.1 of Anomaloglossus baeobatrachus. NCBI lineage: Eukaryota > Metazoa > Chordata > Amphibia > Anura > Aromobatidae > Anomaloglossus > Anomaloglossus baeobatrachus. Next base: position 42,913,867 of record NC_134353.1, on the reverse strand, counting down.
AACTTTCTAATTCACTTTTTTTCTCTATCTCGATCCGTTTTCGAAATAAAAATGCTAACTCTGTTGTTTTCCACCAGGTGGTTTCATTGCGTAACACATGGCTACTTTACTATACCTAGACACCACTTCTATGCCTATAGCTGCCGCTTTTCTCAAGTTAATGGCGGTGGACAGGATATGGGTGGACACACTGTAGACCCACAAACAGAATCTGTGATTGCAAGCAATCAGACTCTGTCACCCAGGCTGGGGGCGTGCGTGGCTGACTGCAACCAAGTACAGATGCCAGGACAGACTGTGGGTGGGGGAATGCAATGAATATGGATGAGCAGTAATGAGCGGCCCGAAAGGAGAGTGAGCTGCCTGGAAGCAGTTACTGCCACTGAAGACTCTAATCCTTCTATCCATCAACCACCATTTGTAAGCACCAGATTCTGGTCATCATAGATTTATATGGGGACCGGCATCCAGCCACATTTCCAGGATGAATTCCAGGCCAGAGACAATTTTTTTTTTTTAGATCTGGTTAGTCTTGCTGATCCCGGATGTCTGCGAGTCTGCCCATCATGTCCATGACTGCATTATTCTCATCTCTTCAGGTAATCTACTTATGTTAACTTATACACGTTCCTGGAAAATCTGTTACTTGTATTTCCCTGTTGTTCACTTTCATATCACTTGTTTTCCATTTGCCTTTTTATAATAAGCGGATGTGAAGTGCCTGTTACAGGATCCGCAGGTCTTGTATCCTGCTTCACTCAGATATTGCAACATTTTCCTAATAGGAAGATTTTTTTTCTTCCCAAATAGAGACAAGTGAATTGATCCAAGATCCAAGAAGGACTGAATTCAACTCATTTTACTCAAATTTGCAGGTCCCTGTGAATTCAAACACATTGCAATTTGTTCACGAGGACCACAAAAAAATAATGTTCAGAGTAATTTCAAACACTGCTTAAGACATAGAATGCAAATTAATCACATCAGTTACGCAGGCTTTCCTATAATGCCTATGGCTATCACATAGCATAGTATAGTGCAGCAAATTAGGAAGGCTATCACATAAAGGGATCATTTTTGGACCACTTGTTCATTTAGCAAAGAGAACAGCTCTAGATACTCATCAAACAGGGATAATTTTTATAACTTTCTACCTGTGTACTCTTTCTACCTTTCTCTTTTCCTGTGTGTCTCCCCCTCTCTATCTGTAAAATAGTGAGTTTATGGAGATTGATTCATAGACTGGAGTACATATATTCATAAATATATGTATATATTGCCCCATCCCTTTAAGGAGAGTCTGTAAGTTGGAAAATGCTAAACCAAAAGTTTGAGATGGTAAGAACCAAACTCATCTGTTAGTCGTTCATCAAAGCCATCTGACATTGTTTGTCAAAGTTGTCAAAGTAGTGCTATATATTGTTTAGAATGTTGGGCTAAGAGCTGAAATAGCTATGAGAGACTTCTTACTGTTACACTGAGGTCAAAGTTCAGCGAGCCTCAAAGGGTTTCTATATATAAGTTGAAGTAGGTTTTGTTACAGGTCTCTAGTGCGCAGGTACACTTATTTCGCGGGTAAAATGTACCACGTGACATGATGTAATGCTCAACCTAAAATAAGGATAGTTAGTTTTTGTGTTACCATGTAAAGAGATAAGGACAATCCAGAGGAGGGGTTTTGGGTTATAAAAGAAGCCCACACTTCAAAGGTAGAGGAGAAGGAGGGAGAGGCAGAAGGTGACAGGAGAAAGACGGACCCATCCGACCAGACCATCTACAGACCATCCCGAGACGACTTACACACTACAGCGATGTAAGAGATATGAACTGTTATTTTTTCTATCTGTCTCCATCTATTAACTCAAGCCAAGACAGTTATTTTTCTCTAATGACTGTAACCCTCCAACTCTTATCTGAATAAATTCATAATATGTTTTTGACCTATCTTCGCTCCAATCATTATATACTGGCTATGCAGTTGTCGCCGTAAACCCATTATTTAACATTTGGCGAGCACCAGCCTGAATGATTGTGCAACACAGCTGTTTTCTGTGCAAGGTGATTTTTTTTCACGCTGCCTATTCTTGCAGAAGGACTTTTTTTTTTTTTTCTTCTTTCTTTTTTTTCTCACGTCATTCCCTGCCCTTTGTCCGAGAAGGGGGGTCTGTGAGTTTGTGAGTAATTTCTGTCCAAGTAATGCAGGCAAAGACGATACACTGTGTCCACATCAGAACCTAAGAGAGGGTTAACGTGACAGAGCTGCACGGAGGTCGTATGTGTCAAAGCCATTCCAGGACCATCCATCCAGTCGGTTGAAGCCATCTGAGGACCATCCATCCATAAGACGGTTGAAGCCATTCAAGGACAAGCATCACATATTGGTGAGAAATGGAGTTTATTCATGATTATTTTAGTAACTGTCATGTAGAGTATTCATTTGATCATACACATAGTGACGCACAGTTATGGTCAAATCTGTACCGGCAATGTGAACTTGAGAATCTTAAGCTAGATAAAAAGTTTTTTATTGTAAATCGGTTACAGAAAAAGATACAGAATGTATTGGGTATGGTATACACTTACAACTCCATGGTGGGTGGGGCACAGCCATATGCACACACTATCTGTATGGTGACTGACACACCCATAACAACAGGCACGCCCAATACAACAGACACACACGTCACAGATTCAGAAACAACAGATTGTCCAAATTGTTCGATATTAGCAGAACATATCGAACATCTGGAGGATCAGTTGGAAACAAGAGCAGATTTAATATCAAAACTACGGAAAGATATTAAATATGTATCTGTTAATACGAGACAGAACAAGACAGAAGCTTTAGGTTCAGACGTACCGGACGGGCTGAATACGGCCGAGGACGAGACTCTGAATGAGGAGGAACTTCGGAAAAAGAAGTTACATGATAAGGCCGCCCGTCTTAACATTAAAATCCATGACCAATTAATGAAAATCATTAAAGACATACCGAAATATGATGATAAAATGGACGCCTTCCATAATGCGGACATTTTTGAGTCACATTCCGATAAATATAATCTAACAAATGAACAGAGAAACAAGATTTACAGGGTATGGCTTCCCTCCCACATGGCAAAAAGGTTACAAGCAACACCTAGGACTGACGAACACAATGACCTGATCCATGACACAAAGGAAGATAGGCTGAGACAGTTGATTCTCTTTACCACAGGAGAGTCTATCCCAACAGTCGAATTGTTAGAAAACCTTAAGACACACATACAGGAGGATCCATTTGTCTTTGTAGTTAAATTTGAACAGGCCTACAAAATGATAATGGAAATCGGATCTGATCAAGAACCGCCTTCCATGATCAAGGCCTTTGTTAAAAAGTTTAAATATTTGGACCCTGCTTCATTCGAAATAGCTTCTAGGATGGAAAGTCTACAAGAGGTCACATCATTTATTGATAGAATACGTAGACGAATGAAGCAAAATCAGGTAAAATCAAAAATAGCCATGATAGAAGGGAACACTGACACATTAGTATCCCAGGAAAAACAGATCAAAAACAACAAAAGACCGGTGTTGAATTCTAAAAACAAGAATTCAGGGGGGGGTAACAGGAAAAGCCAATTCATTGCTTTTTCTGCGGCCAACCCGGACACCTGAAGTGGGAATGCAAGAAATTCCTGAGGGCGGGAGTTGAGGAAAGGCTGGGTAAGGAGAATGGACTGATGCCAAACACATCCAGTGCCCCTCCCCCATCTTCAGCACCTCCACCTTCATACACGCCCACTCGTACTGACAACAGAAATAACCAATCACCATACACGCCCACTCATACTGACAACAGAAATAACCAATCACCATATGCACCTCTGACCAGACAGATAAGGGAAATGTCCATACAGGGATTGGATGGAAGGGGCAAGACACCTGCTGCTCTTCTCCCTTCTCCATCATCCTGACTAGCAAAGCCGGTCCCCAGGCTGCATCCACTGGAATTCGTCACTCGAGTTTCAATGGATAGCTGTGGTCGACCATTTTTAAAGGTAAATCTTGAAGGTCAGGAAGTAACATTTCTCCTTGATACAGGTGCGCAATTGAGTGTCACAAATGTTGATTTACATTTAAAGCCAGATTCCCCTGTATGCACAATTGTTGGTTTCAGTGGTAAAAATGGAACAAAGGTGACTTTAGCACAGGATGTTTCTTTGGAAATACCTGGTTTTTTGAAAACAAAAATGGATATTTGGTGTTGTCAGGATACTGAGAATATAATTGGCACTGATTTTATGGAAAAGCATGGCTGGATTATTGATTTGGGTAACAAAACAGTTTGGAAAGATTCTAACGGTTGTAAGGCGGTAGTTATTGATCCAGATGAATATAGTCATGTCGGGACCATTTGTTTGACCGATGTAGTGTCAGCAGATCATTTGTGGCCTGAAACTGGTGGTGATGAAGTATTGACTGAGTTAGTACAGCGGTTTCCTTCTTTATGGGCTCAGTACAGGAATGAGGTTGGAACAATGAAGGATGTAATTGTCAAAATTGAAGGTCGTGACCCACCTCCACAGCGTCAGTATAAGTTGCCTCCGGAGTCAGTTGCTCCGATGTCGAAGATTATACAGGAATTGTTGGCTCAAGGTGTCATACGAAAGGCAAATTCGGTCTGTAACAATCCATTGTGGTGTGTTCTGAAAAGCGATGGTAGCTATAGGATGTTGTTGGACTTGAGGATGTTCAATAAGTGTACTCCCAATGTAGCACCGATTGTAGCTGATACACATGACATGATGTCGAGATTGGATGCTAAGGCAAGGTATTTCTCAGTATTGGATATCAGTAATGGTTTTTTCAGTATACCGATTGAGCAAAGTTGCCAATATCGATTTGCATTCAACCACCTCGATCAGCAATATGTATGCTGTAGGCTTCCTCAGGGGGCTAGTATGTCGCCAAGCATTTTTCATCAGGCGCTAGCGAACGTTTTGTCGAAATTTTCTCGTCCGGAATGTTTATTGCAATATGTGGACGATATCTTGTTGAGCACGGAGGATGAGGAGATGCACGTGATCTTGCTTGCAGAATTGTTTGAGCTGCTGCATGGTGCAGGTTTAAAACTGAATACCAAAAAGGTCAAGCTGATGCAGACTGAGGTCAGGTTTTTAGGAGTTCTGCTAAGTCCAGGTACACGGCGACCCCTACAGGACAGAATAGAGGCAATTGCATCTCTTCCAATTCCAACATCACACAAGGCACTAAGACATTTTTTAGGGCTTGTAAATTACTCAAGGGATTTCATTGAAAATTTTGCTGACAAAGCCAGACCTTTGTATGATCTTTTAAAAGGTGACAATGATGATTATTTTGGTCCCTGGAGTGTTGAACAGGAAAAAGCCTTCACACAATTGAAACATGATCTACAACACGCACCTGCGTTAAGTATGGTGGAAAAGAACGCACCTTTTGCGCTTCAAGCACACACTTCAGAGACAAGTATCTCTGTGGTTTTGCTGCAGCTGCAAGGGGGGGAATGGAGAATCTTGGGGTACTTCTCTAAGCTTCTCTCACCTGTTGAGAGGGGGTTTGAGGTGTGCGCAAGACACCTGGTGGGAGTGTATTTTGCGATAAAAATCACTCAACACATCATCGGGTTCCAAAAGGTTATTCTCCAAACGCCACATTCCACATTGAAACTTCTCTTTGAGAAAAACATCCCAGGTGTGTCAAATCAGAGATTTGCCCATTGGTTGCTCTCATTGTCTCCAAATCAAATTGAGGTAGATTATAAGGCCAAGTATGTTCTTCCTCAATTGATGCAGTATGAAGGACAAACCCATGATTGCATAGAAACGTTCCATGAACCAAGTCCATCTCTCTTCAGACGACAGTCGGAAGACGCAGATGAACCTGTGTTTGTAGACGGTTCTAGATTTTTTCTGGAAGGACACTATCACACAGGATATGGAATTTTCTATTCCAAGCGAGGACAAGTGGTAAAACACAAGTTACCGAGTCATTTCTCAGCTCAAAGGGCAGAGATAGAAGCGGTAAGAATGGTCCTACAGCTGAATGAAGCTGATGATCAAACTCCAATGGTAATCTACAGTGATAGCTCCTATGTTGTCAGATCCCTAACCGATTACCTGCCTGTTTGGGAAAGGAGAGGCTACGTGGACTCGTCCAACAAAGCCTTGGTGCATCGCGATACGCTAGAATCAATTTTTGAGATGGCATCTAGGGCCCCAAATAGATTTGCTATAGTGAAAGTCGCTGCACATCAAAGATCTGATGATGAGTTATCTGTAGGAAATGCAACCGCAGATGCTCTAGCCAAAGAAGCTGCCCTGACAGGAGAGGAAGTGTTTGACTCTGAACCTTCTGAGAATTCAGCGGTTCAAAGAGCAGACACGTACATACCTTCATTTGCAGAAGAACAGAGAAAAGATCCTTCTCTTGTTATTTTTCTGGATGATCCAAAACCTCCTTTCATCTGTGAAAATGGGGTTTTGTGTCACAGTTCAAATAAAGAATTGCGTCCAGTTGTGCCAAAACATCTACAGGTAGAATTCACTCGATACAACCATGAGAGTTTAGGTCACTTGGGACAACAGAAATTGTTAGTCATTCTCAAGGAGAAATTTTATTGGGAAAAAATGGACGAAACAGTTCAAAGTGTTGTACTATCATGTCTCATTTGTGCCCAAATAAATCCAAGACCTAAAGGACAGAAGCCACCACTTCTACGGATCGCACCTGCAGATGGTCCATGGTCTACACTGCAGATAGACTATATTGGTCCTTTACCCTCAGGTAAACATGGTCTCAGGTATGCATTGATTGATTGATTGTGGTAGATGTGTTCTCAAAATGGGTAGAAATATTACCTGTTAGGAAAGATGATGCTTTGTCCACAGCAAGGGAATTGGTACAACATGTCTTTTGTACTTGGGGGATCCCAAGGATGATTACCTCCGATCGAGGTAGCCACTTCACAGGTAAAATCATGCAAACTGCTTGTGCTATTCTAGGGGCGCGACAGCAATTTCATGTCCCCTATCATCCACAATCTGCGGGAATTGTGGAAAGAATGAATAGGACAATCAAGTCCAGAATTGCAAAGATGCTTTTGGACAAAGGTAACACTTGGGTTGACAAGGTTCCTTTCATACTGATGAGTATAAGAGGTTCAATCTCTTCTACAACTCAATTCACTCCGTTTGAGTTGATGACGGGAAGAAAAATGCCATTGTGGTTTCCACATGAGCCATTTTTATCCACACCACAAAAAGATGCTATCTCAAGGTCCCAATGGTTGAGATCGCTGCAGGAGAACCTGAAAGCGATTCTGCCATATGCGGCATCGAGAATGCAGAAAATGGAGCCACCCTATGAGTCCAAATTCAAGAAAGGTGCTCTAGTGATGATCAAAACCTTTCGCAAGAGTGGACCATGGGAGTGTAATTGGGAAGGTCCTTTTGAAGTCCTTGAGACTATGGGACAAGTCATGATTCTTGTGCACCGAGTGTCAAAAGTGGTAAAAAAGACCCGGAAAACACAAAAAGTGTGGGTTCACGTTGACCAGTGCAAAATATTTGTGACAAAATAATGATACTGCATTTCTTTCCAGGAAGAAATGGATTCCTATACGAACTGGAATAAAGAACCTGAAGACGGTGAAGGAAAGATGACATCAAGCCTTCTGGAGAAAGAACATCTTCCCAAGCTCAAGACCAGCTTCTACGTGATGGGATCTACGTTCCTGCTGATTTGCTTTATTTTCGTCATTGTTTACATGTTACATCAAGGAACAATCGCCAATGATGTGAATGAACGGACTAGAGAGATTCAACATTCTCGAAGACCAAGAGGATCAGATACACGGAACTTACTGACAGAGGACATCACGGACAATTCTGTGGAGATAACAGGAAATATCTGCATGGGATATGGAACAAAATGTTGCATTGAATTACATTTCATACACGACACAGACATAATATTACATGCTATTGCAGGACCTAAAACTAGATTCACACAATTACAAGGAGAATATGTACACAATAATAAAACTGGTACATGGGAATGTTCTCCTACAGATGTACTATACTGGAACATAGAGATCAGAGGTGATGAACCTGCTGTATGGTCCGGTGATATTACAAATGACATGATTGCAAAGGGAAAGTTTGGAAGATCCAAAACAGAAATTTTGTTAAAAACTCAGGTTTTTGGGAAAATTCTGGATCCTTCTTTACTCTCCATCACAGAAGGAGATAAAGATTGGGTCAAAACATGGAATTTCCAGATAACACGGGAACCTGTGCAAGTTCAGGTATCTGTAGTGTTTACCGTTACTAACACTATAGTTCCGGAAATAAGGGTTTCACCACAGACAGTACATAATAAAGTAAATACATTACCCATAATGTTAAAATGTAACACAAGTTTGAAATTGCCTTCTGAGTCTTTGTTGACATGGACCAAAAATTCATCGTTTTTGGGAAGTTTTTTAAACAGTCCAACTAATGTCATTCACAGAGGTCAGATTGGTAATATCAGGTGGATGGATGATACGTTCATTTTTTCCATAGAGAATCCATCTTCCAGGGACTCTGGAATTTACCAGTGTTGCGTTGAAACAAAGACACATTACAGACATTGTAAAGACGTTAGTGTGAATATTTGGTCAGCAGCAGATAGTGCATGCACAGACACGAGGTTCATGCCGTCTACTCCTTTCCAAATTAATCAATTTCAGTCCAAGTCCTTATTAAGGGATGGAGAATTTATGACAATGGTGTGGATTTTCAATATGTCTCATTGGAAGATCTCTACCAGGTTTCCTCAGTGTCAATCACATCTCATAAACATGGAGATGGGGATAGAACAGTGGTTTGGGAAAAGAACAGCTCAAACTAGGAGTAAGAGAGGAGTGTTAGAAGGAATTCTGGGAGGAATTGGGACAGTGGGAAGTCTGACTAATGCCATGAATATACAGACGCTTAAGTCAGATTTGGATAATATTGGTTTTATTGGAGGAAAAGGTGTAAAGGTTCAGAAGAGTCTGAATCAACTTCTTGAAAAGATGGTAATGAATACAGCTGCTGTACTAGGCTCTTCCGTGTCACATCTACAGGATGCTACATTAGCTCTCGTGGAAAGCACACACGAAACACAAGTGGCTAAAGCGTGCCTGGAGATACAGGTAGAGTACTCTTCTAATTTAAAGTTGATTGCACAAGCTTTACAGAGTGGAATTACTCCACTGGGAATACTGCGAAATTTACCTGTAGAGTATGATTTTGCATTGAATCATACGGATTTGTGGGTAAATAAGTGGTTAGGATGTGAACGAAACATTTGTGTTGGCACATCACTAATCCCGGTGATTGGAAGAGAAGGAACTATTGTTCCTGTTACAGTTTTGGGTATACCTGTGAGCAACACACAACAAGTGTTCTATCAACTGCAGTACACAGATTTTGCATTTGACGGAGTGAACACTGAACAAGTAGACATTTCTTCATGTTTGCATTTTGTTTCTAAGGTGATGTGTTTACCTGGACAGGATAAGGTGATTTATCATTCATGTTTTCATAATCATTCTTCTTGTCATGCGAGAATAGAGACTGTACAGACACTACATGATCTGGTGACTCCAGTAAGTCCAACTAAGATATGTTTTCAGGTCATGTCTGAGACAGAGAAGGTTTCTGCTATCTATTCTGCTTGTGTACATAAGGAAAACCTACCTATGGGTTTGTATTGTATAGAAGGAGATGTGAGATCTCTTTCAAAGAAGGAAGGAAGTTTCAATATCACTTCTATAGGAAAGAGAAACTTAACGGCATTTCCGATACAATTCAATTTATCACAGATAAATGATTTTCCTTGGGATATGTGGACAAGTGAAATAAAGAAAGACAAGGGTTTGTTAGATTTATTAACGAAACAGTTAAAGGAAGCAGAAATTATATTCAGACATGAACAAGGTGAATTAAGTGATATTGAACACGAATGGAATGGAATGTCAGGTAGAACTTGGTGGAAGAGTTTTAGTAAATCTGTACATTCCTGGTCTCAGTCATCTTTTCAGTCAGCGGTTGGTAATGTTTTATTTAATCCCATCATAATCATATTTTTATTAGTTTTGATGTGTATTATATATCAAGTTTTTGTGATGTGTAGAATTCAGAAGATATATAGGAACATAACAATAGAAATGAAAAAGGAAGATAACATTCTTAGAGGAATGTTAAATCGCAAGATGACTTTTTGACAGAAAGTTGCAGATTGGTTTATCAAGTCAAATATTGGTCTAGAATTTCCAACAAGAATGTATGTGATACGAATGATGACACGATTGAGTTAGGGTTTCCCGGGGTTCATCAAACTTCCATATAAGGGGGGACTGTAAAATAGTGAGTTTATGGAGATTGATTCATAGACTGGAGTACATATATTCATAAATATATGTATATATTGCCCCATCCCTTTAAGGAGAGTCTGTAAGTTGGAAAATGCTAAACCAAAAGTTTGAGATGGTAAGAACCAAACTCATCTGTTAGTCGTTCATCAAAGCCATCTGACATTGTTTGTCAAAGTTGTCAAAGTAGTGCTATATATTGTTTAGAATGTTGGGCTAAGAGCTGAAATAGCTATGAGAGACTTCTTACTGTTACACTGAGGTCAAAGTTCAGCGAGCCTCAAAGGGTTTCTATATATAAGTTGAAGTAGGTTTTGTTACAGGTCTCTAGTGCGCAGGTACACTTATTTCGCGGGTAAAATGTACCACGTGACATGATGTAATGCTCAACCTAAAATAAGGATAGTTAGTTTTTGTGTTACCATGTAAAGAGATAAGGACAATCCAGAGGAGGGGTTTTGGGTTATAAAAGAAGCCCACACTTCAAAGGTAGAGGAGAAGGAGGGAGAGGCAGAAGGTGACAGGAGAAAGACGGACCCATCCGACCAGACCATCTACAGACCATCCCGAGACGACTTACACACTACAGCGATGTAAGAGATATGAACTGTTATTTTTTCTATCTGTCTCCATCTATTAACTCAAGCCAAGACAGTTATTTTTCTCTAATGACTGTAACCCTCCAACTCTTATCTGAATAAATTCATAATATGTTTTTGACCTATCTTCGCTCCAATCATTATATACTGGCTATGCAGTTGTCGCCGTAAACCCATTATTTAACACTATCCCCCCGTGCACCCTCTAGGTGTGTGCTGTCTCCCCCTCTCTCTCCCCCTTGTGTGCTCTCTCTCCTTGTGTGCTCTCTCCCCATTGAGCGCTCTCCCACTGTGCGTTCTCTCCCCCTTGTGTCCTCTCTCCCCCTATCTCCCCCCCTTTTGCATTCTCTCCCCCGTGTGCTGTCTCCCTCACCCCCGTGGGTGCTCTCTCTCTTTCTGTCTCCACTTGTGTGCTCTGTCCCTCTGTGTGCTATCTCCCCCTCTGTCTCCTCCTGTGCGATCTCTCCCCCTGTGTGCTGTCTCCTCCTCTCCCTCTCCCCCTTTTGTGTTCTCTCCCCCTGTGCATTGTCTCACTCCTCTCTCCTCCTTGAGCGCTTTCTTTCCCTATGTGCTGTCACCACCGCTCTCTCCCCCTGTGCACTCTCCCTCTCTCTCCCCCTATGTGCGCTCTCCTCCCTTGTGCACTCTCTTTCCGTGTGCTATCTTCCCCTCTCTCCCCCTTGTGTGCTCTCTCCCCTGTGTGCTCTCTTCCTCTCCCCCTTGGGTGCTCTCTCCCTTTCTGTCTCCACTTGTGTGCTCTGTCCCTCTGTATGCTCTCTTCTCTCTGTATCCCCCTGTGTGCTATCTCCCCTTCTGTCCCCTCCTGTGCGCTCTCTCTCCCTGTGTGCTGTCGCCTCCTCTCCCTCGTCCCCTTTTGCACTTGTGCCGCCCCCGTGCCAGCAGCCGGCGCTGCTCGGGTCCGAGCCTTCAGGGGTGGTGGCTCAAGGGTCTCCGGACCCAGGGTTCTTGCAGACACGCCGAATAAATGGGGGGGACATAGATGTACGGGCTGGGCCGTAACAAGTTCGTGACGCCACCCACGGTGTGTGGTGAAGTGGGACACCACCGCTGCTGTTATGGGGGCACCCGGGGGAGATGTTGTGCAGCAAGTTGTTAACCCCTCCGTGGGCAGGGATGGTGGCCCCGGGACCCAGTGGCTCGGTGCAGTGAATGGCGACCACAGGGGTTGCTGGAATACTCATGGTTAGTAACACACACAAGTCTCTGGTAAACCAGGATGGTGGTGGCCGGTGCCGCGGCCGGTTGCATTTGGGGTCCCCCACCCAGCTGGTGGTCTTTATCCTGTTCCTGCACCTTTTTGTGTTCAATGGACTTCCCCGGTATGGAACTCGGGAGTCCGCTCCCAGCTGGATGTGGCCTAAGGAGCCGAGCCTGCAAACGCTGGCCCGTGGGATCTCTGGGCCTTGGCGGTGACCGATTATCCCTATTCGGTGGGCTGTTGTGGACTTTGGGTGGTACAGGACCTCTATTCCTGGCCTCAATCGGTTAATTAACCAGTTCCAGTAGGTTCTGGCACTGGCTTCAGGGTCCGAGTACCCCCCTTTGTGCACGGTTTCCGGTCGGGTCCACGGTGTAGGTACCAGCAGGCTACAACCCTGTCCTGGTCCACCTTGGTTTTGCCGAGCTGTCTTCCCGTCTCCTGCTGATGGAGACCACCATCTGCCTCCTAGCCAGTGGCACCAGGGCTCCGACCCTGGTACCGTTCAACTTGAACTTCACTGCTGGAGCTACCCCTAGCTCCAGCCCACACTCTTCTCCAAACTGAACTCTAAGATGAACTTTTTGTTTTCCCGCCCTGGGCTGTCTAGACCCCTGGGTGGGCGTGTTCCAACCGCCTGGTCACGCCCACTGGTGTGTCTATCTGTCCCTAAGGGGGAGGTGACTCGGGTTCCTGGTCGGCTGTGTGTTTCCTTGTGAGGGAAGGTGTTATGCAGGGGCCTACCTGTGATTACCTGGCCCTGCCAGGGCGTCACACACTCTCTCTCCCTGTGCACTGTTTTCCTCCTCTCTCTCCCTTGAGCGCTCTCTCCCCCTATGTGCTGTCCCCACTGCTCTCTCCCCCTGTGTGCATTCTCACTCTGTGTGCGCTCTCCCCCTATGTGCTCTCTCCCCCCTTGTGCACTCTCCCTCTATCTCCCCCCTATGTGTTTTCTCCCCCTTGTGCACTCTTCCTCTATCTCCCCTATGTGTTCTCTCCCCTTGTGCCCTCTCCCTCTATCTCCCCCTATGTGCTCTCTCCCCCTTCTGCTCTCTCCCTCTATCTCCCCCTGTGTGCGCTCTCTTCCCTTGTGCACTCTCTTCCTGTGTGCTATCTCCTCTCTCTCTCTCCCCCTTGTGTGCTCTCTCCCCCTAGTGCACTCTCCCTCTATCTACCCTTGTGTGCGCTTTCTTCCCTCGTGCACTCTCTCACTCCTGTGCACTCTATCCCTCTCATCCCCTGTGTGTCCTCTCTTGGAACCAATAGCATGCTATAAAGAAATAATAATAACCCTTCTATTGGATAAGAAAAGCTACAATATCTCACAGGAAGAGGAAAGTAAAATGTTAATAAAAACAGTAATTATTGGGTGATTACACGCCTTACTGTGATAATGAAGAACAAAATCAGACTGCTTAAGTGACTGGACCAAGACTCATTTGACAATTTAGTACATGTTTGATCTTGGCCTAATAGACACAGTAGAAATAATACTGGGAATTGAGGATGATTTACATTATTTTGAAAAGATGTTCAATCGTTGGGAAACCCAAGTGTCGGATAGAATGGAGTCTATTCTGAAACATGTTTTCTTTGATAAAATCAATACATTTTTTAAGAAATATCTATAAGTGAACATTCCCCAGATGTAGAGGACAGTAGATCTTTTGTCCATAGATCACGATGTGATGACATCTACTCTAAGCGTAAATTCTCTGACCTGGCAGAACTCGGAAAGCAAAATGTTGATGGGAAATACATACAAAATGATAGATGCGCTGAGGCTGTGTCAGACCTTGACTCTGATGATATCTTATCTTTATTTCATTTTTACCTCCCATTGCTCAGTTCTTGTTGATGTTTACATTTTTTTTTTTTCAAAATACAGTAAACTTTAGAGTTTACATCAATTTTTTTAACACTGAGGCCCAAACTTAGTAGGACTAAGTAAAGGACATAGTTTAAGTATTTATTTAGGTGACATGCTTTTTAAGAAATTTGGTGTAGACTTTGACCATTTCCTCGTTAGGATGGGCCATCGTTGTTTAACCGGCAGCGCTCCAAACTCTGGGACGCCTGCCGATCAGCACAATGAAGATGTCAGTCACTCGAGCATAATAGTTTGTCTTGATTAGCAGCTGTGCCTCTTACTGCAGCTCATCTTATTGGTGCTGGAATCTATGTTTTTTTCTATTTCAATGTTTTTGGTTAAATAAAAAGATAAATCTAAAATTAATGGGATGTTCTTAAGTTTGAAGCTTATCTCCTATCCAAAGGATAGAGGATAACTGACATGCGGTATTTAGCTATGCACACATTTGGTGGCATGGCTTCGTCAGGCTCTGTTAACACCACAAAGTCTGATAAGCAATTCTGAATTGTTCAGCTAGAGCTGGGCGTCGGCAGATTCAGGTCTTCAGCTCTCCAGGAGTTAATTCCTGCAGAAACTAAGAGCTCAGGTTACTAATTACCACTTACAGCTGTCTCCTTCTAATTTAAGTAGCGGCTTCCTTCCAGTATGAGCTGATGATAGCTTTAGCATAAGCTCCAGCGATCCTGGTTTTGGTGGTTATCCTGTTTTTTGGTGATCTGTGTTGCAATAATGAGTAGTGTGAGCATTCTCCTGTTGTGCGTTACTTTCTTCCATTATTTATTCCCCTGAACACATATTGTCTCATATTGTTCTCCCTTGTCTGTGTCGTTTTGTGGGGTTTTGCTGTTGTGTTTTGTGGGCTCCCCAAAGGTGGGAGAGAGGGGGAGTAAGTTCGGGGCTTAAACAGGAGTCAGGGTCACGCTGGGTGCTCAAACCTGGCTACCATCAAGCCTACCTCTGAGATAAGGGACAGCTCAAGGTCTTGATTCCAAGCCTAGGGGCCCCTGTCCTGTGATTACATACCCTCATGACAATAACTTCCTGATCACTGGCGGTCTAACCACAGTGGCCTCCAAAAATCGGGGCTCTGGATAGCCTAGGCAGAGGGAGCGGAGGTCTATCATTTGTATTCCAGCTCCATTCATTCCATTAGGAGCGCCAAAGATCAGCCAAGCACTACACTTGCCAATCTAAGGCGCTTCCATTGTGAATAAATGATGAGGTAGTACGTAGGATTGACTTACTTTCAGAGCCTTGATCTCTGGATCAGTGGAGGCCATGGTAGTCAGACCCCAAGCGATCATAAAAGTTATCTCCTACCTAGTAGATAGGGGGATGATTTTTAAACTTGTCAGTACCACTTCTAAGTACCACTCCAGCATTTATTGAGTTTTTATTTTCCAATCCATTAATTATTGGAAATGTATGTTTGCTTGAAGTTACCGTTAGCTATTGTCTGCCGTTTTCTGCGCTAATCTGGTCCTCTGTTGCAACATGTTAGGGCTAGCACAGAGTTTCTCACTTTCTTACTGTAGGTCCATGAGTCTCAGAAAAAAATGTATTTTAATTTAAGGAAAATATTACTGTAATTAGAGGTCTCTCTTTGACTTCCTATTTGTTTTGTCTCTTTGCTAAAAATGAAAAAATAAAATGTTTTTTGTTTTTTTTGTATGCTTTTTTATGCAAAAAATGTTTGTCCTCTAACCCTAAAGGCCACTTTACACACAACGACATCGCTAGCGATGTCGCTGCCGATTGCACCTGCCCCCGTCGTTTGTGCGTCACGGGCAAATCGCTGCCCGTGGCGCACAATATCGTTAGTCCCCGTTACACATACTTACCTTCCTAGCAACGTTGCTGTGGCAGGCGAACCTCCTCCTTTCTAAGGGGGCGGTTCGTTCGGCGTCACTGCGGCGTCACTAAGCGGCCGCCCAATAGTAGCGGAGGGGCGGAGATGAGCGGGACGAACATCCCACCCACCTCCTTCCTTCCTCATTGCGTGCGGACACCCTGCGGTGTCACACGTAGCGATGTGTGCTGCCGCAGGAACGACGAACAACCTGCATCCTGCAACAGCAACAATAATCAGGAAAGGAACGATGCATCAACGATTAGGTAAGTAATTTTTATTGTTAACGGTCGTTCGTGCTTTTCATATGCAACGACGTCGCTATCAAGGCCGGATGTGCATCACGAATACCGTGACCCAAACGGCATCTCGTTTACGATGTCGTTGTGTGTAAAGCGGCCTTTACCCTAATCCTAAACCAATCTCTAACCTTAATCCTAAGGCGGGCTTTGCACATTACGACATCGCAAGCTGATGCTGCGATGTTGAGTGCGATAGTCCCCGCCCCCGTCGCAAGTACGATATCTTGTGATAGCTGGCGTAGCAAAAATTATCGCTATGCCAGCTTCACATGCACTCACCTGCCCTGCGACCGTCGCTCTGGCCGGCGACCCGCCTCCTTCCTAAGGGGGCGGGTCGTGTGGCGTCAGAGCGACGTCACACGGCAGCGGGCAATAGCGGCGGAGGGGCGGAGATGAGCAGGATGTAAACATCCCGGCCGCCTCCTTCCTTCCGTATAGCCGCTGGCGGCAGGTAAGGTGAAGTTCCTCGCTCCTGCGGCTTCATATACAGTGATGTGTGCTGCTGCAGGAATGAGAAACAACACCGTACCTGTCGCGGCACCAGCATTAGGGCGTATGCGATGTCGGTGGGATCAAATCGAAAGTGACGCACATCCAGCGTCACTTTCGACATCGTAGTGTGTAAAGCCTAGATAATACGATTAACGAGCGCAAAAGCGTCGTTATCGTATCATTGGTGCAGGCTCCGACTTTTTCATAATTACGCTGCCGCGACAGGTACGATGTTGTTCCTCGTTCCTGAGGCCGCACACATCGCTGTGTATGAAGCCGCAGGAGCGAGGAACATCATCTTACCTGCCTGCACCGGCAATTTCAGAAGGAAGAAGGTGGGCGGGATGTTTACATCCTGCTCGTCTCTGCCCCTCCGCTCCTATTGGCCGCCTGCCGTATGACGTCGCTATGATGCCGCACGAACCGCCCCCTTAGGAAGGAGGCGGGTCGCCGGCCAGAGCGATGGTCGCAGGGCAGGTGAGTGCATGTGAAGCTGGCGTAGCGATAATGTTCGCTACGCCAGCTATCACAAGATATCGTACCTGCGACGGGGGCGGGGACTATCACGTGCGACATCGCAGCATTGGCTTGCGATGTTGCAACATGCAAAGCCCGCCTTATGGAAATGTCGGAGAATACACCGATGATACGATAACGACGCTTTTGCGCTCGTTCATCATATCATCTAGGATTTACACACTACGATATCGAAAGTGACGCTGGATGTGCGGCACTTTCGATTTGACCCCACCGACATCGCACGTGCGATGTTGCAACGTGCAAAGCCGCCCTACCCCTATGCTAAGCCTTAACCGTAGCCTGAGTTAGGGCTAGAACAAGTATAAAAATATAAAAGCAGCTTGTAGTAATGAATGAAGACCGCAATGACTCCTGTGCTCTGCTCTTGACTCAATACTGTCTGCCCTTGTTACAGGCCAGTTTTCTGTAATCTCTGTTGCTGCTTATGCAGAGTGTGGCTCGTGAGATTAGTTTGGCCTTGACTGTTGCTCTCTGCATGGGCAGCAACTGTGAGGACAAAGTTCACTGAGCATTGTCATTTTGATTGCTGCCTATTTAGCCAATGACAAAAGCACCTTGCTTGCTGTGCTATGCATAAGCTTTGATGGGAGGGGACTATCTGTGCCTCTTGTAGGTAACAATTCTTCTTGAATCGTAAGAAAATTCATTTTCTCCAGAATACAATTTTTTTTTGCAGTTTGCTCATGGTGATTTCAGCAAAATGGATATTTTGCTAAACTGTAGAGGGCAATGAAAAGGTTAAAAATTTGTAAACAAAATAATACTTAGCTGACCGCTCATCAATCTTGCCAACCCTGCTGCCAGCACACCTTTTTTTTTTGCTTTCCCCTATCACTTATATCTGCTATAACGTGTTTCACCCTACACCGAGGTTTCCGGTGATTGTTAAACCTCTAATATCACCACACACAATGGCGCCACACCACATATCGTGAAGTCACGACATGTATCCTCTGAGGTGCTGAGTAGATCTCGGGCAAAAAACATCATAATTAGTGATGAGCGAGCATGACTGGCACTGCTCATTACTCGATCGAACATCAGGGTGCTTGGGTCCTCGTTGTGGTTGGCGGAGTATCGTGAGTGCTCGGATATTTCAACCGTGAAACAATGACCACAATGTACAGGCTTGCTTCCCTGAATGATTGGAGTCGGCATTCTAGTGAGAGCCATTTACAGTCTCTGCATGGCTCTTATGGGAACAAAACAACGTTCTCAGATGTATTGTGTAGAGAAGTGCAGCCCCTACTAAGGATGTTGTTTTACTGTGACTATAAAGGTACCGTCACACATAACGAGATCGCTAGCGAGATCGCAGCTGAGTCACAGTTTCCGTGACGCAGTAGCGATCCCGTTAGCGATTTTGTTATGTGTGACACCTACCAGCCATCAGGCCCCTGCTGTGAGATCTCTAGTCATTGCAGAATGGTCCAGGCCATTTTCTTCAAAGGCGATGTCCTGCTGGGCAAGACACATCGCTGTGTTTGACACTGTGAGACAGGGTCACATTGACTGCTGAGATCGTTATACAGGTCGCTACTGCGACCTGTATTATTCCTGCATCGCTGGTAAGATCTGACTGTGTGACATCTCACCTGCGACCTCCCAGTGACTTACCTGCGATCCCTATCAGGTCGAATCGTTTTCGGGATCGCTGGTAATGTGGCGCCCCTGAGGCTTCCGTTGCCACAGGTCATTGCACCCCATCCAGCGGTGTGATGCCCCATTCTGGGAGAGGAAGAGAGTGAACTCCGGTCCCCTGGTAAATCCACACTACACCCATTGCTAGGAACACACTGGGACCAGGGAAAGTGGCAGACAACCCTCCCATGCTGCATGCTGGGAGGGGTCGTAAGACCCATCCCTGCTCCTATAGGGTAGAACAGAGCAATTGGGGAGGTGGGAGGAGCCATCTGAGAGCAGACACAGAGAGGAAGGTCAAGGTTAGTCAGTCGAAGTTAGAGGAAGAGTGGTGAAGGAGGAGGAGGCCTGCCGGAGGCAGGCAAGGAGGAGAAGAGAACGGAAAGAAAGCTCCAAGTCAGACAGGAGCAGAGAAACAGAAAGAGACGCTTCCTGGTGAAGATCCTGGGACTCGGAGGGTCCAGGTGACACCACGTAGAGAACAGAAGGAGTCGCAGGGCCACAGGCAGTCTGTATAGCTGTCCAGGGCAGTTTAGAGCTGCGGTGGCCTGGTCCACAAGAACATCGGTGGAGGGATCAAGCTGCGACAGGGGACGGTCCCTAGAGACTGGAGGAGTGCAAAGATCATCTCCAAAACAGTAAAAACCGAGGCCCAGGGAACGTTGTAGACTCCCCGGGCCAGAACCCATAGCAGAACTTCCAGAAAAGGGGTAATCAGCCGACAGGTGACCCCCCAGCCTGGAGGCTGTAGTGGAGGCCAAGCCAGGTTTATCCTATCAAAGGCAAGGCTAAGGAAGACAGCAGAAGATAGAGACACTAAGAGAAGGGTACCGGCTTTTACTCTCAGAATCACTCAGAAACGGCGGAGGTCCCTGACAGTGGTCCCAGCAGTCCAAGGGTCCCCGGGACCCGACAAGAATTGTGAGTAAAGAACTTGAACTGCACCCTTGGAGTGGTCTCTGTTATTTCAGCTGCATAGACATTCACAAGCACCAACTGTGCCCCGGGCATTGCTCCACCTGTGGGGAGCAGTACCACCATTGCTGCCATAACATCATCCCGGTGGCCTCACACAGCAGCGGCGGCTTAATAGCCGCATACCACAGGTGGCGTCACGAACACAACCTTTATTCAGCAAGCCACATATTCTACTGACACCCACCAGGGCCACGGAGCCGGGCCCAGCCACCACTGACTACCACCGGACTAGTCCGGCCCGGCACCGGGTGTCCCATTGCCCTGGGGTGGGTGAGTCAGTAAGTCGTTGTGTGTGACTGGGCCTTTAGACTTGCTGTACTGTGGCTTCAAGAGATGGCTCTCCAGCAGAGTACAATGGAATGGCCTTCATCTTCCCTGCTGCTGTGTGTTTGTTTGGTCTGCCCTGAGAAAAGTGCAGGGAGAAGCAGGAAGTGGCACACAGTGTGAGAGAGTTCCAGGACGTGCAGAGGGACACACACAAGAGAGTCGGTATCCGGCCTGCTAGAAGAGGCCGCCTGATGAGCCCAGCTGCCCAGTGAATCGTGGGAAGAGAGGTCATGCATCGCCCTCCCAGTCAGTGCCATGAGTGTATGCCCGGGCGAGGCGGTTGGCGAAGCATAGTAGGCTTCCGTAGTCTGAGTGCAGTATTCGCACGGTCCCTTTAAGAGAGACCAGTTATGATAGAGGACAGAGCAGGATTGTTTAATGTTGCATATATGCATATTGCTGTACTGCTGTAAAAACTATATTGTATGTTGTACTAGTTGTGGTGACCTGGACAGTTGCTTCAGTTAAAGAGTATACTTTTGTACTGGATGGTATTTTCCCGCTTTCACGCCTTTTCCCCCTTCCGCTGCTCGGCAGCTTGTGTTTGTTATTCCTTGTAAATAAATATTCTCTGTGGTTTATCCATTAATTCGTCTGATCCCGTGACTTGCTCTGCATAGTAGAGGGTCCTCAGTCCATTGCTTCAATTGTGACCAAAAAAACCTGCTTTCCCTCCTGCCCTGCTGGGAATGTCTAGCTATATGTGGGTGAAGACCCAAACAGACCAATCATTGACTTTCCATAATGCTTGTTAATCACGTCTCGTCCAAGCGTCTGACCAACTCGAATCAAGAAACGAGCATTCGACCATTTTTGTTCTCACCCACCACAAGTCATAATGTCATGATGTGACAGTGACCCACGATGGTACAGCACACAGTAACGTTAGATACCTGCTTGGCGGCAAAAGCCAAAGCCCAGAGTAAAACCGGCAGAAATGGAAAAGAAAAGGCATGGAGAACTGGACAGTCGTACACGTGAGTGGTGAGGTTAGTTTTTTCTTTTTCTACATCTTACATTTAGTAATCATAAAAAAAAATTGAATAATTTGGCTGAAAATTTAATTTCTGTGATAAATTCAGGTGATTTGCTGAATTGGAATATGGGCAGATTGGCTCATCCCTAAGCATAATTTAAAAAATACAAAGAAAAGATTATGGTCGAAAGTCCAATGTCATAGGGTGAAAGTCGATCTGATGAACTTTATCATTTCCTAACAGCCATGCTGTTGCCACTATAATAATAGAAAAACAGTGCATCCGCGCCTGAAGCCACGGCAAATTGTGAATCACAGCTAAAGAGAGTTATTTGGATCAGAAATGATGATGTCCTGAAGGGCGTTTATCGTCTCGAAATTTGTAACTGTATTTTCCCAATGAATCAAGGGTCGGAAGAGAGAGCACACGATGGCTTCAGGCTGATGGTAGTTTCTTTTCTAAGAACGATAAATAAATGTGACAGGAAGCATGAACAATCCATAATGTGTTTATTGAGTGAAATCTGCACATCCCATCGTTCTTTCGGCCTTGGCTTCATGGAGTGTTGCACAAAGTTATTCTTTTTCAGGAAGAATATAAAGTTAAGACTAAAAAACATAGTTCGTATTATTCCCTGCACAATAACTTAAGTAATAATATACTTCTAGCCCAATCTAAAACATAAGAGGACAAATATTAAACTGAGGGTTTAGCCTGGGAAAGAAAATAAATATCAGCCACTTATCAATTACGCCACAAAGTCATAGAAATATTGATCTTTAATAGGGGCTCATCTCTTAATTATTCTGTTTATTTTAGATTGTATCGACTTTTATTAACAACGAGTTGGTGGCTTCTTCGACATTATGAGAATAGGGAACCAGACATGACCACGGCAGAGTTTATCGAACTGATCCAAAGTTGTGACTCCTCATCCATCTTATTGTTTAGGTGTCCTTTACTATCTTCTTAATGTCATCTCGAATGTTGATGGTCTTGAACTGGTGGCTTTGTTTCATGTACTAGATGCCATCTCCATTAGTCGTAAAGTCTCGAATGTTGATGGTCTTGAAGTAGTGGCTTTGTTTCATGTACTAGATGCCATCTCTGTGAGTCGTAAAGTCTCAAATGTTGATGGTCTTGAAGTGGTGGCTTGGTTTCATGTACTAGATGCCATCTCTGTGAGTCATAAAGTCTCGAATATTGATGGTCTTGAAGTAGTGGCTTTGTTTCATGTTCTAGATGCCATCTCCGTGAGTCGTAAACTCTGGAATGTTGATGGTCTTGAAGTGGTGGCTTGGTTTCATGTACTAGATGCCATCTCTGTGAGTCATAAATCTCTCCATGTCCATGAAATCCTTTTTTTTTAAAAGATGGAAGCTGCCTCTTCAGAAAGAAATGGTCTTGAACTGAATTACACCCATTGGAGGAAGCAATCCTAAAAGTCAATATCAATTCTTTAACAATCCTTTTCACATGACTTAGGCGGGCTTTGCACACTACGACATCGCAGCCCGATGCTGCGATGCCGAGTGCGATAGTGCCCGCCCCCGTCGCAGCAGCGATATGTGGTGATAGCTGGCGTAGCGAAAGTTATCGCTACGCCAGCTTCACACACACACTCACCTGCCGTGCGACGTCCCTGTGGCCGGCGACCCGCCTCCTTGTTAAGGGGGCGGGTCGTGCGGCGTCACTGCGACGTCACACGGCAGGCGGCCAATCAGAGCGGAGGGGCGGAGATGAGCAGGATGTAAACATCCTGCCCACCTCCTTCCTTCCGCATATCCTACGGAAGCCGCAGTGAGGCCGGTAGGAGACGTTCCTCGCTCCTGCGACTTCACACACAGCGATGTGTGCAGCCGCAGGAGCGAGGAACAACATCGGACCGTCGCGTCAGCGTAATCATGGATTACGCCGACGCTGCACCGATGATACGATAACGACGCTTTTGCGCTCGTTAATCGTATCATCCAGCCTTTACACACTGCGATGTCGCATGCGATGCCGGAAGTGCGTCATTTTCAATTTGACCCCACCGACATCGCACCTGCGATGTCGCAGTGTGCAAAGTGCCCCTTAGGCTGAAAGACAATCCAAAATCTCAATTTGAAGACACACTTTTTAAGTATTGCCATATCTTCAGTGCAAAGCAAGATTTTTTTTTTGGCTGTATGAGAGATCAATGACTGTGCTTTAAGGGGTAATATCTCTCATTGTGGAGAGTGACGTGCCAGTATATAGGTAATTACAGGCCATGCAATGCACATTTGTGAAATTACAGTAAATATGCAAATAGCCTCTTTAGAAATGAAGAGGACTTGAACTCTAGTACCAACCATTTGAAGTAGCAATCCTAAAAGCCAGTATTGACCCTTCAACAAGCCTTGCCACATGACTTAACGATAAAAGTAAAATCAGAATCTCTATTTGAAGACACATGTTTCGGTTTGTTACCCTTCATCAGTGCAAAGGAAGATATGTGATTTGGCTGTAAGACATGCCTGACTGGGGTCTAAAGAGTAACTTATCTTCTTGTGGAGGTGGCATGCCTGACATGTCAGCGTAAGGAGAGTTATAGGCCATGCAATACCATTTTTTTTTAACATGTCCCAGTTTAACTATCTGTAATCAGGTATGGACAAATTATTGTGAGAGGACACAAGAAAAAAAACAAGAATGGTACTGAGGAAACCATCAGGAAAATGTAATAGCAAAAGTCCAAATTTATTAGGTGAAAAAAACACACATTCATAAAAAGTTAAAAATAATTAAGAACAAGCTGGGTGCCTATAAAGTATCATGCCAAATAGCAAAGCAGCCATGTTCATGAGCAGGCCAGGGGAATTATCACCATCACAATAAATATGGGCAACATTCAATGGTTACAATATGACAAATTGTATGCCAGCGAAAGCAAAGTATACACAACATACAAGTCAATTACCAAACTGACAACTAGACATGCCCCTGCCCAAGATTGGATCACTTCCAGACACACTGATAGGAGGAATCGTGATAGTACGACTTTGGGGTAATTTTTTTTTTATTTCACCACCAGAGTAACATCACTAATGTATATTCCATGTGTATAGTAAAATAATTAATGTCCGTCAACAACTTTTGTTACCGGAGACACTCTGATCGTTTTCTGCACCACATAACTAGAGTTGTGACTAGCCAGATCACTCCAGTGTTTGCTTGGTGGTTCGGAAGTCACTTCTTTATGTATGTCGATGAGGGAGAGAACTTTAAGCCAGTCACAGCTTGGGTCACAAGATGGTGTTCGAGGGATTGGAGAGGCAACGGAACTAGTGGAAGATGGTAACTGGTGAGTATTTTACAACACACTGGGGACATACATTGCTGATTCCAATGTATGGTGAAGAAAGCCGGAGCACTGAGGATCCTGCACTGTGTTTGTATCTGACCTTCTAAGCATTTACAGGCTACTGGAGGAGGTGCACCTGATGAAACCATTACTGATCCAGATCTGTCCAACTGGAGAGTCATGAATCACTTGAAGATAGACTGAGCAATATGGAGAGAGTGGACACAAGAAGGCAAGCAGATAAGCAGGAAGAGCTAGAAAGAGTTGGGCATGGATTGTAAGTCCCGTCTTCGAAACTATATCTCTCCCAAGTAATCTCTTGGAGGAGGAGGTCCAAAACTTTACATACTTACCCACATACCAGATATCTCAGATATCTGTCTCTGAACAGGTGGAACTGGGGAGACTGAAACAGAAAATACATTTTGGGGGTATTGTATCAGAAGACCATTGGGCGCAATGAATTGTCAAAGAGGAGCCACTGCAGCAAACAGTATGGAAACGTTTTCTGAGGAAGAAAAGATTTCAACTTTCATCAACTACAGATGAAAACTAACAAGGATACAGTTGTTTCAAGCCAAAAGTAAGAAAGGAGAGAACGTACCCAAGAACGTTGTGTCATCTCGTCTCTCCAAAGAGCTCCTAGAGAATTACCAGGCTTCTTTGAAAGACACTGGTCATGGAGAACCAATTATGGACTGTAGTCAAGTAATACAGTAGATCCTTCGCAAGAGGCCAAGGAAGTACTGAAATTATGGAAATGTTTCCACTGTTTTACCTTTACATCTTCTTTGTTTCTCTGCAAACTTTAGGGTGCACAATGAGTTTACTGGGAATATGAGCTGACTGGGTGATTTTTCACTTTTGTGCTGTTATTTTTCCCTCCTATTCTTTCGAGAGCCGTAACTTTTTTATTTTCCTGCTAACAAAGCCACATGAGGGATTTTTTTATAGGACTAGTTGTACTTTTGAATGTAACCATCAATTTGATCATATGGTTTACTGGAAAATAGGATTAAAAATTCCAACTGAATTGAAATTAAAAAATAAAGCAATTCCTCAATAGATTTTGGGTTTTGTTTTCTTGGTGTTCTTAGTCTTCATTCTGCAGTAAAAATTGCTTGGAAATATGATTTTTCGTGTCAATTACATAGATACTTAATTTGCAAATATTTTTTATTTGAGTGGCAGAAAAAAATGCAAAAAATTGTAAAAAATCAAAAGTTAGCTTGAGTCGCCATTTTACAAAATCAGTGTCATTCTTATTTTTTGGTCCTCTGTGAGGACTTAAGTGGGCTTTACACGCTACGATATCGTTAATGATTTATCGTCGGGGTCACGTCGTTAGTGACGCACATCTGGCTTCATTAACGAGATCGCAGCGTGTGACACTTATGAGCGACCTTAAACTATCGCAAAAGCGGTGAAAATCGTTTGCCGCAGAGAGGTCGTTCTGAAACAAAAAATCGTTTTCTGCTTATTAGCGATGTTGTTCCTCGTTCCTGTGGCAGCGCACATCGCTGTGTGTGACACCGTAGGAGCGAGGAACATCTCCTTACCTGCGTCCACCGGCAATGAGGAAGGAAGGAGGTGGGCGGGATGTTACGTCCCGCTCATCTCCACCCCTCCGCTTCTATTGGACGCCTGCCGCGTGACGTCGCTGTGACGCCGCACGAACCGCCCCCTTAGAAAGGAGGCGGTTCGCCGGCCAGAGCGACGTCGCAGAGCAGGTATGTGCGTGTGACTCTGCCGTAGCGATAATGTTCGCTACGGCAGTGATCACCACATATCGGCCGTACAACAGGGGCGGGGTCTATCGCGCTCGACATCGCCAGCAGATGCTAGCGATGTCGCAGCGTGTAAAGCCCGCTTTAGTATCAATAAAAATATCAGATCAGCACATAAACACTATTTTAAGGTTTAGACGACTTTTAGATCGCTTTCTAATACATTTTTTGGAGCAATTGCAGCAATCAAATACCCAAAATTCTGTCATTTCTATTTTTTTTCTCTTTACAGTTTTTACAGATCAGGTTAATTAATTTTATATTTTCATAGATTAGACTTTCCTGAACCAATTGATATGACGTGTATTTTTTTTAAAAAAAATGTTTTCATATCTTTATTGATAGCTGGGGAAAAGGGAGGTGATTTGAATAACAACCAATAAACATAAATGTATGACTACATAAAGGCATGTAAAAATATTGCAACCTGCTAAACTTTTTCTATATTCGGGATCAGACTCTCCCATTATAAGTTAATAGGCGGTAAAAGAAATGGATCACACGCGCTGTTATCAACCGTATCTTGTGTTTTTCAGGGATCCATTACAATTATTAAGGTATTAAACTTGATTTGTCATTTATTATTTATTAGATATTTTATATCAAAACTGCATGCCTTTCAGATGGACAAAATAAGGATGGTTCACACACAAAACATGGACATACAGTTGGCGCACAGACAGAGGACAATCACAGAAGGATAGCACACACACATAAAACAATAATATACGCATGGCACACAGACATAAAACACTGACTTATGTATATATACAGGGCCGTATTTGCCACTAGGCACCCGTGGTCCCGTGCCTAGGGCGGCACGTTGCGGGGGGCGGCACTTTCTGGCAGAAAAAAAAAAATATATAAATTATTATTTTTTTTTTTACATCCCCGCCCCCCGCCCCTCCCTCCGTTACACTTCGCTGTGTTCGGGGGGGGGGGGGTTTGAGAGGGAGGCGCACTTCTGTCTCTTTAAATACACGGAGGGCGCCAGGCATAGTGAGCTGATTAACCCCGGAAGTTCCAGCCCCTGCACTTCCGGGTCAGAGGCACGCGGGCGCGCCAATCAGCTCACTGCCCCGTGCTGCAGCGTCCAATGCTGCAGACGACACACGCCGTGGAGGAAGACGCGACTGGAGCTGGAGTCAGCAAGAAGAGGATAATCAGCAGAGCAGGGCAGCAGGCACCGGAGCAGGTATGCGCTAAGGCAGAGCCTAGAATGTATGGGCACCTTACAGGTTAGTTGATGATCGTTGCGATGCCTCTTTTTGGCTGGGGGGAGGCTGGGAAAAGAGAGAGGCTGGGGGGAGGCTGGGAAAAGAGAGAGGCTGGGGGGAGGCTGGGAAAAGAGAGAGGCTGGGGGGAGGCTGGGAAAAGAGAGAGGCTGGGGGGGAGGCTGGGAAGAGAGAGAGGCTGAGGCTGGGAAGAGAGAGAGGCTGAGGCTGGGGGGGAGGCTGGGAAGAGAGAGAGGCTGAGGCTGGGGGGGAGGCTGGGAAGAGAGAGAGGCTGAGGCTGGGGGGAGAGAGAGGCTGAGGCTGGGGGGGGAGGCTGGGGGGAGAGAGAGGCTGAGGCTGAGGGGGAGGCTGGGGGGAGAGAGAGGCTGAGGCTGGGGGGGAGGCTGGGGGGAGAGAGAGGCTGAGGTTGAGACTGAGGCTGGGGGGAGAGAGAGGCTGAGGCTGGGGGGGAGGCTGGGGGGAGAGTGAGGCTGGGGGAGAGAGGCTGATGCTAGGGTGGGAGGCTGGGGGGAGAGAGAGGCTGAGGCTGGGGGGAGAGAGAGGCTGAGGCTTGGGGGGGAGGCTGGGGGGAGAGAGAGGCTGAGGCTGGGAGGGGAGGCTGGGGGGAGAGAGAGGCTGAGGCTGGGGGGGAGGCTGGGGGGAGAGTGAGGCTGGGGGGAGAGAGGCTGAGGCTGGGAGGGAGGCTGGGGGGAGAAAGAGGCTGAGGCTGGGGGGGAAGAGAGGCTGAGGCTGGGGGGGAGGCTGGGGGGGAGAGAGAGGCTGAGGCTGGGGGGAGAGAGAGGCTGAGGCTGGGGGGGAGGCTGGGGGGAGAGAGAGGCTGAGGCTGGGGGGGAGGCTGGGGGGAGAGAGGCTGAGGGGGAGGCTGGGGGGAGAGTGAGGCTGGGGGGAGAGAGGCTGAGGCTGGGGGGGAGGCTGCTGGGAGAGAGAGGCTGAGGCTGGGGGGGAGGCTGGGGGGAGAGAGAGGCTGAGGCTGAGGGGGGAGGCTGGGGGGAGAGTGAGGCTGGGGGGAGAGAGGCTGAGGCTGGGGGGGAAGTTGGGGGGAGAGAGAGGCTGAGGCTGGGGGGGGAGGCTGGGGGGAGAGAGAGGCTGAGGCTGGGGGGGAGGCTGGGGGGAGAGAGAGGCTGAGGCTGGGGGGAGGCTGGGGGGAGAGAGAGGCTGAGGCTGGGGGGAGGCTGGGGGGAGAGGGAGGCTGAGGCTGGGGGGGAGGCTGGGAGGAGAGAGAGGCTGAGGCTGGGGGGAAGGCTGGGGAGAGAGAGAGGCTGAGGCTGGGGGGGAGAGAGAGGCTGAGGCTGGGGGGGAGGCTGGGGGGAGAGAGAGGCTGAGGCTGGGGGGGAGGCTGGGGGAGAGGGAGGCTGAGGCTGGGGGGGAGGCTGGGGGGAGAGAGAGAGGCTGAGGCTGAGGGGAGAGAGAGGCTGAGGCTGGGGGGGGGAGGCTGGGGGGAGAGAGAGGCTGAGGCTGGGAGGGGAGGCTGGGGGGAGAGAGAGGCTGAGGCTGGGGGGGAGAGAGAGGCTGATGCTGGGGGAGGCTGGGGGAGAGAGAGGCTGAGGCTGGGGGGGAGAGAGAGGCTGATGCTGGGGGAGGCTGGAGGAGAGAGAGGCTGAGGCTAGGGGAGAGAGAGGTTGATGCTGGGGGAGGCTGGGGAGAGAGAGGCTGATGCTGGGAGAGGCTGGAGGGAGAGAGAGGCTGATGCTGGGGGAGAGAGGCTGATGCTGGGGGAGAGAGGCTGATGCTGGGGGAGAGAGAGGCTGATGCTGGAGGGAGAGAGGCTGATGCTGGGGGAGGCTGGAGGAGAGAGAGGCTGAGGCTGGGGGAGAGAGAGGCTGATGCTGGGGGAGGCTGGGGGAGAGAGAGGCTGATGCTGGGGGAGGCTGGAGGGAGAGAGAGGCTGATGCTGGGGGAGAGAGGCTGATGCTGGGGGAGAGAGGCTGATGCTGGAGGGAGAGAGGCTGATGCTGGGGGAGGCTGGGGGAGAGAGAGGCTGATGCTGGGGGAGGCTGGGGGAGAGAGAGGCTGATGCTGGGGGAGGCTGGGGGGAGAGAGGCTGATGCTGGGGGAATGAGGGGCCAATGCTAGAGACAGAGGACAAGGGTTGAGGGATAGTGCAATGACAAAATCGATGGGGGGAGTGTAAGGACTCAGAATAAGAGGGGGGCAGCATTGGGAGCTCATTATGGAGAAGGGGCAGCATGTGTGGGCTCAGTATGGAGTGGAGCAATGTAGGGGAGTCAATATCAAGAGTGGGGTAGTGTGTGTGTGTGTGTGTGGGGGGGGGTCTCAGCATAAGCGCTAGTGTGGTGGTCTTAGTATGAGGAATGGGGCAGCATGGAGGTGTCATTATGGAAAAGAGTAAGGCAGCATTAGGAGCTCATGGAGAGGGGCAGCATGCATGGGACACTGTGAGGAGGGGGCAGCATGCATGGGACATTGTGAGGAGGGGGCAGCATGCATGGGACACTGTGAGGAGGGGGCAGCATGCATGGGACACTGTGAGGAGGGAGCAGCATGCATGGGACACTGTGAGGAGGGGGCAGCATGCATGGGACACTGTGAGGAGGGGGCAGCATGCATGGGACACTGTGAGGAGGGGGCAGCATGCATGGGACACTGTGAGGAGGGGGCAGCATGCATGGGACACTGTGAGGAGGGGCAGCATGCATGGGACATTGTGAGGAGGGGGAAGCATGCATGGGACACTGTGAGGAGGGGGCAGCATGCATGGGACACTGTGAGGAGGGGGCAGCATGCATGGGACACTGTGAGGAGGGGGCAGCATGCATGGGACACTGTGAGGAGGGGGCAGCATGCATGGGACACTGTGAGGAGGGGGCAGCATGCATGGGACACTGTGAGGAGGGGCAGCATGCATGGGACACTGAGGAGGGGGCAGCATGCATGGGACACTGAGGAGGGGGCAGCATGCATGGGACATTGTGAGGAGGGGGCAGCATGCATGGGACACTGTGAGGAGGGGGCAGCATGCATGGGACATTGTGAGGAGGGAGCAGCATGCATGGGACATTGTGAGGAGGGGGCGGCATGCATGGGCATTGTGAGGAGGGAGCAGCATGCATGGGACACTGTGAGGAGGGGGCGGCATGCATGGGACATTGTGAGGAGGGAGCAGCATGCATGGGACATTGTGAGGAGGGGGCAGCATGCATGGGACATTGTGAGGAGGGGGCAGCATGCATGGGACACTGTGAGGGAGCAGCATGCATGGGACACTGTGAGGAGGGGGCAGCATGATGTGAGGACAGTACAGATCATATTTCATAATTGAGGAAGGTGTGGTGGATATACAGTAGTTTATCAGGGAGGGCAGAGTGGTGTTTTAGTTTATTAGGGGCAGTGTGACAGTCACAGTATATAAGTGGGGACGGTGTGGTGGGAATATTTTATACTCATGCTATGTTTTGATGTGCCTGTGGTGATCCCCATTGGGGGGGTTAGTGCCCTTCATTTCTCATTTATACTTTTTAAAGTGTTTTACAGAGTAGATCTGCCTTAAACAGATGTCGTGTGCGAAAACTCAGTTTTACGTTGTCATTAAGGGGCGTGACCACTTAAAGTGCCAGGGGCAGCACGAAGGCAAAACACAGCCCTGTATATATATACTGTATATAGTGTACAGACAGGAAACACAGATATGCCTTTCCGATGGACAAAACAGACATAAGGATGGCGCACAGACATAAAACACAGACATACAAATGGCACACAGACATAAAACAATAACATACAGATGGCATACAGACTAAAACAATAACATACACATGGCACACAGACTTAAAACAATAACATACAGATGGCATACAGACATAAAGCAATAACATACAAATGGCATACAGATGTAATACATAGATATACAGTGCCTTTTTTTTACCTATTTTGTTACATTACAACCTGTGTTTAAATATTTTTGTAATCTGATTTGAGGGTGGTGCTTGAGAAAAATATAGGCAAAATCTAAGTGTCCCGGAGTCTGTCGGTATATACACACCTTATTTGAAAGGCCACAGACGCTGCAACACCATTCATCAAGAGGCACCACTAACCAAACAACACCATGAAGACCAAGGAGATCTCCAAACAACACCATGAAGATCAAGGAGATATCCAAACAGAACCATGAAGACCAAGGAAATCTCCAAACAACACCATGAAGACAAAGAAGATCTCCATACAACAACATGAAGACCACGGAGATCTCTCCAAACATCACCATGAATACCAAGGAGATCTCCAAACAACACCATGAAGACCAAGGAGCTCTCCAAATAACACCATGAAGACCACGTAGATATCCAAACAACACCATGAAGATCAAGGAGATAACCAACAGCACCATGAAGACAAAGGAAATCTCCAAACAACAGCATGAAGACAAAGACGATCTCCATACAACACCATGAAGACCAAGGAGACCTCCAAACAACAGCATGAAGACCACAGAGATCTCCAAACAATTCCATAAAGACCAAGGAGATCTCCAAACATCACCATGAAGACCAAAAAAATCTCCAAACAACACCATGAAGACAAAGAAGATCTCCATACAACACCATGAAGACAACGTAGATATCCAAACAACACCATGAAGATCAAGGAGATAGCCAAACAGAACCATGAAGACCAAGAAAATCTCCAAACAACACCATGAAGACAAAGAAGATCTCCATACAACACCATGAAGACCAAGGAGACCTCCAAACAACAGCATGAAGACCACGGAGATCTCCAAACAATTCCATAAAGACCAAGGAGATCTCTAAACAGCACCATGAAGACCAAAAAAATCTCCAAACAACACCATGAAGACAAAGAAGATCTCCATACAACACCATGAAAACCACGAGATCTCCAAACAACAGCATGAAGACCAAGAAGATCTCCAAGCAAGTCAAAGAAAAGTGGTGAGAAGTACAAGTCAGGGTTGGGTTTCAAAAAGAATATCGCAATCTCTTATAATCCCCCAAGCATCATCAAATCCATGATCATCAAATGTAATGAACATCATTAAAACTGCCAAGAGAGGGCTGCCCACCAAAACTCTCAGCCCGGGCAAGGAGGGAATTAATCAGACAGGCAGCACTGAGACCAAAGGTAACCCCGAAGGAGCTGCAGAGTTCCCATGCAGAGACTTGGGTATCTGTCCATATCATCACAGTGTGCCATACACTACATAGAACCGGCCTTTATGGAAGAGTGGTCAGAAAAAAAGCCTTTACTTACAGCCACAAATTGAAGGCTCGTTTTGATTTTGCCAAAAGATATGTCGGAGACTTTCCTAATGTATGGAGGAAGGTGCTGTGGTCTGATGAGACTAAAATTGAATTTTGGGCCACCAAGGTAAACGTTATGACTGGCACTAAACCAACACAGCTCATCACTCCAAGAACACTATCCCCACAGTGAAACATGATGGTGGCAGCATCATGCTTTGGGAATGTTTTTCAGCAGCAGGGACAAAGACAATTGTTCGAGGCAAGGGGGAGATAGATGGTGCAAAATTCAAGGATATTCTTCAGCAAAACCTGTTTCAGTTAGTCAGTGATTTCAGACTGGAATGGAGGTTCACCCTCTAACAAGACAATGACCCAAAGCTACTGCTACAGCAACACTCGAGTGTATTATGGTGAAATGTTTAAATGTATTGGAGTGGCCGAGTCAAAGCCCAGAGACCTTAATCTAATTGAGAATCTGTGGTCAGACATGAAGATTGCTGTTCACCTGAGGAAACCAGCTAACTTTAAAGAGCTGGAGCAGTTTTGGCTTCAGGAATGGGCAAAAATTTCAGTCAAGATGTGGAAAGGTCATAGAGTCTTATCCAAATCGAGTTGCAGCTGTCGGTGCCGCAAAAGGAGTCAAGGTACTGACTTTAAGGGGGATGAATAGTTATACATACAAAGGTTTTCAGTTATTTTGTCCTATTAGTTGTTTGTTTTACAATAAAATGAAAACCAAATGTTCACAGTTGTAGGCATGTTCTTTATACAAATTGATGTAAACTGACAAAAAAAAGTGACATTTCAGGTTGTGAGATAGAAAAACTCATAACACACTGCATGGAGCACAATACCCAAAGCTTTTGTAGCCGTGTGAGATGGTGAAATGGTCCCAATTGCTCATGGTCAGAGATATGTACCTGGTTAGAAAAGCTGATGGTTGGCACCGTACATACATTGCAGCACCCAGCTCACCAGCGTGGTATAAATGTGCATGCATATGTGTGCCTATGCAAGGGTAAACATTGTACCTGTTGTATATATGTCGCGGGCGGAGGGGCCGCGCTCGCTACGCTCGGGTCCGCGGCTGCTGCTGCTCGGTGGCTCGAGCGGTGGGCCGGACCCGGGGACTCGAGCAGCGCTTCTCGCCCACGAGTGAAAAGGGGGTGGTTTGTTTTGGGAGATAGTTCGTGACGCCACCCATGGGTCGTGGTGATGATGGGCACCACCGCTGCTGGTGACGGGGATCCCGGGAGCGATGGCAGGGAGCAGCTAGGATGTTGTCCCCTCCATGGGTAGGGGTTGGTGATCCCGGGGCCCGGTTGTGGAACGGGAGAGGCTGTATGGTTGGGGTGCAGGGTTGCAGGGGCAGCGCGGCGCGGTGCCGGATGGCACTGTGGTACTCAGGCACAAATTCACAGAGTCTCTGGTAAACCAAACGGCTGGATGGACAGGTCCCGCAGCCGGCTGCAGTGTCTTTGCTCTCCCCGGACAGGTTGATGGCGGCCGTCTTTCCCTGCACCTGTGTATGTATGTGTTGACTCCGATGGCTTCCCAACGGTAGTCCGCTCCCCAGTGTATAGGTATCGGAGGAGTCCGTGTTGCCCGCAGGCACTGGCACTTGGATCTCTAGCCTGTGGCGGTGGCTGTGTATCCTCACGGTGTGGACTGTTGCCTTCTGTCGGGTCTTGGGTGTTAGGAAACCCCTGGGGTTCCGGTCACTCTCGGATTTGACCGTTCTCGGCGGCTCCAAGCCTAGTTGGGGTCCGATGGCCCTGCCTTTGTGCTTAGCTTCACTCCGCTCCCCGGTTCGGTACCGGCGGGCCACCGCCTGAGCCCAGTCCTACGGTTCCGCAGAGGTTCACTAATTCCTGCAGACGGCCACCACCGTCTGCCAACCTTGCTGACAGTGCCTGGGCTCCAACCCAGACACTAACAGGTTCTGTCCTCTCACTTTTACCTCCAAACTTAATCTGTCACTTTTCCCGCCTCCAGACCTGTGAACTCCTCGGTGGGTGGGGCCAACTGCCTGGCTCCGCCCCACCTGGTGTGGACATCAGACCCTGGAGGGAGGCAACAAGGGTTTTTTTCTGACTGGTGTGAACTATCCAGGGGAGGGTGTGTGTATGTTGTTATGTTTGTGGCTACCTGGCTAGTCCAGGGCGCCACATTCCCCCTTGGTGAAATGCAGGCCGTCCGCGGGCTGCCCGTCCATCACCGGTTTTATTTTTCTGCAAAATATAAATTAACATGGGAAACATTTAAACACAAGTATACTTTTCATTCTTCACTTACGGGAGGCTCGGCACTTTAACGTTGCAAAACATATAAAAAACATTTTTAATAATAACGGACAGGTTCATGTTCCTCCGCTTCCCCACCCAAGCAACCTACACCTTGGTGCTGCCCCTAAGAAATGGGCAGCACCCCTCTTCCCCAGTCCGGAAGCAGGAACTCGGTTCCAGGTCACCCAAGCGGGAACGGGTACGGTGTCTCGCACCCGGCTGTCATTTCAGGGGACCCCACGTCCAGGAAGACCCCTGACCCCCGGAGGATGGCCACCGGTCCTGGTGGTGGCCGGGCCCCAGCCTTCTCTGCTGCGGGCCCTTCCTCCAATCTGCCTCTCCGGAAGCAGTAACGGAACACAGCCCAGCAAATTATTTAAAAGACCACAAGTTCATGGTTGGCCTGCAAGTTCTCGGCCTTGTCTCTGGAAGGGGGCTAGTGGAAACACATAAGGTCCCCACGGGGACAACTTTTCTTCTTTACCGGATGGTAAAATTAGCTTGTTGAAAATCAGGTTACAAACTCGGATGATTAATGTTCATTCATTCAGTTAAAACAAGGTGCTGAGGGTCCCAACAAGGACAACTGGGTTGCAACGGAGGACCGCTGCCATTATTTGAGGTCACCCTCCTCATACTCTTCCTCCAATTCGACATCCGGACGGCACGGTGGGGGAGGGGACTGGGACCGCATCATGACTCCGCGGCCTTCCCTCTGCTTCACATCTAGGGCAAACCAGCTCCTCTCCCCGCAATGTCGGGTGTAGGTCACCAGGTCGCCCGGGTCACGACCCGGGTGGCCCGTTGGTAAATGAGAGTTCACATCCCGGCATGCCACAAATATCTCGGCCTCCAGGCCTGTTTCATTTACGAAGCCATATCCCCGCTGAGGGTCAAACCACCTAACCTGGCCCTCGTAGATCGGGCCCCGCAACAGGAAAGTGGCATTGCGCAGGTTGTCCTTTTTTTTATGGTGCGAGCCAGCACTTCGGACCTCTGCTGCTCTCGGGCGGCAATCTCACGGCCCAGCAGGCTCAGCTCCCTGTCCCAGTAGGGGGCGTTTGCGTGCCCCTGCGCGCGGGTCGGGCCCCGCTGGAGTTCCCCCACACCGGCCATGACCGGTACTCTCTTTGTGGGGTCCTGCGGTGACGTGGCCTGGGCTGCTGCTTTGCAGCGGTGACCCGGCGCAGCCTCAGCCGAGGCGTGGAGTTTGGGGACTACAGGCCTCACCTGCTGGGCCTTCCCGCTCACGGCTCCCACTTCTTCAGTAGCCGGACGGACTGCCGGAGCCAGGACTGTCTTGGGTGCGGCCGCTTCCGGGACCAACGACTCCTTTTCGCGGACGGGCACCTCCCGCGGGATCTTCCATGGCAGCGGGAGTGGTGTGGGTCGTTCGCGGGCAATGCCTACAGGCTGGTCCTCCAGGGCGGACGGGCTGAACTCCGCTACCGGTGTTGGGGGCAGCGGGCCTAGTGGCGGGGTAGCAACCGCCGGTGCAGATGGCGGGGGAGGCAGCAGGGGGAACGGACGGAGACCGGGCCTCTTAGCCGGAGCGACCGGTCCTTCAAGGACTGGGGTCAAGGGGTGCTGCCCACTTCTTAGGGGCAGCATCAGGGCCAGGTTGTTTGGGTGGGTGACTGAAGGACCCGTTACACTGTTATTATTAAAAGTGTTTGATTATTGTTGCAACGTTAAAGTAATGTGCATCCCGTTGTGGGAAGATTGAAAATGCCTGTTAAATGTTTTATTCTTTTGCAGTTAAAAAAAAAAAAAGGGAAATTAAAACCGGTGATGGACGGGCAGCCCGCGGACGGACTGCATTTAACTAAGGGGGAATGTGGCGCCCTGGACAAGCCAGGGGCCACAGTGAACAACACACACACACCCACCCCCAGCAGTTTCACAGCAGACATCCCCAGTGAAACTTGATTCCTTTCCTCGGGCTCAGACAGACACACCAGGTGGGCGGAGTCAGGAGATGGAGACGCCCACCCAGGAGTTTAGCTGGCCTGAGGCAGGAAACAAGCCAGACAAGTCCAGGAGAGGAAGGGAGAGGAGGTCTGCAGAGAGGCAGAAGCAGACAGGGGCCTAGGTTGGAGCCTAGGACCCTTGAGTAGAGAGTACGGTAGTGGTCATCTGCAGGGAGCCGGGCAGACAGTTGGTGGAACCGTAGGTAGCCGGGGCTGGGCGGTGGCCCACCGGTACTGAATCGGGGAGCCAGCTGGAAACCGGAGCGCAGGAGGAGTGTACAGAGGGTGCAAGAAAGGACTTACATTACCAACCTGGGGTCAGGGGAAAAACACCGCAGCCGCCTGTGGGACCCGTCCATCCAGCCGTTTGTTTCAGCAGAGACTCTGTGTGCATCATTGGGCTGAGTGAGTACCACCGTGCCGTGCAGCAAAGCGCTGCCCCTGCGACCCTGCACCTCTCCAGGCCCCGTAACCCACCTGCCATCCATCCCTACCCCATCACCGGGCCCCGGGACAACCAACCCCCTACCCACGGAGGGGAGAACTAACATCAAAGCTGCTCCCTGTCACCGCTCCCGGGATCCCCATCCAGAGCAGCGGTGGTGTCACCAAAATCACCACAACCGTGGGTGGCGTCACGGACAATAATCAAAACCCCCACAATCAAAATCATCCCCTTTTCACTCACGGGCGAGGAGTGCCGCTCGAGTCCCCGGGATCCGGCCCACCGCTCCAGCCACCACCGAGCAGCAGCAGCCGCAGCAGCGGCAGCCTGACCCGAGCAGTGGGAGAGCGCAGCGTCCCCTCCTCCGCCCGCGACACTCCTCCAACACTGTCTCCACCTCGCGTGTCCGCACGGCCGCCGTCCCCTCCTCGATTTTAGCCACCCATCTCTCCATTAGGAATCGGACTTGGGCCTGCAGGCGGCAGCACATTTGCGCGGTCCAGGCCTCCACCCACGCCGCTGTTCCTGGCGTGGGCTCCGGGATCTCAGCATTGCCAGACGGGACGGACATAGTCGCGCTTGTTCTTCCAGGAACCGGATGTGTGCAGAGTCCTGGCGTCCTTGCTCTTATGCCTTCGGTTACATCAGGCACACCTGAACTCACCCCCCCTTGGTTCTTTCTAGCACTTCCCTCTTGAGGAGGCGGGGCTTCACTTTCGCGCCTTCCCTGCTCAGGGAAGACGCTCGAGTGGGAAATATTCACGCCAAAGATGGCGGAACTTCACATTTTTTGGCTGGACGCTGCCGGCGGGGACTGCAAGGCGCACTTCTACCGGTAGGTAGATCGGTTCTATCCTGTTCGTCATGCCAAGTTGTCGCGGGCGGAGGGGCCGCGCTCGCTATGCTCGGGTCCGCGGCTGCTGCTGCTGCTCGGTGGCTCGAGCGGTGGCCCGGACCCGGGGACTCGAGCAGCGCTCCTTGCCCACGAGTGAAAAGGGGGTGGTTTGTTTTGGGAGATAGTTCGTGACGCCACCCATGGGTCATGGTGATGATGGGCACCACCGCTGCTGGTGACGAGGATCCCGGTAGCGATGGCAGGGAGCAGCTAGGATGTTATCCCCTCCGTGGGTAGGAGTTGGTGATCCCGGGGCCCGATTGTGGAACGGGGGAGGCTGGATGGCTGGGGTGCAGGGTTGCAGGGGCAGCGCGGCGCGGTGCTGGATGGCACTGTGGTACTCAGGCACAAATTCACAGAGTCTCTGGTAAACCAAACGGCTGGATGGACGGGTTCCGCAGCCGGCTGCAGTGTCTTTGCTCTCGCCGGACAGGTTGATGGCGGCCGTCTTTCCCTGCACCTGTGTATGTATGTGTTGACTCCGATGGCTTCCCAACGGTAGTCCGCTCCCCAGTGTATAGGTACCGGAGGAGTCCGTATTGCCCGCAGGCGCTGGCCCTTGGATCTCTAGCCTGTCGCGGTAGCTGTGTATCCTCACGGTGTGGACTGTTGCCTTCTGTCGGGTCTTGGGTGTTAGGAAACCCCTGGGGTTCCGGTCACTCTCGGATTTGACCGTTGTCGGCGGCTCCAAGCCTAGTCGGGGTCCGATGGCCCTGCCTTTGTGCTTAGCTTCACTCCGCTCCCCGGTTCGATACCGGCGGGCCACCGCCCAACCCCGGTCCTACGGTTCCGCAGAGGTCCACTAACTCCTGCAGACGGCCACCACCATCTGCCAACCTTGCTGACAGTGCCTGGGCTCCAACAAAGACACTAACAGGTTCTGTCCTCTCACTTTCACCTCCAAACTTAATCTGTCACTTTTCCCGCCTCCAGGCCTGTGAACTCCTCGGTGGGTGGGGCCAACCGCCTGGCTCCGCCCCACCTGGTGTGGACATCAGACCCTGGAGGGAGGCAACAAGGGGTTTTGTCTGACTGGTGTGAACTATCCAAGGGAGGGTGTGTGTGTGTTGTTATGTTTGTGGCTACCTGGCTAGTCCAGGGCGCCACATATACAGTACAGACCAAAAGTTTAGACACACCTTCTCATCTCTAGAACAACTGTTAAGAGGAGACTTTGTGCAGCAGGCCTTCATGGTAAAATAGCTGCTAGGAAACCACTGCTAAGGACAGGCAACAAACAGAGAGTAGTAGAGATGGGTTTCAAAGCCGCGCCAATGACCAACAGATCATGAAAGCTTAAAGGGGTGGTTCACCCATTTTTTTTATTTTGTCTATGGATGTAAATTACCATTTTGGGAGTTTTCTTAATTGGTCTCTATTTCCAGTTCTGGCACTGAGCGGCGCTATCCTGCACGCTCAGTGCCTGTCACATGACCCCCTGGAGCTGTGGCTGCCAGCATCCTCTGATGTCCCGACCAAGTTCCGGGCTCTCAAACTTGACGCTTACGTCAGAGGAGGCTGGCACCACTCACACTGATTGACTGGGCTGTGGGCGGTGACTACCGCACGTCACAGCTCAGCATTGAGGGGAGGATCCGGAGAGCTTTAGTGTGGAGCGGTGAATGCAGAGCGGCGCCGCTTACCATCGGTCAGTTTTGGGAGGTGCGGGCCCCAGTGTGCAGGGGTGAATGCAGAACGCTCTGCTTTACCATCAGTCAGATGTGGGAGGTACGGGCTCCAGTGTGGAGTACAGGGGGGGTTTCCTCAGCTGAAATCCCCCCTGCCACGCAAGTGAATGATCACACTATCCACCCGCCCGCTGTGCTCAGCTGTCAGGAGAGCCTGCGGTGTCGGCAGTTTGATCATGTGCTCCTACCAGCAGCACAGGTCCCAGAGTGGAGACAGTGACATGTTCTGCTCTTAAGGTGGCTTTACACACTGCAACATCTCAAACGACATCGCTGTAACGTCACCGGTTTTGTGACGTAACAGCGACCTCCCCAGCGACATTGCAGTGTGTGAAACACATCAGCGACCTGGCCCCTGCTGTGAAGTTGCTGATCGCTACAAATCGTTCAGGACCATTCTTTGGTCCTTTGTTTCGCGCTGTGCAGCAAAGTCTCAGTGTGTAAAGGGGACTTAAAACACTGGAAACGAGTGATGTGTCACAATATCTGTCAATCACTATTCTCTGTCAGTCGGTCTCTCCCTCTCGGTCTCTATTCTCTCTCTGTCGGTCCGTCACTATCTCTGTCCCTCTCTCACAGTCTGTCGGTCATTTTTCCCTCCTCTCCCATACTCACCGATCCCCGGCGCGGTGCTGCACGGCATTCACACTGCTGCGGCGGCTTTTCCTCTTTTGAAAAAGCCGGCCGCTCATTAAACAATTTCGTATTCCCTACTTTCCCCGCCCACAGGCGCCTATGATTGGTTGCAGTGAGACACGCCCCCACGCTGAGTGACAGGTGTCTCACTGCACCCAATCACAGCAGCCGGTGGGCGTGTCTATACTGTGCAGTGAAATAAATAAATAATTAAATAAAACGGCGTACGGTCCCCCCCAATTTTAATACCAGCCAGATAAAGCCATACGGCTGAAGGCTGGTATTCTCAGGATGGGGAGCTCCACGTTATGGGGAGCCCCCCAGCCTAACAATATCAGTCAGCAGCCGCCCAGAATTGCCGCATACATTATATGCGACAGTTCTGGGACTGTACCCGGCTCTTCCCGATTTGCCCTGGTGCGTTGGCAAATCGGGGTAATAAGGAGTTATTGGCAGCCCATAGCTGCCAATAAGTCCTAGATTAATCATGTCAGGCGTCTCCCTGAGATTCCTTCCATGATTAATCTGTAAATTACATGACATCTATATGAGGGATACTTCTGTCTTCATAAATTATACCCACTTAATTACTATATCTATAAATAATGACAAGACAACTTCCCTTGGACGAATGGCCACAGCTTTATTTAACAAGTATATATATATATATCTTTCCTGCGGCTCAACATGCCGCCCCTTTAATTAAAACCATAACTGATATATATATATATATATATACATTCCAAACACCACAAACCAAACACCGATAGGTCCGTCCCAGAAGCAACCAATTCTTCCTATCCCCTGGCCGTATCCTAAAACCAGCCCAAGGGACCACCTCGGCCGTGACCAAAACCGACCCGAGGTGTGAGAGGTATTAACGTTCCATCGTTAAATATCCCTCCCCCGAACCTGCAGGACCTACGCCCACAAGTTCCCAATTTCTTACGAAGCCACTACCCCTGAGTGACTTCGTACCACCAACCGAGTATCGGTACTCCCAGCCTCTGACAACGGACCTATCCCCCCGCCACCGACCGGCCACGTGACCCCTTACATGGCCCGGGCCCTCCACACCCCCACTGCGTGCTCCAAACCTTCCCGCAAACCGAGCATCCACAGATCTAAACCAATATCAGTGAGATGAACTCCGTCCTGCCGCAAATATTGATCCGACGACTTCTCTAAGTCCTTGTGCCATACGACAAAGCCTCCATTCCACGCCACAAACTGGCCACTCGCCCTGTTCAACTTTTTACGCGCCCTGTTAATCCGCTAGACTGACCTGGCAAAACGCCAACTCATCCGAGCCGTGATATCTGACCAGACGATAACGATACCCGGAAACTCTCACCACACTAGCCAAAGGTCCAACTTAATTTTCCGCTTCAAATCTCTGGCTGCCCGCACTCCCAAATCATTTCCTCCCGCATGTAAATTAAAACCTTGGGATCCTGGTCAACCCTAGCATAATATGCCACCTCTGCGCATACTCTCCCCCACATCAAACCACGAATCCCAATCCATTTTACTCGCGCCTCCCCTCTCGCCATTCCGAGTTGTCGACCGTCCGTATGCACGTCCGCCCGCAACGCCCCCCAGTACACGTAGGAGTGCCCGAGTACACAGACAAGACACACACCTATAAGCTTATAAACACCATTAAGAACAGAAAAACCCCACATGCCGCACAGCCATTAAACATCCCCTATTAACCTCCAAACTGAATCGATCGCCCTCACGCGATTCCTTGGCACTGATCCCACCCGTGCCAAACAAGACTTCAATACTGCTACAAATTTAAATTTGAACAACGATGACCCATCCTCATGCCTCAGGAAGGAGCCAGGGTAACCCCCGTGCATCCTTAAAACCTGCCACCTGTGCAACCGGACACCAGTGGTGTCCTGGAATGCCATACAACACCGTCAAATGTCCGCGACCCATCTGATCCGTTTTGGAACGGTGCAAAGTACATTCAATTCGACCGTCCCCCAGCCCAACATCCCCTATTAAAAGGCCTCCTGCCACCTGCTTTGGAGGAGTAATCAATTCACTAATGCGAAAAGCACCAAAAAACGACAAAACAAGCGCCACCGCAAACAATGCCTGCTCATACTGTGAACTGTGATGAACACACCTCGCCCAAACAACGCACCATAAGTGCCAACAAGTGAATAGAAATTGGTCTTCTTGTGTCCCGAGCCCTCGGCCCTTTCCTAAAACCTTCCATGGCTTGCCGCACCAGAAAATCTTTTGTAGCATCTGTAACCACGTGCAATTTAGACAAAAACGCTAGTGCCGCCAACCTGTGTCCCATCACCGACACTGATCGGCCCGCCAAAAATTCTCAGCTAACAAACGTCAAAACCCCCAACACCCGTCCATTGTAACCAGGCCCCATTAAACTCTCTCGTTCCAATTCTTCCCATTTCTTCCACACCGACCAATATCGGCACCAAGTGATCTCGGTCACCGATCTCCTAATCCGTTCGAAAGGGACACCGATGCCAGATCACAGAGCCAGCCTGGACATTGTTCTCCATCCTCGTCCACCCCCGGCACCAGTCTCCTGAACCTGCGACACTGAAATCAAAACAGTGCGTCAGCCACCCCAATTTTGTACCCCCAGCACATGCCTTGCCACCACACAAATGTTGAAATCCAAGCAACGCAGCACCAAATGTCTTAAATACCCCACTACTGGGGGTGATTTTGCTGACAAAGTGTTAATAGCATGTACCACCGCCATATTATCGCAGTGTAAGCAAACCTTTTTTCTAACAAATTCTGAACCCCACAACTCGATTGCCACTACAATCAGAAAGGGTTCGAGCAACGCCAGATTTTTTACCAACCCTTTCTCCTTCCACAGCCGTGGCCACTCCCCAACACCCCAGTGAGTCTGAAAATCGCTCCAAAACCCACCGCTCCTGCCGCATCAGTAAACAGTTCCAACTGACTATAGGACATTGGTATACTCATCCACAACGTCTTTCCATTGTACTTGTCAAAAAAAGAATCCCAAACCAGCAAGTCCCCTTTAATCACCTTTTCCACTCTAACAAAGTGATTTGGCGATACGACACCTGAGGTCGCACTTGCCCATCTTCTATTGAATATCCGCCCCATCGGCATAATGCAACATGCAAAATTCAATTTACTGAACACCGGCTGCAAAACCCTCAACCTTACCTTTCTTGCCTGATGCAATGCTCTAACAAACGCTTTAAATCCACCAACTTCTCTTCTGGCAGCCGGCACTCCATGGCAACCGTATCGATTTCGATGCCCAAGAAACATAAAAACCGTCGCTGGTCCTTCCGTTTTTTTCTTTGCCAACGACATACCAAAACTCAGCGCAATCCGCTCCAAAGTAAACAATAACAAGGAACAAACTGAGGAACCCGCCGACCCAACGCACAAAAAATCATCCAGAGAGTAAATTACTGAATGAACCCCTGCCACGTCCCGCACTCCCCATTCCAGAAAGGAACTAAATGCTTCAAAATAAGCACATGAAATAGAACAACCCATGGGCAGGCAGAGATCACATAATATTCTCCATTCCACATGCACCGCAACAAATGATGGCTATCTGGATTGACCGGAAGCAAGCGAAAAGCCGCTTCCACATCTGATTTCGCCATCAACACCCCCTGTCCTGCCGCTCGCACTAATTCAAACGCCCTAGCAAATGAAATGCAAAAAACTGCGGACAGATCCAGTGAGATCCCATCATTAACCGACAACCCGGCCGGGTAAGATTACTGATGTAAGAGCCTGAATTTCATCGGCTCTTTTGTGGGCACAACCCCCCAATGGCGAAATCCTGAGGTTAGGGAATGGAGGGTCCTTACACGGACCCGCCATCCGACCTAGCTCCACCTCCTTAGTTAGCTTGTCCCTCCCAACTTCCGGGTGTTCCGTTGGAGACCTCAAATTACCTGGGTGAAAAACTGGTGCCCGAGAAACAAACTGGAACCTGCAACCGTCAACCAAAACCGTGCCGCAATAACCCTGCCGCCTGCACATCCGTATACCTATTTAGATAGGGAAGCAACCCTCTACTTTCACTGGCATCCTCCCTCTTTCCAGCCCCTTCCCCTGACTTCCCCTTTTATTTTAAAACACCTG
The DNA here is from genome assembly GCF_048569485.1 of Anomaloglossus baeobatrachus. Taxonomy (NCBI): domain Eukaryota; kingdom Metazoa; phylum Chordata; class Amphibia; order Anura; family Aromobatidae; genus Anomaloglossus; species Anomaloglossus baeobatrachus. The sequence continues at coordinate 42,869,016 of NC_134353.1, read as the reverse complement.
ACCAACGGGTGGGCACCTCAGCAACCGGAACTCTCGTGCTTGAACCGACACGAGGCCCCAAACTTGCAGTGCCCCTCATTACACTGTCAATATGCCCCCTTTCTTTTGCCAGCCGGCGACCCGTTGCTCATACCTGGGATCCCGGCACCCTCACGAAAGGGCTGAGCCGGAGCCATCATCAACCGCATCCACAAGGATATATCCTTGTGGTCCCATCTAAGGCCAGGACGCAGAGCCTTCCGTTGCCGGAACTGCTCATCATATCTTAACCACCCCAAACCTCCGTACACTCAATATGCCTTCCCACTGGAATCCATATAGCCTAAAAGGGGCAGAGCAATGCTCCGGCTCCCTCTCCCTGATGATACTAGCTAGTATGGCAAACGTTTCCAGCCAATTAGTAAAGGTTCTGGGGATGAACCTATATCTCCTCTTCTCCTCATCCTCTTTTTCCTTCTTTGAATCGCTTAGTTTAACTTTAATCGAGATTAAACTTCTCCAGGGGGAGCAGGGAAAATATTTCCCCATACTCCCCCTTCCAAATTGTTTCCCTCACCTCCTTCTTCAAATGGACCCCCAGCGGACTCTCAAAGCACACATACACTTCACTCCGCGCCCTGTCATCTAAACGAACTACCTCATCCTCTTTCTTCTTGTCTGCATCCTTCTCCTTCGCCATCTCAACCCCAGCCGCAACCCGGCCACTTGTGCTTCCACCGCAACCGCAACTCCAGCTCCCTGCACCCCTTCCTCCTGTACCACTGCAACCGATTGCCCAGCCCCAGTGGGGCCCACTCATGCACCCGCCGGAAACACGGACCCGCTTGCTCCCGATCACTTTGCCACCAACCCCTGAAACATGTACTTACAGCTGCAACCGACCCCCCACCCCCAGAACCCACAACATTATGCACAATCGATGATCTCTCACCGGGCTGCCTCTGGTCCGATCCTGGAGCAGCCGTGACAAGATATTCCTGCTGTCGCTCCTCTCCTCCAGATGCGTTCATTCGACGTTCCTCATCGGCGGAATCCGTGGTGCTGCTGGCGTCCTCAGGGGGGACCCTCGGAGGGACAAACCGCTCCCGGCGGCCATCAACGCCCGCGGTCATCGCCCCTGCTCCGCCAACTGTCTCCTGCTGGTCGTCCGCCTTTTTAACGGACGCGGCATCCTGCCGCCATCAGCCCTCGCCGGATCACTGCCCATCTGTGAAGCCACCGCTCCATCGGCCATCCTCAGAGGTCTCCCTCCCTGCCGGCTGCAGGAAGGCCGTATCCAGTCCGCCGTCAGCCGGGTCCACCCTCCAGCCAGATCCCCGCTGGAGGGGACCGTCACCATTGATCGCAGTCTGTGGCCCTGCCGACTGCAGGAGCCACCATCCCCTCCTCCCTGGCTGACGTCCTCTGACTTCTCGCTCTCTCCAGCCCACTGCCGATTCCGCCACGGGCGGCTCCCCTGCGGCCTGCAGGGAGTCTCCACTGCTGCCACCTCAAGCTGGGCTCTGCCCCCCGGCCCGCACGTCACCGGGGGCTGCCGTACGGCTGGTCCGGGTCCTTGCAGGCCGCGAACCGGAAGTAGGCCTCAGTGTAGCTCCGCCCACTTCCGGCTCGCGGGGTCACAAACGCGGATTCCTCCCAGTGACCGGAGGGGAACCTGGGAACATCCGCGGGCTCCCCTGTCCCGGAGGGTCCCCAAGGGGGCTCCGAAACTGTATTCTAATTCCCCCAGCCCGGGAGTAGCGCTCCGGTGGCCGCGAGCCTGAGCGCGCAGCTCAGGCCGAGGTGCAGGATCAGGCACCACCGGACCGGGAGTGCACACTGCAGCCAGCTGCCCACGCAGTGCCTCGACTCCCAGCACTCCAGAGGCTCCCCGGACCATCTCCATCAGGGCCTCCAAGTCAGAAATCCTGCAGCTCTCCCGATGATGATGATGACCACCAGCACTTCCAGCAGCATGTGGCCACGCTGATCTTCCTGCAGCAAGAGGAGGTAACCACTGCCTCACCCCACCTATATACCCCCCTGATCAGCCAGCCTCCTACCCTATCCCCCCAATCACAACTGCCCCTTTTCACCAATCCCATAACCCCATAGAATGCACACTTCTGCATTCCAAACATTAACCCCTTCAGACCCTAGCCCCCTCCAGATTGTCATGGGCTTATTCGCCCTTATAGGGCTCACTTGCCCTCTGTAAATAAACACACACAGCCGAAAAAATCCTTTATTAGAAATAAAAAACACAAGCACATTCCCTCATCACCAATTTAATAAGTTCCAAAAAGCCCTCCTTGTCCGGCGTAATCCACGGACCTCCAGCGTCGCATCCAGCTCTGCTGCATGCAGGTGACAGGAGCAGCAGAATACACCGCCGCTCCTGTCACCTTCATGCAGCTAATGAAGGCAATAGCGCGATCAGCTGAGCTGTCACTGAGGTTACCCGCTGTCACTGGATCCAGCGGTGGATGCAGCGGTGGCCGCGGGTAACCTCAGTGACAGTTCAGCTGATCGCGCTACTCACCGCCACTCCTGTCACCTACACGCAGCAACTGAGGTGAGTAGCGCGATCAGCTGAGCCGTCACTGAGGTTACCCGCGGCCACCGCTGGATCCACCGCTGGATCCAGGTAACCTCAGTGACAGCTCAGCTGATCGCGCTTTTGCCTTCATTAGCTGCGTGGAGGTGTCAGGAGCGGCGGTGTATTCTGCTGCTCCTTTCACCTGCATGCAGCAGAGCTGGATGCGACGCTGGAGGTCCGTGGATTACGCCGGACAAGGAGGGCTTTTTGGGGCTGATTAAATTGGTGATGAGGGAATGTGTTTGTGTTTTTTATTTCTAATAAATGATTTTTTCAGTTGTGTGTGTTTATTTACTGTAATTTACAGATTAATCATGGAAGTAATCTCGGGGAGACGCCTGACATGATTAATCTAGGATTTAGTGGCAGCTATGGGCTGCCAATAACTCCTTATTACCCCGATTTGCCAATGCACCATGGCAAATCGGGAAGAGCCGGGTACAGTCCCAGAACTGTCGCATCTAATGTATGCGGCAATTCTGGGCGGCTGCTGGCTGATATTGTTAGGCTGGGGGGCTCCCCATAACGTGGAGCTCCCCATCCTGAGAATACCAGCCTTCAGCCGTATGGCTTTATCTGGCTGGTATTAAAATTGGGGGGGACCGCACGCCGTTTTTTTAATTATTTAATTATTTATTTCACTGCACAGTATAGACACGCCCACCGGCTGCTGTGATTGGGTGCAGTGAGACACCTGTCACTCAGCGTGGGGGCGTGTCTCACTGCAACCAATCATAGGCGCCTGTTGGCGGGGAAAGTAGGGAATACGAAATTGTTTAATGAGCGGCCGGCTTTTTCAAAATAGTAAAAGCCACCGCAGCAGTGTGAATGCCGTGCAGCGCCGCGCCGGGGATCGGGGAACGGTGAGTATGAGAGAGGAGGGGAAAATGACCGACAGACTGTGAGAGAGGGACAGAGATAGTGACGGACCGACAGAGAGAGAATAGAGACCGAGAGGGAGAGACCGACTGACAGAGAGTAGTGATTGACAGATATTGTGACACATCACTCGTTTCCAGTGTTTGACTAGCTAGGTCGTTCTGCAGGTCCGGATCGCTGTTGCGTCGTTGACCAGGTTTGCTTGTTTGACAGCTCACCAGAGACTCACCAGAGACTTTGTAGCGATCCCGGCCAGGTTGGAATCGCTGGTGGGATCGCTGACAGTCTCAGTGTGTAAAGGGGCCTTAACACATAGTGTGCTATATGTCACTATCTTGCTCCACTCTGGGACTTGTTGTGCAGGTGACCAAATGATAAAAGCTCTATTACCATGATTAGGCAGTGCACACAGGAAGGAGGGGAGGGAACTGTTTTGGTGGAGATCTGAGGGGAGGGAACAGTTAGAGTGGGTGTGAGATAGATTGCTAGTTACTGCAAAGGATTATGGAAGTTGTAGTAACTGAACCCAGGAAGTCAAGAGAGCGATTAACCCCATCAGAGCTGGAGCCAGAAATGAGGATGTTCTGCTAGAGCACAATAAAAGGTAATATTCGTAAAATAACATGATAGATGTGTGTAGAGGCACATATTAGCAAGATTTATGAGAAAAAAAAAATCAGTTTTGGTAACTGGACAACTTCTTTAAGATTAATGTTGCTTTATTTCATGCACAGGTCTAACCTAATCTTTAGGCCACATCCTGGGAAGGAGGTAGCAAGAGGGCTCAGTCCACCACAGCATTGTAACCTCTGATGTACAAGCCACAGATGGAAATTCCTTGTGCTATATAGCTAGAGCTACACTAGAAACTAATTCCTTCATTCTCAACAAGCTTAAGGCACAACGTATGATATATCCTCTTAATCTCTACATATATCTCCAAGGACGCATAAACCCTTTAAGAGTAACAAAACAGAAATCATTCACTGTGAACCCAACCCAGCTATATTTTTGGTGGACCACCTCTATTTCACTTATCCCTGCATCTAGCAGAATCTGCTTTACAAAAGCCAAATCTCCCACTTGAAGTGACTAGGCGTGAGAAAGGCCTTCTACTGGGCCGAAACGTTCCCCTGTCACATTTCAATATAAATAAAAATACAAGAATTTTGCAAAGAACAAACCTTGTTCATTCCTCATTTTTTTTGCTTTTGAGAGTGCAATGTTGTAATTTTGACTGTAATCTTTGACCTGTGCATGAAATAAAGCAACATTAATCTTAAGCTTTCATGATCTGTTGGTCATTGGCGCGGCTTTGAAACCCATCTCTACTGCTCTCTGTTATCTGCCTTATGGGGACCGCTGCCGTGGCTTGGAGTTACATGCTGTTATAGGAGTTGTGACTTTCACAACCCCTTTTGGTGAGTAGTATTGCTCATTTCCTCACCCTGTATATATTGGGGTAAGACCCTATTGTGCTTCTTTTTCCACAGTTTCTCTTATAAGGACAGGCAACAAGCAGAAGAGACTTGTTTGGGCTAAAGAGCACAAGGAATGGACATTAGACCAGTGGAAATCTGTGCTTTGGTCTGATGTGTCCAAATTTGAGATCTTTGGATCCAACCACCGTGTCTTTGTAGAAAAGGTGAACGGATGGACTCTACATACCTGGTTCCCACCGTGAAGCAAGGAGGAGAAGGTGTGACGTGTGGGGGTGCTTTGCTGGTGACACTGTTGGGGATTTATTAGAAATTGAAGGCATACTGAACCAGCATGGCTACCACAGCATCTTGCAGCGGCATGCTATTCCATCCGGTTTGCGTTTAGTTGGACCATAATTTATTTTTCAACAGGACAATGACCCCCAAACACACCTCCAGGCTGTGTAAGGGCTATGTGACTAAGAAGGAGAGTGATGGGTGCTACGCCAGATGACCTGACCTCCACAGTCACCAGACCTGAACCCAATCGAGATGGTTTGGGGTGAGCTGGACCGCAGAGTGAAGGCAAAAGGGCCAACAAGTGCTAAGCATCTCTGGGAACTCCTTCAAGACTGTTGGAAAACCATTTCCGGTGACTACCTCTTGAAGCTCATCAAGAGAATGCCAAGAGTGTGCAAAGTAGTAATGAAAGCAAAAGGTGGCTACTTTGAAGAACCTAGAATATATAAGACATATTTTCAGTTGTTTCACACTTTTTTAAGTATTTCATTCCACATGTGTTAATTCATAGTTTTGATGCCTTCAATGTAAATCTACAATTTTCAGAGTCCTGAAAATAAAGAAAACTCTTTGAATGAGGAGGTGTGTCCAAACCTTTGGTCTGTACTGTGAGTTTAACTCCATGCTTGCTGTTAGTAAAGAAGTAGTATTTATTTACATAAACAGAAAGGCCATTATTTGGCCACAAAAGGACGCTATTGGCTACGTACAGCCGAAAGACTGCACTACGTACAGTATACTGTGCAGAGCACACCGAACCTCAGAAAATAAATGAATATTGATATACTGAATACTGGCTGGTCATACATTCAGAGTGGTTCCTGGCAATATCTATAAACTGATGTTTTGATGTGACTCTCTAAGGAAAATGGCAGCCATCTTGGGTGCAGTCTGGAGTGACTGAGGACAGATGGTGGATGTGCCTGAGAAAGGTCCAGTTACATCCATGCTTAGAAGCACCCCACCGGGACCAGAGTGAAGCTGATCCTGCCTGTGACTACATCCTTACCAGATGGGAGAAGATTGCTTTCAGGAACGCCGGTGAGAAATGTGACAAGGCCAGGATTTAGCTTGAAAAGTGCTGGCTGCCAATTAGGCGCCAAGTCACAGTCATCTGCCGGAGAGGGTTCTCATCCATCAGTGTGCACCGGTTGTTTGTCTGAAGCAAACACTGGGTGATATGATAACTAAAACTCACTGTGTCATCGCAGTGGGCAACTGTGCATGCATCTCAGCCAATTTTGGTGCCAAAATACTTGAGCCTGAGATAACGCCTGTAGTTAGCATTGATAGGCATAATGATTGTGTCAAGCCACAAGATCACTATTCAGGACCTCTGATCCTGTCAATTACACCAAATGTAACGTGGCCCGATCCAGTAGTCATAGGTGAGGAACTCGTCTTCCTCCATGTCTGGGTATGCTACAGTTAATTGAGAGGTATGAGTGAATGTATGTTACATTACCTCAGAGTCTGAAATCTCCACTGTCCATTTTGTTGTGGTACCATTCCGTTCGCACGTTGCAATAAGAAAGTGAAACCAACTTTTGCAAACAATTTTTTTTCAATGATGGCCAAACTTGTGAGCAGGGTTAAGAATATTACATGTTCTTCATTACTTTTGGTAAAATACAATGGTTAATTTCCATATGTAGAGCATTTTGTCCGCATCTACAGAGACAACAAATGAGTAGGGAGAAAGTTGTACTGTCTGCATCTTCCTAAAACAGGAGGCCACCCGGGTCTACGTGTCACACAATGAACCCTATTAGTGGACTTTCTACTGTGATCACTTCCAAGGGCAACTCCTAGAGCTGTTTTCCTCATACTGTATCCCAAAAAATTACAACAACGCATTGACTAACATCACGTTCCTACATTGCCATCTGGAATTTCTTCGGCAGCACGGCATTAACTCTTTCTTTCTCTGCAATTTGTGTCCACAGCTGGGCAGATCCTTTTTCCTCTAAGAACCCCCATTACTGGCCTACACTGGACTCACTTTGTAAAGTCCTACTTGCTGAAGTTTTTCATCTGCCCCGTCAGATTTTCATATACCATAATTTACGGATTGTAAGACACACTTTTTTTTCCCCAAAACTTGGGGTAGAATGGGAGTGCGTCTTACAAATTGGATATGGCTAACCAGGGTGGCGGTGGTGAAGCAGGGTCATAGGAGACATGGTCGGTGATATTGAGGGCTCGGAGGAGCAGTGAAGTGCTCAGGAGAGTCATAGGGTGGGCTCGGCGGTGTTGCGGCGGTGGGCACTATTAATCTGTCAGCAAGCTGCGGGGATGTCCCTGCAGTGGAGCGAATCAGGAGGGTCACAGGACAGGGTGTCTCAGCGGCGGGTACCATGAGCCTGCGGTTAACGTGATAGACTTAGATAGAAAATGACCATGGAGTCTTATCTGCACACATGTCACTATTTTCTTGAAGTCCATCTTGTCAACCACGGGTGATTCAATAGAGCTTGCAGTCAGATCAATGCACACACCACCGAGAAACCCCGTCCTGTGACCCACAACACCCCCGCAGCCCGCTGGCAGATCAATGACACCTTCTGCCACGACACCACTGAGCCCGCAATATCGCCAAGCCTTCTGAGTTGCAACATCCCCTCCTCTGAGTCCGTAGGATCGCTCTGCCTCTATGACCTTCCTGAGCCGCTCCACCACCGCCGCTCCCCCCTGGTGAGCATTAGGATTAAGACGCAATAGGATTATAAGATTATAAGACGGACACTCATTTTAATATTAAAAATTATTTTTTCCTATTTTCCTCTTCTAAATTTGGGGTGCGTCTTATAAACCAGTGCGTCTTATAAAATGAAAAATACGGTACCTCTTTGTGTTTCCTCCTCCCCCTTTCTGCTCCCACCAGGCCTCAACTTCATCCAAACTCCAGCTGAACTTGAACTGGTAATTCTCTTCACACTGGTCCCTACTACTCCTCCCACTAAGGACCGACCCTGTGTTAACATTATTATATCCAGCTAACAAAGCCTGTGGCCTGGAAGGATTACATATATCAAATACTGACATCACACACAGTTGTCTTCAGGGGTGGACGTGAGAGTCAATCTACCTCCTTACTGATGAAAAACAGGCAATTTTGATAGTCTTGTGAACCACGGCTTACTTTGGTTCTTAAAGGGAACCGGTCACCACTTTTTTGGCCTATAAGCTGCGGCCACCACCATTGGGCTCATGTTAGAATGCTGTATATAAGAGCCCAGGCCGCTGTGAGAACATAAAAAAACATAAAAAACATTTTATAATGCTTACCTAACGGTCGCTCGGTTGGCCAGATGGGTGTCGCCGTTGTCCGGTGTCGGCGTCACCTTTTTCGGCCATCTTCGTCCTCCTTTTGACTCCTGTGTACATGATGTGTCTTGCGTCATACACACTCGCCGGTCCTGCGCAAGCGCACTACAGTACTTTGATCTGCCCTGCTCAGGACCTGAATGCTGGCGAGTGTGTATGACGCCGGACGTGTCATGCACTGCGGCTAGAGATGAAGGAGGAAGAAGATGGCCGAAAGAGGCGTTGACGGCACTGGAGAACGGAGACACCCACCTGGGCAACCAAGCAACCGTTAGGTAAGTATTATAAAGTGTTTTTTTATGTTCTCACAGCGGCCTGGGCTCTTTTGGGCTCTTATAAACAGCATGTTAGAATGCCGTATATAAGAGCCCGGTGGTGGTGGCTGCAGCTTATAGGCTAAAAAGGTGGTGACAGGTTCCCTTTAACGTCATTCTTCTAAATAAACCCCCATTTTGGATGATCACAGACTAATCCAACCTTCTACGCACTAGATATTTTCATGATGTGGTTTTTTGTATCACCTCTTCTAAAGCTCTACTTTCCTCCCCCACCACCACCTACTCCAAGGATTTATTTTTTGCATTTTCATGCACATTGATCAAATACCCATTTATTACCAGGTAATAACATAAAAAAAGCTCAATATTACGGTATAAATAGTCCTGTTGTGTCGGTGTCACACTATAATAGACTGTTTTATCGTGCAATTTCGCAGAAGAATTAGTAGCTATGAATAGATTGCCTTTTTTGCTTTAGGTGTATGAAGGGTATATATTGCCATTTAAAAGAACAAGGCGAATCATTCACATATTAAGTATGAGCTTTGCCCTGAGCTATTTCTGTAAATTGCATCTGAGCACTGGACATTGTGCGTGGGCCACTGCCGTATAATGAGGCCTTACTGCAATGCATTTTCCATAATATGGCAGCTACTCAAGAATTTAGGAATTCATTTCTATAGAGGACCCTAAATTCACAAGTATCTGCATGATATTCTCAAAATTAATTAGCATCTTGTCATTTGTCCTTATTATTGCATTGTCCAAATTCTATAAAGAGATTCTTTGGACAATAACTGCTTGTGAATATGGTCCCTATCGGTAGATCAACTAACGTTGTCCTAGTGATATCCTCATGATCAGATGAAATCTTGGCAGTCAGTGTGTTAAATTTCCCTACAGCGCCCCTACAGAAAATGGGGAGAATTACACAGTCCTTATTTATATCAATTTCTTTAAATGGAACCTGTCATCAGATTTGGTGACTATAAGCTGCGGCCACCACCAGTGGGCTCTTATATACAGTATTCCAGAATACTGTATATAAGAACCAAGGCCGCACTGTATGACATAAAAAAAACACTTTATAATACTCACCTAAAATGGTCAGTGCAGTGCAGGCTGGTCGAATGGGCGTCTCCATTCTCTGGTACCGGTGCCTCCTCTTTCGGCCATCTTTGTTCTCCTTCTTCTGAAGCCTGGGTGCATGATGCGTTCTACGTCATGCACACAAGCTGGCATTAAAGGGAACCTGTCCCCAGTTTTTTGCCTGGGCTCTTATATACAGCATTCTAACATGCTGTATATATAAGAGGCCAGGCCACTGTGAGAACATAAAAAACACTTTATAATACTTACCTAACGGTCGCTCGGTTCGCCAGATGGGTGTCTCCGTTCTCCGGTGCCGGCGCCGCCTCTTTTGGTCATATTCGTCCTTCTTCTCTAGCCACGGTGCATGACGCGTCCGACGTCATCTACACTCGCCGACATTCAGGTCCTGAGCAGGGCAGATCAAAGTACTGTAGTGCGCCTGCGCAGGACCGGCGAATGTGTATGACATAGATGTATCATGCACTCAGGAGTCAGAAGGAGGACGAAGATGGCCGAAAGAGGAGACGCCGGCACCAGACAACTGAGACACCCATCTGGCTAACAGAGCGACCGTTAGGTAAGTATTATAAAGTGTTTTTTATATTCTCACATTGGCCAGGGCTCTAATATACAGTATGTTAGAATGCTGTTTATAAGAGCCCGGTGGTGGTTGCCGCAGCTTATATACCAAAAATGTGGTGACAGGTTCCCTTTAAGGTCTTGCGCAGGCGCACTTTGATCTGTCCTGAGCAGGGCAGATCAAAGTATTGTAGTGCGTATGAGCGGGACCTCAATTTCGGCTAGTGTGGATAACGTAGGACGCGTCATGCACCCAGGCTTTAGAAGAAAGAGTACAAAGATGGCCAAAAGAGGAGGCGCCGGTACCGGAGAACGGAGACACCCATCTGACCAGTCAGTATTCTAAAGTGTTTTTTTACGTTCTACACAGTGGCCTCGGCTCTTATACACAGCATGTTAGAATGCTGTATATAAGAGCCCACTGGTGGTGGCCACAGCTTATAGTCACCCAATCTGGTGACAGGTTTCCTTTAAGTAGAAGAGCTGAGGTCCTCCAGAGCGAGAGATGTTCTTTGTAACTACTCTCCACTCCAAGACTTGAGGACCCTTCAGTTTAGTACTAATATTTATAGGGGTTCAAGTTCTGAGACCCCCACTGATCACTCAAACCAAGTAGCCTATCCTCGAGCTTGCGCATAGACTTTTTATTGATTTGGTACACAGCTATTCTCATGGTTAAGCTTAAGGGTGTTTGATGGCAGGTTTTGGACCCAGATGCCCCTCAATCATAAGTACCAAATGGGCTTTAGCACACTGTATCAAAAGTTATTTAAAAGTTTAGTTAACTTTAAAAGACCTTAAGAAAGTATTGTCTTGCTGCACCATACTCTCTAATGTGCAGTTTAATTGTCCATAGCACAAAGGCTTTTGTGGCTCAAACTTATGCGGGCATCACATGAGACGATCTATCATGCGATTGCAAGATCGATTGTACCCGCCCCCGTCGTTTGTGTGTCACGGGCAATTAGTTGCCCGTGGCGCACAAAGTCATTAACCCCCCCATCACACATACTTACCTCCCGGACGACCTCGCTGTGGGCGGCGAACATCCACTTCCTGAAAGGGGAGGGATGTTCGGCGTCACAGCGATGTCACACGGCAGCCGGCCATTTGAAGCGGAGGGGGGAGATGAGCGGGACTAAACATTCCACCCACCTCCTTCCTTCTGCATTGCTGGCGGGACGCAGGTAAGCTGAGTTCGTCGTTCCCGAGGTGTCACACGGAGCGACGTGTGTTGCCTCGGGAACGATGAACAACCGGCGCGCAGAAGGAGGAACGATTTTTTGAAACTGAGCGACGTGTCAACGATGAACGAGAAGGTGAGTATTTCTGCTTGTTCACCATCGCACATAGCTGTCACACGCTACGATATATCAGACGATGCCGGATGTGCGTCACTATCGACGTGACCCCGACGACATATCACCTGATATATCGTACCGTGTGACGCCCACATTACTGTATGCTCAGCTTAGACCTTACCAACTTTAGATGGTTGGCAACTTGGCACCCAAGAGATTTGCAGATGAGTTCCTCAACTGTAGAATCACTTTTTTACAATGCCATGCCTACATCCGGTGTATTCGCCACCCATCGGCTTTTTGGTCTGTGATCCATCAAAAGAAAGCATAAGAAATCTTTCAGATATGCCAGATTCCAGAGGTTTGGTGCGTTTTTGAAGATAATCCAAAGTTCTCCCCTTTTTCCAGTATAGTTGACAAGAACACCCTAGGTCAGGGTAACATGACCATATGTTTGGTCCAACAAAACATTGGATCTCACTTGGAACAATATTATTGTATGGGGCTATGCATATGTCCGATTTTCTTCAGGGGGAAACCCAAACTCTTTCACATGGCACTCCCACACAGAGTTATCAAACAACAAATGGTAAGGAGGAAAACAAAGTGCAGGGAGGAAAAAAACAGACAACAGGAGGCAATCCACATGACACCAAGCAACATGCAGTAAATCACCAAATTGAAAAACAGCAGCATATGGACCGGTGTGGCAGAAAGCTGTAGTCGACATAGTAAAACAAATTCCTCCATCTTAAAAAGGCATAGGTCTCTCGCAACATGTGATCAAAAAGGTAACCAGCAGGCTAGCAGAAATTAACTCCTGCTAGTCCAATCACTAATGAGCACACAGCTAGTCGACATTCGAGTGTGCCTGTGCAACTGAGATGCACCAGAGAAAGTATAATGAGGAGCGTCAGAGTCTTTGGTCTGAACAGCGTCTGATGCTGCCATGACACTCGGTGAGTCTAGTACAAAATGCTGTGTGAAATTCCTATATTCAATGTTTGCATACTTTAATATTTCAGAGTGCAGCTGTATATTTGTTAGAGCACATTTCTTCAGCTCTAGTCATCAAATCCCAAAATAATCTTCTTATTAAAGAGTTAATATAGTAATTTATTATGTGGTTATTATTATTACTATTATATTAGCTGTAGTACCCGGTGTTGCCCAAGATAGTAATTGCCTCTTTCTAACACCCTCTCTGTTTGTCTGTCTGTCTCTCTGTGTCTCTTTCTCTGTGTGTCTCTGTCTCTGTGCATCTCTGTCTCTGGCTTTGTGTGTTTCGGTCTCCGTCTCAGTTTGTCTGTGTGTCTGTCTCTGCGTGTGACTCTGTGTATCTGTCTCTGTGTGTGCATGTGTGTCTGTCTCTGTCTGTCTCTGTGTGTGTGTCCATGTGTCTCTGTCTCTGTGTGTCTCTGTCTCTGTGTGTGTCTCTGTATGTCTCTGTGTGTCTCTGTCTCTGTGTGTCTGTGTGTTTTTGTGTCTGTTTGTGTCTGTTTCTGTGTCTCTGTGCGCGTCTCTGTGTCTCTGTCTCTGTGTCTGTCTGTGTGTCTCTGTCTCTCTGTGTCTCTGTCTGTGTTTTTCTCTGTGTGTCTCAGATATCATATTACCTCACACATAAGCTTCTTATACTATGAATGTCCTTCGTTGCCTATAGCAACCACTCACAGCTCCTCTTAATGACCTGTAGCTCCCAGCTCCATTGACTTTAATGTAAGCAGTTTTTTTGGTGAATAACTGTAAAGCGCGGGGTTAAATTTTCCTCTCAAAACATAGTCTATGACGTTTCCTGTGTCACATGAGGCATCTGTGAAAAATGTTGTGTTTGTAAATGTAAAGCGGGCTCTACACGCTACGATATATCTAACGAGATGTCATCGGGGTCCCGTTGTAAGTGACGCACATTCGGCATTGTTAGTGATATCGTAGCGTGTGACAGCTACGTGCGACGGTGAATGAGCAAAAATACTCACCTTCTCGTTCATCGCTGACACGTCGCTCATTTTCTAAAAATCGCACGTCCTGTTGTTCATCATTCCCGAGGCAGCACACATCGCTCCATGTGACACCCCGGCAACGATGAACTGCAGCTTACTTGCGTCCCGCCAGCAATGCTGAAGGAAGGAGGTGGGCGGGATGTTTACGTCCCGCTCATCTCCGCCCCTCCGCTTCTATTGGCCGGCCGCTTTGTGACGTCGCTGTGACGCCGAATGTCCCTCCCCCTTCAGGAAGTGGATGTTCACCGCCCACAGCGAGGTCGTTTGGAAGCTAGGTCCGTGTGATGGGGGGTTAAAGCATTGTGCGACACGGGCAACAAATTGCCCGTGCCGCACAAACGATGGGGGCGAGTGCGATCGCACAATTAATTGTAACATGTAAAGCAGCCTTTACGGTGCAAATTCCTTTTGTGGACATACACACATATGTACACACACACTCACATACATACATACACATACACTCAGATTTATATAATATATATTGTTTAGTTAGGGGATTGCAGCTCATTCCAGCCAGAAGCATTTATTACTTGTCCTCTGGGACCCGACTGCTCAGACCCCCATTAATCACCAAAATGTGGGACCCTCAGTTTCTATGTGCCAGAAAACCCCCTAAGTGCACCCCAGTGCGGAATATGGAGCCGCAGCAATTCCCTGAAAGCCTCCGAAAAGAACAAACATTTATTCTATAACGTTATTGTCTGATTTAGGAACTTAAATAGAAACTGCAAAGGGAATTTTGTTCGGTGCGGAGCGATGCATAAACGCTTTATGTTTTCGTTCTGATCTCGCAGAATGACAGCTGATAAAAACTTCCATGACTTTTACAGAATTATGGAAAAAAAAAAAGTGAAATAAAAAAAAAAATACATTAATGTCTGTCTGACAATCTCTTTTCTACTGTCAAACTCAATTGTAGTATTTGAGGCATAAACATCTGAAAATTGCTTCTTCGGAAGGACGGGTTCACCTTGCTTGGAAGAAATCTTGAATCGCTTTGATAAAATTAGTATTGTTTAAGTGGTTAAAGTTGTGTTCTGAAAAATGGGAAAATAACCGATTCTTTGTGTTCGTGATCCAAGAAATGGATTTCCTATCTCAGTGGGAACACATTTTGCTCACAATAAGAGAATTCAATTTTAAAGGGGTTTGTCATTGTGAGGCAGACTGTCAGAGGAGGGGACGTCCGCTCTAATGGAATCAATCACCTGCTAATTACGCTTAATAATTCTAAAACTGTCGTCACATTCTGAAAAGTTACTGCAGATTTCTACATGAAAGGTTTTGATCTGTGCTGTTCATGAAAAAGTTTATTGTAATAGCACTTCGTGTGGTCAGTCATGGTACTGCAAGCATCATGTAACAGGATTCCCATCTAAGGCCGCCGCTCACATCAGCGGTATTTTACCGGAAAGCAGGATCCGGCACAAATAAGTTTCAGTTCCATTCATTTACAATGGAAGCGCGGCAAGATGCGGTCACGTGGTTGTGTATGACGCACGCAATCACATTTGACCGCATCTTGCCGCGCTTCCATTGTAAATGAATGGAACTGAAACGCATTTGTGCCGGATCCGGCTTTCCGGCAACATGTAGCCAATGGGTGACATAGACCATTGTATATTTCCATAGGCTATATGAACATAATACTTTTGAAAAGCCAGCACAATCACTGTGTTTTCACAAGGCAAGGTCACTTGTGGAAAAAGACCGCTTTTTTCCTAACGTGTGTAACGCTCACCGCCAGGGATGGTGCTACGGCAAGACCCCAGGCCTACCCTAACCGTGGGGGAGAGGACTGGGATTGTGGTAGATGACTCCCAGGACAGGGACAGACACAGAAGCAGATAGGACTGAGTCTCCAGTGCAGACAGGGACCACCTGGGTGGCTTAAGGCAGGTAGCACAGGACAGACAGGCAGAGTCTCTAACACCAACAGGGTAAGACGGACAGGCAGAGTCTCTAGCAAGACAGATGGCAGGGTTAGGACGGACGGGCAGAGTCTCTAGTAAGGCAGATGGCAGGGTCAGGATGGACAGCAGAGTCTCCTGCACCAGCCAACAGGGCAGGGCGGCCAGGCAAAGTCACTAGTACCATAAGGCAGGACAGACAGGCAGCAGGTCAGATATGGGTGGGACAGACTGGTAGCTAGGTATGGGCAGGGACATGACTAAAACCAGGTACCAACAGGCAGGATGGGCTGGTATCCAGGAACGGGCAGGACAGGCTGGACCCAGGTGGCAACAGGCAGGATGAGCTGGTACAACTGACTAGACAGAATCAGCTGGCTAACAGGACTAATGGTGTTGAACAGGCAACTCCCCTAGTGGGAGTGTGCCTTAAATACCCGATGCCTCTCACCAATAGGCTGAGAGGCACTTCCTAGGAGGGGTGGGATGGCCCTTTAAGAGAGGGGCAACAGTGCACACGCACTCCTTAAAAGCGTTTCCAGGGGTCCTGTGACGCGTGCACAGATTCCAGAAGGCAGGAGGCCACTTGGAGGAGTGAGCATGGATGCTGGGCAGCATAGAAGGCTGTGGAGGTGAGTAACAGTGCGCGTTCCTGCAGGAGGGGAGAGGCATGGACGCAGCATTACAAAGAATCTCCTCTAGCAATTTTTTTGTTGCTTCTGCAATATTTTTTCTCTTATGTTTTCATTGAGAGAGTAATCGGTTTCCGAGTGGAATACGCCATTAGAATATAAATGTTAATTATTTTAACAGTTCCATAGTTTCTGAATCTTGAAGCAGTTAAACAAAGAAACAAAACAGTAAAAATGTGCACAGCAATGTCTTTTTTTACTTTGCTGTGCATTATGTCCATTTTTCTGGCGCCTTTTCAGGGGGATTCAGTAAGGAGACTGAGTTGCCAATTTTCATTTTTGCCTTTGCATTTTTTTCCTCCTCTTCTTCCAAGAGTCTTAACTTTCTTTTTCCCGATGACACATCCCTACAAGAGCTTGTTTTTATGTATTATGCATTCTAGGTTTGATTGTCACTATCCGTTTCACCATAAAATGTACTGACAAATGGCTGAAATGACAAAAGTATGCAATTTCTCTATTGTTTCTTGTTATTGTGCCTCACAGGAGGATCAAAATGGCAGCAGCAGGAGCATCCAGCAGGCCCCCCACTATCACGATAATGTTAGGGCCAGGTGGACGGGCAGACCCAGGAGGTGGATCCACTGGGCTGAACACCTCACCGAGGGCAAGGTGTCTGGTAGCCGGAGCACTAGCAGGACAGTCCGTTCAGAGGAGTGGAGTGAAGGAGTCCCTGGGACCACGGGGTCTCTGATGGTAGTCCGGGTGACGGAGCTCAGGTTCGGAGGTCGAGATGACGTCAGGCAGAGTCCGGAACCAATGGAGCGAGAAGATGGGTCACCACAGGGATCGGAGATGGTAGGAACTGACGGGATGGCAGGCCGTCACCGTTCGGGGTTCGGGTATCGTCAGGACCGGATGGCGAGGCAGGAGCGGCTCTACGAGAGAGATAGGGGAGTATATCACAAGACACAAGGAGACCTGACTCCTAGCTTAGAAAACACGAAGAACAGGCCCCGCCCACTTGGAAAGGATCCCTCTATATACCCAGTACCTGATCCTTCAATATCCTTTTGGAGGACACTGGCCCTTTAAGAGAGGGTCAATGACCGCGCGGGCGCCCTAATGCGCATGCGCGAGGCCCGGGTGCCAGAAGCCAGGGCAGGGAGCGGTGAACAGGAGGCAGGAGAGCCGGGCTGGAGCAGGGCTGCCGACGGGCGCCGGGAGCGGGGACCGGGCCGCCTGGGGACCGCAGGTGATGGGGCCTGAAGGCTGTGGAGCGGGGGACGCCTGGCAGAGGAGCCGGGGAGTGAGGCAGGGAAGCCGGGGAGCGTGGCAGGGGAGCCGGAGAGCGTGGCAGGGGACCCGGGGAGCGTGACAGATAACCAGCTGACAGCTACAACAATTCTACCTATCGAAAGATGCAAATCACCTATATCTCAAATCAGCTTTAAGGGGTGGTCACCAAAGGGTTAAGCTCCACTGATCTATCAGCAGCCATTTGGAAAAAAACAAGCACACAAACAATATTTTCCAAAAATATTGGTAAATTTAACAAATCGCTCATTAGAACCTTGTCTTTTCGGTAGTTACAGTTATTTTCCCCTAGATCTGTAAATCTTCCAATCTTTAATGATGGATAAATTGTCAGAAGAAAAACTGTTCTGAACCCTAATCTGTAGATAGCATTCTGTAGAAAAATATCGCCATTACCCGAAATGGGAACAATTACCATTTATAATCATTACAGAATGAGGGGTTGACAGAAAAGTACAGCATGAGACAGCAAAAACCTATTGTGCTCCAGTATTCAGCTGCTTATGATATTGAGGATTCCAGAAAATACAAAAATTGATTACAACATCAGGCACAGAAAACAAATAACAGAAAAATATAGAATGGCTATAAATGTTTCAATACTAGTGCTTGTAATATCCCAAAAGTAATAGGGATGAAAAAATAACTTTTAACCATGCCAAAGGAATTGAAAAGAAAAGTATTGAGTGAAGAAAACAAGGGCTCAATTCTGGCTTTACTAGCAGAGGGACTCAGTGAGTGTCATGTTGCCTCCATCCTTAAAAAAGACGGCAGTTCATTGCAACAAGGTCAAACAGCAGACATTGGGGACAACAAAACTACAGACCGGCAAAGGGCAAAAGCAACTCTCCACTGACCGGGATGACCGTGATCTTATTCAAATATCAGGATGTTGCAGGATGACATCAAGTGACCTACAAAATCAATGGCAAATGGCGGCTGGGGTGAAGTGAACAACAAGAACAGTTAGTAACAGGCTCCTAGAGGAAGGGCTCAAGTCATGTAAAGCTAGAAAAAAGCTTTTCATCAATGAGAAGCAAAGGAGAGCCAGACTGAAGTTTGGCAAAGACCATAAGGATTGGACCATAGAGGACTAGAGTAAGGTAATCTTCTCTTATGAATCTAATTTTTAGCTTTGCCCAACACTTGGTCATCTAATAGTTAAGCCGGCGATGATTGCTGCATATGTCTGCTGATTTGAACACAGACCTTTTGGGCTAACAGGAGCAGGTGGCTCTGTGATCCATCCACGCCAGCTTGCCACTTAGAGTGCACTGTCAAAATGTGACAGCGTCTTTTAAATGGCCACAGCGGGGATCTCGTCGTTCCCTGCCGCCATCGGAGGCCCCGTGACGTGATCACAGGGAGTCGATGGTTGTCATGGTAGCTCGGGGTCATGTGATAATAATAATAATAAATAATAATAATAATTTATTCATTTATATAGCGCTATTAATTCCATAGCGCTTTACATACATTGGGAACACTGTCCCCATTGGGGCTCACAATCTAAATTCCCTATCTGTATGTCTTTGGAATGTGATCAATCCAGATGCAGCCATGACATACTTTTCTGTAAGAGCCGACAGAGCAGCGGCTCTTGAAAGAACAGTGCATTTCTGCTGATCAGAGCTATGCGAAACCACCCTTAATCACTGAGATTTTGGGAAGCTGCAATTTAGCTTTTTTTTATACCTCTTTGTCAGCCATGAGGTTCGATGAATAATTCTTGGTGACACTGATGTACTCTGAGTCTGCAGAACAGCTTGAATTTCTTTGGAACTTGATTGGAGTTGCTTATCCACCATCTTGACTGTCCTGAGTTGCAACCTTTCATCAATTTTCCTCTTTTGTCCATATCCAGGGAGATTAGCTACAGTGCCATGGGTTGTACACTTCTTGATTATATTGCACACCATGGACAAAGAAACATCAAGATCTTTGGATATGGACTGTATATTTTTAACAGTTTTTGTTCTCAAGTCCTCAAACAATTCTCCTCTTTCTGTTCTCCGTGCTTAGTGTGGTACACAAAGACACACAATGTAAAGATTTAGTCAACTTCTCCCCCTTTTATCTGGTTTCAAATATGATTTATATATTGCCCATATCTTTTACTTGCCACAGGTGGGTTTGAATGAGTATCACATTCATGAAACAAAGTTGTTTACCCACAATTTTGGAAAGTTGCAAAAAAATTTGTCCAGACTATTTTTGCTTTTTTTGTGTGAAACTATGTCCAATTTTTTTTTTGCTTTTTTTTTACTTTACTTTTTTTCATTACTTTGCTTTACACACAAAGGTAATACACATGTGTATAACTAACATATTCAATTGCAATCATTTTCTCAGAGAAATATTTCCTTTTCCTTTTTTTTTAGTCACTATAATTCTTGAATTGTGGAGCTGGATGACATTTTTGCTGGAAATTCATCAAAATGTCACACGTGTTTAATAAATTTGGTGCAAAGTAAAAAATGAGCTTTCTTCGTGTCTCGAAAAACTTTTACAAAAAGTAAAAAAAATTGTGCAGAATTGCTGACATGTTAGAAAAGAAATCAGTTACGCACAGGAATGAAATTGCACCAAATTTTGCGAAAATCGCTAGACTGCAACCATAAAAAAGCAGCAATCACAAATAAAACATACTTAAAAGAGGCACATGTGACGGGGTATGCGACAGAGGAGTAAGAGATGCCAGGACGAGGGATAATCCAAAGGGCTTTATTGGAATCACCAAGATAAAGCATGAATATAAATCCTTAAAGTTTGCAAGGAGTCCACAACAAAACAACAGATCCGGGGACGCCTCCCGATATTCCGACGCCAGGGAAAATATGGCAATGGCCTTTATATGGTTCCTTGAGTCCAACAGGGTGAACAACAAAACACAATCCCACGTGGCCACTGATCTCCAATCTGTAACAGTCCATACACAGGCACTAGGATCTAGCTTCAGCTATAGATCCTAGTCCTTCTCCAGACAACTAACTGACTAACATGGGTCTCATTGTTCTCCTCTCCTGGGATCAGCCCCTTAGGTGGGCAGAAGGGCACACCTCCCCCTGGACATTTGATACATGAAAGGATTCTAAATGCCCTGGCTCTATTCTGTCTACCAAGTTGTTTATTGTATGAGTCCCATGCTGAGAAGAACAAACAATCTCCCCCCAGCAGTAGTACATACAGGACAGTCAAGGAGGGACAGACTATTATACTATGAGCACAGGAGGGGGAGGGACACACTGTTACAACCCCTCCCCCCTCAATTTGTGTACGGACTAGTGACCTCAACAGGTCGCTTTTCAAGTACACGTAAACATGGTGGACCTGACTCAGGGCTACTCCTGCCTGGACAATCCATCAGCATTTTGTGTTGGCTCCATCTTCTTTAGTATATGGTGGAGGTGTAGAGTTGAAGGGTTGGGCTCCAGTTTGTATCCTCCTTGACTTAAACTCTGATTCCTGCACCCACAAATTGGCATTGTAGATCTCCCACATCATTGCCTAGAAGAATATCTGCAGGCAGGCCGCTAATCACAACAACCACACATTGCTTGTCCCCAAAGCCAGTTCTACACTTGCTTTTGGGATATTTCCCCTTTGTACTCCAGCAAGTTTAATGGTAAACCCTGGTACTGGCTGTATCGCCTCTGGCCGAACCACTTGGGGATCAGCTATTGTGAGAAATGCCTCAGAGTTACAAAAACCAAGAACTCTCTGTCCATCCAGTACAACCTACTGTAAGTGCTTCCTTGGATGATAAGAAGAATTCGGGGCTGTGGCTCGCACCCCATAAACACCTAGTGGTTGAACATGAGTGTCTGAGTCATTAGGCAAGTCAACTTGAAGGGGTGACACCTCTTCCCTCATTGTACTTGGCTGTAGATAGTTAACAGGTGGATTTGGTGCAGGGTAATCCCTCAGTTGATCAGCGAGGCAAGTGTCTTGTAGATGGCCAGGCTGCCCACATCGATAACATCTGAGCTGCATCTCACTCCTTCTAGTTTGCATTCTAGAGAAGTAGGTAGGAGAACTTGGTGACTGATATGGATGTGAAGGTGCTGGAGGTGGTTGTCGATTTGGAGGATGACTCCACTGGATAGATGGGCATGTGGCCTGCAGATGCCCGGGATGCCCACAGCTATAACATCTTTGCTCTTCTGCTTTCTTTCCTCGTCGCATTCCAGAAAATGTGGTAGGAGCAACTGGAAGCACATTCATGCAGGTATCCACATGAGGTGGTGACCTAGGAGGTCGAGAGACATTGGGTACTGAAGGACAAGAAACTTCTGGTGTTGGGGTGCTGGTCATTTTTTCTCCCTCCGCTAGCAGCATCTTCCACTGAGGCTTGATAGTGAGCACCTCATCGGCCAGAGCAGCAGCTTGTTTCACTGTCTCTGGTCTCCCCTCATGCTCCCATTCCCGGATCTCAGTAGGGCACATGGCATAAAACTGTTCTTTTAGGATGACCTGGAAGAAGGTCTCCCAAGTTAAGGCCCCCTTCTCCCTTCAGCCAGCGATGGCATACTTGTTTGAGTCTGTGGGCATACATTTTGAAAGACACTTCCCCATAACAGGCTAATATTATGTATGTGACAGAGCAGTAAGGGACGCCAGGCGGAGGAACAATCCCAATGGCTTTATTGGAACCACAAAGATAAAGCACCAAACATGAATATAAATCCCTAAAGTCTGCAAGGTGTCCACAACAAAACAACAGATCCGGGGGCGCCTCCCAGTATTCCGACACCAGGGAAAATATTGCAATGGTCCTTATATGAGTTCCTTGAATCCAACAGGGTGAACAACAAAATACAATCCCACGTGGCCACTGATCTCCAATCTGTAAAAGTCCATACACAGGCACTAGGATCTAGCCTCAGCTATAGATCCTAGTGCTTCTCCAGCCGAGATCCAACTAACTGACTAACATGGGTCTCACTGTTCTCTTCTCCTGCGATCAGCCCCTTAGGTGGGCAGAAGGACCCACCTCCCCTGGACATTTGATGCATGAAAGGATTCTAGATGTCCTGGCTCTATTCTGTCTACCAAGTTGTGCATTGGATGAGTCCCATGCTGAGAAGAACAAACAATCTCCCACCAGAAGCAGCACATACAGGACAGTCAAGGAGGGACACACCATGAGCACAGGCGGGGGAGGGACACGCTGTTACAGCACAAATAGAATTATGAATTTAATACAAACAAATAAGGCGCAAAGGCAATGATATTTCCTGGCCTATTACTTTTTGCAAGCGCCTATTAGCATAATATTTGCATACCTGTGAAAGCCCAATTTATCACACAAAAAAAAAATCAAACTATTTGGTTAGTATTTATAAAGGACTTCTAGTGCACTGCTTTGGTCATTACAGAGTTAACATGAAGGAAGAAAGAGCACTGTGTTGGATTTCAGATTTATTTTGACATTTTTTTTGCATTAGTTTATGTACATTATATAGATATAAATCTCTTATTCCAGGTTTTATGTGATATAACAAGACTAGTGTACATAATTTTGTTATTTCAGTGTTATAAAAGTTAAATTTATATTGCCATACTTTATGGTTTCATATAATTTTTTCATGGCCCAAAATGAGCTGCTCAAAATTTGTTATAGAGCGGTGATCATGACCAGAGGTCACAGTTTATACACTGCTCACAAAACGTTAGGGATATTTGGCTTTCGGGTAAAACATCAGGATGATCCTAAAATGCCCTCCAACCTTTACAGGTGAACTTAATGTAACCTTCCCTAAACGTTTTGATGCTCATGTCCAACTGTTCAGTGTTTCAGGACTTTTTGCACAAATTGCTTTTCTCTAACAAGGAGCTTGATGGCAAAATTCACAACAGGTGTTTGATCCATGAATTTCCCAATAAATTTCGAGGTTCAATTAGAATTGGTATTAAACCATCCTCCTCATCATGCTGTTCATATTTTGACACCATGAGACAAAGAGAACATCTAACAAATGATCTACAGTACCTCGCTATTGCGAAGCTTCAACAGGATGTTCTCAGATGAAAGTGTCAACTGAGCTTAGAGTGTCATCAGCAGGTTGCAAAAGAGATGCAGAGAGACTGGAAGAGTCACAAAAAGGCAAAGAAGTGGATGTCCTCTGGCCACATCCCACACTGATGAGCTCTTCATTGTGAACAATGCCGTTTGGATCCGGATGACGAACGCCACACAACTCCTGGCACACTTAAGGGGAGGTGAGAGGCACCCAAGTGTCACGTCACACCATGCAAAACTATTTGCATCAGCATGGTCTGTGTGCTAGATAATCTGCAAGGATACTTGACCACACCACTAGGCACAGGTGTCTTCGTCTTGCTGGAGGAGGGACCAGTGCTGTTCACTGATGAAAGTCAATTCATGCTGAGTAGAAATTATGGCCACCAACAATGTTGGGGATATCAAGGAGAGCGCTATGTATCAGCCACTGTTGTCACCAGATGAGCTTTTGGTGTTTTGGTGGTGGTAGTTGGAGATGAGCAAACCTGTCAAGCTTCAGTACTGTTCGTGTTTGCCGACTGTGGCGCCAGGAGATGCAGATTTGTTGCAAGAACTGGGTGTATAAATTTCAGCATCAGATTTACATATCTTGGAAAAAAATGGACAAAAACAGTATTGACACCATCTCGGAGCGGTTTTCTGCCAGAAGATGCAAGTTTGGTGCTTAAATGTCTGCATTAGATTTCTGCCTCAAATTTGCATTTCTTGGCAGAAAACCTCACCGAAACAGCGTCAAAACTGTTCTTGTGTGTTTTTTTGCCAAGAGATGCAAATTTGATGCTGAAATGTATACACCAAATTCCTGCAACAAATCTCCATCTCCTGGCGCCACAGCCTGTGTTCATGTTCTGTGCCTGACGCCCTGTGACTTCAGTATGTAGCAGAGCTGGAATCGTTGTATGACCTCATGTGGATTACGTTGGACCTGGGTGTTTAGGATTAATACATTGGAGAAAGAGGGTGGGGTTTTTTGAATTTCATTTCAAATAAAGGATTTTTTCGGTGTTTGTGTTTATTTCATTTTACTTACAGTATTAGTAAAGAGGGGTCTCATAGATGACTCTTATTAAAAATCTAGGGCTTAGTGGCAGCTGTGAGCTGGCATTAACCCCTTATATTACCCCGGTTGAGACTGCACCAGGAGAATTGGGATGAGTAAGGTAAAGTGCCGGGATTGTCGTATCTAATGGATGCAAAAATTTTGGCCGGCTGCAGACTGACCTTTCCAGCCTGAGAATACCATCTCCCAGCTGTTGGTTTTATCATGACAAAGTATCAGAACTGGGGGGACCACAATCCATTTTTTTTCTAAATAATTTATTTAAATAAGAAAAAAAAAAGCCAAAATAGGGTCCCTCTTATTTTGATACACATACAAGATAAGCACATGGCTGGGGGCTGCAGCCTGTAGCCATGGGCTTTATCTGTGCGGGGTATCGTAATATGGGGGACCTTATGCCAATTTATTTATTTTTATACCATAGGTACGCAGACAGTGTGTGTGATTCCAACCAATCACAGACGCTGTCACACAGGGTGGGGTCGGACCACTATGCAACCAATCACAGATGCCAGGACTGCCTGTGGTCAGGGAAAGCAATGAATATGTATGAGGGTTAATGCGCGGACCAGGAAGTAGTGTTACAGCCTCGTGGAGACTGGTAAGTATGTCATGTTTTTGTGACTCCCTGGCAAAACCAGGTAGTCACAGATAGGCCCTGCACAACACCTTTTCCCCGTAAGCAACACACAGCCAAACATAAACCCCTAGTCACCCCCCTGGAGCCAGACAGACACACCAGTGGGCTTGGCCAGGAGGTTGGTGCACGCCCACCAAGGGGTCTAGACGGCCCAGGGCGGGAAAAACAGTCAGTTAAGCTATAAAGTTCAAGTTGGAGAGGAGTGTGGGCTGAAGCTGTGTGCAGCTCCAGCAGAAGCGAGAACCCAAATTGAACAACGCCAGGGTTGGAGCCCTGGTGCCACTGGCTAGGAGGCAGACGGTGGTCTCCGTCTGCAGGAGCCGGGAAGATGGTTCGGTGGAACCGAGGTGGACCAGGACAGGTTTATAGCCCGCTGATACTGACCCGGGGAACCAACTCAGAAACCGGAACACAAAGGGGGGTACTCGGACCCTGAAGCCAGGTCCAGAAACTACTGTACATGGTTAATTAACCGATTGAGGCCAGGACTAAAGGTTCTGTCCCACCCAAAGTCCCTCATAGAAGACAACAGGCCACCGATAGGGATAAGCGGTCACCGCCAAAGCCCAGAGATCCCACGGGCCAGCGTCTGCGGGCAAGGGCTCCTAAGGCCACAACCAGCAGGGAGCGGACTCCTGGAGTTTCAGACACAGGCAGTCCAATGTTCTACAAAGGTGCGGGAGAAAAAGAGAGGCCACCAGCTGGGTGGGCAACCAGAACGCAGCCGGCTGTGGGCACCGAACACCATCACCTTGGTTTACCAGAGACTCGTGTGTTTCCCTCATAGTGAGTACACCAGCACCCTGCGGTCGCCCATCTCCCTGCACCGACACCCACCGGGACCCGGGGCCACCATCCCTGCCCACGGAGGGGTTAACAACTTGCTGCACAACATCTCCCCCGGGTGCCCTGTCACAGCAGCGGTGGTGTCCAACCTCACCACACACCATGGGTGGCGTCAGGAACTCTAGTTCGGCTCAGCCCGTACATATACGTCCAACTCCCAACCCCCCACCTTTTCATTCGGAGTGTCCACAGGATCCCCCGGGTCCGGAGACCCTCGAGCAGCTGGCCACGGGAGCGGCACACTTTAACCATTTGGCTTTTTTTTTTACAGTGATTTCCCTAGTCAATCACACCCATGCCAATATATGACATGGTTGTGATGGGGCCAGAAGGGGAGGGTTTCTGTAATAGTGTAAACACAAACAGCTACCGAGCAAAGCCGAATTTTTGAGAAAAGTGTTTGTGAATCTAATATTTGTTTGAATGAGCTAAGAATTGTGTCAAAATTGAGATTGGAAAACCTTTTTCAAACAAATTTGCTCATCTCTAGTGATGGTATTACAGTGTGGGCAGGTGTGCTAGTCAATACTGAATGACTATACACTTTGTGAATGGTACAGTGACAAGCCTTTAATAACATCATTAATCCAGACATTATGCCTCTTCTGAACAGCACAGACCTAATTTCATCTTCATGCACAACAATGCTCCAGCTCATCAAGGTTGAACCATTAGGGAATGGTTGCTAGAGACTGGGATACCTCAAATGGAGCAGCCGGTACTTTCTCCAGATCTAAATCCCATAGAAAACCTATGGGACCAGGTGAGTCACGTGTAGAGGCCGTAACTCTGTACCCCAGAGCCTCAATCACCTGAGGGTCGCCCTTCAAGAAGAGTGGGATGCCATGCCTCAGCAGAAAATAACTTGACTTTGGAATGGCAGGCAATGTCATTGTCAAGACCACTGGAGCAAAAGCTTTTTACATTTTACATAAATGTCACCTGAAAGCCAAATACAGTATCCCGAACTTTGACTAGTGTATCATTTATTTATTTTTTTCTCTTGTGTAGCCTACAGAAGATGTATTTAAATTCCCTGACAACCTCTTAATTTCCCGTATGGGTGATTCCCATAATGACTAAAGGCCCCATCAAAAGCAGCGATGTCGCTAGCGATATCGCTAGCGAGCATACCTGCCCCCGTTGTTTGTGCGTCACGGGCAAATCATTGGCTCACAATATAATTCGGAGCCGTCACATGGACTTACCTGCCTAGCGACGTCGCTGTTGCCGGCGAACTGCCTCCTTTCTAAGCGGGCTGTTCATGCGGCATCACAGCGGCATCACTAAGCGGCCGCCCAATAGAAGCGGAGGGGCAGAGATGAGCGGCTGTAACATCCCGCCCACCTCCTTCCTTCCTTATTGCCAGCGGCCGCAGGTAAGCTGTAGTTCGTCATTCCCGAGGTGTCACACATAGTGATGTGTGCTGCCTCGGGAACGACGAACAACCTGCGACCTCAACAATCAACGATTTTTTGAAAACAAATGACGTGTCAACGATGGACGATTTGGTGACTATTTTCCATCGTTAATGGTCGCTCGTTTAGTGTCACACGCAACGACGTAGCTAATGATGCCGGATGTGCATCACGGAATCCGTGACCCCAGCGATAAATCAATAGACACGTCGTTGCATGTGACGGGGCCTTAAGGCTTAATGGTGACACAAATACAATACAAGACATAGCGGAAGGAATCCAAACATAAATCATTAACAATGCACCTACCATGTGCCATTATGATACTTTTATTCTTTTTATGGGGCACAGATCTCTTTGGACTACCTTGGGGATGCATGGCATGGTGTAAGGCGGTCTTGGCACCTTATATACTGTACCTGTTCAATATGATTCATCACCCCTCAGAAGAGCCTCCATAAAATTTGGAAACTATGCAATGTAACTAAGGATCCAAGGGTGATGTCGGAAAAACAACCAATATCCCTCCTCCAACAAACTCTACAGTCAGGCACGTAACGTTCTGTTGCAATCACCAAACGTAGACTCATCCATCGAACACCAGATAGAGAAGTGTGATCCATTACTACAAAGAACACATCATCTCTACAGTCCAGTCATGGTGGCTTTACACAGCTCCTTCTCAGACTCGGCATTGTGCTTGGTGGTGTATGGCTCGGCATTTTGCTTGGTGATGTAAGGCTGCATGCAACTGCTGGGGCATACATCTCGTGAACACAGTGTTTGAGCTGATGTTACCAGAGGAGGTGATGGTGAAGAATCATGAGGGAAAAATGGCATGAACGGACTTGTTACATTGGTGGCTCGTATTTCAGGATAGCGCTGTTATCAGTGAGCTCTGCCCTACCAGGCATTGTCATATTTTGGTAAAGGAAGATAGCTTGGATGTTATACACCAGGGACAGTGGGCCAGATGTTATACTCTGAGGATAATAAGGACAGATGTTATACACCGGGGGTAATAAGGACAGATGTCATACACCGGAGGTAATAAGGACAGATATCATAGTATCATAGTTTTTAAGGTTGAAGGGAGACTCTAAGTCCATCTAGTTCAACCCGTAGCCTAACATGTTGATCCAGAGGAAGGCAAAAAAACCCCAATGTGGCAAACAAGTTCCAATTGGGAAAAAATGTCCTTCCTGACCCCACATCCGGCAATCAGACTAGTTCCCTGGATCAATACCCTGTCATAAAATCTAATATACATAACTGGTAATATTAAATTTTTCAAGAAAGGCATCCAGGCTCTGCTTAAATGTTAGTAGTGAATCACTCATTACAACATCATGCGGCAGAGAGCTCCATAGTCTCACTGCTCGTACAGTAAAGAATCCTCGTCTGTGATTATGATTAAACCTTCTTTTCTCAAGACGTAGCGGATGCCCCCGTGTTCCAGTCGCAGGCCTAGGTGTAAAAAGATCTTTGGAAAGGTCTCTGTACTGTCCCCTCATATATTTATACATTGTGATTAGATCCCCCCTAAGCCTTCGTTTTTCCTGTCTTGCTATTGCAGCCCACCCATTCCTCTAATAATCTTGGTGGTCTTCTCTGCACCCTCTCCAGTTCAGCTATGTCCTTCTTATATATCGGTGACCAGAATTGTACACAGTATTCTAAGTGTGGTCGCACTAGTGACTTGTACAGAGGTAGAACTAGATTTTTTTCATGAACACTTATACCTCTTTTAATACATCCCATTATTTTATTAGCCCTGGCAGCAGCTGCCTGACACTGGCCACTAAAGTGAAGTTTACCATCCACCCATACACCCAAGTCTTTTTCTGTGTCTGTTTTACCCAGTGTTCTACAATTAAGTACATAATCATAAATGTTATTTCCTCTACCCAAGTGCATGACCTTACATTTATCTACATTAAACTTCAATTGCCACTTCTCAGCCCAATCCTCCAATTTACATAAATCTCCCTGTAATATAAAATTATCCTCCTCTGTATTGATTACCCTGCAGAGTTTAGTATCATCTGCAAATATTGAAATTCTACTCCGCATGCCCCCAACAAGGTCATTTATAAATATGTTGAAAAGAAGCGGGCCCAATACTGACCCCTGTGGTACCCCACTATGAACTGAGACCCAGTCCGAGTACGTACCATTAATAACCACCCTTTGTTTCCTATCACTGAGCCAGTTTTTAACCCAGTAACACATATTTTCCCCTATCCCCATTATTCTCATTTTATGTACCAACCTTTTGTGTGGCACCGTATCAAAAGCTTTTGAAAAGTCCATATACACAACATCCACTGCATTTCCCTGGTCCAGGCTTGAACTTACCTCTTCATAGAAGCTGATCAAATTAGTTTGACAGGATCGATCCCTCATAAACTCATGTTGATACTCTGTCATAAGGTTATTTTTCTTGAGATACTCCAGTATAGCATCTCTCAAGAAACCCTCAAGGATTTTACCAACTGTAGAGGTTAAACTTACCAGCCTATAATTTCCCGGCTCAGTTTTTGTCCCCTTTTTGAATATTGGCACCACATTTGCTATGCGCCAGTCCTGCGGTACCGACCCTGTTATTAAGGAATCTGAGAAGATTAAAAATAATGGTCTATCTATCACAGAACTCAATTCCTGTAGTACTCTGGGGTGTATGCCATCCGGGCCCAGGGATTTGTCAACCTTAGTGATTTCGAGGCGGCGGCGTACTTCCTCCGCCGGAAGGATATCATACACCGGATATCATACACGGATA
This sequence comes from Anomaloglossus baeobatrachus, assembly GCF_048569485.1. Lineage (NCBI taxonomy): Eukaryota > Metazoa > Chordata > Amphibia > Anura > Aromobatidae > Anomaloglossus > Anomaloglossus baeobatrachus. The sequence continues at coordinate 42,838,628 of NC_134353.1, read as the reverse complement.
TCATACACCGGAGGCAATAAGGACAAATGTCATACACCGGGGGTAATAAGGACAGATGTTATTGACTCGCCCGCCCCAGGGCCTTAGGTGACTCGGTGTCGGGCCGGATTAATCCGGGGAAGTCATCGGTGGCGTGGCCCGACTCTGTGACCCTGGTGGAGTCAATTATAATGGCAGATGGGGTAAATGATGATGGGAGTTGTAGTTAATATTTAGTAAAATTCATGACGCCACCTGTGGTATTTTGCGACTTTGTAGCCGCTGCCGCTGGACGGGACCTCCGGGGCTGGTGTTATGGCAGATGAGGTGTTTCTTGTTCCCCACAGGTGGAGCGGTACCCCGGGGCGACCATTGGGGAAGTCAATGGTGGTCTGGTAATGTCGCAGGCGGAGGTGACACGCTCGCCACGCACGGGTCCGGGGCTTCTGCTGCTGCTGCTCGGTGGCTCGAGTGGTGGACCGGACCCGGGGACTCGAGCAGCGCTCCTCACCCGTGAGTGAAAATGGGGTGGTTTGGTTAGGGAGATTGTTCGTGACGCCACCCACGGGTCATGGTGATAATGGCACCACCGCTGCTGGTAACGGGGATCCCGGGAGAGATGGTAGGGTGCAGCTGAGATGTTGTCCCCTCCGTGGGTAGGGGGTTTGGCATTCCCGGGGCCCAGTGGTGGTGACGGGAAGGCTGGATGGCTGGGGTGCAGGGTTGCAGGGACAGCGCGGCGCGATGCCGGACGGCACTGGTGTACTCACTCAGACAATCACTGACAAAGTCTCTGGTAAACCAAAACGGCCGGATGGACGGGTCCCGCAGCCGGCTGCAGTGTTGTTGTTGTGCTCTCCCCGGACGGCTGATGGTAGCTGTCTTTCCCTCCACCTTTTAGAATGTTCTGACTCCTGTGAATGCCCACCGGTAGTCCGCTCCCCGGCGTATAGGTGCTGTAGGAGCCTGTTTTGCCCGCACCTTGGATCTCTAGCCTGTGGCGGTGGCTGTATATCCCCTCTGGGTGGACAGTTGCCTTCAATCGGGACTTGTTAGTTGGGAAACTCCTGGGGTTCCTGTCACATTCGGATGGGACTATTGACGGTGGCTCCAAGCCTGGTCGGGGTCCGATGGCCCTGCCTGTGTGCTTAGCTTCACTCCGTTCCCCGGTCCGGTACCGGCGGGCCGACGCCCGACCCCGGTCCTTGCGGCTCTGCGGAGTTCCACTAACTCCTGCAGACGGCCACCACCGTCTGCCAACCTTGCTGTCAGTGTCTGGGCTCCAACCCAGACACTCGCAGTACGTGATCTCTCACTTTCACCTCCTAGACTAAACTGTCTGCTTTTCCCGCCTCCAGGCCTGTGAACTCCTCAGTGGGTGGGGCCAACCTCCTGGCTCCGCCCCACCTGGTGTGGACATCAAACTCTGGAGGGAGACAACAAGGGTTTTGTGTTTGGCTGCTGTAACTGCCTGGGGTGTGTGTTGGTATGTCTGTGACTACCTGGCTAGTCCAGGGCATCACATTCCCCCTTGGTAAAATGCAGACCGTCCGCGGGCTGCCCGTCCATCACCAGTTTTATTTTTTTTGTTCAAAAACTGTAAAAGATAAATAACACTTTAAAACAGTAAACATTTAAAACATAAGCATTTTCTTCAGGTCACCTTAAACGTTGCACATATAAACATTTTTAATACTGACGGACGGACGGACGTCTTCCGTTCTCCCTCCCAAGCAACCTAGCCCTGATGCTGCCCCTAAGAAGTGGGCAGCACCCCTTGACCCCAGTCCAGGTTCAGGCTGCCCGAGCGGGAACGGGTACGGTAACTCGCACCCGGCTGTCACTTCAGGGGACCCCACGTCCAGGGGGACCCCTGACCCCCGGAGGATGGCCACCGGTCCTGGTAGTGGCCGGGCCCCATCCTCCTCTGCTGCGGACCTTCCTCCAATCTGCCTCTCCGGAGGCGGCAACGGTATCCATCCCACAACATTATTTACAGGCCCACAAGTTCGTGGGTGGCCTGCCAGTTCTCGGCCATATCCATGAGCAGTTTCTCATGCATACGGTTAACACATAGGGTCCCTCCGGGGACAACTTGCCGGCAACGGCCGGAATAATCAAGTAGACAATCAGATGAAGCTTCGGTTGGATTATTTTTCATTCATTCAAACTGCTGAGGGTCCCAGGCAACACTCCATGAGCCGTTGGAAGGTTCCGGAGGCATTGCACAGCCCGAACGGCATACTGTTAAACTCACAGAGTCCCATGGGAGTTGCGAATGCAGTCTTCTCACGGTCCTCCGGTGCGACCGCTACCTGTCAGTACCCACTGGTAAGGTCAAGGGTAGAGAAGAAGTTAGCAGTTCTCGGCGCAGCTAGCGACTCTTTAATACGGGGGAGAGGATAGGCATCTTTATGCGTGATCTGGTTGATCTTCCGGTAATCCACACACATTCTCATGGTGCCGTCCTTCTTCTTTTCCAGCACCAGTGGGGCTGCCCAGCGACTACAACTATCCCGAATGACCCCCGCCTCCTTCATGTTCCTCAACATGCCTTTGGCGCATTGATAATGTGCTGGCGGGATGGGCCTATATCTTTCTTTAATGGGTGGATGTACGCCTGTAGGTATATGGTGTTGAACCCCCTTAATCCTCCCGAAATCTAATGGGTGCTTGCTGAAAACCTGTTCATACTTTTACACCACCCTGTATACCCCCTCTTTGTGATGTGTGGGTGTGGCGTCAGTGCCTACGTGTAATTCCTGGCACCACTCCTCTAATTGTTCAGGGGGTGTATGGCTACCGGCAGGGGATGCTGAGATAGGAGGGACAGCTTTGTGAATGGTGTGAGGGTCTAGGGTGAGCAGCTTGGCAAGGGTAGCATAACGGGGGAGCCTAACTTCTTCCTCCCCACAATTCAGCACTCTCACAGGCACTCTCTTTTTTTTTTATGTCAACCACCCCTCTGGCCGCCATCACTGTGGGCCAGTGTTCGGAAGGCGTGGGATCCACCATCACCGGGTAGTCGCACCACTGGGAGCCTACTGCTGTCCTGCACCAAATCATCATCTCACTTCAGGGTGGCACTACCAAGGGGGCCACATCCATCACCCTCACGCCACCAATCTCTCCACCAGTTGAGTTCAATTGCTGCCGATACAGAAGGGCCCAGATCTCACGCTGCACAGCCCTTTGTCTGCCTCCTCCTGCCGTGGTGGCCAACTGCTGCAGCAGACTCAGCACCTCACTCATACAATGCTCCATCACATTGGTCCCTAAGATTACTTTCGGGGTATGATCACTGGGTTCATTCATCACCACAATCATCCCTTGATTCTTTAACTCCGCACATCCCACAGTCAGGGTCACTTGCTTGTATCCCACCTGGGTTAGCGGGAGTCCATTGGCTGCGACAAGGGTCAGGCTATCCTCAGAGGGGGCAAGTTCATCAGTACCCCAATACTGCTGGTACAGTGTATATGGTATAGTGGTTACCTGTGATCCTGTGTCCAAGAGGGCTATGAGCGGCATGCCGTCCACTGCCAGGGGGATAATTGGGCGAGTTCCGATGTACCGGTCTCGCCAATCAGGGGGGCCGTTGGTGTCTACTCCTGAGGATTGGCCCTTGGCCCCAGGGGTTGCTCGTTTAACGGGCACTGCCTAGAGTAGTGGCCAGGCTTGCTGCACCTGTAACAAATAGGAGGCCCATACCGTGAGTCATTGGTCCTTCTCCGCTGCATCCAGGGACGCCCTCTGGGCTGTTGGCGAGCTGGATCCTCCCTGGGAGCTTGACTCTCGTCGGAAGCTGGAGTGCGGCGAGAATCTTGGCTAGGTCTCCATCCATGCGGTGGACCTGGCCAGCTAGCTCCTCCATCATCCCGACGGGCGCTGTAGGGGCCGGGAGAGCCGGGGAAGGAGGTGCCACCATAATGGGAGCGGTTTCAGCCGGCCATGGGGCCGCCTCAGGAGCATCTGGCGTTGGGGCCTGCAGGGCCTTGATGGCCCGCTCCTTCAGCACTGCAAAGTCCAGATTGGGGTGTTTTAGGGCCCATAGCCGTAGCTGCTTGTGGTCTTCCGCAGACCCCAGCCCTTGCAGGAATTGTTCCACTAGCATCTTATTGCTGTCCGCATCGTTAATAGTGTCCACCCGCTTCAGCGTACGGAGGGCGGTTTGCAGGCGCAGGGCATAGTCTCTTATATTATCTGCAGGCCGCTGTCGACACTGGTAGAACTGCATCCGCAATTCCGCTTCCGTGCGGGTCTCAAAAGCGATTTGGAGTTTCTCAAAAATGGTTGTCACTGAGATCCGATCCGCGTCGGTCCAGGTCTCCGTCTCCTGCTCAGCTGCGCCGGTTAGCTGCCCTAGTACTACCGCTGCCCATTGCCTGTCAGTCAAGGGATATAAATCGAGGACCGAGCTAATCTTTTTCCGGAACACCTGCAAAGCATCAGGCTTCCCATCGTACTGCGGTAGCCAGGTAGCACTGGGCACATAGTGCAGGGAGAACGGCATTACCTGGGCGACCGCTGGGCCACTCTTGTGGCCGGAGCACGGGCTATCCCGTTTCCATCTACAGGCGCTGCTGAGGCTGCGACCGCCACTCCTCCAACGGCTCCGTCGGGCGCAGACATCTTTTCCCGTCCCCCCTTGGTTCTTTCTAGCATTTCCGCTTGTTGGGGGCGGGGCTTCGCTTTCGCGCCTTCCCTGCTCGGGGAAGACGCTTGAGTGGGAGATTTTCTCGCCAAAGATGGCGGCGCTTTCAATTTTTCGGCCGGACGCCGCCGGCGGAGACCACAAGGCGCACTTCTACTGGTAAGTAGATCGGCTCGATCCTGTTCGTAGACGCCAAGTTGTCGTGGGCGGAGGGGACGCGCTCGCCACGTTCGGGTCCGGGGCTTCTGCTGCTGCTTGGTGGCTCGAGCGGTGGACCGGACCCGGGGACTCGAGCAGCGCTCCTCACCCGTGAGTCAAAAGGGGGTGGTTTGGTTAGGGAGATTGTTCGTGACGCCACCCACGGGTCGTGGTGATAATGGCACCACCGCTGCTGGTAACGGGGATCCCGGGAGAGATGGTAGGGTGCAGCCGAGATGTTGTCCCCTCCGTGGGTAGGGAGTTTGGCATTCCCGGGGCCCGGTGGTGGTGACGGGGAGGCTGGATGGCTGGTGTGCAGGGTTGCAGGGACAGCGTGGTGCGATGCTGGACAGCACTGGTGTACTCACTCAAACAATTACTGACAGAGTCTCTGGTAAACCAAAACGGCTGGATGCACGGGTCCCGCAGCTGGCTGCAGTGTTGTTGTTGTGCTCTCACCTGGACGGCTGATGGTGGCTGTCTTTCCCTGCACCTTTTAGAATGTTCTGACTCCTGTGGTTACCCACCAATAGTCCGCTCCCCGGCGTATAGGTGCCGTAGGAGCCCGTTTTGTCCGCAGGCGCTGGCCCTTGGATCTCTAGCCTGTGGCGGTGGCTGTATATCCTCTCTGGGTGGACGGTTGCCTTCAATCGGGACTTGGTAGTTGGGAAACCCCTGGGGTTCCTGTCACATTCGGATTTGACTATTGACGGCGGCTCCAAGCCTGGTCGGGGTCCGATGGCCCTGCCTGTGTGCTTAGCTTCACTCCATTCCCCGGTCTGGTACCGGCGGCCCGACGCCCGACCCCGGTCCTTGCGGCTCTGCGGAGTTCCACTAACTCCTGCAGACGGCCACTACTGTCTGCCAACCTTGCTGTCAGTGTCTGGGCTCCAACCCAGACACTCGCAGTACGTGATCTCTCATTTTCACCTCCTAGACTAAACTGTCTGATTTTCCCGCCTCCAGGCCTGTGAACTCCTCGGTGGGTGGGGCCAACCGCCTGGCTCCGCCCCACCTGGTGTGGACATCAGACTCTGGAGGGAGGCAACAAGGGTTTTGTGTTTACAACCTATAGTTAGCCTCATATATGTAATACAGCGTGTCCCTGGGAATGAGAGATCCTATAGACAACAATATCAGGTCCACAAAGCAGATATATGTGTGATCATACTCAATTTATTAAATGTTGCAAAAACATACATATAAAATTATGACAATACAAGTTAATAGATAGAGGCTACACAGATATGGATTAGGGACAAGAGTCGCACTACTCAGGGTGACCACACGGGACCAGTGCGGTCCGTAGACACATATATATGTGAAGGCTGATTACCTACGGGCTATGATTGACACTAAGGGTGCTGGTGGTGTCGGATTACTAACAGTATATTAGAATTAGTCAGCCCTTGTACACCCGAAACATCAGAAATGCCCAACCACTCAGCCGTCACAGAATCAAACTTCAATTATGCCCCCAATATAATACAGGACTATAGTAGTAAGTTACCTGCAGCCATGTGTCTATCGGTGAGCACCTGCTCGTGTAGCTACTCCCACCTCGACGCGCGTTTCACCGCTTCCGGTTTCGTCAGGAGGCATGTCAGGGATGTAGTGTGTGCCTTAGATATACTATGTGGAATTGTACCCAGCTGATGGTCATTTGCCGGAATCGGGCGCTCCGAACGTCATGATGAGCGTCCCATGGGTGAGTCGCACTGCGAGCACGTCAGCAGTCCACGTGACCGCGCGTAACGCGGTACGCGTCCCTGTGACGTGGTATATCCATGGAGACCGGACCGAAGTCCCGCCCCCATGTCACTCGCTTGAGTGGCGCGTCATCCATGGAGTCAGCACAGCGCATGACTACAGAGCGACCCCCGGATAGCATGGTGAGTGGAGCCCTGACCACACGGAGGGTAACTTACAGTGTGGAAATGTATGTTAGATTGAATCAGGACGCGAAGCATACATACTAAGATAGCGTGCATCATGTATGAGCATAGAAAAGGTGCAAACGTTAATCCGCACTATCTTATATGCATATAAAGAGACGAGTTTCAAACACATGCTCATACCAGACGCATTACGCCAATCATAGGTAGGCTTGCAAAAGTGTCCATAAACATATGTACACATACATCACGCATTCTAACAACCCCATGCGCACATGCCGTGTAATATTAAATGCCCAGAATTCCATGTATAAATGTGTCCGGTGGGACAGATAATGTCTCACTCATCATTGGGTATCCTTATATAGGTATCCAGTCGTTGGGATGTCAATATTCTGGACACATGTATACATGGAATGCCCATATTGTGGGAAGCAAGCCCATATCAATCAAGGCCAAACAGGCACCCCCAGATCAACAACGCCAATTGCGTACAACACGCCGCAGGCCCACGTGACCCGTCGCCCAAGTGTCACCCACACCATATGTCCATTTAACGATGATGGGAATGCATGTTTGATTATATCAAAACATGATACCTACATACTATGGTGACACACGTCGTACATGAGCATAGAATGGATGCAGAAGTCAACCTGCACTATTTGATATGCACACAAAAGGACAAGTCCCAATTATATGCTCATAACGGACGTGTTACACCAATGCCAGACAAGCATATACAAAAATCGGCAATTATATATATACCTACATCACACGTTCTGCAGCCCCGTATATTCATGCCGTGTACTGTTAAATCTCCAAAAATTCCATGCATGAATGTGTCCAGTGGGGCAGATAATATCTCACAAATCATTGGATTTCTTTATGTGAAAGTCCACTCATCTAGATGTCACTATTTTGGACACATGCATGCACGGAACATCCATATTGTGGGGAACAAGCCCACATGGAACATGGCCCATCGGGCATCCCCAAATCAACACCGCAACATACACACCGCACACCGCAAAACCACGTGACCTGTCGCCCAAATGTCGCCCCCACCATATGCCCAACCACAGAAAGAATCTATATCACTACAGGACATTCCCATATGCTACCTACTCTGCATCACGAAGCACATGTGAGGGTCATATATTAGCCAAAAATAGGCATAATGTCAAACAGCAGGTCACGTCCATTTGCATGTCCCCGCTGCTGTAACCAATTTAATTGGCCGCAGGACATATCCGCCACAGACTAGCCAAACGTATGACTCAAGTATATACATAGAATATAGGGTATGTTGCTGTCGCCGATACTTCCATATATCATCATCTTGACTGTTGTCAATAAGGGATCAGGTTATTATCGATCATGCCGACTTCCATACTCTTGTGTGGTCCATGTGATGTCATATCAGGCTCCAAATCAAACGCTGAAATTCCACGAAAGGCACAAAGAGAGTATCAAGAGAAAAGAAGGAATAAAAGAAAAATTAAAATACAGATACGTTATGTACAGCTAAAATTCGCGCTACATTGGTAAGAAGGGTTTGAAACTCAAGGCCTCATTGAGACCAATGGGCATTACAGTGTCGAGGACAACCATCCATTTTGTCTCCTTTTTTAGGAGTTCCGTCCTATAGTCGCCCCCTCTCGCACCCAAGCTAACGTGGTCTATACCTTTGACTCTTAAATCCTTGGGATTACATTTGTGGTGATTGAAGAAATGCCGTGGTATAGTCTTTAACTCGCTAATATCTTTACACCCTTGGGCATTTACAATATCCCGAGCATGTTCCAGTATTCTAACCCGTAGCTGTCTGGTGGTCATCCCTATATAGATTTTTTTGCAGGGGCAGCTAGCATAGTAAATAACCATGTCAGTTTTGCATGTTATATTATGTGTGATGGAAAAGCATTTAGTTTCTGCGCTATTCACAAATGTGGTGCTCCTCTCTATGTACCTGCATGCCGTACAGCTACCACATTGAAAACAACCCCACTTGGGTCCCTTCTGAGTAAATGGATTTTGAAGTAGCGGGACATAATGGCTACGAGTAAGCAGATCTTTTAGATTTCTCGATCTACGCCAAGTGATGGATGGGTAAGCTGTAAGATGTTTGGCCAGGTCTTGATCAGCTAACAGGATCCCCCAATGTTTTTGGAAAATGTTTCTTATATCCTGCCATTTGGTGTTGAAATTTGAAATAAATCTGACAGGTTGCAACTCACTATTGTCCCTATGCGACATGAGCAGTGTCTCTCGTTTACTGTTAAGTGCTCTGATGTAACCCTGTTTGATATTTTGAGGTTTATAACCTCTCTCCTTGAGACAGGTACTGAGTCGGGTGGCTTGGGCCTCAAAATCCACCTCCCTTGAACAAATCCTGCGCATACGCAGGAACTGTCCTGTTGGTACTGCCTTAATTGTTTGTGGGTGGTGAGAGGAGGATGCGTGTAGAAGCGAGTTAGTTGCCGTGCTTTTACGAAAAACATCAGTCACTAAGCCGCCATCCTCACCTCTAATTATTGAAATGTCCAAGAATTCCGCTTTGTTGTAATCATATTTAGATGTAAGTTTGATGTTCAATTGATTGTCATTGAGTTGTTGTAAAAACCCAACCAGGGATGCCTCAGAGCCCTGCCACACGAATAGAATATCATCTATGTACCTATACCATGACACCACTGCATCGAAGCCCTCTATGGATTGCACAACCTCCCGCTCCCACAGCCCCAGGAAAAGATTTGCATATGAGGGCGCACAAGTCGCCCCCATTGCCACTCCCTGGAGCTGTAGGTAATAGCGGTCCTTGAATAGGAAATAGTTGTGTTTCAATATGAAGTCTAGCAATTCCATTACAAAGTTGATCAAGTCATCATCCATATTCGTCATTCGCAAGTAAGTTCTCGATGCAGTGGTGCCATGGCTATGCGCAATAGACGTGTACAGCGACTCTACGTCACATGTGACCAACAACATGTCCGGTTCTAATTGGACACTGTGTAGCCGCTTAAGTATAGCAGTTGAGTCTCTGATATACGATGGCAGAGTCCCGACACATCCCTGGAGGTAAAAATCAATGAATCTACAGATCTTCTCATTCAGCCCCCCTATACCTGCTACAATTGGTCTCCCCGGGGGGTTATCTTTGTTTTTGTGAATCTTTGGGGTTAAGTAGAAAGTCGGAATCCTCGGACATTTAGTAATAAGGCCATCCCTCATTTTCTCAGTAATGATTCCCCTCCTAAATCCATTCTCGATAATTCCATCTAATATTTTTTTATATTGAATTGTCGGATTGTTACTTAATCTTTGGTAACAGCTAGCAGCATTAAGTTGTCGGAATGCTTCACCTTCATACATACCTGCAGGCCACACAACAAGGTTCCCCCCCTTATCGGCCGGTTTTATGACCACATCCTTCATATCTCTTAGTTCTTTAATAGCTCTTCTCTCCTGAGCTGTCAGATTGTAATTTCTTGTTTTTTCTGAGATAGTCAATATTTCTTTTTTAACTATTTTAACAAAGATGTCAACATTTGGACTAATGCCATGGGGGGGGAAGGCTTGTGTCCGGCTGTGCAGGTGTGTAGGGAACCGAGACTGTATAGGTTCCTCAATCTCTTGTTCATCCAACAATATTTGAAGATCTGATAACGCTTGTTGTTCTCTGAAAGTAGGAAAACCATCGTCATCTTTTGAGGCAAAGAACTTTTTATATCGTAGCTTTCTGGCAAATAGTTCTAAGTCCTTTATGAGTGTAAAATGATCAACATGTGCTGTGGGGGAAAAAGTAAGCCCCTTCTCCAGTACACATATCTGTGCACTGGTAAGGTTTTTACTCGACAGGTTTATTACCTTTAGTTTATCTTTGTTTTGTATCCCCACTTTTTCTGGTTCCTTAGGACTCTTCCAGAACTTCCTGGATTTTGGGCAATTGAAGGAGGGTTTCGTTCTGGGCCATCTCCCCTCCCTTGCCGCTTGGCTAAAAAATGTTCTCCACATATTTCTTCAGATTGGTTAGATGTAATGGAAGAGGCTTGTGATCCTCGTCTGTTTCTATGTCCTTGATTATTGTTATACCACCGATATACTTTTTTGTCTTGGTAATCGGAAAGATCTCTCTGGAATTTTTTAATTTTTCTTTCCTGTACCTCTTTTTCACATTTATTGATTTCCACATCCAGATCCTTATCAAATTTGGAGAATTCCTCCGATGAGAGATTCTCCTGGATTTGTATTTTATATGTGTCAATATCTTTTTCTACAGTCTCTATAGATTTTTTATCCAGTCCAATCAATAATTCAATTAATGTACGAGAACATTTAGTAAGCGTATCCTCCCATCTCTCTATGAACAATGGATCAGGTGTTACAGTAGTGGGGAATATCTGCAATCTAAATCCTCGAGGGATAATGTTTTTCTGGAGGTAGTTCTCTAATGATACCTTATTCCACCACAGGCGTGTACGTTTTTTTAAAGAGTTGGTGACCTTGAGTTTCAAATCCTTAACATTACAAGTTTCACTCTCAACGACTCCCCCCTCACCAAACAGTGAGCCTATCTGATTTATCCAAGCTTTATCTCGTTTTTTATAGTCCATGTAGCTAATGCTCGAGGCATCTGAAAATACAGAAAAGAAGAAATAGCATACAACCTATAGTTAGCCTCATATATGTAATACAGCGTGTCCCTGGGAATGAGAGATCCTATAGACAACAATATCAGGTCCACAAAGCATATATATGTGTCTACGGACCGCACTGGTCCCGTGTGGTCACCCTGAGTAGTGCGACTCTTTTCCCTAATCCATATCTGTGTAGCCTCTATCTATTAACTTGTATTGTCATAATTTTATATGTATGTTTTTGCAACATTTAATAAATTGAGTATGATCACACATATATCTGCTTTGTGGACCTGATATTGTTGTCTAAAGGGTTTTGTGTTTGGCTGCTGTAACTGCCTAGGGTGGGGGTGTGTGTGTTGGTATGTCTGTGACTACCTGGCTAGTCCAGGGCGTCACTGTAAGGTAGGGACCGGGTGGACTTCAGCAGCAGGAGCGGGATGGAGGGACTTGTAGTACTCCTGGTTGTACGTTGCAGGGCTGACAGGGCACGGGAAGAAGTAGGCGACACAAAGGCTGCAGTTCAAGGTGTCTCTACTCACTGTTTGTTATGCCCGCAGGGTGCCGGTTTCCACCATGATGGGCTCCAGGCGATCCCGAACTCCTTGGATCCCAGTGCCGGTTGTGACCCGATGAATTCTTCTCTCATGCACCTCTCTGTTACTGGTGGGTCCCAATAGCCTGAAGGTTTTGAAGGCCCCTGCTTGGCTTTTTGTATAAAAAGTTCCGGTCCGTTTGCAGGCAGCGTAAACGTTTCAATGTGCTGTACCTCTGTCCCAATTCCCAGGCTCTGTGTATGCTGCGATGCTTTGGACACTATGGTGGGCCGAGAAACGTACAACCTTCTCTCCTGGTAGATTTATTAGGCAAGCCTGAAGCGTCCCCTAAACTAGAGCTCGACACCCTGACTGTGCTCGGTCCTGTGAGTTTTGACACTTCTCTCCCCAGCGACCGCACTCTTCTTTTCACCAAAGTCACTAGTGAGCTCCTGACTTAGCCAATGTCCCTTCTTCACTCGACGTCAACTCCTGACTGACTGGACCTGTCAACTGTCACCTTCCTTCTCCTCAGACCAACTGCGTGACTGAACTCCCCCTAACTGGTGCTAACCAGTTCTCCTCAACTGTTCACTTTTAAACCTAGCTGCACCCACTTTACCTACTGACTACCCCCACACTACCTCTGCCAGGCCCCACCCATACAGGACAGTGAATGTGACTTAAGGCTCCATAACCAGGTATACTGGTCGCTGCATGTCAGCATTAATGGAGTACCTGCCTTATACCCTGACCCGGTGTGTGTCCTGACAACTGGCATGTGTTGGGATGTGATGTTGTGTGGAACCGACCCTGATCACCCAAGAATCCAGGATGAGCACAACACCTAAAATCAGGTGCCGTGCCCCTGTGGCGACTGAAGCTTCAGGGGTGCCACACTATACACTGGGGTAATAAGGACAGATGTCATACACCGGGGGTAACAGGAACAGATGTTATACACTGCGGGCAATATGGCCGATATTATACACTGGAGGTGAGCAACTTGATGCTATGCATTGGGTGATAATGGGACTGAATGGTATACATCAAGGGTGAGGGGCCAGAAGTATACATCAGGAGAGAGGAGCTGGATGTTATATACTAGTGGCAACTAGACCCAATGAGAAACCGGTATTTAATGATTTAGACGCGTTTCACAATATTTTTGTCAGTTACACATGGAGTAAATCTTGGGGGTGGATGACATCCAATATACTAACAGACTACTATGTTTCTTTTTTTTTTTAATACGTATTAGTTTGGGCCTCTAAAAACCTGTACTATCCCGATGGAGGACATACATGGAACATTTCACGCCAACACCTGTTCAGGTTAATGGCTGAATTCTTGCCCTTGGTGAAAGAAAACGGAGCTACTTAAAACGATGTGAGATTGATAAATAATATATCAATGAATCACCATATGAAATGGAAGTTTTCATATTTACTATATAAAATCCCTTGGCGATTATGCCGTTGTGTAATTACCTCTGTTGTTGTACTGAGTGGTCTCTTGTTGACGATTCTTCATCACGATGAAGCTGAAGAGGATGTAGCTAAGAGGAAATATTGATTCTAGTAATTGCTGCGTCTGATATTTTGGAATATGAAATCAGACCAAGTTCTTAGATTTAGACAAACATTTACATTCTCTATTGTGTTAAGATACTTTCTCGCTTTTTTATTTTTTTGGGGATGATGCATAATTCAATCTTTCATAAAGTTTTTTTCTTTTAACTTAAAACAAGTACTAACCTTTGCTTGCAATAACACTCCTTACCACTAGGAGTGCTGTTCATCAATTTATTTGTCATGAGTGTATCTCGCTTGGGGGAGACCACGAGTGAATCTGGTGTCAGAAGGTTAAAGCGCCTCGCCACTGGCAGGTTCACTACTGTTATTTGATAACATCTCCTTGCTTGTGATGCTGTCGAGGGTTAAGCACCCTTTCCTGCCTGACTGCTAGCTGTAGCTGCCAATCTCATCTGTGGCTCTTTGGGATCACTCCCTGTCAGAGTTCCGGGATTTCCAGTTTCTTTTGAAGGATCTTGCCCTTTGTTAACATGGAGTTTTCTGTTCTGTTGCCCTACTTCCTGTCCATCTGTTTAAAAGCCGCCCCTAAGCTTAGTCTAGCTGCATGAGTATACTGCTTCCTGTGTACTCCTGCCCTGCTGCTCTCATCTCCTGATTGCTGCTTGGATCCGGTTGAAACACCTGACACCAGCTCTGGACTTCACCTCTCATCCAACTGTGCTCGGACTCTGTCTGCCGTCTCTGGTCTCCACTTCTGCCCGGTCCCTTCCGTTCATATCCACCCTAGGACTCACATCACGTACGGATATTTTTTGGACTATATCTGTTGCCCTTTTGTGTCCCGGCTGCTGTGCATTTGGGCCTTCTGGGGTGATTGCCGGACAGCCCCAGTATAGGGGTTCGCTTCTGGCGGTCTCCTTGGGGGAGTCCAGTGCGCGGCCCCGGGAATTCCCCTTTGCTCTGAACCCAGCAGGTATTTACTGTGTTTATGTTCCACTGTGTATATACTGTTCTGTGCACATATTGCGGTTACATATTATAAAACATCTTTTCACCAAGAACTCGTCTCTGGTTGTCATTGCCCTAACGCAATCGAAATCCTCAGTACATACAGTAGTATTACATTATACTCAGGACACTAAGAGGATTTCGCTGGGGCAATGATTGAGACACGAGTAGATCAGCTTTTCTCCATGATTAACTCTTTGCAGCAGGAGATGGAGGCGGTGCAAACTAAGCTTAGAGATGTGGAGGTACAGCTGGGCCATGATCACCAGGTACTGGGTCCGGCTATTCAGGATTTGCAAACCCGAGTGGAGGCTCAGGAAGCCGCCCCCACTACATCCGTATCAGCTCCGGGTATGCCTAGATTACCCCCATTTCGTTTCAGTGGTGATCGAAGTCAGTTCCATGGGTTTGTTAACCAGTGTATACTGTTTTTTTGATGTACATGCTGATTATTACCGGTCTGACCGGTCAAAAGTGTTATGTATAATCATGTTGTTAACCTCCCGAGCACTGGCTTGGGCTAATCCTATGATAGAGAATTGTGATATCCGTTTAAATAACCTAGTATCATAGTATCATAGTTTTTAAGGTTGAAGGGAGACTCTAAGTCCATCTAGTTCAACCTGTAGCCTAACATGTTGATCCAGAGGAAGGCAAAAAAAACCCCAATGTGGCAAACAAGTTCCAATGGGGAAAAAATTTCCTTCCTGACTCTACATCCGGCAATCAGACTAGTTCCCTGGATCAATACCCTGTCATAAAATCTAATATACATAACTGGTAATATTACATTTTTCAAGAAAGGCGTCCAGGCTCTGCTTAAATGTTAGTAGTGAATCACTCATTACAACATCATGTGGCAGAGAGTTCCATAGTCTCACTGCTCGTACAGTAAAGAATCCTCGTCTGTGATTATGATTAAACCTTCTTTCCTCAAGACGTAGTGGATGCCCCCGTGTTCCAGTCGCAGGCCTTGGTGTAAAAAGATCTTTGGAAAGGTCTCTGTACTGTCCCCTCATATATTTATACATTGTGATTAGATCCCCCCTAAGCCTTCGTTTTTCCAAACTAAATAACCCCAAGTTTAATAACCTGTCTTGGTATTGCAGCCCCCCCATTCCTCTAATAATCTTGGTGGCTCTTCTCTGCACCCTCTCCAGTTCAGCTATGTCCTTCTTATATATCGGTGACCAGAATTGTACACAGTATTCTAAGTGTGGTCGCACTAGTGACTTGTACAGAGGTAGAACTATATTTTTTTCATGAACACTTATACCTCTTTTAATACATCCCATTATTTTATTAGCCCTGGCAGAAGCTGCCTGACACTGTCCACTAAAGTGAAGTTTACCATCCACCAATACACCCAAGTCTTTTTCTGTGTCTGTTTTACCCAGTGTTCTACGATTAAGTACATAATCATAAATGTTATTTCCTCTACCCAAGTGCATGACCTTACATTTATCTACATTAAACTTCAATTGCCACTTCTCAGCCCAATCCTCCAATTTACATAAATCTCCCTGTAATATAAAATTATCCTCCTCTGTATTGATTACCCTGCAGAGTTTAGTATCATCTGCAAATATTGAAATTCTACTCCGCATGCCCCCAACAAGGTCATTTATAAATATGTTGAAAAGAAGTGGGCCCAATACTGACCCCTGTGGTACCCCACTATGAACTGAGACCCAGTCCGAGTACGTACCATTAATAACCACCCTTTGTTTCCTATCACTTAGCCAGTTTTTAACCCAGTTACACATATTTTCCCCTATCCCCATTATTCTCATTTTATGTACCAACCTTTTGTGTGGCACCCTATCAAAAGCTTTTGAAAAGTCCATATACACAACATCCACTGCATTTCCCTGGTCCAGACTTGAACTTACCTCTTCATAGAAGCTGATCAAATTAGTTTGACAGGATCGATCCCTCATAAACCCATGTTGATACTCTGTCATAAGGTTATTTTTCTTGAGATACTCCAATATAGCATCTCTCAAGAAACCCTCAAGGATTTTACCAACCGTAGAGGTTAAACTTACCGGCCTATAATTTCCCGGCTCAGTTTTTGTCCCCTTTTTGAATATTGGCACCACATTTGCTATGCGCCAGTCCTGCGGTACCGACCCTGTTATTAAGGAATCTGAGAAGATTAAAAATAATGGTCTATCTATCACAGAACTCAATTCCTGTAGTACTCTGGGGTGTATGCCATCCGGGCCCGGAGATTTGTCAACCTTAGTGATTTCGAGGCGGCGGCGTACTTCCTGCTGGGTTAAGCAGGTAATATTCAAGTGTGAATTTATAGTATCACTGGTCATGTCATCTGCCATGGCATTTTCTTGTATAAAAACCGTAGAAAAAAAGTCATTCAGCAGGTTGGCTTTACCCTCATCCCCTTCCACCATTTCACCAAGACTATTTTTAAGGGGGCCAACACTATCGCTTTTCAGCTTTTTACTGTTTATGTAGTTAAAGAATATTTTAGGATTATTTTTACTTTCTCTCGCAATGAGTCTCTCTGTCTCAAACTTAGCTAACTTAATTTGCTTTTTACATATTTTATTTAATTTTCTATAATTATATAATGCCTCATCACTACCTACCCTCTTTAATTCTTTTAAGGCTTTCTGTTTTTCTTTTATTGCTTCCCTTACAGCTCTATTTAGCCATAGGGGTTTCCTCCTATTTCTAGCATGTTTGTTCCCATAGGGTATATTTTCTGCACAAGCCCTATTCAGGATGCTCATAAAAGTCTCCCATTTGCTTTGTGTACTTTTATTACTTAGTACATCATCCCAGTTTATTGCACTAAGATCATCTCTCAACCGTTTAAAATTTGCTTTCCTGAAGTTTAGTGTCCTTGTAGCCCCTCTACTAGACATCTTACTAAAGAATACATGAAAACTTATTATTTTGTGATCACTATTCCCCAAGTAACCCCCAACTTGTATATTTGATATGCGGTCTGGCCTATTGGTTAGTACAAGGTCTAGTAGTGCTCCCCCTCTTGTGGGGTCCTGTACCATTTGTGAAAGGTAATTATCTTTCATTGTTATCAAAAATCTATTTCCTTTGCTGGAACTGCAAGTTTCTGTTCCCCAATTTATATCAGGATAGTTAAAGTCCCCCATAATAATTACCTCTCCGAGACTCGCTGCTTTATCAATTTGCTTTATGAGGAGATTCTCTACCTCTTCCATAATATTCGGCGTCTTATAACACACCCCTATCAGTATTTTATTATTCATTCTCCCCCCCCTTATCTCCACCCATAGGGACTCTACATTCTCAGTACCCTCACATATGTTGTCACGCAGGATGGGTTTTAAGGATGATTTTACATATAGACACACACCTCCCCCTCGCTTATTTGTACGGTCATTCCTGAATAGGCTATAACCCTGTGAATTAACAGCCCAGTCATAGCTCTCATCCAGCCATGTCTCTGATAACCCCACTATATCATAATTTTCTTCCAACAATATTAATTCTAATTCCTCCACCTTATTTGTGAGGCTTCGGGCATTAGTGTACATGCACGTTACGTATGACTCTGTACCTGTATTCCTGCTTACTGTATTAACTGTCCTAACCCTTCCCCCCGTACCACCCCCTGAATGACTTTTTAACAGCAATGGCGCAAATGTTTGATGATCCTAATCGCCGTGCTACCGCTGAATCGGCTCTGCTTTCCTTACGTCAGGGAAAGCGATCTGTCGTCGAATACGCCACTGAGTTCAAAAGGTTAGTGGTAGACACCGACTGGGGAAATAATGTGCTATTATCAATGTTCAGAAAGGGTTTGTCTGGTACCATCAAGGACGAGTTAGCTCGTGCCGAATCTCCACAGGATTTTGAACGGTTTCTCCAACACTGTGTGCGTATCGATACCCGCTTGACGGAACGCCGACAGGAAAAATGGGCAGCTGTAAACCGGGTAACCAACTTTGCGTTTCATTCTAGAGAACCCGCTCACAAGACGCCACTGGAGGCTGAGGATGTTCCTATGCAAGTGGACTCTCTACAAAAGCGAGAGACCAACGAACGTCGTGAACACCGGCTCCGTGAGCGTTTGTGTATCTATTGTGGTCAATCGGACCATTTTCTGATTGACTGCCCAAAACGTCCAAATCGCCCGAATAAGGTACTGGCAGCAATGGCAGAGTGTGACAACACGGACACAGAGTCCGATATCTCTGAGGCAAGTTTACACATGGATGCGGTATTTCCCTCGACATTGATGTCAACTTCACCTAAGGACCCAGAAGGGAAATACACCCATTGCTCGCTTCCCATTCAGATACGGTGGGAGGGACAGTTAATTCCTACATCTGCTATGATAGACTCTGGGGCAGGGGGAAATTTCATGGACTCTTCTTTTGCCAGGAAACACGGTATCCAGACTCAACAAAGATCCTCACCAGTTACCATGGAGATGGTAGACGGTTCTCCATTAGTTTCCGGACCAGTTGATCGGGAGACAGTACCCTTGAATGTGTGATGAAACCAGGTCAGCAGGAGACCCTTGTTTTCATGTTGATTTCTTCTCCCCATTTTCCGATAATTTTAGGAATTCCTTGGCTGCAGTCTACAAATCCAGTCATCGATTGGGAGACTAAAGAAATATCCTTCCCACCCCAGAGTGGTCCGACCATTAGTCCAACTGTACCGGTTCCAGTAACACCGAATGCGGAGGGCACTGTACAGGTACCTGTTCTACCCCCGGTTTATCATGACTTCGCTGATATATGCGACAAAAGAAAAGCAGATCGGCTTCCCCCGCATAGACCGTATGATTGTCCCATAGAATTACTCCCAGGGGCAGAGATCCCGTTTGGTCATGTCTACCCGTTGGCGGCACCAGAGTTACAAGCACTAAAAGATTATTTCGATGAAAACCTAGCCAAGGGATTTATTCGACCTTCTACCTCACCAGCAGGGGCACCCATCTTTTTCGTGAAAAAGAAAGAGGGGACTCTGAGACCTTGTATCGACTACCGGGAACTAAATAAGATAACCATCCGGAACCGGTATCCGTTACCGTTGATTCCTGAACTATTGGAGAGAGTATAACAGGCCAAAATATTTACTAAATTGGATCTCCGTGGGGCATATAATCTACTCCGCATACGTCCCGGGGACGAGTGGAAAACAGCGTTCAGATGTCGGTATGGACATTATGAGTATCTAGTGATGCCTTTTGGACTTTCTAACGCCCCAGCGGCTTTCCAACACCTAGTCAACGATATTTTTAGGGATATAATGGACCAGTTCATGGTGATTTACCTGGATGATATCTTGATCTTTTCTGATTCCCTACAGGAACACCAGGAGCACGTCAAGACAGTACTTACCCGTCTGAGGGATAACCACCTGTATATTAAACTGGAGAAGTGCGAATTCCATTGCTCAAAGATACAATTTTTAGGATATGTCATCTCTCCTCAGGGTCTGAACATGGAGTCTGGCAAGATACGGGCAATTCTAGACTGGCCGGAACCGGGAAACATCAAGGAGGTACAACGCTTTGTCGGTTTTGCTAACGTTTACAGACGCTTTATCCGTAACTTTTCAGAGATCGTCCGTCCTATCACTCTGGTAACCAAAAAAGGGCAGAAGTTTGTGTGGTCCGCCCAGGCCCAGGAAGCTTTCAATCGTCTCAAGGTTTGTTTTACCTCAGCACCAATACTAATACACCCGAATCCCGCACTCCCTTATTGTGGAAGTCGATGCTTCCGATTATGCATTAGGGGCTATCCTTTCACAAAGGACTGGGGACAAGAGTCTCTTGCACCCGTGTGCTTTCTTTTCTCGCCGGTTGTCCCCTGCAGAAAAGAACTGACATTGCGGACAAGGAATTGTTGGCGATTATTTCTGCTTTTAAGGAATGGAGACACCACTTACATGGAGCAGCGCAACAAGTGATAATTCTCACAGACCATCGTAACCTAGAATTCCTTAAGTCTGCCAGGTGCCTGTCTCCACGGCAAGCCCGTTGGAGCCTGTTCCTTAACCAGTTCAATTTTATCGTTACATACCGTCCAGGGTCACGTAATGGGAAAGCCGATGCCTTGTCCCGAATCCACGCCATGGACTCCGTGCCTGGAACCCCGTCTCAGACCGTCTTATCAGATGCCAATTTTGTTGGAGTAATCCGGGACCAGGACTTGTGGAAGGACATCAAGCTGGCCTATGATGGTGACATATTTCTTGCTGCCCCCCCCCCCCGAATGATGTGACTCTTGTCCTTCGGAATGGTGTGTGGTTGAGAGAGCGACGTATTTATGTCCCGGAGGCTGTAAGACTTCGGGTTCTCAAGTTGGTCCATGACTCCGTGTTGGCAGGTCATAGTGGGGTACAGAAGACGCAGGAATTTCTGAGTCATTTTTTCTGGTGGCCTACCTGTTTAAAGGATGTGAAAGACTATGTCCACTCATGTGTGGTTTGTGCCCGGTGCAAGGTCCCTCGTGTGGCTCCTACGGGACTCCTTCAACCGTTACCCGTACCATCTCGCCCTTGGGGATCCATCTCAATGGATTTTATTGTGGAGTTGCCCGTCTGGGGCGGTAACAATACCATTTTGGTGGTGGTGGATCGGTTGACAAAGGCTGCTCACTTTATTCCATGTACCGGTCTTCCCTCAGCCGCAGAGACAGTGGATTTGGTTATCCAGAATATATTTCGATTGCATGGGGTACCAGATGAGATCATCTCTGACCGGGGCGTGCAGTTCACGTCTAAGTTCTGGAAGGGGTTTTGTTCGGCACTCCATATTGATGTCTGTTTGTCTTCTGCATACCATCCCCAGACAAATGGGCAAACCGAACGGACTAATCAAACCCTGGAGCAGTACCTACGATGTCAGCCATCTGCAGGACGATTGGTTGCAGCTGCTTCCTTTGGCGGAGTTCTCATATAACACTCAGAGCAGCTCCACTAAGGTAACGCCCTTTTTCGCTAACTTGGGTTACCATCCGAATATTTTGCCTAGGTCACCGGTGGCGGTTTCGGTGCCAGCGGTGGAGGACAGATTGACGGAGCTACGACGGAATCTAGAGGTTTTGAAGGACTCTTTGGCTTCGGCTCAGGAGCGTTACAAGAAGTCGGCAGACACTCACCGGAAACAGACACCCATGTATAAGGTAGGGGACTTGGTGTGGTTATCCACCAAAAATCTGAAATTAGGTGTTCCTTCGCAGAAGCTGGGGCAGAAATTCATTGGTCCGTTTAAGATCACCAGGATAGTGAGCTCTGTGGCCTGTCGGCTGAGGTTGCCGCACAATTTAAAGGTACACCCGGTCTTTCTCTGCTAAAACCAGTTTCCCCTACTACGTTTCATGGTCGTATCGTGCCTCCTCCTCCGCCGGTGATGGTTGATGGCCAGGAGCAGTTCGTGGTTGAGGACATTATTGACTCCCGGCTCCATCGGCATCGGCTTCAGTATCTGGTACGTTGGCAGGGGTACTCCCCCCCCCCCCCTCCCCGAGGACGATTCCTGGGAACCTGTGGGTAACATCCGAGCGCCCCGGAAGGTTGCTCAGTTTCATCGGAGGTACCCGGACAAGCCTGGCCCTGATCCGTCCTGAGGCCGTTTCTGGGGGGGGGGGGGGCTTTACTGTCAGAGTTCCGGGATTTCCAGTTTTCTTTTGAAGGATCTTGCCCTTTGTTAACATGGAGTTTTCTGTTCTGTTGCCCTACTTCCTGTTCATCTGTTTAAAAGCCCGCCCCTAAGCTTAGTCTAGTTGCCTGAGTATACTGCTTCCTGTGTACTCCTGCCCTGCTGCTCTGATCTCCTGATTGCTGTTTGGATCCGGTTGAAACACCTGACGCCAGCTCTGGACTTCACCTCTCATCCAACTGTGCTCGGACTCTGTCTGCAGTCTCTGGTCTCCACTTCTGTCCGGTCCGTTCATATCCACCCTAGGACTCACATCACGTACGGACATTTTTTGGACTATATCTGTTGCCCTTTTGTGTCCCGGCTGCTGTACATTTGGGCCTTCTGGGGTGATTGCCGGACAGCCCCTGTATAGGGGTTCGCTTCTGGCGGTCTCCCTGGGGGAGTCCAGTGCGCGGCCCTGGGAATTCCCCTTTGCTCTGAACCCAGCAGGTATTTACTGTGTTTATGTTCCACTGTGTATATACTGTTCTGTTTACATATTGCGGTTACATATTATTGTGTATATTCTGTTCTGTGCACATATTGCGGTTACATATTACAAAACGTCTTTTTCACCAAGAACTCGTCTCTGGTTGTCATTGCCCTAACGCAATCGAAATCCTCAGTACATACAATACAATAGTATTACACTCCCCTTCCCTACTTAAGTCATGTGATCTGATCACATGATGCCTGTGATAGAAACTGAATCCTCATTTGTATGTGGTCCACTTTGGAAGGAGAAAGCTCTGGAAGAAGTGTGTCTTGTTGTGTGCAGCAGTGGTGTTTAGGCGTTTGATGCACTGAAGCCAACTTGAGGGTCTTGTCCTTGCAAGTCTATTCCCCTGTCTGTATTCCTACCCTTGTGTTTCTGTATTGTAGTGGTGAATCAAGTAACCTCGCAGCCTACTCACTAGTCAGGGTGAGTTTAGGGCCACCTAAAGGCGTAAGTTATCCAGCTTGACAACGGGTTGCAAGAACCTGTATAAAGACGCTAAGGAGCCCAGGATTCAGCTTGAGGTGAGTTCAGGAGGTGCCCCCTCACCCCTCTCCCTAGTGGCAGCGACCTCCATTGTATCATGACCCCTGTGTATCCTGAGTGTTGTAACATCTTCTGGGGGTTTACTAGCTACTAGGTGAACCCTGCTAGTCATGTGTATAACATTAGTAAAAAAAGTACAGTAGTAATAAGGAGTTGACTCCTATGGGTCACCAAAACTTTGATGAAAATGGTGACTTGTCCTGTGAGCTTGAAAGGGAAATATCAGGTATATGTGTTGCCCAGGGATAGGGGGGTACTCAGAACTGGGCTAAGGAGTCGCTTCTAGAGGTATTACGGTGGTGGGACCCGGTCTGTGATCCCTGGCTCCACAGAAAAAGGAGATTATGTAAAGGGAAATTTGCAAGTTTATGATCCATGACCCCACCCGTGGTGTGCGGTGAGGTAATGGGGCACCGCCGCTGCCGATCAGAGGATCCCGGGGGTGCTGGTGGGCAGAAAGATTGATTTTTTTTTTTTCCCTCCACGGGTAGGTTGTTGATGTCCCAGGACCCCGGTATAATGGATTGGGAGTGACGGGTGCAGTCCACGGCTTGGACCAGGTGGTGCAGGAGTACTCACAATATAAGGCAATAACTGACACGAGTCCAGGAATTAACCAAGTTGCTGGTAACTGGTGCCCTCAGATGCTGTGAGGACGGGCCCCTCACCCAAGTGTGTAATACAGGTGTCGCGGGCGGAGGAGGGGACGCCACGCTCTCCCACTGCTCGGGTCCGGCTGCCGCCGCAGCCTGCTGCTGCTCGGTGACTCGAGTGATGGGCCGGATCCCGGGGACTCGAGCGGCGCTTCTCGCCCGTGAGTGAAAGGGCATTGTTTTTTTTGGGATTGTTTATTGTCCGTGACGCCACCCACGGTTGTGGTGATTATGTGGACACCACCGCTGCTCTGTATGGGGATCCCGGGAGCGGTGACAGGGAGCAGCAAAGTTGTTGGTTCTCCCCTCCGTGGGTAGGGGGTAGTTGTCCCGGGGCCCAGTGATGAGGTGGATGATGAGGGATGGCGGGGCCGGTGCAGGGCTTGGTGGGGTGCAGGGACGCGGGGGCAGCGCTGTGCCTGACGGCACTGTGGTAGTCACTCAGCCTGAGATGGTGACACAGTTCTCGGTAAAACACACGGCTGGAAAGACGGTTTCCACAGACGGCTGCAGTTGCTTTTCCCCAGTAGTTGACGGCGACGGTTCCTTTTCCTGCACCTGAGATGATGGTAGCGATGGGTTCCCACCGGTAACCCGCTCCCCGACTTGGTTATGGGCCGGAGGAGCCCTACTTTTCCCGCAGGCGCTGGCCCTGAGAAACTGATGCCCTGGCGGTGGCAGTGTCTCTCCCTAACGGTTGGACTGTTGCCTTCAATCGGGACTTGGTTGTTGGGAGACACAGAGACTCTTCACTGACGGATTTGGCAAATTCACGGCGACTCCTAGCCTTGCCGGGATCCGAAAGGCCCCTGCCAATGGTGCTGACTGCTCTTTGTATACCGCTCCGGTACCGCCGGGCCACCACCCGTCCACGGTCCTTTCAGCAGCCTCTCCTGCAGACAGTCACCGCCGTCTGCTGACCTTGCTGTCTCAGTCCGGGGCACACACCCGGACCAACTTCAGGCTTTCAACTGTCACCTTTTCTTGCTCCTCTACCACTTCACTTCACTGTTCAGTCTACACTCCTTCACTTGCCTAACTGTTCTGCCTGGTTTTCCCGCCTCCAGGGCTGTGAACTCCTCGATGGGCGGAGCCAACCACCTGGCCCACCCCCTGGTGTGGACATCAGCCCCTGGAGGAAGGCAACAAGGATTTTTGTGTAGCTTTGGTGTACCTATCTGGGGTGTAGGGTGTGGTGGTGTTATGACCTGTGACCCCTGACTTGCCCAGGGCGTCACACAGGTGCTTTTCTCCTGCCTAATGTCTGTGTCTGCGCCGTGCATGGGTCAGGACCGGGTCCCGACAGCCGACACCGGCGGGCCACTAACCTGCCCTGGTCCACTTCAGGTTGCCTGCAAGCGGCTGGCCTATTACTTTGGCCGTTACTGCCCCTCTCCCCAAGCTCCACAACTGAGCTCCTTCCAGACTCCACACCTCCGGCAGACTGCTCACTGCAAACTGGGAACTCCCTATATTGTTCCCTCCCAGACACTTCAGACCTCAATGCTCTGCCCACTGGTGTTGTGTGTACCGGTGTTGGAAACTCCCCAAGGGAGAGTGAGATCTGCACCAAAAAGATGGATGCAGTCCTCTGTGACACCCTGGTTTTGCCAGGGCGGTACACTCCCCCTTGGTTAATCACAGCCCATCCTCGGGCTGGCCAGCTACTTTTTCTGGAGATGAAGAGGGTGGAGCAATCTTTTTAGCGCGAGGGACCGGCTAGACAAGATGGTGGTAACTGAAAATTTTGAAACGGAGTACCGTTTACAGTCCAAGAAAACAAGGCACACTTCCTCCAGATAAGTGGATGGGTACATATCCTGTTCATGACACTAAAAATTGTGTTGCCCAGGGATAGGGGGGTACTCAGAACCGGGCCAAGGAGTCGCTTCTAGAGGTATCACGGTGGCGTGACCCGGTCTGTGATCCCTGGCTCCACAGCAAAAGGAGATTATGTAAAGTGAAATTTGCAAGTTTATGATCCGTGATGCCACCCGTGGTGTACGGTGAGGTAATAGGGCACCGCAGTTGCCGATCAGAGGATCCCGGGGGTGCTGGTGGGCAGCAAGATGGTGATTTTCCCTCCACGGGTAGGTTGTTGATGTCCCGGGACCCCGGTATAATGGATTGGGCGTGACGGGTGCAGTCCACAGCACAATAACTGACACGAGTCCAGGAATTAACCAAGTTGCTGGTAACTGGTGCCCTCGGATGCTGTGAGAATGGGTCCTTCACCCAGGGGTGTAATACAGGTGCTTTTCTCCTGCCTTATGTCTGTGTCTGCTCCATGCATGGGTCCGGGCCGGGTCCCGACAGCCGACACCGGCCGGCCACTACCTTGCCAAAGTCCACTTCGGGTTCCCTGGAAGCGGCTGGCCTATTACTGTGGCCCTTACTGCCCCTCTCCCCAAGCTCCACAACGGAGCTCCTTCCAGACTCCACACCTCCTGCAGACTGTTCACTGCAAACTAGGAATGTACCGCCCCGTGGGCTCGACCGGCTGCCGAGCCGCTCGGATCCGTGCTCGTCGGTGGGTGGCTCGATCTCTCCATGGACCCAGGGGTCACGTCACTCTGAAACGGGGGGTTTTGGCGCACACGCAGGGACTTCGGTGGGGAGATCCACGGCCGGAGCCGCGGTGGTTTGTAGGAGATTTAAGTTCGTGACGCCACCCACGGGTTGTGGTGAATAGATGGACACCACCGCTGCCGTTGACTAGGCCTCCCGGGGACAGTGTTGCGCAGCCTGGTGTTGACCCCCTCCATGGGTAGGGGAGTGATGGTCCTGGGGGCCCGAGGGATGTGCTGAGGCGGGGGAATGGATGGTGCTGGCGTGTCGGTGCGGTGCGCGGCCCGAAGGCACTGGTGTACTAACAATGATACAACACACTGGAGTCTCTGGTAAAACAAACGGGATGATGGACGGTGCCCGCAGCCGGCTGCAGCTTCCCCTTAACAGGTAGGTGGTTTCCGCCTTTCTCCTGCATCTCCTTAGTATAGATGTTATGACTCCTATGCCTAAGCAACGGTAGTCCGCTCCCCAGCTTGCTGTGTGTTGGGAGAGCCCTGTTTGCCCGCATACGCTGGCCCCTTGGGTCTCTATGCCTTGGCGGTGGCTTTACCCTAATGGTTGGGCTGTTGTCTTCAGTCGGGTCTTGTGTGGGAAAGGTCCTAAAGTTCAGTCCTCAATCAGTTGATTTGACTTAGCCTTGTTGTTTCTGGCCCTCGTACTGGGTCTGAGTACCCCTCCTAGTGCTCCGGTTTCCAATCCGTTCCCCGGTTCGGTACCGGCGGGCCACCGCCCGACCCCAGTCCCTACGGTTCCACCGGCTGTAATCCCAGCTCCTGCAGGTGGCCACCACCATCTGCCTCCTTGCCTGAGGTGACTGGGCTCCAACCCAGACACCTGGTAGACTATGGCAGGCCTGGTCACAGGTCTGCCCTTGAACTTGACTACTCCACTCCACTGTCAAAGCTAATCTACCTAGACCTTGTGTTTTTCCCACCTCCAAGCCTGTGAACTCCTTGGTGGGCGGAGCCAACAGCCTGGCTCCACCCCCCTGGTGTGGACATCAAACCTGGAGGGAGGTGACAAGGGTTTTGCAGTTTGGCTGCTGTTACCTTTCCAGGGAGGGGGTGTGTGTGCATGGGACTACCTGGGACGACCTGACTAGTCCAGGGCATCACAGGAAATCCCTATATAGTTCCCTCCCAGACACTTCAGACCTCACTGCTCCTCCCACTGGTGTTGTGTGTAACTGTGTTGGAAACTCCCCAAGGAAGAGTGAGATCTGCACCAGAAAGATGGATGCAAACCTCTGTGACACCCTGGTTTTGCCAGGGCGGCACATATACATTCCCTGACTAGTACTTTAAAAAAATTAAAATGTATTTTTTTAGTCATTATTGTGTCAAAGCTATGCATAGAAATAAAAAATATTAACCTCCTATTACTGACTGGGCAAAAGCTACTTTCTCTGGAGGACAATCATGTTACAGGAAAATCAGAAGAACCTGATGATTTCAGCAAGCAATTAAGTATATTTGGTTGTGCCACTTCTCACCCAACATATCTTTTTTTCTCGTAATGTGGCCCCCCTGAGTGTCAGGTGACACAGGGTACTACAACTCATTAAATGACCTAGGAACAATCAATCCTTATCTTTCCTACTACTTAGATTAATATCTGCTAATTAAAATGTCAAGCTACTAGCCTTCTCACCATGTATAGCCATGACTGGCTTCATCAGGGGAATGAGAACGATATCTGTTTTAACAGTCAAAGTTGCCGCATAGCATATACGCATAGGATTGCTACAGTGCTTACATGATGGAGCTGTTAGGAAGGTGAGAGTGAGAGCAAGTGTGAAGCCCCGCTAGTATGTGTCGGTGCAGTACCTTCAGGGACTCCACGTGGATGGAACAGTCTGGTCACAGGTAGGGAACCTTCTTTTAGGATTGTCGTGACGCCACTCTCAGTATTGCGGTCAACGGGGACCGCCACTGCAGATTAAGGGATGCCTGGGGCTGATGGTGGGTGCAGTCAGTATATTAGCCCCCTGAGAGTGAGGCAAGCCCCAGGCCCCGGTGTATGTGTGTGGGACCACAGGTCGCAGAATGACTCAAACACAGTCCAAGAAGTCTTTCAACGTGTTTACTCACTGTTTGGAGGTCACGGTGAGATGCCCGGGCGACACTGTGATAACCAGGTTGAACCAGGAATACCAGGAGGCCGTTCTGAGGGTAGCTGTCCACTCGCCTTCCTTGCACTCTTTCTGTTTTAGGAGGATCCTTTGCTTGAAGCGTGGTAGGACCCCTCCAGGGAAGCTGTTACCACCCTGCTCCCCTCTCTCTGGCTCGTCTGCCGGCAGCGTGGCCTTGGTGGGATGGCTTCTGGCCCTGTCCCCTTATGGGCCTGGTGATTGCTGCTTGGCTCAAGCTCTGTGTAGTCGTGGTGAGGGCATGAAGTACCCCCTCCACCTGTAGGTTAAGCAGCTCTGGATGATCTGCTGCCTGTACTGGGGATCTAGTTCCCCTTGTGTGCTCGGATACCGGGATCTCCGTACTCAGCCACCCTTCTCTCTCTGGATGGTTTTCAGGCCGACCCACGGTACTCCTTTCTCCCCCGCTTTCAGCTACTGCACTCCTCAGGACCTGTCTGACACGAGAGCTCCTCTGCTCCCTTCCACACACTTCAACTTCTTCCTCTCGACTCTCACTTCCTCTCTGTCCGGCTTCCTAGCAACCAGCCTCTGAACACACCCCTTGCTGGGAATTGAAAGTTAACCCCTACTGGCTACCCAAGGGTCCCTTCTGGTAATGTGGGAGGCCTGGTCACTATATGTTTGTGTGTGCACCTCATCCTGGCCTTTGGAGATTACCTGGAAGCATTGCTCCCGCATGGGTGCAATACTCTGTGGTGCCTGACCAGGTCAGGGGCGCCACATTCCCCCTTAGTTATCATCAGCACGTCCTCGGGCTGCAAAGACAAGAGAAAGAGGTAAATACAAACTTTTCCCACACAGGGGCAATTATTTACATTTAAACATACCAGGTACCATTCCACCACCAACCACCCACATGTCCGAACCCCACCCAAAAACCTCCAGAAGGTAGGTCGCCGGTCCTTTTGGTGACCAGGGCTGGGCCATCACATTCCCCAGACCTTTCCTCCAATCTTCCTCTCCTGAGGAGAGTGGTGTAAGGTAGGCCCCATAAACAGGCGTACCCGCTTCCGAGTGTTGGAGGGCAGGCCCCATAAACAGGCGTGCCCCCTTGTTGGTGCAGAGCCATGCCCCTCAACAGGCAGACTCTGGGGTTGATACCAAGGAGGCAACTTTTTACAATGCAAAGTTTGTGGTTAAAGCCAGTTCATAACCAGTGGTCTAACATTTTAAGGAGGTCTCACAATAGTCCTTGTGGGCACATTTCGCTTAAACGTTACTTAACTATAAACAGGTTAAACATTACCTTTCATACCGTCACTTTGAACTAAACTGTACTTTCTCTATAGCGTAATGGGAGCTGACCAAAGTTGCTGCGGGTTGACCTACGCAGTACTATACTGTCATCTGTCTGAGGTTGTGTCCTCCCACCCGATGTATGTGTCTCGATGTGAATAATAGGTGTACTAGGTATTGATGCCAGTGCATGGTCTTCTGCTTCAGCTACATTTGGCTCTTCCAGGTTCTGAACAGGTTCTTCTGGGTCTCTTACTTCTCCAGATTGAGGGAATGTAATAACCGGAATAACTACTGCTCCATTGTATTGAGGCCAACTTGCTGGAAAATCTCCAAGTACAGTATGGATCATCTTTTCTTTTGGTTCTTGAACTGGCAAAGGGTTGGGAATTTCTTCAGGGATTCTTAGTTGTTCAGGACATTTCTTTAAGCGATCTCTAGAAACGACAGCTGTTGTTTTTCCTCCATCTTTGCTGATAAGGCATGTCTTTTCATTGCTAAGCGTCGATGGTAACACAGTATAGGGTTCTTCTTCCCAGTGATTGTCAAGTTTATGACGTCTTCTCTTTCTTTTGAGAACTATATCTCCTGGCATCAAAGGAACAGCAGGTGCTTTTCGATTGTAGGCCTTTTCTTGTTTCTCACGCTGCTGAGTCAGGCTTCGCTCCACACACTCTTGTACTTTCTTGTATTGGGCTTGGCGGTTGGAATCCCAATCAGCACCTTGTAGATGGTCTTCAGGGGTCTCAACTCCCATTTCCAGATCTACTGGCAATCTCCCTGGTCTGGCCCTCATCAGGTATGCCGGTGTGCAGTTCGTGGAACTCACAGGGATGTTGTTATACATGTCCACTAGATCGGGCAGCTTTTCCGGCCACTGACTTCGTTCTTCTAGTGGGAACGTCTTCAGAAGGTCGAGAATGATGTGGTTCATTTTCTCACACATGCCATTGGTCTGAGGATGGTAAGGTGTGGTACGGATCTTCTGGCAGCCGTATAGGTTACAAAACTCCTTAAACACTTCAGCTTCAAAGGCTGGTCCTTGGTCAGTGAGCACTTGATCTGGATAGCCATGTGGTCGACAGAAGTGTGTTTGGAAAGCTTTGGCTGCAGTTTGACCTGTCAAGTCCTTGACTGGTACTACCACCAGGAATCTGGAGTAGTGGTCAACCATAGTGAGAGCGTAGTTGTAGCCTTGTCTGCTGGGTGCCAACTTTACATGGTCCAGGGCCACGATCTCCAGAGGCCGTTTAGTTTGGATTGGCTGGAGTGGTGCTCTCTGGCTGTGCTGGTCTTTTCTTCTAAGATTGCAGGGCCCGCAGTTTCAACACCACTTCTCTAGGGCAGATCTCATGCCCACCCAGTAGAATCTTACTTTAAGTAGGGCCTCCAGTTTCTTCCAACCAAAGTGGCCTGCACCATTGTGATAGGCTTCTAGCACCATCCTCGTATCCTTCTGTGGTACAATCACTTGCCACACCTTCTCATGCGTCCTCGGGTCAATGATGCTCCTGTAAAGTTTGTCTTGATAGATGAATAATCGACCCCTCTCCTTCCATAGGTACTGTGCCTCAGGTGGGGCTCCTTTGTCAAGGCTGGCGCCAGGCTGGCTGATCAGTTTCTTTACCAAGCCTACCGCTGGATCATTTTCCTGGGTCTCCTTCCAGTTGTAGTGAGGTAGTGGGTTCAGGGTCACCTCTTGGCGGTTGGCACGCGACTGCCGACACTGTTTTGCTCCATGGCGATGGAACGCTGGCAGCTCAATCTCTTCAAGATCATCTTCATCTTCACCCTCGTCTGCTAGGTGAGGCATCCTGGACAGAGCATCTGCGTTGCCGTTCTTGCGGCCAGCTCGATACTTGACAGTAAAGTCATAATTCGCCAGTCGGGCTACCCAACGCTGCTCCATGGCACCCAATTTAGCAGTATCCAAGTGGGTCAGGGGGTTGTTGTCCGTG
Organism: Anomaloglossus baeobatrachus; assembly: GCF_048569485.1. NCBI lineage: Eukaryota > Metazoa > Chordata > Amphibia > Anura > Aromobatidae > Anomaloglossus > Anomaloglossus baeobatrachus. The sequence continues at coordinate 42,806,902 of NC_134353.1, read as the reverse complement.
AAGACAGTGAATTTGGTGGCTGCCAGGTAGTGTTTGAACCGCTCTGTGATAGCCCATACCATGGCCAGGAACTCTAGCTTAAATGAGCTATAATTCTCTGGGTTTCTTTCAGTAGGCCTGAGCTTCCTGCTGGCGTAAGCAATCACACGCTCTTTGCCTCCCTGCACCTGTGAAAGCACTGCTCCCAGTCCCACATTACTGGCATCTGTGTACAGTACGAATGGCAGACAGTAGTCAGGGTAGGCTAGGATCTCTTCACCCGTCAAGGCCCCTTTCATTTGTCTGAAGGAGTGTTCTTCTGCTTCTCCCCAGTGAAATGGCGGGCCGGAGATCTTTCCTTTCTTCTTTGGGTGGCCTACCAGGAGCTCTTGCAAAGGCGCTGCCATTTTCGTGTAGCCCTTGATGAACCTTCTGTAGTAGCCTACCAAGCCAAGGAACTGACGTACCTCCCGGACGGTAGTAGGTGTGGGCCATTCCTGGATGACTGTGACCTTCTCTGGGTCCGGTGCTACTCCTTCTGCACTGACCACGTGACCTAGGTACTGGACCTTTGGCTTCAGTAAATGGCACTTGGATGGTTTCAGCTTCATTCCATATCGGGATAGCGCTTCAAAGACTTCAGCCAGGTGTTTCAGGTGGTCCTCGTAGGTCTTGGAGTACACGATGACATCATCCAGATAGAGCAGGACGGTCTCAAAGTTGAGGTGGCCTAGGCAGCATTCCATAAGCCTCTGGAAGGTCCCGGGGGCATTGCAGAGTCCAAATGGCATGCTGTTGAACTCACAGAGGCCCATTGGAGTGGTGAAGGCCATCTTCTCCCGATCTTCTTCTGCTACAGATACTTGCCAGTAGCCACTAGTAAGATCTAGGGTAGAAAAGTAGTTGGAGGTTTTTAAGGCAGCGAGGGATTCCTCTATCCTTGGCAACGGGTAGGCATCCTTGTGTGTTATCTGATTTATCCGTCTGTAATCCACACACATCCTCATCGTGCCATCCTTCTTCCTCACCAGGACTAGGGGAGCTGCCCAGGGGCTGCAACTGTCCCTTATGACTCCTGCCTCCTTCATGTCCTTCAGCATGTCCTTTGTGCGCTGGTAATGGGCTGGTGGAATAGGCCTATGTCTTTCCTTAATGGGAGGATGACTGCCTGTGGGTATGTGATGTTGCACCCCTTTGATCCTACCAAAGTCTAGTGGGTTCTTACTAAAGACCTGCTCGTATTCCCGCACGACCCTGTAAACCCCATGTTTCCGGTAGACGGGTGTAGAGTCAGTCCCCACGTGTAGTTTCTGGCACCAGTCCTCTAACTGCTTTTGGGAGGTCTCGTCCTCTGTTGAGTCAGCTTGTGTCAGGGGACCTACAGGTGTTATGGCGTCATCTGAGCATGTAAACAGTTTGGCTATGGTAGCGTACCTTGGTAGTCTGGCTTCCTCCTCCCCACAGTTCAACACTCGTACAGGCACTCGTCCCTTGTGTACATCAACTACCCCCCTGGCTGTCAGAATCGTGGGCCAGTGGTCTGAATGAGTGGGCTCTAGTACAGCCTGGTAATCTTGTCCTCTGAGACCTACCGCTGCTCTACACCACATCATCATTTCACTCCGTGGGGGTATCACAATGGGGTTAGCATCCATCACCCGCACACTACCAATCTCACCGCCAGTCTGTTTTACCTGTTGCTTCCTCAGAATGATTCGGATCTCCTTTTGCAAGGCTCTTTGCGACCTGCCCTCAGCACCTTCAACAATCTGGTGAAGCAACAACAACACTTCCCCTAGGCAATTTTCTATGACATTAGAACCTAAAATCATTTGCGGGTTCCTTTCTCTAATATCAGTGTCCACAACAATCAGTCCTTGTCCCTTCATTTCCTGCCTTCCCACCTTTATGGTTACCTCCTTGACCCCAATCTGGTCTATAGGTTGTCCGTTGGCAGCATAGATGGTGAGGGAGGGGTCCGGTGGTCGGAGATCGTCGTCCGACCAAAACCTACGATACAGGACATACGGGATCGTGGTTACCTGAGAGCCGGTGTCCAATAATGCCGGGGTAGGGATCCCATCCAGGACGATGGACAGGACAGGACGTCCACCCACGTACTGATGACGGCAGCGACCTGGGCCTGATCTTCTTAATCCTGAGGACTGGCCCTCGGCCCCAGGTTTGGCTCGTTTAAAGGGCAAGCCCTTGCATAGTGACCTGCCTCCTGGCAACGACGACAGATGGGTTGTCCAGATGAGTCATAGCGATCACTGCTCCTGCCTCGGGTTGTAGGACCTCTTCTCCTCCGCATCCAAGGGACGTCCTCTGGGCTGTCAGCTAGCAGGATCCGATGAGGGACTTTGGTTTCTGAGGGCAACTGCATTGCTTTCAGGATTTGTGCGACATCCTTAGTGAGCTGTTGCACCTGGGAGGATAGTGTATTTATAGTCTCTGCTGACGCGTTGAGTCCTTTTGCAGTTACCAGGGACTGCGAGGAGGATTCCGCTCCTGCAGCCGTGGAACTGGCAGGCCATGCGGGTGCGACGGGGTCTGTGTCCACAGGAGGTTGGAGTGCTTTCACTGCCCTGTCTTTCAGAATGGCAAAGTCCACGTCAGGGTGTTCCAGGGACCACAGCTTCATCTGCTTCCCATCCTCAGGAGAGCGCAGGCCCCGCAAGAATTGTTCCTTCATCATCCGGTTTCCTTCCTGATCACTGACAGGGTCCACCAGCTTGAGAGCCCGTAGTGCAGCCTGCAGCCTGAGGGCATAGTCTCTTATGCTATCTTGGGGCTTCTGACGGCAGTTATAGAAGTCCGTCCTCAGCTCTCCCTCTGTGCGGTGTTCAAAAGCAGCTGCTAGTTTGGCAAAGATGGTCTCAACAGAGCCCCTGTCATCATTGGTCCAGGACTCAGCTTCCAATTCTGCTGCTCCAGTCAATTGTCCCAGCACCACAGCGGCCCTCTGCTTACCAGTCATCGCGTGCATGTCTAGCAGGGTGTTGATCTTCTTCTTAAACCCGGTCAGCGTGTCTATTTTACCGGCGTATTGGGGCAGCCATTGCGCTCCTGGGACATACAGTAAGGAAACTGGCATTATGGGGGAGACTTCGGCCGGCGCGGCTGCGACCGCGGCACCGGCACCGGGCGCTGCTGCGTCCAGCGCGACGGGGGCTGGCCTCGCTTGGGCTGCGTCGCCCTGACCAGGGGCATTACCTCCTGCAGCGTCCATTTTTCTTCAAAAATCTGCGCGCTCCCTTTCCACTTCCTGGGTCAGTACGCTCTCTGAATTGTGGGGATTCTGGGGCGGCCACACCTCTTCGTGGGCGGTGCTCTTCTCCCTCGCGCGGGCTGCAGCGCGCGCTTTTGAAGATGGCAATATGGCGGCGGTTCAATTTTTGCGGTCGGACCTCTGAGGCACACGGTCACCTGTCTGAACAGGTCTAGTCCAAATCCTGTTCGTGACGCCAGAAGTTGTGAAGCCCCGCTAGTATGTGTCGGTGCAGTACCTTCAGGGACTCCACGTGGATGGAACAGTCTGGTCACAGGTAGGGAACCTTCTTTTAGGATTGTCGTGACGCCACTCTCAGTATTGCGGTCAACGGGGACCGCCACTGCAGATTAAGGGATGCCTGGGGCTGATGGTGGGTGCAGTCAGTATATTAGCCCCCTGAGAGTGAGGCAAGCCCCAGGCCCCGGTGTATGTGTGTGGGACCACAGGTCGCAGAATGACTCAAACACAGTCCAAGAAGTCTTTCAACGTGTTTACTCACTGTTTGGAGGTCACGGTGAGATGCCCGGGCGACACTGTGATAACCAGGTTGAACCAGGAATTCCAGGAGGCCGTTCTGAGGGTAGCTGTCCACTCGCCTTCCTTGCACTCTTTCTGTTTTAGGAGGATCCTTTGCTTGAAGCGTGGTAGGACCCCTCCAGGGAAGCTGTTACCACCCTGCTCCCCTCTCTCTGGCTCGTCTGCCGGCAGCGTGGCCTTGGTGGGATGGCTTCTGGCCCTGTCCCCTTATGGGCCTGGTGATTGCTGCTTGGCTCAAGCTCTGTGTAGTCGTGGTGAGGGCATGAAGTACCCCCTCCACCTGTAGGTTAAGCAGCTCTGGATGATCTGCTGCCTGTACTGGGGATCTAGTTCCCCTTGTGTGCTCGGATACCGGGATCTCCGTACTCAGCCACCCTTCTCTCTCTGGATGGTTTTCAGGCCGACCCACGGTACTCCTTTCTCCCCCGCTTTCAGCTACTGCACTCCTCAGGACCTGTCTGACACGAGAGCTCCTCTGCTCCCTTCCACACACTTCAACTTCTTCCTCTCGACTCTCACTTCCTCTCTGTCCGGCTTCCTAGCAACCAGCCTCTGAACACACCCCTTGCTGGGAATTGAAAGTTAACCCCTACTGGCTACCCAAGGGTCCCTTCTGGTAATGTGGGAGGCCTGGTCACTATATGTTTGTGTGTGCACCTCATCCTGGCCTTTGGAGATTACCTGGAAGCATTGCTCCCGCATGGGTGCAATACTCTGTGGTGCCTGACCAGGTCATGGGCGCCACACAAGTGAAGCTTGTTGCCGGTGAGAGAAGTTGGGCCGTCACCTGACATAGTCAAAAAGTGTGTCCAGATGAGACAGAGAAGCTGTGACTCTTAGATGCTACTACATAAGGCCACATTCACACGTCAGTGATTCTGGTACATATGTGACAGTTTTTATATGGACCAGAATCACGGACATACACAGACCCATTAAAACCACTGACCTTGTCTCTGTGCGGTGTACACTCGTGTCCGTTTGCTCCGCACGGAGACATGTTCATTTTTTCTGGCATCACTGATTTCCCATGGACCAAACTAGGGTGTGATCCGTGAAACATGTACCAGAAAAACACGTACATTGAAAATAGAATGATTTTTATACTCACCTTCTCTAGCAACGTTGTTTCTGGCTGCTGCTGCCTGCTGCTTCCTGCCCGGCTAATTAATGTCATGCATATTCATCCATGCACAGCACAGGAACCCGGAAGTAGCTGCAGAGGTGACACAGTGGCGGCCAGAGGCAGTATCCGGGAGAGTTCAGCACTACGGACAGCAGGAGCGGGGACAGGTGAGTTTATCTCCATGTGCATTCATGGATCACAGAGCACGGATCACGGATTGTACATGTAGAACTTATGTGTGTCGTGAGTCATGGCACACGGAGGGACATATGCGTTTTTTAAACGGCAGTGAAAAACGTCTGTGTTTTCACTGACGTGTGAATCAGGCCTAAGGCAGTGATAAGATAGATCTTGAAGTGAGAGAATTCAGCAGCACTGCAGGTGTTAGGGGTACTTTGCATGCTGCGACATCGCTAGCCGATTGTAGCGATGCCGAGCGCGATAGTCACCGCCCCCGTCGCAGATGCGATATTTTGTGATAGCTGCCGTAGCGAACATTATCGTTACGGCAGCTTCACACACACTTACCTGCCCTGCGATGTCGCTCTGGCCAGCGATCCGCCTCCTTCCTAAGGAGGCGAGTCATGCGTCATCACAGCGACGTCACACGGCAGGCGGCCAATAGAAGCGGAGGGGCGGAGATGAGCATGACGTAAACACCCTGCCCACCTCCTTCTCCTTCCTTCCTCATTGCAGGCGGGAGTCAGGTAAGGAGATTTTCCTCACTCCTGCGGCTTCATACACAGCGCTGTGTGCTACCGCAGGAACGAGGAACAACATCGCACCTGTCGCTGCAGCGAAATTATGGAAATGACCGACACTACTCAGATCACCAATTTTCGACGCTTTTGAGATCGTTTATCGGTGTTTCTAGGCTTTACACATTACGACGTTGTTACCGGCGCCGGATGTGCGTCACTTTCGATTTGACCCCGACGAGATCGCAGTAGCGATACCGCAACGTGTAAAGTACCCCTAAGATATATAAATTAAGTTTGCAAGTAAACTGGTGGACGTATATGTGCACTCCTCTTCATCTCTCCCCTTCTGAGGCTCAGTTGCATAACTACACCTCTGTTCTCCACTGTCAGTCATGACGTTGGGCAGTACCAGCGGAGACAAGTGCAAAGGAAGACGCTATAATATACATCTTTCATAATGTTTTAAGCCCGCTTTACACGCTACAATATATTTTACGATGTGTCGGCGGGGTCACGTCGTAAGTGACGCACATCCGACATCATAAGGTACATTGTAGTGTGTGACAGGTACGTGTGATTGCGATTGAACGTTAAAACGTTCATCACATACACGTCATTGAATCCTGATGAATTGCACGTTGGGTTGTTCAATGTTCCCGAGGCAGCACACATCGCAGTGTGAGAACAAGGAGAACGAAACAGAGTGTATTGCAAAAATGAACAATTTATTGAAACAGGACTGGCACAGGAGAGGATAAGCGGCGACATCAAAGACATGTGTGTGACAAAATTGTATAAATGATGTTACAACATACAATATAATATCAATGGGCCACCAAAAAGTATTAGATATTAAACTATGTATTTCACTCCTTGCAAATGCTATATGGTAATTTATCATGGGTATCATGTTAATGGCCGTGGCTAAATCCGATGCATGACTCAATGGGGGGCACGTAATCTGTGCTTATGATAATTTCCTCCATTTTTTTGCATCTGGTTGTAATTGTATGTGTGTATTTGTCACATATATATAACTCATGTTGCCATTCTAACAGTTACTCATGTTTGTTTAATATCTAATACTTTTTGGTGGCCCATTGATATTATATTGTATGTTGTAACATCATTTATACAATTTTGTCACACACATGTCTTTGATGTCGCCGCTTATCCTCTCCTGTGCCAGTCCTGTTTCAATAAATTGTTCATTTTTGCAATACACTCTGTTTCGTTCTCCTTGTTCTCATATGCTTAGAGTGTGCCATGTAGGAAGGTGTATCATGCTGCCCTCTTCCTATATATATTTTGTGGTTTTTTGCCTTCTAACACATCGCAGTGTGTGACACCCCGGGAACGATGAACAGATCTTACCTGCCTCCCGCGGCTCCAGCCGGCAATGCGGAAGGATAGAGGTGGGCGGGATGTTTACGTCCCACTCATCTCCGCTTCTATTGGCCGGCTGCCGCGTGACGTCGATGTGACGCCGAACATCCCTCCCACTCCAGGAAGTGGACATTCGCCACCCACATCGAGATCGTATGGACGGGTAAGTACATGTGATGGGGGTTAATCATTTGTGCGGCACTTTCAACAAATTGAACATGTCACACATACGATGGGGGCGTTGCAAATCGCATACGATATCGTATGCGAAATTGCAACGTGTAAAGCAGGCTTAACACTTTCCCATCTCGTGGTGTCTCTGCGCCGGGATTAGAATTACTGCCATATTACTGTAACGATTCCATTAAGGTTGTGCCTCATTAGCAGATACTGTATAAATTGTTTAATACACTGCGCCATTATACACTCCAAGATATAAAAACATTCCGGCTCACCTGTTGAAAGGAATAAAAAAAACAAAATATCCCACTGATAAATCAGAGGAATAAGATGACAATCTTACAATAAATATTTTTCATTTTTTTTAATTTCAACATATATGACTTCAGACAAAATTAGGTTTAAAAAAACTAATGTGGGTGCTAAAAATTTCAAAACTAAAAACGAGGTGGCCTGAGTGATACAATATTGCACATTTCCTCTTTGATCATGCATCAAGGGCAAGACTTCTATATAACTTTTTATATAGATATAAACAAAAAATAAATAATTTTCATAATCAAAAATGTTTTAAGGAGAGTCCAGCAACAAAAAATGCACACACAGTATAATAAATCAATGTTATAATCCTAAATTGACAAACTTTACATACATGCCATATAATAGGTCTAGCTTTAGGCTAAAGGGGGTGTTACACGCAGCGATATCACTAGCGATATCGCTGGTGAAAACACCCGCCCCTGTCGTTTGTGCGTCACTGGCCAATCGCTGCCCGTGGTGTACAATATTGTTAGGAGCCGTCACAGTACTTACCTGCCTAGCGATGTCGCTGTTGCCGGCGAACTGCCTCCTTTCTAAGCGGGCTGTTCATGCGGCATCACAGCGGCATCACTAAGCGGCCGCCCAATAGAAGCAGAGGGGCAGAGATGAGCGGATGTAACATCCTGCCCACCGCCTTCCTTCCACATTGACGGAGGCCGCAGGTAAGCTGCAGTTCATCGTTCCCGAGGTGCCACATGTAGCGATGTGTGCTGCCTCGGGAACGACGAACAACCTGCGTCCTCTACAATGAACCATTTTTTGAAAATGAACGACGTGTCAACGATGGACGATAAAGTATTTTCCATCATTAAGGGTCGTTCCTTGCTGTCACACGCAACGACGTCGCTAACGATGCCGGATGTGCGTCACGGAATCCATTACCCCGGCAATATATCGTTAGATCCGTTGTTGCGTGTGTGGCGCCCCTCACCTGGTCAGGCACCACTGAGTACTGCACCCATGCTGGGTCAGTACAACACAGGTAATCCAGAATGCTGACCGAGGTGTGGTTACACAGATGCATAGTAATCAGGTCTCCCACATAGACCTTTGAAGGGACCCCTGGGGAATCCAGGAGGGGGTGTGGCCTCCATCTCCACTAAAGGGGTGTGGTAGAGAGCTTGGTTGCTAAGTTATGGAGGCAGGCACAGAGGGGAGGAAGTAGTGAGCCAGTCGGTTAGTGCAGCTCAGGGAGAGCAGTCGCAAGAAGCAGACCCTGCAGGCTGTCACGACCCTGACAACGCATGTGCAGTGGTTACTGACAGAGGAGATCGGTCCCCTGGTATTGCCACCCGAAAACCACCCGAGGCTAGAGTGCAGAGTAGTGGCTGAGTTCGGGGACTGCCAGGCGAGGACCAGGCCCGCCCCGCACGGGGTTACAGGTCTCCAGAGCAGGGGCCCATTCAGTTGGCCTGCTCAACCTGCAGGTGGGGGCACTTCATACCCTCCACCAAACACCACAGAGTCCACAGCCACGTAGCAAAGAGAGGGCCCATAGCTCACAAGAGGCAAACAGCCGGAGTGACCTGGTCCAGGCTACAAGCAGATGGACCGAAGAAGGGGAGAACAGGCAGCAGCAACTTTCCTGGGTGATCCTAGCAGGACTTCAAGTCGGGGTCACCCCAAAAACACAAGGGCTAGGAAGGCGAGTCAGTAGCTACCCTCACAAATCAGCCTGAAGGAGCCTGGTTCCCTCCTGGCGCATCACAGCTACGCCCAGGTTACTCACCCTGCCACCTGACGTGAGTAAAAACCCTGAAAGACATTCTGATTGTGCGTGTGAGTCATCCTGCGACCTGTGGTTCCACACATCCAAACTGGTTCCTGGGGCTAGCCTCACTCTCGGGAGGCCACCACACCTAGCTGCATTCAACATCAGCCCCAGGTGTCCCCTAATCTGCAGTGGCGGTCACCCTGACTGCAATGCCGAGAGTGGCGTCACGAATCCTAAGAAGACAACCTACCAGTGACCAGACTGTCCCTCCACGTGGAGTCCCTTAAGACCCTGAAGGTAATGCAGACCTGGGCAGCTCCACACGTGTAACGCCGCCTTAATATGATCATACCCAAAATATAAAGTGCTAGTGCAAACTAAGTAGAATCTAAAAACTGCATGCTCATATAAAGTGCCTATAAGTACCTGGAAAAAATGTCATATATACCTATATAGGTGTAATCAATATAAAGTGATATAATATCTAGATATGTTATGTGATGTCCTTATCCTGCCTGCACACAGAAGTGCCCAATGGTTATACAGCCAATTCTACCCTATAATATTGAAGATAATACCCTAATGTAAATCAAACACAGGATTAAATGTACATACCTCGTAACTCAGGGACTATCACTCAAGTCTGATCACCTTGCACTCCGACGCGTGTTTCATTGCGTCACTTCCTCAGGGAGCGGAATTGTTTAATAGACTCTGCCATTATTTACTTCTAAATATAAAAGCACTCCGGCTTACCTGCTTAAAGGAATGCCTGCTTTCCATATATGAAAAATCCAAAAACGACAGTCCATCATGTCCAAAATATATTCAATTATCTATATTCATCCAAAATTAAACATGTGGCACCAAAACGATAGGATGACAAAATGTTCCTATACCACAAAAGTCCCTAGTCAGATTTGGTTTACGTTTTTCAAGGCACATGCCTCTTACTTGTAAATTAACATATTTTGCTGATTATAACATGCACTTTTCCTCTGAAATATTTGGGAGGAAAATGATGGGTGCATCTTATAATGTGAATGTAGCTTACCGGGAAGAGGAGAAGGGGTGCTGTGCTGGCTGTGGGGCTGTGCTGGCTGCAGTGGGTGTTGTGCTGGCTGCGGTGGGGGCTGTGCTGGCTGCAGTGTGGACCGTGTGAAGCAGGGCGGTGTGGCGGGTGAGATGCTCAGTTGGTGGTATGGGCTACAAATAATGGTGCCCAAATTGGGTGTGTGTGCAGATGGAGATCTCAGCTCCAGATCTCATCTGCATATGTGCAGCCTCTGGCTCATTGATCTCCCAGAAGTAGACTGAAGGAAAATGGCATGTGCACAGATGAGATCTCGGCTTGTCATTGAGCCGAGAACTCAATTTGTGCACACGGTGACTCCTGGCATCGTTCTTTGAAGCCAACACCGCGGACAGAGTATCTGTGATACTTGCTGTGCCGCCTTGCTCCACGCAGCCAACCCAACTCCCATCACAGCAAGCACAGCCCCCACCGAAGCCAGCACAACCCCCACCACTGCGCCTGCAACATTGCCCTACTCCAGCACCGCCCCTGCTCCACCACCACTGCTGCCCCCCTCAGGTAAAACACCATCAAAGTATAAGACGGACCCCATATTTTTTTTTTTTATCCCTAAATTTGGTATGCGTCTTATAATCCGTTGCGTCTTATAAAATAAAAAATACGGTTCTTCTTCTTACTCATATTTCCTTCCGTAGCGCCCCTGAAGCTCTGGTTGCTGCAGGGTACTGTAACTGAGTTAAGGAGCAGTATCTATTTGGGGTAAGTGACAGGTGGTTTGCCGTTGCTCACACCGGACACACACATTTCACATGTAGTTAGGTGCCTTCCCCACAGGGGGAGTGGACTGGGATGGGCAGGAAGAGATAGTCATCCAGTAGCATGGTACTTCCCGATCACCAGGACAACCACTGGGTGCGGGTCCCAAATGGGGTATAAGAGGAGGTAGCCATTACACATAGAGAGCTTTCTAGAAGAATGTCCCCTGAGACCAGACATGGTGCAGGAAACCACCAGTGCTGAATGGACGAGACAAAGCTCACCTTTCTGCGGAGCCTGAGGCTTGTGAGCAGGAGCTCAGCCCATGTTCCTTCTGCCAGTCGCTTGATAGCGAGGACAAACAGGACATTTACACTGACACCGGTAACCACTTGGAACTTGCACCGGATAACCAGAGACTTACCAGCAGTGAACCAGTAAACTCTCGGGCAATCTCCTAACCAGTGAGTAAACACCTGAACCAGAACTTTTGCCTCTTTTCCATTATTTTCCGGCAACGCTGTCCTACGCTCCGGCGCCTACGGCCTCCTACCAGCCAGCCGGCCATCCTCCCGCGGCACCCCCACCTGTGAGGAGTGACTCCATCTTGGCTGCAATCAACATCCACCCCCAGTGAGAAGAACCCTGCAGCGGCGGCCTCCTACCTGGCCGCGCACCACAGGTGGCGTCACGTGTGAACACTAATCTAATCCCCTGTAAATAAATCCCCCCTTTTCAAAAAGCACCCAGGGCACGAAAACGGGCAACGGCCACCAAAGTGACATTCCCCAGTTATACCGCCTGGGACCGAGTACCTCATAACCCTGGGCGACACAGTTCTCCTGAGAGAAGGGGCAACACACACCATCGAATACACCTCTTAGAAATACAGTCATACCGATGTAGCAGCCAGCAACATGACAATCCAAAGCACTTTACACTATTTGCAAAGCTTAGCCGTTCTTAATCATTGATCCCTGTAGAATTCTGCAGTTGTCAACTACTACATCTTTCCATAAGTTATGTAATCGGGCAAAAAAACATTGATGAATTGCTGTCACCAGTAAATCGCTGAATGTCATTCTGTATTCTGCCTTTGATTGTGTTTCATCATCCTACATTCACTTGCAGGGTCTGTAGAATTCAACCCTGAGAAACAACAACTCTCAGTATGACCTGACCATTGTCTAGATTATATGTGGCGCCCTTGAATATATCAGGGTGCCACAGGGTACTGCAATCCTTACCCAGGGTGCAGGGACTACCCCCTCATGGTTCCAGGTTCCCAATAACCGGTGTCACTACCATCAGCACCACAAATCCCAATCACACCTCACATCAAGCCTGTCAGACACACCAGTGGGTTGGTTAAACTGGAATAGGACCACCCACCTAGGGGTCAGGCAGACTGGTGGGAGGGAGGAAGTGGAGAGCAGAGCAGTGAGAGCCTTCAAAGAGTGAGGAGCTGGGAATTGTAGCTCCCGGGGAGCGTCACCAAGGTTTGGTCGCAGACGGTGGTCTGGGACCTCAGGAGTCGGGGACCGATAGCAGTGACATTGGAAAGGGGTGCGACGGACATAGTCTAGGAGAACTGTCGGCATCAGCAAGCCGAAAAGAACTTACCGGTAGCGAGCACGGCGGGGAACAGGACCCTAGGTCAGGAGCAGGTTCAGCCATCCTGATAATTAACCTGGGAGGGAGAGTATCTTTACGAACTTCCCTAAGAGCTCAGAGATTGAAGGCGACAGCACAACGCGGGGGATAGGGTTTTCCAGTAAAGCAACCCAACTGAAATCCCAAGTGCTAGCCATCAAGAGCACAGCTGCCCTACACACAGGTAGTGGGGACCCAACAGCTTCACGCCAAGGGGCCACAATGAACATTAAAATTTTGCACAGCGGCAAGGGTCCAGACTATCAAGTGACACCGGTGGGAGCGGACACCTGGATGGGCTCCCTGTAGCGACTGTGATGCACAAAGACTTTGGTTTATCTTCAGTGTGTGTGTCTATAGAAATCTCATCCAGCACCACGACAACCTACAGTGAGTACACTTGTCCCTTGCACCCTGCGCTCCCAATTGTCCTCCAAAACCCCAGAGTCTGGGCCCTTCCCTACCTACGGAGGGACTGACACCTTGCTGCCCCACACCATCTGCCCCGGTACTCCCTCCAGCAGCGGCAGTACTCCCATTACCGCAATTCGCAGGTGGCGTCACGAACTTCACCCCTATAAATATCCCCTTTTCAAGGATTGGAGTGTTAGCCGAGCCCGGGTCCAGACCCCTCGAGCCAGGACCACTCCGGATCTGAGCACCCTGGTCTGCGCCGGGGCGGCACATATACGGTAAATGAAACTCTGGTGTCCCTGGATAGAAACCTCATCAGCATTACTCTGACTTTACAATGCTAATCAGTGTTTATTAGAGTAGAAAAAATTTCAACGACATGATAAACCACAGTAGAGATGAGAAAATAAAATCAAGTGGAATAGAATTCTGCTCAAGTTTTACAAAAATTTACATTTGCCAAAATGTGGATATTTAGTAATTAGCCTTTGCATGGATTTACCAAATGCTGGCTGCCATTTTGCTAAACAATAACAAATCAAAAGGTTAAATACTAAAATCCCTGAGCCTAAGGCCCCCTTCACAAGTCCGTGTACTCGTGGTGTCTGTTTCCACATGTATCGGAGACACGGACACATGTAGATCCATTAAATTCAATGGGTTTGTTCACACGTCCATGTACCTGGTGTCCGTGTGCTCTACACAGCGACATGTCCATTTTTGGCTGGCAGTACGGATGTCACATGGACCGTACACTGATATGATCCATGTGACAACAGTCTGACACATCCAGAGGACACCTCACTGAAATTAAATGGATTTTTATACTTACCGGTCTCCGGCACTGCTGTTGCTTCCGGGTCCCACTCATTATGCCTCATGAATATTCATTGCACTGACTGCAGACCCAGAAGCAAGTGTAACAACAGCGCTGGAGACAGATAAGTATACAAGTTAACACTGTCCATGTGCTATTTGGATGTCACACGGATAGCACACTGATGACACACACACTGATACATTGATAGACCATGGAACTCCAATGCAATTTTTTTTATTTTGCACAAAGGTGTGAAGGGGGCCTAACACAGTGAATCAAGACTTCTGACTCTGATAAGTTCCAGGGCGGTTTTGTGTATAATAATAATTTTATTACTTTATATAGCGCTATTAATTCCACAGCGATTTACATACATTGGCATCACTGTCCCCATTGGGGCTCACAATCTAGAGTCCCTATCTGTTTGTCTTTGGAGCGGGGGAGGAAACCGGAGTACCCGGAGGAAACCCACGCAAACACGGGGAGAACATACAAACTCCTTGCAGATGGTGTCCTTGGTGGGATTTGAACCAAGGACCCCAGCGCTGCAAGACTGCAGTGCTAACCACTGAGCCACCGTGCTGCCCGTTTATGCACCCACAAGGTCATGGATCACTTTCTGACTGAGTCGTCATTACCTTTCACATTCTTGTTCAGAACACTCCAAGGGTGTGAGAGGCCCAGGGACTGGTGGAGATGACAAGAACTCTATGGGTAATTGTGAAGAACGGAGGGACCAAGGAGGTGAGTAGAAGGATATTTTTTACATATTATGATTATTATGCTCACGGATTCTGTGTTTTGTACCAACGATGAACATGCTTTAGTCAGACATGTGCATATCAACCCAAGAACAAAAACAAAAGACCTTGTGAAGATGCTGGCGGAAGCTGGTAAGATTGTGTCATTATCCACAGTGAAACGAGTGCTGTATCACCATGGGCTGAAAAGCCACTCTGCCAGGAAAAAGCCATTACTTCAAAAGAAAATAAAAAAGCCAAATAAATGTTTGCAAATACACACAGGAACAAAGACCTTAATTTTTGGAGACATGTCCTGTGGTCTGATGAAACTAAAATTTAACTGTTTGGTCGTAGTGGCCATCGTTATGTTTGGAGGAAAAAGGGAAAAACTTTGAAGCCTAAGAACATCATCCCAACTGTGAAATAAAAGGGTGGAAGCATCATGTTGTGGGGTTGTTTTGCTGCAGGTGGGACTCGTGCACGTCACAAAATAGATGGCATCATGAGGAAAGATTATGTGGCAATACTGAAGAACATCTCAAGACATCAGCCAGGAACTTAAAGCTTGGGAGAAAATGGGTTTTCCAAATCGACAATGACCAGAAGCTACTGCCAAACTGGTTACACAGTGGCTTAAAGATAACAAAGTCAATGTTTTGGAGTGGCCATCACAAAGCTCTGATCTTAATCCTATTGAACATTTATGGGATAGGCAAAGTTGAGAAGGCCGGTGCGACCTACAAACATGACACACATACACCCATTCTGTCAGGAGGAATGGACTCAAATTCCTACTAGCTATTGTGAGAAGCCTGTGGAAGAATATACAAAACGCTTGACCCAAGTCATACAGTGTAAGGGTAATGGTACCAAATACTAATGTGAGGAAAGAGTTAACCTTTTTCACTGACTTAGAAAATAATAGAAATTCATTCTCCCTGGCAAGACCGAACCAGACTTATTTGCGTAATAAACTGTGAGACCAACCTCAAGGACGCAGAATGTTTTGACTTAGAGACGACTGAAAAACATCTTGTTATGGGAGTATAAGTCATTATATTAATTTCTCTTGCTGGGAATATGCAATCCACGCCTTAATGAATGTAGATTAATGAATATGTATGTTACGCCCTAATCAACTTTGTATAACTTTGTAATGTAAACAATACCAATACACTTTCTATTCGGAGCCGCACATCTCCAGTCTTATGTGTATAACGGCGTCCGCTTGTTTTCATTGAGACGGAGTAGCAGAGGGGGGGTCACCGGTACCCTCTCTGCATTCGGACATCGCTGGCAACAGCTGTGACCATTAGGTCAACCTAACATTATCTGGCGCCCGAAAAGCAGGGACCCGTGTTTGTAATCCCAGGACGCAGTGGATTGTCTTGCCAAGCCGAGGAGGAGGTGACCAGACGTGGGGACCAGAAACACCTGGCCAGGTAAGAGTTGAACCTTATTCTTCTCTTTATGCTCCCCACATCTGATCTCCCCTCTCTTCAACGCGCAAGAGGTACACTGTGAGTAGATACTGGGTTATTGGCGGGTTTCTATTGAACTCTGAGAGAGCCTTGCCAGCTGATGTTTTCTGTGCCTTGGTTGTTTGTTTGTTTGTTTCTCTGTGTTTCTCTGCCTCTCCGTGTGTCGCGTGTCTGCTCTCCTGCACTTTACTTCTGTGCTGTTGTCCTTGTTGGTTGTCATAGATCCCACACATCAGTGAGTGTTGAAAGGGAATAGTGTACCTGCTCTGTCCAATGGATGTGATATTCACTGCCCTAGTGTTAGTGGGAATAGCCCTGTTTGCCATTGCTATCGGATATAGAGTGTACCTTTGGTACAAGAAGGGTAACCCAGCACCATTCAACATTCTCAGCCCCCTCTGAAGTTAGGACACCACCTTTCAGTAGGAATACAGATCAAGAATCAGTCTTTGGGTACTTCCAGGAAAGGTGGTTCTAGACCTCACCTTAGGTAGGAATACAAAAGGAGTTAGTCTCTGAGTATCTCCAGGATAGGTAGGTTTAGTCCAAAGGACGTTCAAGGGTCTAAAAGCTGAAGAAGATAGAAGAAGAATGGGGCAAGGAATATCAAAAGACAGAAGAGCTGGATGCACCCTGCAACATCTCATTACGTGTTATCATGGCAAAAGAACAGCCAGTCAGTCCAAGGAAGTTTTTAAGACATTTGGATTGAAGGGGAAGGATCAATTGGACCCCAACAAATGGGACACAATAACAGCTACTAGAGAAGGAGTGATAGCAGATAAATCATGGACTGAACTAGTCAGAACTCTTTCTGACATGGCAAAAACAGCCCACGATCAAGGTTGGATATATCATGAAGAATCAGACACATGGGAAGAAGCTGGGAAGAAGGCTAATAAGGATCAACAGCAGCCTCCTCTGTACCTGTCAGCTACTCCTGGAACAGCTTCAAAAATAGCAGGATCCCCGGAATGGACCTGCACAAACTGTGGCCAACAAAATCCGAACTGGAGTGAAACATGCCTAGCCTGTGGAGCCCCACAGCACAAGCTACAAGCCACAGCACCAGTGCCTCTCTATCTCGTAGTGGAAAGAAGAGTCCTGATAAGACCACCTGTTAATCCACAAAACCCAGATGCTCCCAGAGATGCAGTTCCTTGTACGTATGATGACTACGTACCCTGGACTCCAGCCGAGCAGATGGCTTTCCTGCAAAATGCTCCAGACCCGACTAGAAACCCAGTCAGTTTTTCACGTTACCTGAACCAAATACAGGTCTCCTACAGAAGCACTTGGTTGGACATGGAAGGTTTGTGTAGAGTTAAAATGTCTCCCGAACTGTATGCCAAACTCACTGCCCACCTGACAGGACATGTTCCGGACGATACCCGTAATGTGGAATCGGGCCAAGATTTCATGATAAGACTCAATCTCTTCTGCGCCCAGGAGCAAAGAACTAGGGGCACAATGGGACCAGTGCATCAAGGTCCTGTGGAGAATGTCAGCTCATTTTACTACAGATTGATGCAGTCATTCGCAGATGAAGGGCTGGACTTACAAGCGGGTGCAATACGTCGCCTGATTGTAAGATCCTTCATGGATGGAATACATGCACCTCTGGCAGAAAGATTGAAAGCGTGCTGCCCAGAATGGAGAAACATGGAAGACATAGATCTTCTAGTCAACAAAGCAAGTGGCTTAGAAACCGACGCAAAGGATAAAAGGAGCAACAAGAAAGTTGTCATAGCAGCAGTGGACGGCCAGCCAGAAGGTACAAGAAAGAAGGCACCGACCTGCTACTATTGTGGGAGTCAGAGGACATGTGATCAGAGACTGTAGAAAGAAGTAGAGGGACACTCAAAACCAACCCGAGAGTCAGGAGGAGAAGACTGCCTGACTTGCGGTAGCACGGGATAGGGATGCCAGAGGTCCATTTATACACGTCCCCCTTCACATTGGCAACAAGGAAATAAGAGCTTTGGTGGACTCAGGAGCCTCACGCTCCTGAACCCCAGGAACCTAGTGCCTGAAGGATCCATCTCATCTGAAGCTACTGTAGTATCCGGATTTGATGTACAAGCCCAGATAATCCCAATAACACATCCACTGAAGGTGAAACTGGGACCACACATGTTCGTGTCTAAATTCTTAGTGTCCCCCCTGGGTGGAGATGCCCTAGTGGGAGCAGATCTACTATCAAGACTACAAGCTCAGATTGTCTACAATGAAGATGGATCTGCTATCCTGCAAATTCCAGAAGAAATCCTGTGCACTCTCCAGATGATAGAAGATCAACCAGAATCTGATGTTACACGTAAAGTAAACACGGATCCAATACTTCTACAAGTTCCTGCAAAACTCTGGTCCACATCAAAAACTGACCTCGGCACACTACCCGTGCCCACAGTAAAAGTTTCAGTCAAGCCTGGAATTACGCCACCGCAGCTGAGACAATCCCCCCTCCCGCTACCTCTCGCAGTACATCTACCAGTACGTGGATGATTTACTACTGTGCTGCCCTAGTGAAGAGGAATGCTTACCTTTCTGGCAGAAGTAGGATGCAAAGCAAGCAGAGATAAATGCAGACGGTGGATTCCCAATGCGTCACTACTCATGCAACCGCTGTATCATTGCACAAAGAATGTTCCTTTCTCCCTTACAGAAGAAGTTCGACAAAACTTTCAAAAGCTCAAGGAACTAGTGATTGATGCACCTGCTCTGGCACTACCAAACTATGATCTCACCTTTAATCTGTTCGTAGCAGAGCTTCAAGGATTTGCCGTAGGAGTACTCACCCAGAAGACGGACAAACATCACATAATCGGGTACTACTCCTCTCAACTTGACAACGTCACAAAAGCAGCACCAACCTGTGTCCGTGCTGTTACAGCAGTTTCAAACATACTGCAGAAAGCATCTGAAATCTCACTCGATTTCCCGACTACCATCCTTACCAGCCATGACATTTATGCTGTTCTCAATCAAGTGCAGCTGAAACACCTCTCCATGGCAAGACAAGTCAGACTCCAGTGCACGCTGTTGCTACCCCCAAACATCTCATTTGCTCGAGTTACAAGTCTAAACCTTGCTGATCTGCTGATCTTTACAAGTTTAGAAGGGGGGACAGAAGAGAGTGACAAACGTACCAGCGCACCATTTGATCATGATTGTCAGGAACTCATTGAACATGAGGCAAAGCCCCTGCACAATATTCAGGCAACACCGCTTACAAATTCAGACTTTGAACTTTTTGTGGATGGTAGCAGATACGCTGATGAAGCAGGCAAGTTCCACACCGGATTTGCAGTAGTGACTCTATATGCAGTCCTAGCCAAACAACCGCTACCTCCACGCATATCTGCTCAAGAAGCAGAACTTCTTGCTCTCATGTGGGCAATTGAGTTTCTGGAAGAACGAACAGCGAACATCTACACGGACTCAGCCTATGCACACGGCATTGTGCACGATTTTGGCCCTATCTGGCAGACTAGAGGATTCCTTACAGCAACAGGAAATCCCATCAGGCATGGAGCCTCAGTGAAGAAACTAATGGAAGTAGCCTTGATACCAAAACAGCTAGCAATCATAAAGGTTGCTGCCCACACCAAGGCTCAAACACCCGAGGCAAGGGGAAATCGCTTGGCCGATCAAACAGCAAAACAAGCAGCCTTACTCCCTTTGAAGGAGACGGAAAAAGTGTCAACGACGGAGGAAGAAATGCAGAACCTCTTTGAGACACAAGAAAACGCCTCTGAGGAAGAAAAGGCCGGATGGTGGGCCAAGGGGGCAGAAAAGGTGGAGGGGATTTGGCGCCTAAACGGACTTCCCGTCCTGCCACGCAGTTGGTTCCCTACCATTTTCCAAGTACTCCACTATCCCACACACGGTAGCACAAACTCAATCATGAACCAGATGCAACCATATTGGGTAGCCCCCGGCTTTAGACAATACGCCTCCCAGAGAATAAAAGCTTGTCACATCTGTCAACAACACAATCCAGGCCAGCTAACTAAAACCCCGCAAAGACACATGCCAAAGACGTTTGCCCCATTTCAAAGAGTACAAATAGACTATATACAGTTGCCAAAACATGGCATCTACGAGTTTGTACTTGTCTATGTAGACCTCTTCTCAGGATGGCCAGAGGCCTATCCTGTAAGCTCAGCCACGGCCCGAATTACAGCAAAGAAATTGGCCTGTGAGCTGGTGCCTCGGTTTGGACTCCCTGAAGTCATAGAGTCAGACCGAGGTACTCATTTCACTGGACAAGTTTTCCAGAACACCTGTGCCCTGTTAGGCATTCAGTCAGCCTTACACACGTCTTACCACCCACAGTCATCAGGGAAAGTGGAAAGGTTAAATGGAACTCTAAAGCTCAAACTAGCCAAGGCAGTGGAGGAGACTGGTAGACCATGGACAGAATGTCTCCCCATAGCTCTTTACTCTATAAGGACTACCCCGCAGGGAAAGCACAGGCTCTCACCCTTTGAAATACTCTTTGGTAGTGCACCCAGATTAGGATGCTACTTCCCACAGGAGTTACACCTGCAATGTGATAGCCTAACGTCTTATGTTGTTTCCCTGCAGAAGAGACTAACTGAAACCCACCAAAGGGTCTACTCTTCTCTACCTGATCCTGATGCTGTTCCAGGAACCCACTCCCTAAAGCCTGGTGACTGGGTTTACCTAAAGAAGCATGCGAGAAAGACCCTTTAGCCACGATTCGAAGGGCCTTTAACTGTCCAGCTGACCACTCCAACCTCCGTCAAACTTGAGGGGAGATCGACATGGGTCCATGCCAGCCACTGCAAGAAGGCCTAATACTGCTGATAAGTATTTCTATGTGTACTCCCTTTTTGGGGCCTTCTACACCATGGCAGAATTCATTTGAGACCCATCATGAAGTGTTAGCTGAAAAACTTGAGATCACAGACTGCTGGATATGTACACACGCACCTGTAACAGCCTCTTCCATGCCATACTTAGCCATACCAGTCCCAATAAACGAAGTGTTTCAATGGGGAGGCTGTTACAATAGACTATCAGTGTTCCAAGTGTTACTCTGTTTACTAGTTGCTTATGTAGTGTTCAAGTTGCTAATGGCTTTGTTTTCCCGCTGCTTGAAGCAATGTAGATACAATGATTATTCAGCACCCGTATGAAATCACTAATATGCCTTTTTTCTCTTCTCTACTCTTTCCTCTAGAAATCACCTTGGCGTATCATGATGAGACTCCTATCGAGAGGCATGCAGGCAGTCCTGGGTGACGGATGTGAGACGACACTCCCTGAGCAAACCCGCGGCTCAGAAAGTATCTGGAGGCTAGCCTGCTTTCTCTATAGTCCACAGCTTCTCGATGGCCCCCTGTCCATCAATCACGCCAATAGGGGGGATTGTGAGGAAAGAGTTAACCTTTTTCACTGACTTAGAAAATAATAGAAATTCATTCTCCCTGGCAAGACCAAACCAGACTTATTTGCGTAATAAACTGTGAGACCAACCTCAAGGACGCAGAATGTTTTGACTTAGAGACGACTGAAAAACATCTTGTTATGGGAGTATAAGTCATTATATTAATTTCTCTTGCTGGGAATATGCAATCCACGCCTTAATGAATGTAGATTAATGAATATGTATGTTGCATAGTTACGCCCTAATCAACTTTGTATAACTTTGTAATGTAAACAATACCAATACACTTTCTATTCGGAGCCGCACATCTCCAGTCTTATGTGTATAACGGCGTCCGCTTGTTTTCATTGAGACGGAGTAGCAGAGGGGGGGGTCACCGGTACCCTCTCTGCATTCGGACATCGCTGGCAACAGCTGTGACCGTTAGGTCAACCTAACATTAACACTAATGACATGGAGGGAAATTTCACTGTGCAGAAAGGAATAAAAATGCCTGAAACCATTCTCTCTCTCTCTCATTATTTTGGCAAATGGCAAATATAAATAATTTTGGTTCCAAACTGACCGAAAACACGAAAGATTTATTCTGATTTCATGTCAGATAGTGATAAAAACCTGCAGATGTGTCTGTATAGAGACCGGAGGGAAAACCTACAGATGTGTCTTTATAGAGAGCGGAGGGAAAAACCTGCAGATCTTTCTTTATAGAGAGCAGAGGGAAAAACCTGCAGATGTGTCTTTATAGAGACCGGAGGGAAAACCTGCAGATGTGTCTTTATAGAGAGCGGAGGGAAAAACCTGCAGATGTGTCTTTATAGAGACCGGAGGGAAAACCTGCAGATGTGTCTTTATAGAGGGCGGAGGGAAACACCTGCAGATGTGTCTTTATAGAGAGCGGAGGGAAAAACCTACAGATGTGTCTTTATAGAGGGCGGAGGGAACAACCTGCAGATGTGTCTTTAAAGAGACCGGAGAGAAAACCTGCAGATGTGTCTTTATAGAGAGCGGAGGGAAAAACCTACAGATGTGTCTTTATAGAGAGCGGAGGGAAAAACCTGCAGATGTGTCTTTATATGGAGCGGAGGGGAAAAAATCTGCAGATGTGTCTGTATAGAGAGCAGAGGGAAAAACCTGCAGATGTGTCTTTATAGAGAGCGGAGGGAAAAACCTGCAGATGTGTCTGTATAGAGAGCGGAGGGAAAAACCTGCAGATGTGTCTTATAGAGAGCGGAAGGAAAAACCTGCAGATGTCTCTTTATAGAGAGCGGAGGGAAAAACCTGCAGATGTGTCTTTATAGAGAGCGGAGGGGAAAAATCTGCACATGTGTCTGTATAGAGAGCGGAGGGAAAAACCTGCAGATATGTCTTTATAGAGAGCAGAGGGAAAAACCTGCAGATGTGTCTTCATAGAGAGTGGAGGGACATTACAATTTTCAGCTGTACACACCATATTGTATGTTAAAAAAAAAAACAGGACATATTTATCAAAATGTTCTAAAAGAGAGCGATCACAGGGCAGATTCCATTTTTGAAAAATGATTTATTGCAATGGGCAACAAAGAATTTTTTTTTAACATTTTTACAGTTTTGATGTATAGGGTCCAGAAAAGTTACAGAAAATCTGATCTAGAGCCGGTCCTTTAGAGAGGTTTCCCTATATGTGGAGCCTGTGTCGGTGGGGAGTCGGTCACATGTGGTGGCTCCGGTCTCCTACAAATGCAGGTAATTGCTTGTCTAACACATGTATTATTCATGGGTGCTCCTTATAAATATTCCAGGCCGACATCACAGGTAGTCCGAAGAACTCTTTGTGAGCATCGTCTATGAATCATGTTTTGTAAATTCAGCGAGGATACATACAAATGTTCCGACATTTACCATGAAGTCAGGGTCATTCCTTAGGTTAAAGGACCACTATGAATTATTTATACCCAGTGGAGAGAGAACGTTCAGAGCTTTTTCCTTATATCAAAGTGTATTTTAAGTCATTTGTTCCATGTCTCATTTATTTTTCATCACATGTTCTCCCAGGCTACTCCATCCATTGAAAGGAATAAATATGTACTTAGAAGATAGTGCAGTTCAGTGTCTAAATAATACCGCTATACACTGCCTTAATAATTCTGCAAATAGAGTTACAGCATAATGATGCCATTCAGTACTAAAATAATATTTTTATAAAGATGTCCAAATAATAGACCCAGTGAGTCTATTATTAAAACTATTAAAATAATAGTTTATATAGTACACATAATATAAAACTGCTATACTGTGCATTCAATAGTTATCCACCATTTTTATTAAGGAACTACCCATGGTCTAAAAGTGATAAATAACGTGTACTCCTTTTGTTTCTGAGCCTGCATCCAACCTTTTTTTTTTCAAATCCATCTTCATATTTCATTTTTATTTGTAGAATATGCTAGCTTGTTTGTCTTAAAGGGAACCTGTCACCAGTTTTTCGGCCTATAAGCTGCGGCCACCATCACTGGGCTCTTATATACAGCATTCTAACATGCTGTATATAAGAGCCCAGGCCGCTGTGTAGAACATAAAAAACACTCTATAATAGTCACCTAATGGTCGCGCCGCGGTGGAGTTTGGTCAGATGGGCGTCTCCATTGTCCGTTGCCGGCGTCACCTCTTTCGGCCATCTTTGTCATCCTTTTTCTGTCGCCGGGGTGCATGACGTGTCCTACGTCATCCATACTCACCGGAATTGAGGTCCTGCATAGGCAAACTTTGATCTGTCCTGAGCAGGGCAGATCAAAGTATTGTAGTGCGCCTGCGCAGGACCAGTGAGTGTGTATGACATAGGATGCATCATGCACACAAGCTTCAGAAGGAGGACGAAGATGGCCAAAAAAGGAGGCGCCGGCACCGGAGAACAGAGACACCCATCTGACCCTACTCTACTGCAGCACGACCATTAGGTGAGCATTATAAAGTGTTTTTTATGTTCCCCACAGCGGCCTGGGCTCTTATATACAGCATATTAGAATGCTGTATATAAGCGCCTGGTGGTTGTGGCCGCAGCTTATAGGCCCCAAATCTGGTGGCAGGTTCCCTTTAAACACAAATGGTAGACAACCATTAAACACCACCATAGAGCTGCAAATGAAATTATTATATAGTTCAAACATTTCTTGTCTCTTTAATCCTCTCACGACCTGACAAAATTTCTTATTTGCTCTTCTGTTTTTCCTCCTTTTTTTTCCTAAGAGTCGTAACTTTTTTTTTTCACGGAGGTTGTTCCAAATATCTTGAAGAACTGACCACAGATCTTTTGTGCATGAGGCTTGTGCATTGTAGCACCAGCTCCCATAGTATGTCGGTGCTCTTCTGTGTTCTTGAGCAGTGCCTTTGGTCTCCCTACTTTCTGCCACCCACCTGTGGTGCAGTCCCCGGCTGAATATCCTCTTATTATTGGGTTGTGGTTGGGTTTAGAATTAGCCAATCACATTTACCCTTACGTTATACAGTTAGGTCCAGAAATATTTGGACAGTGACACAAGTTTTGTTATTTTAGCTGTTTACAAAAACATGTTCAGAAATACAATTATATATATAATATGGGCTGAAAGTGCACACTCCCAGCTGCAATATGAGAGTTTTCACATCCAAATCGGAGAAAGGGTTTAGGAATCATAGCTCTGTAATGCATAGCCTCCTCTTTTTCAAGGGACCAAAAGTAATTGGACAAGGGACTCTAAGGGCTGCAATTAACTCTGAAGGCGTCTCCCTCGTTAACCTGTAATCAATAAAGTAGTTAAAAGGTCTGGGGTTGATTACAGGTGTGTGGTTTTGCATTTGGAAGCTGTTGCTGTGACCAGACAACATGCGGTCTAAGGAACTCTCAATTGAGGTGAAGCAGAACATCCTGAGGCTGAAAAAAAAGAAAAAATCCATCAGAGAGATAGCAGACATGCTTGGAGTAGCAAAATCAACAGTCGGGTACATTCTGAGAAAAAAGGAATTGACTGGTGAGCTTAGGAACTCAAAAAGGCCTGGGCGTCCATGGATGACAACAGTGGTGGATGATCGCCGCATACTTTCTTTGGTGAAGAAGAACCCGTTCACAACATCAACTGAAGTCCAGAACACTCTCAGTGAAGTAGGTGTATCTGTCTCTAAGTCAACAGTAAAGAGAAGACTCCATGAAAGTAAATACAAAGGGTTCACATCTAGATGCAAACCATTCATCAATTCCAAAAATAGACAGGCCAGAGTTAAATTTGCTGAAAAACACCTCATGAAGCCAGCTCAGTTCTGGAAAAGTATTCTATGGACAGATGAGACAAAGATCAACCTGTACCAGAATGATGGGAAGAAAAAAGTTTGGAGAAGAAAGGGAACGGCACATGATCCAAGGCACACCACATCCTCTGTAAAACATGGTGGAGGCAACGTGATGGCATGGGCATGCATGGCTTTCAATGGCACTGGGTCACTTGTGTTTATTTATGACATAACAGCAGACAAGAGAAGCCGGATGAATTCTGAAGTGTACCGGGATATACTTTCAGCCCAGATTCAGCCAAATGCCGCAAAGTTGATCGGACGGCGCTTCATAGTACAGATGGACAATGACCCCAAGCATACAGCCAAAGCTACCCAGGAGTTCATGAGTGCAAAAAAGTGGAACATTCTGCAATGGCCAAGTCAATCACCAGATCTTAACCCAATTGAGCATGCATTTCACTTGCTCAAATCCAGACTTAAGATGGAAAGACCCACAAACAAGCAAGACCTGAAGGCTGCGGCTGTAAAGGCCTGGCAAAGCATTAAGAAGGAGGAAACCCAGCGTTTGGTGATGTCCATGGGTTCCAGACTTAAGGCAGTGATTGCCTCCAAAGGATTCGCAACAAAATACTGAAAATAAAAATATTTTGTTTGGGTTTGGTTTATTTGTCCAATTACTTTTGACCTCCTAAAATGTGGAGTGTTTGTAAAGAAATGTGTACAATTCCTACAATTTCTATCAGATATTTTTGTTCAAACCTTCAAATTAAACGTTACAATCTGCACTTGAATTCTGTTGTAGAGGTTTCATTTCAAATCCAATGTGGTGGCATGCAGAGCCCAACTCGCGAAAATTGTGTCACTGTCCAAATATTTCTGGACCTAACTGTATAGTAGTCAGGGCACGCACGCTATCATTTACAGTGATTAAAACTAACTCCTAAAAAGATGTTCTAGTAGCATTTTCCTGACGTTTTCTTAGTTGCATCTTATACAGTAGCAAAAGCAGTGGTCCATAAACAGCTTACAACACAACAAAGGGATCTCATTGTTGAAAGTTATCAGTCAGGAGAAGGGAAACAATAATGTCCATGGCATAGGTGTAGGCATAGGTATATCATAGACACTGTGAAGGCTTTTTGAAGACGTGGATGAAATTTGTCACAACAGTGACATCACCTAGAACTGGAGGTCCCTCAAAAATGCATGAAATATAAAAAGATAATTGATCCAAAAGGCTTCCAAAAGGCCTACAGCAACATTAAAGGAGCTGCAGGAATTTCTGAATATTACTGGTTGTGAACCACATGTGACAACAATCATCAATATCCTTCATATGTCCAGCCTGTGGGGTAGAGTGGTAAGACAGATGCATTTTCTTATAAAGAAAAACATTCAAGCCCAGCTATATTTTGCTTGACCTACATCAACTCTTCCAAATTCATGAGGAAAAATATTTTATAGTCTCATGAGACCAAAGTTGAACTAGTTGGCAATAACTCCAAAAGGCAAGTTAGGCGCAAAGCCAACACTGCTTGACACCAACAGAACATTCAGAACATCATACCTCCAGTGATACATGGTGGAGGCAGCATGAAGCTTTGGGGCTGTTTTTCGGCAGCTGAAACTGGGGTTTTAGTCAAGGTGAAAGGAGACATGAGCTATTCCAAATATCAAAACAAGAGCTTGTGACGCACAACCTTCAGACTTTAAAAGTTGAAGTTAAAATTTAATTTCATCTTTCAACACAAAAAAGACCCTAAACAATCTTCAAGCCATCAAAAGAATCGCTTCACCCGAAGAAGATCAAAGTGTTGGAAAAGCCAACCAGAGAGAGGAACTTAATCCAATTGAAAATGTATGGGTCTCCTGAAGAGGGCACTGTACACAGAAGATGTACTCACAATCCGACAGATTTGGAGCTACTGCAAGGAACAATGGACAAAGATCACCAATTTTCATTGTGCAAGTATGAGTTTAAGGATGTGCATAATTATTTATTTTAATTATTTGTTTTATTTTGAATCTCAAAACATTTCAATTTGTTTCTTAAAAGAATTGTACAGATTATAAGTGACATTAATGGTAGAAATAGGTCTGAAATTATTCTTCTTTAGTGATGGGCGGACCTGGACTGTAAAAGTTCAAAAGTACACAAGCACATGGCCTGGGCCTGGACTTCTCAGGGATCTCTGGGTAATGGTCCGGGTACGGCAACTTGGGTAATAATAAAATAAAGGAAAAATAGAGAAAATAAGAATAAAGCAGGCATGCTATGCTTACCCAATAAGCATGGGTCTCCCCAGCCTGAGAATACCAGTCAGCAGCTGTCGGGCTTTATCATGGCTGGGTATCAAAATTGGGGGGAAGGAGACCACACACCATTTTTTTTTTAATTATTTATTTAAATAATTAAAAAAGCCACAGGCGGTTCCTCTTATTTTGATACACAGCAAAGATAGGCGCACGGCTGGGGCTGAAGCCTGTAGCCGTGTGTTTATCTGTGCTGGGTATCATAATATGGGGGGACCCGATGCCAATGTTTTCTTTTTATTAATTTATTTTTACACCACGATTGTGACATGCAGATAGATTGTTAGCAGTAATACACGTTGTCACAAAGGCTTTGGGCGCATCTGACTGTAACCCGTCAGAGACGCAGTAACTGCCGGTAGGCAGGGGAAGCAGTGAATATGTATGAAGATAAATCAGCGGCCGAAAAAGTAGAGTGAGCTGCCCGGAAGAAGTTACAGCAACACAGAGACTGCTAAGTATAACGCGCTTGCTCCAATCCCCCTATCATACTATGAAGAAAAAGACATGGATCGCACATCCCAAAAATACAATGATCTAAAGCCGCTAGGCAAAAAATTAAATAGAACATGAGGTTCTTTTGTTACCATTCTGATCAGATTGTATTAAGCCCACTGCCACGTCACGGCAAACCTCTTGAGTGGGTCCCTAACCTGACCTTTTTGTGCGGCACCGTGCACTGACCACCGCCGCAGCGACAAAGCGCCAGCAGGGCGAGCGACCTGGCGCCTAACAGCACCCATGCTGCAAGGCAAAGCCCCCAAGGCTCCAGGCCGCTCCGCCCCACCGACACCACACCACCACAACAACAGCCACCACACAGCACCAGCACACAGTGAGAGGAGCTGTGCACTCACCTCCCACTGGCTCCCATATGTGGACTGGGAGCAAAAAGAAGGCTGACCCCTCTTGCAGTCTCCTGCTGATTAAAATCACCTGTGCCAAATGGGGAGAGTGCAGATCCAAGCAAAAAAAGAGGGGGATAGAATGATATATACCATACTATGAAGAAAAAGACATGGATCGCACATCCCAAAAATACAATGATCTAAAGCCGCTAGGCAAAAAATTAAATAGAACATGAGGTTCTTTTGTTACCATTCTGATCAGATTGTATTAAGCCCACTGCCACGTCATGGCAAACCTCTTGAGTGGGTCCCTAACCTGACCTTTTTGTGCGGCACCGTGCGCTGGCACTTTGTCGCTGTGGCGGTGGTCAGTGCACAGTGCCGCATGTTCTATTTAATTTTTTGCCTAGCGGCTTTAGATCATTGTATTTTTGGGATGTGCGATCCATGTCTTTTTCGTCATAGTATGGTATTTATATCAGTCTATCCCTCTTTTTTTTGCTTGGATCTGCACTCTCCCCATTTGGCACAGGTGATTTTAATCAGCAGGAGACTGCAAGAGGGGTCAGCCTTCTTTTTGCTCCCAGTCCACATATTGGAGCCAGTGGGAGGTGAGTGCACAGCTCCTCTCACTGTGTGCTGGTGCTGTGTGGTGGCTGTTCTTGTGGTGGTATGGTGTCAGTGGGGCGGCGCAGCCTGGAGCCTTGGGGGCTTTGCCTTGCAGCATGGGGGCTGTGAGGCACCAGGTTGCCCGCCCTGCTGGCACTTTGTCGCTGCGGCGGTGGTCAGTGCACAGTGCCGCACAAAAAGGTCAGGTTAGGGACCCACTCAAGAGGTTTGCCGTGACGTGGCAGTGGGCTTAATACAATCTGATCAGAATGGTAACAAAAGAACCTCATGTTCTATTTAATTTTTTTCCTAGCGGATTTAGATCATTGTATTTTTGGGATGTGCGATCCATGTCTTTTTCTTCATAGTATAGTCCAATCCCCCTATCCCTTCTGCCATCAGTCTTATGCTCTGGATTCTGGTTCCCATAGACTTATAAGGGATCAATTCCGCGCTGAAACTGGGTTTTTTTTTAAAAAAACAAAACCCGGTTAGACCTGTCGATCCTGGGTACCTGCAAGTCTACCAATCACTTTTCTTCTTGTTTAGATTTTGTTCACATGACAAAAATCTGGAATTATTACAAGGGCATGTAGACTTTATATATCCTCTGCATGTGAAGTCACCACTTGGAGGCACTTCAGAGCTTATTACTAATTGTATAATAGTATGGAGCAAGCTCCCTCTAGTGGTGACTACAGGCACACATTACAGTCATATGAAAAAGTCAAGACTTTTGGCCATGACTGTGTACATATACATATATATATACAGTCGTATGAAAAAGTTTGGGCACCCCTATTAATGTTAACCTTTTTTCTTTCTAACATTTTGGGTTTTTGCAACAGCTATTTCAGTTTCATATATCTAATAACTGATGGACTCAGTAATATTTCTGGATTGAAATGAGGTTTATTGTACTAACAGAAAATGTGCAATCCGCATTTAATCAAAATTTGACCGGTGCAAAAGTATGGGCACCCTTATCAATTTCTTGATTTGAACACTCCTACCTACTTTTTACTGACTTACTAAAGCACTAAATTGGTTTTGTAACTTCATTGAGCTTTGAACTTAATAGACAGATGTATCCAATCATGAGAAAAGGTATTTAAGGTGGCCACTTGCAAGTTGTTCTCCTATTTGAATCTCCTATGAAGAGTGGCATCATGGGCTCCTCAAAACAACTCTCAAATGATCTGAAAACAAAGATTATTCAACATAGTTGTTCAGGGGAAGGATACAAAAAGTTGTCTCAGAGATTTAAACTGTCAGTTTCCACTGTGAGGAACATAGTAAGAAAATGGAAGAACACAGGTACAGTTCTTGTTGAGCCCAGAAGTGGCAGGCGAAGAAAAATATCAGAAAGGCAGAGAAGAAGAATGGTGAGAACAGTCAAGGACAATCCACAGACCACCTCCAAAGACCTGCAGCATCATCTTGCTGCAAATGGTATCAATGTGCATTGGTCAACAATACAGCGCACTTTCCACAAGGAGAAGCTGTATGGGGGAGTGATGCGAAAAAAGCTGTTTCTGCAAGCACGCCACAAAGAGAGTCGCCTGAGGTATGCAAAAGCACATTTGGACAAGCCAGTTACATTTTGGAAGAAGGTCCTGTGGACTGATGAAATAAAGATTGAGTTGTTTAGTCATACAAAAAGGCGTTATGCATGGAGGCAAAAAAACACGGCATTCCAAGAAAAGCACTTGCTACCCACAGTAAAATTTGGTGGACGTTCCATCATGCTTTGGGGCAGTGTGGCCAATGCCGGCACCGGGAATCTTGTTAAAGTTGAGGGTCGCATGGATTCTGCTCAGTATCAGCAGATTCTTTACAATAATGTGCAAGAATCAGTGACGAAGTTGAAGTTACGCAGGGGATGGATATTTCAGCAAGACAATGATCCAAAACACCGCTCCAAATCTACTCAGGCATTCATGCAGAGGAACAATTACAATGTTCTGGAATGGCCATCCCAGTCCCCAGACCTGAATATCATTGAACATCTGTGGGATGATTTGAAGTGGCTGTCCATGCTCGGCGACATCAAACTTAACTGAACTGGAATTGTTTTGTAAACAGGAATGGTCAAATATACCTTCATCCAGGATCCAGGAACTCATTAAAAGCTACAGGAAGCCACTAGAGGCTGTGATTTTTGCAAAAGGAGGATCTACAAAATATTAATGTCACTTTTATGTTGAGGTGCCCATACGTTTGCACGGTCAAATTTTATTTAAATGCAGATTGCACATTTTCTGTTAGTACAATAAACCTCATTTCAATCCAGAAATATTACTCAGTCCATCAGTTATTAGATATATGAAACTAAAATAGCAAAAACCCAAATTGTTATAAAAAAAAAGGTTAACATTAATAGGGGTGCCCAAACTTTTTCATATGACTGTATGTTATCATTGTTCTCTACTTTTATGAAGAAATCTCGGAACTCTTTATAAGAAAAACAATTTTCCATCTATTGCATTTTTTTTCTAAAGTAATAAATACCTAAACAAAGCAGCATAATAATAAAAGGTAAAGATTCACTTGAAGGCTATCTGAAGTGTATAGAAAAAATTTGTTTTAGTCAAGTACAACATTTTTGGAACAATATAAAATCTTTGCACTGAGAATTTATAGAAAGCCTCGTGTTTTCCTTGGCGGTTTCCATAGATATTTTAGACACCTTACAATGAATTTCATTACAGATTAGAAGGAGCACATCTCGGCTTCAGCTGACTTATAAGAAGACGGTTTTGTCAGGGTCGGTATGGAATTTCATTATAATGAAAAAGGCATGCGCGTGTGTAAGGGTGGTTGTGTTGCAAGTATGAGATGTGTAATTGGGTTCACGCAGTAATCTTCTCTCTTGTCTACCATCTCTGTACAGATATTCACTGTATCATGTATTCTGTCAACTGTATTGAATTGAAGACGCCTCTCCCTATCGGTTTTTATTCTAGCGTCCTTGAAAAGTTGCATTTTCTTACAAATGATGTCCTCTGCGGTGGCATACATACAAGGGTGTACATAGAAACCTGAGGGACTCCAGTCACGGTTTGATTTTGTCTCCCTAGATGCTGTAGAACAACCCATCATGTTTACACTATTGCATCACTGGGAACCTGGGGGGCGCCTCAATCCAATAACTGGTAGCTGTTTACCATAGCATCTAAGAGTTAAACTATTTGTATAAGAGTTAGTTCAATTTCCTCAGTTCTGAATGTTCCTGCTGTGTAAAACAGCCGACACCCACCAGATATGGAGTGGATTCAGCATATGAGCACACTCCATGTGTGGATGTGAAGGTGGCAACTATTCACCCTCTTACCAGTTAGGCTGTCATTATTATGGTGGTGTTACACCTGTCCCTGATCCAAGCTTTTCTCCCTCCACCCTGGTCTGTTGTGCTCCATGTCGGACTTTGCAGATGGCCCAGTGTACTCCCATGTAATGATCTGCCTGAGTCTATATAATGCTCATCAAGACAAATCTGTGTCTTGGTATTAAGACTTTTAGTGTTCTGTAGTCCTGTCTATCTGTGTTTTTTAGAAGGTCTGCTTCCCATTTCCTACATACCTGTCACAGATTTGTCATGGCCTGTCAAGGAGGTGTCACAGCTAGCTGATAATCCAGTGGCAGCGAGTGCTAGAAAATCCTAGAGATTGGCAGCACATGTTGTTATCTGACAGTTCCCTGTTTCTGTAGCTGCAAACTCTATGAAACTGTCAATGTTTCCTCTCAGTTGCCAGCTTCTGACTTCCTTTATTATCCTCACCCTGGGGTGGTTGAGGTGAAGTTTATAGTTTATAGTTTGTTTCTTGCTGAGCTCTGGAGAGGTCGTCTTTTGTTGCTCCAGACTTCTGTGGTTGCTGCAGCTCAGATAAGTGTTTGTCTTTTGCTATCTACCAGGGCTCTGGTGATTGCCGCTGTGTTTCCCCTGTATTGTTCCCTTGTATCTTCCTTTAGAGTTAATGGATTTGACTTAGACCTCATACCCTCCATCCTTACTTAGAGCCCATTTGCCAGGGTAAGTCAGGGCCCCATGCATCAGAAATAAGCACAAACAGTTGAGTAGAAACAATATCCAGAGTGGGCGACAGGTGCAGAACCTGTGTTGGGTCGGTTTGGGCAGTGATGGTGAGCTGCAGATTGTAGTAAGAGGTCACAACTTCTCCCTTTCCCTAGCTATAAGGCATTCTTTTCACCTTCCTGTGTGTTGTCTTATGGCTGGTATAGCCTCTCTTCCATGCGGTGATAATTCCTCACCTGCTTGCTGCACCTATGCCCGTGGCCCATGTGTCCACTTGGACCTTGGGCTTGGAAGATCCTCCTTCCCAATTGAACCAAAATATTTGGCCATGGTGACACTCTGATTTTGCCTTGTTTTTTTGCATTTACATTTTTATATGACTTATTACCAAGCCACAGCATTGAGAGAAGAGAGGGATAACCCATGAGATTTTTGTGCATCCAGCATTGACTTATGTTCAATCCACTTGTCTATCTTTTTATTGCCTGCTCATTTCCAGCTATGTATTATGTATTCCTTTGAGTAGTCACTACAGGGTTGCAGCAGTTTGAGAAAAAGTGATTCTCCCATTTGACCTCGTCTTTGACCTTACCTCGTGCCTGCGCATTACAATACTTTGATCTGTCCTCAGCAGGGCAGTCCAAAGTGCGCCTGCACAGGACCACAATGCTGGAGTTGGTGATGTAGGATGTGTCATGCACGCGGGCCTGCGAGGAAGGAGGATGGTCATCACAGCAGAGAGGAGGCGCCAGACCGGAGTGCAGCGACACCCATTGGACCGGACTGCCCTATAAGTGAGTATTATTAAAGTGTTTTTTACATTACACAGAGCGGCCTGGTCTCTTATATACAGTATTCTGGAATGCTGTATATAAGAGCTCACTGGTGGTGGCTGCAGCTTATAGTCCCGAAATCTGGTGTCAGGTTCCCTTGAAGTCAGCAGCTCTGAGCAGAGCATTCTGTCTAATGAGTTCAGTGATTTGCTTCCATGCTGTCGACAATACATCTGTCGACAATAAACACAATGAACCGGTGCAGAGAATGAACGGTGTACCTGGGAATGGTGGTATGTAAAGCGGTGGTTGTTTTTTAAAAATAGATAACGATTGGAAGATTAGGATTTTTTGAAAGGGGTCAAGCTCCTTTAAAGTAGGTTATCCTGGAAAGTTAGTAGACATGGCTTGAAGTGTTGGACAGAATAATTGCAAGTCTACTGTTATTAAAGTATCAACGTCAGCTCAAGCATGCCAGGAAAGTCAGAGAGACACACACTATACAGGGTGGGCCATTTATATGGATATGTCGCGGCGGCAGGGCGCTGCGCTTGCTAACGCTCGGGTCTGGCGCTGCGGCTGCTGCTCGGTGGCTCGAGCGGTGGGCCGGATCCAGGGACTCGAGCGGTGCTCCTCGCCTGTGAGCGGAAAAGGGGTGGTTTGTTTGGGGATTTAGTCCGTGATGCCACCCACGGGTTGTGGTGAAGATGGGCACCACCGCTGCTGGTGACGGGGATCCCGGGAGAGATGGTAGGGAGCAGCTGGGATGTTGTTCTCCCCCTCCGTGGGTAGGGGTGGGTGGTCCCGGGGCCCGGTGGTGTGACGGGGAGGCAGGATTGGTGAGGTGCAGGGTTGCAGGGACAGCGCGGCGCGGTGCCGGGTGGCACTGGTGTACTCACTCAGCAGCAACAAATGCACAAAGTCTCCGGTAAACCAAACAGCTGGATGGACGGGTCCCGCAGCCGGCTGCAGTGTCTCTCCCCGGACAGGTGATGGTGGCTGTCTTTCCCTGCACCTTTGTGTACTGTGTTGACTCCGCTGGCTTCCCAACGGTAGTCCGCTCCCGGGCGTATAGGTGCCGGAGGAGCCCGTTTTGCCTGCAGGCGCTGGCCTTTGGATCTCTATCCTGTGGCGGTGGCTGTATATCCTCACGGTGCGGACGGTTGCCCCTTCTGACGGGACTTGGGTAGTTAGGAAACCCCTGGGGTTCCTATCACACTCGGATTTGACTATTGTCGGTGGCTCCAAGCCTGGTCGGGGTCCAATGGCCCTGCCTGTTTGCTTAACTTCACTCCAGTCCCCGATTCGGTACTGGTGGGCCACCACCCAACCCCGGTCCTACGGTTCTGCAGAGATCCGTCACTCCTGCAGACGGCCACCACCGTCTGCCAACCTTGCTGTCAGTGCCTGGGCTCCAACCCAGACACTCGCGGTACGTGACCTCTCACTTTCACCTCCTAGACTCATCTACTGCTCTTTCCGCCTCCAGGCCTGTGAACTCCTTGGTGGGTGGGGCCAACCACCTGGCTCCGCCCCACCTGGTGTGGACATCAGACCCTGGAGGGAGGCAACAAGGGTTTTTGTCTGACTAATGTAACTGTCTGGGGGGTGGGTGTGTGTGTGTGTTTTGGTCTGTGGCTACCTGGCTAGTCCAGGGTGCCACAGATACACCTAAATAAAATGGGAATGGCTGGTGATATCAACTTCCCATTTGTGGCTCATTAGTATATGGGAGGGGGGAAACTTTTCAAGATGGGTGGTGACAATGGCGGCCATTTTGAAGTCGGCTATTTTGTATCCAACTTTATTTTATCCAAAGGGAATAGGGTCATGTAACACATCAAACTATTTGAGAAATTCACAAGACAAACAATGGAACCATCGGACCGGATTGTCTGGGTTTATATAGAGAACGTAAAAATTAAAAATGTTTTTGGGGGTATATAGGGGACGCCAGGGGAAAATATACGCCTTTATGGAATGCCGCAAAGGCACTGCTGAAGGTGCTAGTCTTTGGTCAGGCATGAAAAAAACTATAACAGGTTCCCTTTAATTTAGACCCCCATTCCAACTCACCGACTCCAGGCTGGATCACAAAGAAAGAAAAGTGAGACCATGAACCTGACCCCAAAGTTATTTCAGAAACAAGAGCCCTACACGTTGTCATTGACCCTTGCTTGCTTGGTCTTCCAAAAAACAGACATGTCAAGCTTATAAAAAAAGTCATGAAGTGTTGTCAAAAAGTGAAACAGTCCAAGAGGAGAGAGTTTATCCAAAATATTCCCTAAAGTGAGCATCTCTGTGAAGTTTGGTGTGCATGAACAGTTTTCTGAATTTCACAAAGAAAAAGGCTGTGTCAATGGGTGGCAGATGGATTTGGGCAAATTTATTGAAGGGGAATTCTACAAAAATCTGTGTTCTGCAGAATGTGGATTTTTTTGTAATTCACTCAGCTGACTATCCTTTTTCCTGTTTTGACAGCCAGAAGGTAAAAAAAACCATAAAAAAAACCAATACTTACCTTACCATGCAGCTCCCCTGCTTCTTCTCCTTCATACAGTCCTTACTACCAGTGTGACGCTAGATACGAAGATGTAGCAAGTGAAAGGTGAAAGGGGCTACCCGTCACTGGGCCGGTTTGGGATGACACAGCGGCCTGGCCCGGTTCTGAGACCCCGTCGGTGTCAATAAAAATGGGGATGTGGAGTTTGTCTTTGTGATGCCACCTGTGGTGGGTGGCCAGTATTACCCGCCGCTACGGGATTCTTCTCTGGGGTGGATGATAATGCAGCTCGGATGGAACAGCTCTCCAAAGGCAGAACTCAGACCCGAGGGAGGATGTTGGGAGTAGTAGCAGGGGCGTGATTGTGAGGGCGCCGTTAATGATGGAACGACACAGAGGGCGCCGTTCAAGTTCTTTTTACTCACTGAAGTCACTCTGCCATTGGAGTGCCGTGTCCCGCTGTGATGGGCCTCAGCCGATCCCGGATACTTTGGAGGTCAAGGCCGGTGTTTCCTTCTGTACGTCTCCTTTCGACAGTTTCCCTCCGCCCCAGCTCCTGGGCTGTGGTACGGGTCCCGGGTGCCTACTGCCCTCCCCGCGAACCCAAAGATCCCTCTTCTTCCTAAGATCCTGGGTCGAGACTCCAGCTCCAGACCACGGACCCCTTGCTATTCTTGTCTTTGCTTGCTTGTCCGTTCCTGAGTCCCACCTGGCACGAACACTGCCAGAAGCTCACTCACTCTGTGTGTGATGGCTCCTAACTCCCCAATCAGAGCCATGTCCCATGGGTTGCTGAACTAGTGGGCAAGAGGTCCCATACCTCCTGATGGCCACCCCAGCACCTACCCTAGCCCAGTCTCAGTGAAAGAACTCCCATGTTATGTGTTCGATGTGTTGTGGTGGTGGTTTACCGTTGATGACTTCCTCCGTATCCAAGATGAATACCTCACCTCGGTTGAGGTGCAGTAACCTGTGGCGCCTGAAGCCACGTGGGCGCTACAGATGCATGAATTACTTATATACAGATGACAAAGGTAGAAGTTCAACAAAGACCACAGAGGAGTACAATCCACCTGCTTTCAACCAAGGCTTTAATGAACTGAAAATATCACCAGCACCAGTCCAAGGAAGGAAGGGGTATTTAAGCACCAAGAGAATACTGATGATCGGCACCTGGGTAGAAGTCGAGCTCCTGCTGGGTCCAAAAGGGAGATAGATGAATCCAGCAGGAAAGCTTCCTAGTACAATGAATAATGACAGCAGGAACAATGGAAAGTCAGGGAACATTCTGCGCAGAGAAACACTGTGACCTTCTATGGCCACAAACCACATGACTGTCTGTCATCGCTGACACACCTGTGACAACCAGCGCCGTCTTTATCTTCCCACAGATGCAGGAATGTTCCAGGTCTCACTCCTGCCCTGGCCGGGGTTGGGCTTTCAGTGCGCCACGTTGGCAAGAAGAAGCGTTTAGGAGCATAATGGAGACAATAAGCAGTGGAGGTGAGTGGTGAGGTGACTATTTATTTATTTATTTCCAATTTACTAAAAAAGGACATATAATTTATAGAGTATAAATTTGCTGTAAGTTGATTTTTCCAGTAAACTCGTCACGATTTGGCCAATTCGGATCACGTCAAACTCGTTCATGACTAATCAATCTAATATCTTGCTGCTACACAATTGGGGTGCTCTTGAAAGATACTAAAAACATATCTAAATTACATCATAACCATGGTGGGGGAGGGGCAACTATAGATATTAATGCCTAAATTAATTGATGTCCATTACGGAGATAATCTCAGATGAACCGGAGCGCAGATTTTGCTGTTTTGTTTCCATGACATAAATTCCAAAATTCATTCTTCTGTAATTATTTTAGTTCATGTTTTAACAACATGTTGAAAATCAAAAAATGTAATTGCGTGCTAACCTTTCAGAAGTGACGCGTTTTCAATCAGCCTTCCCCCGGGAGCCAAATTGACTTTCCAAAGCGATTATGTAATTAAGCTCATGTGCTGCAAACAAAACAGAAAACATTGACAAAAGTGCAGAATGGCACTCACTTTTTTTTATATTATACCAATTATTTTTTAAAACGCATTTTTATGTATATATATATATCTATATATATAATTGCCTTATTCTGTCTGTCTGTCTGTCTGTCTGTCTGTCATGCTTCAAAATTGTGTCCTTCCGGTGACATTGTGTCCTTACAGTGACACAAAGCTGATTGGCCGCTGGCCTCGCCATGGCCCCGCCCCCCCACACGGATTGACCGCTCGCCCAGGCTGCGCCCCCACACAGATTGGCCAGCCGCTCGCCCAGGCTCCGCCCCCCCCACTGACACGGTCACGGAGCCACGAATCCTAGGTGAGTACTGTACACCCCCCCAAGCACCCCCCCCCCCCCCCCGGGAGCCCACATCAGCGTACGCCGCCGCCGTATGCTGCTGTGGGCTCCCGTGCGAGCGGGGGACGGGATACGTTGGTAACTATTAGTTACCAGCACATCAAGGTCCTGCAGCGCCGGGAGATCCTCACGCAAACACATAACAGCACACACACACATACACACACATCAGATCACACTCACTCTCACAAACACCTCACACACACCTCACACACACATCGCATCCACATACTCACAGCATCCGGAGATATCGCTTGCTTCTCGGCGGCGATACTGTGCTGTGAGCTTCCAGGACCTGACGGAGGATCACATGGCCAGAAGCATGTGGTATCTCCTGAGAGGCTGAACCTGGGGAAGGCTGAGCTGATGCTGGGGAAGGCTGGGAAGACGGAGGCTGGGAGGAGAGAGGCTGATCCTGGGGAACGCTGAGCTGATGCTGGGGAAGGCTGGGAAGACGGAGGCTGGGAAGAGAGACGCTGATCCTGGGGAAGGCTGGGAGAGGGAGGCTGATGCTGAGGGAGGCTGGAAGGAGAGAGGCTGATGATGGGGAAGGCTGATGCTGAGGGAGGCTGGGAGGGGAAAGCTGATGCTGGGGAAGGCTGGGAGGACGGAGGCTGGGAGGAGAGAGGCTGATCCTGGGGAAGGCTGGGAGAGGGAGGCTGATGCTGAGGGACGCTGGAAGGAGAGAGGCTGATGATTGGGGAGGCTGGAAGGAGAGAGGCTGATGCTGGGGGAGGCTGATGCTGGGGGAGGCTGGGAGGAGATAGGCTGGCAGGAGAGAGGCTGATGCTGGGGAAGGCTGGGAGGAGAGAGGCTGATGTTGGGGACAGAGAGGAGAGGCTGATGCTGGGAGGAGAGAGGCTGATGCTGGGATGAGAGAGGCTGATGCTGGGAGGAGAGAGGTTGATGCTGGGGGAGGCTGGGAGGGGAAGGCTGATGCTGGGGGAGACTGGTATGAAGGAGGCTGGGAGGAGAGAGGCTGATGCTGGGGGAGGCTGATGCTGGGAGAGGCTGGAAGGAGAGAGGCTGATGCTGGTGGAGGCTGATGCTTGGGGAGGCTGATGCTGGGGGAGACTGGGAGGGGAAGGCTGATGCTGGGGGAGGCTGGAAGGAGAGAGGCTGAGGCTGGGAAGAGAGAGGCTGATGCTGGGGAAGGCTGATGCTGAGGGAGGCTGGGAGGGGAAAGCTGATGCTGGGGAAGGCTGGGAGGACGGAGGCTGGGAGGAGAGAGGCTGATGCTTGGGGAGGCTGGGAGAGGGAGGCTGATGCTGAGGGAGGCTGGGAGAGGTAGGCTGAGAGAAGAGAGGCTGATGCTGGGGAAGGCTGGGAGGAGAGAGGCTGATGCTGGGGACAGAGAGGAGAGGCTGATGCTGGGAGGAGAGAGGCTGATGCTAGGATGAGAGAGGCTGATGCTGGGAAGAGAGAGGCTGATGCTGGGAGGAGAGAGGCTGATGCTGGGAGGAGAGAGGCTGATGCTGGGAGGAGAGAGGCTGATGCTGGGGGCAGAGAAGCTGATGCTGGGGGCAGAGAGGCTGAGGCTGGTGCAGCATGGGGGATGGAGCACGATGGGGGGGTGCGCAGCATCGGGGATGGAGCACGATGGGGGGGTGCGCAGCATCGGTGATGGAGCACGATGTGGAGTGCGCAGCATGGCGGATGGAGCACGTTTGGGAGTGCGCAGCATGGCGGATGGAGCACGTTTGGGAGTGCGCAGCATGGCGGATGGAGCACGTTTGGGAGTGCGCAGCATGGCGGATGGAGCACGATGGGGGGTGCGCAGCATGGGGGATGGAGCACGATGGGAGGTGCACACCTCCCCCCAACACACACACACACACAACACACCACACACACATTGGGAACCACAAACACCGCCCTACACAGACACCCACACACACAGACAACGCTGCACACACACAACACCCAACACACAAACACCGCGGCATACATAAATATACGCACATACTATGCAACACACACACATTGCACAAAACATACCTCTCCCCAAAACACACCACACCCACACAAACCGCACAACACACACACACACAACGCTACAGACACACAGCGCTCCACAAACAACGCAACACACGCAACACACATACAACACCGCTCCCACCCCCCGCCACACCCAGACAACACCCAGAACATGTACAGCGCCTACACAAACACTTGGTAACTACACACAACAACATCTATATATATATATATAGAACAAAAATCATACATTAACTACACAATACGTAAATTCTAGAATACCCGATGCGTAGAATCGGGCCACCTTCTAGTATATATATAATTGCCTTATTCTGTCTGTCTGTCTGTCATGCTCCAAAATTGTGTCACGGTGACATGTCCTTACGGTGACACAAAGCTGATTGGCCGCTGGGTTCGCCATGGCCCCGCCCCCCCCACGGATTGGCCTCTCGCCCCGGCTCTCTGCAGGCCCCGCCCCCCGCACGCATTCCCCCAACTGACACGGAGCCCCAGGTGAGTACACACACACATCACACATCACACATCACACATCACACACACACACTCACAACATCCTGGGATATCGCTTGCTTCTCGGCCGCGATACTGTGCTGTGAGCTTTCAGGACCTGCCGGAGGATCACATGGCCAGAAGCATGTGGTATCTCCGGATGTTGTGAGTATGAGCGCGTATGTGTAATATCGTCAATGTGTGTGTGGGTGAGTGTATGCGATCGGGTGGGTGTGTGTGTGTGTGAGTGTGTATACGATCGGATCTGTGAGTGTCGGCAGAGGAGCACGGCGTGCTGGAGGAGGATGGGAGGAGAGAGGCTGATCCTGGGGAAGGCTGGGAGGGTGGAGGCTGAGAGAAGAGTGGCTGATGTTGGGGGAGGCTGAGGCACGTTTGGGAGTGCGCAGCATGGCGGATGGAGCACGTTTGAGAGTGCGCAGCATGGCGGATGGAGAACGTTTGGGAGTGCGCAGCATGGCGGATGGAGCACGATGGGGAGTGCGCAGCATGGGAGATGGAGCACGTTTGGGAGTGCGCAGCATGGCGGATGGAGCACGATGGGGAGTGCGCAGCATGGGAGATGGAGTACGATGGGGGGTGCGCAGCATGGGGGATGGAGCACGATGGGGGGTGCGCAGCATGGGGGATGGAGCACGATGGGGGGTGCGCAGCATGGGGGATGGAGCACGATGGGGGGTGCGCAGCTTAGGGGATGGAGCACGATGGGGGGTGCGCAGCTTAGGGGATGGAGCACGATGGAGGATGTGCAGCTTGGGGGATTGAGCACGATGGGGGGTGCGCAGCATGGGGGATGGAGCACGATGGGGGGTGAGCAGCATGGGGGATGGAGCACGATGGGAGGTGCACACCTCCCCCCAACACACACACACACACGTGCACTGCACAACACACACACACTGGGAAACACAAACACCGCCCTACACAGACACCCACACGCACAGACAACGCTGCACACACACAACACCCAACACACAAACACCGCGGCATACATAAATATACGCACATACCGTGCAACACACACATTGCACAAAACATACCTCCCCCAAAACACACACAAACCACGCAACACACACAATGCTACAGACACACAGCGCTCCACAAACAACGCAACACACGCAACACACACAACGCAACACACAAACAACACCGCTATCACCCCCTGCCACACCCAGACAACACCCAGAACATGTACAGCGCCCTACACAAACACTTGGTAACTACACACAACAACATCTATATATATATATATATATATATATATAACAAAAATCATACATGAACTACACAATACGTAAATTCTAG
Source organism: Anomaloglossus baeobatrachus (assembly GCF_048569485.1). Lineage (NCBI taxonomy): Eukaryota > Metazoa > Chordata > Amphibia > Anura > Aromobatidae > Anomaloglossus > Anomaloglossus baeobatrachus. Next base: position 42,763,819 of record NC_134353.1, on the reverse strand, counting down.
AATACCCGATGCGTAGAATCGGGCCACCTTCTAGTATATATATATACATTGTATACAGTGCCTGCAAGTAGTATTCAACCCCCTGCAGATTTAGCAGGTTTACACATTCGGAATTAACTTGGCATTGTGACATTTGGACTGTAGATCAGCCTGGAAGTGTGAAATGCACTGTAGCAAAAAAGAATGTTATTTATTTATTTATTTATTTTTTTAAATTGTGAAAAGTTTATTCAGAGGGTCATTTATTATTCAACCCCTCAAATCACCAGAATTCTGTTTGGTTCCCCTAAAGTATTAAGAAGTATTTCAGGCACAAAGAACAATGAGCTTCACATGTTTGGATTAATTATCTCTTTTTCCAGCCTTTTCTGACTAATTAAGACCCTCCCCAAACTTGTGAACAGCACTCATACTTGGTCAACATGGGAAAGATAAAGGAGCATTCCAAGGCCATCAGAGACAAGATCGTGGAGGGTCACAAGGCTGGCAAAGGGTACAAAACCCTTTCCAAGGAGTTGGGCCTACCTGTCTCCACTGTTGGGAGCATCATCCAGAAGTGGAAGGCTTATGGAACTACTGTTAGCCTTCCACGGCCTGGACAGCCTTTGAAAGTTTCCACCCGTGCCGAGGCCAGGCTTGTCCGAAGAGTCAAGGCTAACCCAAGGACAACAAGGAAGGAGCTCCGGGAAGATCTCATGGCAGTGGGGACATTGGTTTCAGTCAATACCATAAGTAACGTACTCCACCGCAATAGTCTCCGTTCCAGACGAGCCCGTAAGGTACCTTTACTTTCAAAGCGTCATGTCAAGGCTCGTCTACAGTTTGCTCATGATCACTTGGAGGACTCTGAGACAGACTGGTTCAAGGTTTTCTGGTCTGATGAGACCAAGATCGAGATCTTTGGTGCCAACCACACACGTGACGTTTGGAGACTGGATGGCACTGCATACGACCCCAAGAATACCATCCCTACAGTCAAGCATGGTGGTGGCAGCATCATGCTGTGGGGCTGTTTCTCAGCCAAGGGGCCTGGCCATCTGCTCCGCATCCATGGGAAGATGGATAGCACGGCCTACCTGGAGATTTTGGATAAGAACCTCCGCTCCTTCATCAAGGATCTTAAGATGGGTCGTCATTTCATCTTCCAACAAGACAAGGACCCAAAGCACACAGCCAAGAAAACCAAGGCCTGGTTCAAGAAGGAAAAAATCAAGATGTTGCAGTGGCCTAGTCAGTCTCCTGACCTTAACCCAATTGAAAACTTGTGGAAGGAGCTCAAGATTAAAGTCCACATGAGACACCCAAAGAACCTAGATAACTTGGAGAAGATCTGCATGGAGGAGTGGGCCAAGATAACTCCACAGACCTGTGCCGGCCTGATCAGGTCTTATAAAAGACGATTATTAGCTGTAATTGCAAACAAGGGTTATTCCACAAATTATTAAACCTAGGGGTTGAATAATAATTGACCCACACTTTTATGTTGAAAATTTATTAAAATTTAACTGAGCAACATAACTTGTTGGTTTGTAAGATTTATGCATCTGTTAATAAATCCTGCTCTTGTTTGAAGTTTGCAGGCTCTAACTTACTTGCATCTTTTCAAACCTGCTAAATCTGCAGGGGGTTGAATACTACTTGTAGGCACTGTATATATATATATATATATATATATATATATATTGTGAGACTGTGACCGGGGTTATCTATGACGGCCGGTATGTCTCGCCCCGGTTGTGCTCACTCCATGATAGAAAGTAACTCCACTCCAGGGTTAATGCTGTTTCCCTACAGGCTGAAAGAAGGGTTAAAAGGAAACAGGAACAAGGGCGGGGGTGCCGGGTGTGAGGGAGTGAACACAACTCCCTGAGTTTTCTGCCGGAGAGGCACATGTGTACTGTTGTGGACTTTTGTTTGAATATTAAACCGTGTGCTGTGAACCTTGGTGCCTGGATCCCGTGTCTTCTGCTGCGCAGCCGACCACGCTACCTCACATATGGTGGAGAATGCGGGCATGCCAGCCCGGTGAGGTGTAGCATCCATCCCTGGTGACCCAGCAGCGCATGTCCTGGATTCGAGCGGCTATACCACAGCCCAAACCCGGTGACGCCATGGAGGACATACTAAAGCAGCTGGCTCAGGCTACTGCACAGCAACAACAGACGAATACACACCTGCTCCGGACGTTGGATCATCAGCAGCAATCCTTGAAATTGCAGGAACAGAGGCACCAAGAACAGATGGTCCTCCTGGCCAAGTCGATCCGTGCCGGACCGGCAGCAACAACCCCGGGATTGGGTGACGACGGCAGCATCCGGAAAGCGGTGAGACAAGCGTTGCAAAAGATGACCCCGGGGGATGATGTGGAAGCGTTCCTGGCGGTGTTTGAGCAGGTGGCCGAGCGGGAAAAACTGCCGACCCCCCAGTGGGCTGAGGTATTGTCGCCCTATCTGACGGGGGAGCCCCAAAAAGCGTACCTGGACCTCTGTACCGAGGACGCCATAGAATATGCGACTTTGAAAGCCGAAATACTGGCTCGGTTGGGGGTGAATACCTATGTACGGGCTCAGCGGGTAAATCAGTGGTTCTATGAGGAAGCCAAACCCGTACGCTCCCAGGCCTATGACTTGTTCCATCTCGTAAAAAAGTGGTTGCAGCCTGACACTCTGAGCCCGGCGCAAATGGTGGTAAGGGTAGTAGTTGATCGTTTTGTGCGCACTTTACCCGTCACCATTCAACGGTGGGTAGGATAGGGCGACCCGAGTACCCTGGACCAATTAGTGTCCCTGGTAGAGCGGCATGTGGCTACGCAGGACTTGATACGGGACACTGAGACTTTGCGTACCGCCCGTCGGTCCGGCCCCTCCAAGCCTAGGGCCAAGGACCCACCGCCGACACCGGTGCAGGAGTCCGCTACCGTCCCGTCTGAGGCCGCGCCCGCCGTCCCTGAGGTCCGGAAGGCTATGTACCCTAAACGACAACTCGTCAAGGGGGTTTCCTTCCCTATTAGATGTTGGCGGTGCCAGCGGGTGGGACATATGGAAGCCCAGTGTCCACTCACCACGGAGCCCATGGATTGTGGGGTTACCCGGCGGGGTTCAATGTATGCTCAGGTGGTGTGTACCGCTGACCTGGTCTCCCCAGAGACTGAGCCCCACTTGTGCCAAATACAGGTGAATGGATGTCCGGTTACAGGCTTGTTGGATTCCGGAAGCTTAGTGACCCTTGTGCGATCAACCCTAAGGGCTAAAGTAAAGGCCACAGGACGTACCGTGGGGGTGGTTTGCATACATGGGGACCGCCGAGACTATCCCACGGGGATTGTCACCATCACAGCACCTTGCGGTCAGGTGCAACATGAGGTGGGACTTATTAACACTCTTCCCTATGACGTGATCCTAGGAAGGGATCTGCCCTATTTTTGGACTTTATGGAAGGGACCTCCTAAGTCCCCTCAGATATTGGTCAGTCCGGGACCTGAGCCCTACAATCCTGAATCCGGGACGACTGCCGTAGGGGTTCCCATGATAGGGACAGAATGTGAACCCGATAGGTCGCCCCTAGAGGTATTGGCAGGAGAGGCTGAGACGGTCGAGCCCATCCCGGAGTTGGAGGCGTCCCCGGATACGTTTGGGACAGCCCAACTCCAGGACCCTACATTAATACATGCCCGGAGTCGGGTGACAGTAGTTGACGGGGTGGCACAGCTGCCCGGTGCCCAGGTAAGGTACCCCCATTTCGCTCTTAAGCAGGATTTTCTCTACCGGGTAGATGAAATACGGGGCGTGGGGGTAGAGCAGTTGGTGGTGCCCCAGCCATATCGCCGACGGGTCCTCGACTTGGCTCATAAACACCTGATGAGTAGCCACTTAGGGGTCAAGAAAACGCAGGAGCGAATATTGCAAAGGTTCTATTGGCCCGGGGTCTTTGGGGAGGTAAAACGGTTCTGCGAAACCTGCCCGGAGTGTCAGCTTACCGCACCCCTGACCCACTTTCGCAGTCCATTGGTACCGTTACCCATTATAGAAGTCCCTTTTGAACGGATAGGGATGGATCTGGTGGGGCCCCTCGTAAAGTCTGCTCGAGGGCACCAACACATCCTTGTGATCGTTGACTATGCCACCCGGTATCCAGAGGCGATACCTCTCAGACATACTGCGGCGAAGCTTATAGCTCGGGAGTTGTTTGCGGTGTTCTGCCGAGTGGGGTTGCCCAAGGAGATCCTTACGGATCAGGGGACCCCATTCATGTCTAAAGTGACCAAAGAGCTATGCCGGCTACTCCAGATCAAGCAGTTGCGTACGTCTGTGTATCATCCTCAGACGGATAGGTTAGTACAACGATTCAATAAAACCCTGAAAACCATGCTCAAAAGGGTGATCTCCAAAGACGGGAAAGACTGGGATATGATGCTTCCCTATTTGATGTTTGCCATACGAGAGGTGCCACAGGCATCCACGGGGTTTTTGCCTTTTGAGTTGTTAGACGGGCGACATCCCCGGGGATTGTTGGACCTGGCAAAGGAAACATGGGAGCAAGAGCCCACCCCCCATAAAAGTGTGATTGAACACATTTTAGGAATGCAGAACCGCATAAGCGCGGTCATGCCAATTGTGAAGGAGCATTTACAGGAGGCTCAGGCCGCGCAAAGCGGCCGCTACAATAGACAAGCCACCGTGCGGACCTTTAAACCCGGGGATCGGGTGTTGGTTTTAATTCCCATGGCGGAGAGTAAATTCCTGGCTCAGTGGCAAGGCCCCTACGAGATAAAGGAAAGAGTCGGGGTGGTCAACTATAAGGTATTGCAGCCCGGTATTCGGAAACCTGAACAAATATACCATGTCAACCTATTAAAACCGTGGCAGGAACGGGAGAGCCTGATGGTTGTTTTTTCCCCATCTCCCTCCTCTTCGGGTCGTTCACATCCGGCTCCAGTGACCTCCGGAGAGGACGAACCGGAAGTAAGGATTGGAGAAGCCCTCACCAAGACACAGAGGCGAGAGGCCAGACGGCTGGTTCAGCAGAACCCCGATGTCTTCTCCGAGCTGCCTGGTAGGACCAGTCTGATACAACATGATATTGTCACCGAGCCCCACCTGAAGGTACGCCTGAAGTCATACCGCGTGCCGGAGGCTCGAAGACAAGCCATATCAGAGGAAGTGAAGACAATGCTACGCCTGGGGGTCATCAAAAAATCCCGGAGTGAATGGGCTAGTCCCATTGTCCTAATACCAAAACCCGATGGCTCCTTAAGGTTCTACAATGACTTTAGGAGATTGAACGAAATATCCAAGTTCGATCTCTACCCCATGCCCCGGGTGGATGAGCTGATTGATAGGCTGGGACAGGCGCGATATTTCACCACGCTCGACCTGACCAAGGGGTATTGGCAGGTGCCACTGACGGAGTCCGCCAAGGAGAAAACCGCTTTTGTTACGCCGGAGGGTCTCTTCCACTATGTTGTCTTGCCTTTTGGGTTACATGGCGCTCCGGCCACGTTCCAGAGGTTGATGGACTTGGTGCTGGAACCCCACCAGGCGTATGCATCAGCGTACCTTGATGACATCATTATTTACAGCTCCGAGTGGCAGACCCACTTGGAACAGGTACAAGCGGTGGTGGACGCGCTTCGAACAGCCGGATTGACAGCCAATCCCAAGAAATGTGCGTTGGGACTCACAGAAGCCCGCTACTTGGGCAACGTGATAGGCCAAGGAGTGATTAAGCCCCAAATTAACAAGGTTGAGGCGATCCAGAAGTGGCCTAGACCCCTGACCACGAAGCAGGTTAGGGCCTTCCTGGGTATCGTGGGGTACTACAGGAGGTTTGTAAAAGATTTTGCGGGACTATCAGCCCCCTTGACGGACCTTCTCAAAGGCAAGAAGTCCGTCATGGTGCACTGGACTCCGCAGGCCGAGGACTCCTTCCGGGCCCTGAAGGGGGTTCTGTGCGGACAGCCCGTTCTTGTAAACCCTGATTTCCGGAAGGAGTTCATATTACAGACTGATGCCTCTGAGGTCGGCCTGGGGGCAGTGCTGTCTCAGGTGGTTCAGCGGGAGGAACACCCCGTCACCTTCTTAAGTAGAAAGCTCACCCCTCCCGAGCGGAATTATAGCGTAGTTGAGAAGGAGTGCCTGGCGATCAAGTGGGCCTTGGAGTCCCTACGCTATTACCTGCTGGGACGGCAGTTTCGCTTGGTGACGGATCACTCTCCACTGGTCTGGATGAGGTCCGCCAAGGAACGGAATGCCCGGGTTACCCGGTGGTTCCTTTCTCTACAGAACTTCCGGTTTACGGTTGAACACCGGGCCGGTAGGTTGCAGGGCAACGCCGATGCCTTGTCCCGCGGCCCGTGTTTGATGGCGGGAGTTCAACCCCGCATGCTTGAACTGAGGGGGGGGGGGTATGTGAGACTGTGACCGGGGTTATCTATGACGGCCGGTATGTCTCGCCCCGGTTGTGCTCACTCCATGATAGAAAGTAACTCCACTCCAGGGTTAATGCTGTTTCCCTACAGGCTGAAAGAAGGGTTAAAAGGAAACAGGAACAAGGGCGGGGGTGCCGGGTGTGAGGGAGTGAACACAACTCCCTGAGTTTTCTGCCGGAGAGGCACATGTGTACTGTTGTGGACTTTTGTTTGAATATTAAACCGTGTGCTGTGAACCTTGGTGCCTGGATCCCGTGTCTTCTGCTGCGCAGCCGACCACGCTACCTCACAATATATATATATATATATATATATATATATATATATATATATATATTTTAAAATGAGTCTGATTCTGCATGAACTACATTTATTTAAAAGGATGAGATAATGGCTAGTGATGAGCGAGTGTAATCGTTACTTTTCGCTACTTGCATGGATAGTACGGTATTCGGGTTACTCGTTATATTGTGAGATTTTGTGTACTTGCCTCGCGATATTCATATGTTCCACCCAGCAGGTTGGTGCCTGATTTGCAGCTACTAACATGCTGAGCTTCTTAACCAATCACAGTAATGCCGCAGCCATCTCTTTTGTGGCATTACTGTGATTGGTTGGCCGCGCAACGTTAGAGGGTCTATCAAAGCCCTTCTGCCGCCAATTTGCACACATTGCATCCGGAGAAGAAGGAGCCAGCACGATCTGAAAATGGCATGCATCATATAAAAAGTGCAAATTCACAGATTTATTCCAACTGTGCTATAATACAAAAATGAGATTTTTAGCAAATAATTAATCAATTCTTTGAGCCACCCCTGCCAACGTCATGGCAAATCTCAATAGGGGGGTCCTACACTATATTATGTATATTATGTATTTCATCTGCCATGCGGCCTCCTAGATAAAGTTAAAAGCAGAACCATAATGGAGCACACATACCTGTAACCTGTATATAGCCGCTTCCATGTTGCAAAAGAGGCAATTAAGGATAGAGGCCAGCCCAGGTCCCAGCATATGGAGCAAGCTCTACACATACCAGGACTATATCAGAACTGACCCTCCCAGTGCAACATTGCATCCGGAGCCAGCGTTGTATCACCATAGGGACAGAGCGAGCAGCTGCTAGGGAGAGTGTTTAGGCCTCTTAATAACACAAAAGCCCTTTTCAGGGCTACCTGCAGTGTATAGTAGGTCACTATAGTATAGGGAGGGAGAGATTTTCAAGCAGGGACAGAGTTAAAAGAAGAGTGTCACTACCTCCATAGTACCAGAATGCAATAGCTCTTTTAAGAGCTGAAACCACAGAACAAGCTCACAGTACAGGGAGAGATACAAGGGAAAATAGGAAAATTCATGGTATCGCCGCGCTGCACAGAGGTAGTAGTAGTAGGGTTATTGTGGGGAAAATAATTCCCCACAATAATCCTACTACTACTACCTCTGTGCAGCGCGGCGATACCGTGAATTTTCCTATTTTCCCTTGTATCTCTATCTCCCTTTGGGAGCTCACGGTGCCGCTGCAGCCAGAAACAGGATCGTACCATCCAATTAACACTATCACCGGGGGCTGGTGAATCACCGCAATCTTGATCACGGGACCGTCCGACCCGGAGGAGGAGCTGCTAGCAGACGCCGGTCTGGCGGCTGCACACAGCACGTGGAATCTTGATCGTGTAAGCAGAATCCTGCGGAGTCAGGAGGACAGGATCCCCGCTGACAAGGAGCAGCAAAACCTGCAATCCCTCTCCAGTACCATCATCAGTGTTGTACCTACTGTATAACACCATCAGGTGAGTGTGCACCTCACACCACACACAAATTTGTGTAGTAAGGTCCCACACAGGTGCGCCCTCTCTTTTTTATTCAGTACAGGGAGAGAGAGATTGTGGATTAGGTAGGGAGAGGTTAAACTGTTCTTCCAGTGTCCATATAAGAACAGCTCTTGTCAAAGACAGAGATCTTTTTTTCCTCAACACAGAGTAGTGTGATTTTGTTCTGCCTTTTATTTAAAAGCACTGGTAATTTTTTTCCCCACTATTTTTGGGCTTACTGCTTCTCTTGTGCCATCAACATCAGTCACATTAATATGTTGCTAGTTGGCTTGCCAAATACAAAGCAGTACTACTAGTCTCTTGTGCTGCCTGATACACTAAATGCACCTGTCCTGGTTACCCGCTATTTTTGGGTCACAACTTGGCTTGTGCCATTCACATCAGCCACATTAATACGTTGCTAGTGGGCTTGCCAAATACAAAGCAGTGCTACTATCATTTTGTGCTGCCTGATAAACTGAATGCACCGTTCCTGTTTCACCAATATTTTGGGGGTTACATGTCTTGTTTTGTGATATCCCTATCAGCCATATTAATATGGTTCTAGTGGGCTTGCCAAATACGAAGCAGTACTAGTAGCATTTTGGGCTGCCTGACACAAAGTACTCACTAGTACTTTTTCCACAATTTTTTCTGAGTCAAAGTTTGCTTGGCTTGGGCCATCAACATCTGCAAATATGTCACCAAAACCCAAAATGACAAAAAAGAGCAGTTGTTAAGGGACATGGACGTGGGCGTGGCATTGTCAGTGGTGGGCGACAAGGCACTGAGTCTGTGTCAGGTCAGAAAAAGCTTGATGCATCCACTATGTTCCTTGACAAATTTCCTGTTCTGGAATGTAAACGTGTGTGGAAGCCAGAAGAGCGAGAGCAGATTTTGACTTGGATGGCAGACAAGACCTCGTCACATTTCTCAAGCAGCAACAAATCTCCCATGACCACACAGTCTACTGTGGATACACAGAAGGATGGCCCATCTAATCCTTAACCTGGTCCTACTTCCTCCCATCATCATCAGTCACAGGAGACATATGACCAAAAGCTTGGCCACTCTGAGGATCTGTTTTGTATGTATCCTTTGGTTGGCTCTGGCCTCTCACTGTGCAGCATTGAAGAGGGATGCGAGGAAGTGGTGTGCAATGATGCGCGAGTATTTGAGGACCAACATTGCCAAATTGCTAGCTGTGCAGATGTTGCCATTTAGGCTTGTGGGAGCATAGTGTTTCCTTGATCTCTTGGCTGTGGCTGCCCAACGATACAGTGTTCCTAGCTTCCACTTATTTGCCTGGTGTGGTGTACCCGCATTACACAAGCACATGTTATACAATATCAACTGTGCTCTGACCAACGCTGTAACCAGGAAGGTCCACCTAACAATAGACACATGGCCAAGTTGTTGTGGATAGGGACGATACATATCTGTCATGGCACACAGGGTGAACTTGGTGAAGGCTGGGACAAAGTCGCAAACTGGAACATCACACATCCTACCCAAGCCAAGAATATTGGGCCCAACTATCAGGGTTTCCACCTCATCATATGCTACTTCCTGTCTCTCCTCCTCCTCCTGCTGCTCCTCATCATTAGAGTTGAGCGCAGTTCGCGGTTCGAGGTTCTCCAGTTCGCGGCTCGAGTGATTTTGGGGGCTGTTCTAGATAGAACTAAAACTCGAGCTTTTTGCTAAAGCTCGATAGTTCTAGATACGTTCGAGAACGGTTCTAGCAGCAAAAAGACCAGCTGGCTTTCCGCTGTAATAGTGTAAGTCACTCTGTGACTCACACTATTATAAAATTTCAGTGTATAGTGTGCGGGAACAGCGCATTCAGATCACTGCTGTTTGGATAATGGCGATCGCCATTTTTTTTTTTCCTTGTCTTCCTTCCCTAAGCGCGCGTGTGTAGTGGGGCGGGCCAGCATGTCAGCCAATCCCAGACACACACACAGCTAAGTGGACTTTTAGCCAGAGAAGCAACGGTATGTGTGATAGGATGTCCATGTCACATGTCCCTGCATTATAAAAACGGACATTTTCCTCCAGCACGCCATTATCTGCCTTCTGCGTCCTTGGTGTCAGTCACCGCTGGCGCAGCGCCTATCTCCGATACCGCTGTGTACGCTCTATACACAGCGCTGTACAGCATAGGGATAGCACTTTCAATCAGTCCTTTTAAGGGCTAATACCGGCAGGGTCAGAGCCATAGGTGACAGGTCCGTGAAAACAGAGTTTAACAGCTACACAAGATGACAGCGTCTGTGTAGCTAAGGTCAGGGATTTCCTCGCTGCATTTCCGCATTAGGAGGGATAGAAAGGCAGGCTTCCATTCCTCTACCCAGACCCACAACCCTGGCACTGTACCCTCCTGTCCTCTGCACACTCCAACTCATTATAACTAAGCCATTATACTAGCAAACACTGAGTGTACCTAGTGTCATCCTAAACGTGGCTGTTGGACTTCTGTATTGTCCCACTAGTGCAAAGATATTTGCAGCACGTCTGCCTGCATTGCACACTCAAACTCATTGTTACTAAGCCATTATACTAGCAAACACTGAGTGTACCTAGTGTCATCCTAAAAGTGGCTGTTGGACTTCTGTATTGTCCCACTAGTGCAAAGATATTTGCAGCACGTCTACCTGCATTGCACACTCCAACTCATTGTTACTAAGCCATTATACTAGCAAACACTGAGTGAACTTAGTGGCATACAAGAAGTGGCTGTTGTATTTCAGTATTGTCCCACTGGTGCCAAGCTATTTCTAGCACCTGTGCAGGACACCCTCATGCACATTTTGCTACGCTAATGTTATAGCAAACTCAGGGAATTCATTGCTGCATTTGATCATTCGGAGGGATAGAAAGTGAGGCTTCCTTTATCTTTTCCTTCTGTTCATAGACAGCATCTCCAAGTCCACACCCGAAGAGCAATTTCTCCTCCACGTCTAAGTGTGGAGAGGCAGCTAGTGCGCATGCGTGTGCCGATTTACCCCAGCTGCAGCCTAACTACAGTGTTTCGCCTAGTGAGTATGCTCAGCCTGACTGTGCCATTCTTGAGGCTAAGTCTTCATTTCGGGATACAGCGCATGCTCCCACACTTAGTGCGAAAAGCCTCTTTGCACAAGTACTTGCACTCCGTGCCAGGTCTATGTCGCGGGCGGAAGAGGGGACGCCGCGCTCTCCCACTGCTCGGGTCCGGCTGCCGCTGCGGCTGCTGCAACCTGCTGCTGCTGCTCGGTGGCTCGATCGATGGGCCGGATCCCGGGGACTCTTTTTGGTAGCGATGGGTTCCCACCGGTTACCCACTCCTCGGCTTCAATCTGGGCCGAAGGAGCCCTACTTTGACCGCAGGTGCTGGCCCTGGGAAACTGGTGCCCTGGCGGTGGCGGTGTCTCCCCTTCACAGTCGGACTGTTGCCTTCAATCGGTACTTGGTTGTTAGGAGAAAGAGGTCCCCTTCACTGACGGATTTGGCAAATTATGGCGACTCCTAGCCTTGCCGGGATCCGAAAGGCCCCTGCCCTGGTGCTGACTGATCTTCGTATACTGCTCCAGTACCGCCGGGTCACCACCCGTCTGCGGTCCTTCCAGCAACCTCCAAACAGTCCCCCTGCAGACTATCACCGCCGTCTGCTGACCTTGCTGTCTCAGTCCGGGGCGCACACCCGGACCAACTTCAGGCTTTCTTAACTGTTCCTTTTCTGTCACTCCTCTTAAGCTCCTCTACCACTTCACCTCCTTCTACTTTCACTTCCTAAACTTCACTCCACTCTAGCCCGCAGCTAGACTTGAACTGCCTGGTTTTCCCGCCTCCAGGGCTGTGAACTCCTCGGTGGGCGGAGCCAACCGCCTGGCCCACCCCCTGGTGTGGACATCAGCCCCTGGAGGAAGGCAACAAGGATTTTAGGTTAGCTTAGATGTACCTGCCGGGAATGTGGGGTGCATGTGATGTTGTGACCTGTGACCCCTGGCTTGCCCAGGGCGTCACATCTACGTCCTGTGTTGTGCCTAGACACCATGCTAAAGCTGATAGTCTTTTTTCAGAGACTGTATTTCATGCTACTGAGCATGCTCAGGCACTTACTGCATCAGAAACTAGGTCCGGTAATGAACTCTTTGGCACTGCCCCTGATGTGGGGGGCCCATATAGACCACAGGGCATCAGGTGTCCTGACGATGTGGCCAGGCCACTCCCAAATGGCTTGCAGAGGCCCGCCACTATGACTTGTCACCTCATTATTCATGGTCAGACGATGACTGGTGAGGTGTTTGTGTCGTGGCAGCCATGAGGTCATTATTGAATTTGCGGTTCCAAATAGGACGCTAGTTATGCCACTCATGACGTGTCACTCTGCTTTTGTCTTCAGGAGGTGCATTGTGGTCCACCCTGGTTTGGGGCGGACCCAGGTTATAAAAGGGGCTGGAGCCAACAAGGAGGTGCGCAGTCTTCTATTATGCTGCGAAAGAGCACACCTCCATGTGTTGAACCCATTGCGGCTTTAGGCCAGAGGTAGGCAGGGATAGGGCGTCGATGCAGGCCGCCACCACAGTTGGTAACGCAGAACGGTTAAGACCAGCTCCTGTCCTACCAGTCCTGCTTGTGCAGCCCAGTGGCATTAACAGGCCTGCTGCTGCTGATGCGCCTGCTGTCCACAGGTGGTCAGCGTACTCAATGGCCCCTGTGATGTTAACAGGGAGTTCCTGGGCTGGGTGGGCATGTGGACCCTGTGACGCTAACAGGGCTCCCAGTCTCCAGATCCCAGTGGCGTCTAACTCGGTTCAGGCTACTATTAGTTTCATAGCCACGCAGCTCTGTATCCTCCACCAAACCTTCCAGCTGCCAACCTCTCCTTTTCCATCTGGGAGCACGGTGGACACTGACTACTGATGGGGATATATACCTTTCTCTTTCTTTTCTTATTAATTTTCGTTATATAGCGGTAACATAGTATATACCACTTTATCCAAATCTGCCAGTCCCACCGTAACAGATGGTGTTTCTTCATCAAATGTTGCTTTTGCTTAACCACCAAACCCACGGACAAAAACTTTTTTCCCCTTTCCAACACACCTGTTCCCCTTTCCACCAGCATCTGTCCTTTTTCAACTCATTTGGTATATGACCAAAAGTGCAACTCTGCAGGGACACCGTACTCAACGCCATCTCAGCACAGCAGCCAGCCCTCGGTCCCTCAGATGTGGACAAGTAAAAGACCATTTCCTCCTATCCATGACAAAGCGTTGAGATTCACTCTGTGCAGCACTGGTGTTTAGTGGAAAAGTAGATCTAAGATTGCGTACCACATTCTGCAGATACTCCTGTATACGTGCGTCCCTTTCTATGGCAGGAATTATTTCGCCAAATTTTGTCTTGTACCGGGGATCTAACAGTGTGGCAACCCAGTAGTCAGGATTACTTTGAATTCGTACAATCCGAGGGTCATGTTGTAGGTAGTGCAGCAAGAAGACGCTCATGTGTCTTGTGCATCCAGGAGGACCAAGTCCTTGGTTTGTTGGTGGCAAAGAGGTGAGAATCATGCCTCCTTCATCTGCCCTCTCCCCCCAACCTCGCACAACCAAAATGTGAGCAAGCTCTCAGTCATCTGCTGAGTCTACCATGCCCATCGCCAGTTCGTCCTCCATTTCTTCATGGGCTCCTGCACCTTCCTCAACACTTTTTGCTGATACTATGCGCCCTTGTTAATCCCTCTCCCCCACCATGACTGCCGCCTAGGTGCCGCTCAACGTGTGGACCTTGTAGATCTTATTATCCCTTCTGCATATGACTCCTCCTGTACTTTCTCCCCTTCCTATTGTCCCAACACCTGACTACGAATAATGCTTACAGTGTGCTCCATCTTGTAGATGACCAGAATTGTCACGCTGAGAATGGCATTGCCAGTGCTAAACATCTTCGTCGACATTTGTAAACTGTGTAGAAGGGTGCATAGGTCCTTGATCTGATACCACTCCAGCAGCGTGATCTGCACCACCTCTGGATCAAGTTAGCCCAGGGTATACGTCATACCGTATTTCAGCAGGGCTCTGCGGTGCTGCCACACACGCTGCAACATGTGCAGATTCCAATTCCTGCGTGTCGGAACATCGCATTTCCGGCGTTTAACCGCCAGACCCTAAGACTTCCGGAGTGATGAAAGTTTTTGAGCTGCTGGGTGCGAAGGATGAAAGTGAGCACATAGCAGCGTGCCCGCTGCACAAGGCCATGTAGGATGGGATGGTGTTTTAAAAATTGCTGGAGAATCAGATTCAACACGTGAGCCATACAAGGCACGTGTGTCACATTGCCCTGACGATGGCCCGCAGCCAGGTTTGCATCATTGCCGCACACGGCTGTTAAGTCACCAACATAGTCCACTCAATCAATTTGTACTCCGGTCGCCAGGTGACAACGTGTTCCTTTCGTGCATAGTGCTGATGATGGGAAAGGAGTCGATGCCAGCGGCGCAGGTGGACGCAGGTTATGGTCACCCACTGGGTTGCGTTACCTTGACAGATACAGAACCACAGGCTGAATGCAGGTGGTGGGTATCTCACAGATGAAGTACCATCATTCAGCTACAACCAATGGGAAGACACCACACCCTTTTTTAGGCCCCTCCTGTCTGCAGACCACTGCCAGACAAAGCTATGAACCTCTTGTTACTGTTACCCTCAGTTCAGTTTTATGATTTTGTGTGCTTGTTACCTGTGACTACTTTTCCTGCTTGCTGTTTATGTACCTCGTTGGCCGATCCGCATTTCACCTCTGCTTGTTTTCTAATTAAGTCCTGTCCCTCCCATTCTGTTCCTGTTCCTCAATTAATGTTTTGACCGTGCATGACTACTATTCTCTGGAACTGCAGCCTTCCACAGGTATTGATCAACTTGGGCCCTGTGTCATTCAACATCAGTGTACAGGGATTAAAGGGTTTCAGGGTTCTGGGGGTCCAGCTTGGTGAGTGGGTTTCCTCTAGCCTATCCTCTACAGCCCGTCTGAGTGTGTCAATCCAGGCAGGCGTTACACCGTTCCCTCGACAGAAGGACATGTAGGCCGGGATAGTGTTTTAAAAATTGCTGGAGATTCGGATTCAACACGTGAGCCATACAAGGCACGTGTGTCACATTTCCCTGAAGAAGGACCGCAGACTAATTAGCATCATTGTCGCACCCGGCATTCCCTGGCTGCTGGTTGAGTGGAGACAAGCATTGATGAAACTCGGTCTCACTCTCCAGAGCTAACCGTCCACAATTCCTCAGCGGTGTCTCACATTTCCTCTACATTTCAAAGTAAACATTTGACCGCCTGATGGCCTTGAGCTCTGCTGCCAGCATAGTAAGGAGGTGTGTGGGATTCCTTGGGCGCAGTTACAAGGAAGGGTGGCCTGACCACACAGGGTTTGGGCTGAGGTGCAGGAACAACACGAGGTTGATGAGGCAGAAGCAGTAGACGAACTTGTACATACAGAGGAAGGATTAAAACACACAACTCGTGGGGACGGAAAGACTTGTACAGCAGACCCTTCTCCATCTCTCACCATAGTTACCCAGTGCCCAGTCAGCAACATGTAACTCCCCTATCCATGCTTACTGGTCCAAGTATCTGTGATGAAATGCACCCTGTCACACACAGAGTTTCTCAAGGAATCGGTGATGTTGTGTGCGACCTGCTGTTGTAGCACGGGCATGCTTTTCTTGGAGAAGGAGTGAAGACTGGCCATCGGCTCTTGGGGCACTGCAATGGGCATAAGGTCTCGAAAATCCTCGATCTCAAAAGGGTGTAAAGGCAGCCTTTCTGTAGCCAATAAGTTGCAGATGCTGAAACTCAACCTCTTAGGCATGTCATGCCCTTCGAAAAGCATGTAAAACACAGCGAGGGGACTCCGACCACAGTCTTCCTCGTTGCCACTAATTGGGCCACACACACCCCACTTGACTGGCATCAGTTGACCCCCCTTTTGAAAAAGAAAAAGATGCTTTGCATGAAGCACTCTCAAAAATACGCGTGCCTTTCACCTCCCCTGGATGACCCAGGGGAAGAAAAGTCCTCTGAGAGCCATGACTTGTTCATTTTGGTTCTTTTACAAACACAGCGAGGGGAATCCCACCACAGTCTCCCTCGTTGCCACTAATTGGGCCACACACACCCCACTTGACTGGCATCAGTTGACCCCCTTTTGAAAAAGAAAAAGATGCTTTGCATGAAGCACTCTCAAAAATACGCGTGCCTTTCACCTCCCCTGGATGACCCAGGGGAAGAAAAGTACTCTGAGAGCCATGACTTGTTCATCTTGGTTCTTTTACAAACACAGCGAGGGGACTCCCACCACAGTCTCCCTCGTTGCCACTAATTGGGCCACACACACCCCACTTGACTGGCATCAGTTGACCCCCCTTTTGAAAAAGAAAAAGATGCTTGCATGAAGCACTCTCAAAAATACGCGTGCCTTTCACCTCCCCTGGATGACCCAGGGGAAGAAAAGTCCTCTGAGAGCCATGACTTGTTCATCTTGGTTCTTTTACAAACACAGCAAGGGGACTCCCACCACAGTCTCCCTCGTTGCCACTAATTGGGCCACACACACCCCACTTGACTGGCATCAGTTGACTTCCCTTTTGAAAAAGAAAAATATGCTTGCATGAAGCACTCTCAAAAATACGCGTGCCTTTCCTGTCCCCTGGCTGACCCAGGGGAAGAAAAGTCCTCTGAGAGCCATGACTTGTTCATCTTGGTTCTTTTACAAACACAGCGAGGGGACTCCCACCACAGTCTCCCTCGTTGCCACTAATTGGGCCACACACACCCCACTTGACTGGCATCAGTTGACCCCCCTTTTGAAAAAGAAAAAGATGCTTTGCATGAAGCACTCTCAAAAATACGCGTGCCTTTCAACTCCCCTGGCTGAGCCAGGGGAAGAAAAGTCCTCTGAGAGCCATGTCCACATTGTCAGTGGACAGACACGTGTGCTTATCTGCCAGCAGACCCCCAGCAGCACTGAAGACAGGTTCCGAGAGAACGCTGGCTGCAGGACACGACAAGATCCCCAAGGCGTACGTGGCAAGTTCAGGCAATTTATCCAGATTGGAAGCCTAAAATGAGCAGGGCTCAAGTTGCACAATAATGGAATCGATGTTTCCTTACATATACTCTTATATCTGTGTGTCCTCCTCTTTCTCCTTGTCCAGCTCTTTTGTTTTCACATGAGTATATGTCCTTGTCACTTTCCCATGTGTTTGTGTTGTGTTGTGAGTTGTTTGTCACCTTTTGGACACCTTTGAGGGTGTTTTCTAGGTGTTTTTATGTGTTTGTGATTGCCTGCCATTGTTTCCTATGCGGTTCGAGTTCGGTTCGTCGAACTGAACTCGAACGGGACCTCCGTTCGACGAACCGAACTCGAGCCGAACCACGACCGGTTCACTTATCTCTACTCATCATCTGCTGAATTACCCAACCCTTTACTGCCAACCTGCGATCTGCAGCAGCGCATCAGCAAAGCAGAAACACACTATGCTGAAGCTGATCTGTTTAGGTCAGAAGCCACACACTGTTGCAGAGTTGTGTCAAGGTATAAAAGAACAGACCAATCAGTGCTCTCCCCGATGGACCTCCAACCTGGTTTGGTCGTCTGCGATAATGGGCGTAACCTGGCTTTAAAGGTCAGCAAGCTGGTACACGTGCCATGCATGGCTCACGTGCTGAGCATAGTTGTTCAGAAATTTCTCAAAACATACCCTGACTTGCCTTACCAACTTGAGAAGGTGTGCCATATTAGCACCCATTTCCGACATTCCTCTACCGCTTTTGCCGGTCATACAGCGCTGCAAAATTTTTTTAATTTGCCATGTCACCAACTCATGTGCGACCTGCCCATACGGTGAAACTCTAGATATCATATGTTGGTGAGGATAAGGCTATATGATCACAGTTTACTTTTCGCAGCATTTTTGCATGTTTTTTGGGTGCGTTTTTGTGTGTTTTTGGGATCCAAACTGCATGACTTTGCTTCCGCAGCAAAGTCTATGAGTTTTCATTGTTGCTGTCCGCACACAGTTTTTTTGTTTAGCTGCGTTTTTGAACTGAAAAAAAATGGTCATGTCAATTCTTTTCTAAGTTTTACTGTGTTTTTCATGCAATGCATTGGAAAAACGCAGCAAAATGCAGCCAAAAACGCACCGAAACGCAGTAAAAACGCATGCGTTTTTACTGCTGCGTTTTTGACACGGGTGCGTTTCTGTGCATTTTTAGCTGCAAAAAACACACAAAAGCACAGCGTCTAAAAAAAAAATCAACGTGCGAATATAGCCTTAGTGAGCAGCAGACGTTAAAGGGAGCCTGATTTAGGGTGATGCAATCCAAATTATGCATCCACTTCTTAAACCCATCTGCATTGCAACTCATGAGTCATTTGTCAGTTGCATGCATGCTATTCATTGACACAGACCAGTGCTGTTCACAGATCTAGGTAGAAATATATGACTGACTTTATTACAGAAGTTCAGATACATTTAAAGAAATCAGTTGGCTAGGAGCCAAGAATACGTAACTCGTCTTTTATTGGGTAAACGGGAAAAAGAGCTAATTCTGAGATATATATGTATATGTGTTTCATCACTCTATATTAAGCCAAGTCAGTATGAATCACTTATGACCAGAAAGTCCCATGTCTGAGTTCAGTTCAAACGCCATTTTGAGTCCTTTTTTTGGATATCTTCATATAATTCTTAATACTCTTAACAGTCCATAACCATGTTCCTTTGGAGATAGCCAAAAACCTTTCCTTACTTCTGTCGAGACTATTGATCTGTCCTAATGCCGATGATTATCTTAGTTGCCTATGAGGTAACCCATCCCTTGTGGATGAACCTCCTCACCCAACAGACTATGCATAGGAAGTCTGATCCTGTCCGTATCCCTTTGACTGTCCTCATGGCTATGTTCGACACTGGCACATGGTTGTAGTCCTCTCATCAATCCTTTCATCAGTTCATATTCATCAGAGTTGGTTGCACTTACAGCTTCATATTCTTCAGTCCTCAAGCAGTGATGGTGGGACATCATCAAAGTTGGCATGTATACTCATCTTCTAGTCCATAAGCTTGGATACCATCTTCTGGATACAAAGTATCGGGTAAAAGAGGGAAAGACAGCCATCTCCTGGTCCTAGGTCTGACATCTTTTTGTAATGGGATGCGTGTATGTGGGTCTCCCTTCAACCTTTACAGCAGTGCTGATCATCAGGAAACCTTGGAAGGTCACATCATATCTGGTTCCAGGGTTTGTAGACAGCCATCTCCTGATCTGGATCTGGTTGGATCTGGAGGAGAAAACTCAAAAACGTGTGCCCCCCTTAACACAGAGAGCAGTAGGTGAATGCCAGCTTCAACATGCCTGTCAGACTGAGAGTCAGCCTAAACACATAACAACTGTCGAGTTGGTGTGGATTGCTGACATGTGTGAGGTTCTTGAGAACTTTGAGTACTGCACCAAGCTCGTGAGTGGTGATCAGGCTATTATCAGCTTAACCATCCCGCTGCTGTCTGTTGAAACAATCACTGCATAATCTCAAAGAGGAAGCTTTGAGTACTCAGCATGTGACTATGGAGCCAGATTTCCCCATGGGTGATGTTACCCAGCCCAGCCAGTATTCTGAGGCAACATTGGGTGATGATGAGGAGGATGAGGAAGATGAGGAGGGAGAGGACTTGTTTTTCTGTGCTACCGAGGGGACTCCCGAGGGGACACGGTTTGGAGCCTGGGATCCCCGTAACGTCAGGCAGGCAGACGGTGGTGGCCGCCTGCAGGAGTTGGAGCCCACCGGCCCTGAACTGGGGAGTCAACCATTTACCGGAGCACCAGAAACCGGGTACTCATACCCCATCCTAGCTTAGAAGCCACTGAGTTTAGGCAAATTAACTGATTGCAGTCTGGACCTCACGGGTTCATCCTCACCCCAAAGTCCCGAAAGAAGGCAACAGCCCACCGATACCGGGTGAGAGCCACCGCCAAGGGTTAAACATCAGACGGGCCAGTGCCTGCGGGCAACCGAGGGCTCTTCCGGCAGCTAAACGCCGGGGACGGGCTACCACTGCCATCAGCCTCACAAGGGAGACAACCAGCCGGCTGTGGGACCCGACTATACCCGAACTTTGGTTTACTAGTGACTCTGAGTGTGAATTAATCGTGAGTACACCAGTGCCATCCGGGCACGACACCACACCGCAGTACGACACCTTGCACCCCGACAACATCGTCGCCCGTCCCACCGGGCACCAGGACACACCGCCCCTACCCATGGAGGGGCTAACATCCAGGCTGCGCCTTCAACACAGATCCCTGGGGCCCCCTTCACTCCAGCCGCAGCAGTGGTGCATCCCATCACCACGACCCGTGGGTGGCGTCACGACCCATCCAACGACAACGCGGCCCCCGGCTGCGGACCTCGTCCCACACTACCACCCCACTGCCTCCCCTTAACAGAGCGATATGACCCCCGGTCTGGAGGTGCTCGAGCCACCGACAATCCGAGCCCGGACCTCGAGCGGCTCGGCCCGGCGAAAGGGAGCGGCCAGGCCCCTCTCAGGGCGGTACACTATCTGTGCCTGTAACAATGCCAAGGATGGAGAAGTTGCACAACATGGTCAAGAAGTACTTAACTGACAATACCTGCGTCCTTTCTGATACTTCAGTTCCCTTTAATTACTGGGTGTCAAAGCTGAACACTTGGCCCAACCCCTTCTTATACGCCTTGGAGGTGCTGGCTTCAGTTCTGTTCTGTTTCAGTTCTGCTGGAGAAATCATCACTGATAAGCGCAGACGCCTCTCCACAGAAAATGCAGACAGACTTAAAGCGGCTTTACACCCCTCGATTTATCGTGCGTTCGCATGTGCGATCGCACCCGCCCCCATCGTTTGTGCGTTATGGGCAATTTGTTGCCCGTGTCGCATAAAGTCGGTAACCTCCTGTCATAAGTACTTACCTCCCAAACGACCTCGCTGTGGGCGGCGAACATCCTCTTCCTGAAGGGGGAGGGACGTTCGGCGTCACAGTGACGTCACACAGCGGCCGGCCAATAGAGGCGGAAGGGCGGAGATGAGCGGGACATAACATCCCGCCCACCTCCTTCCTTCCGCATTGCCGGCGGGACGCAGGTAAGCTGCAGTTCATTGTTCCCGAGATGTCACATGGAGCGATGTGTGCTGCCTCGGGAACGTTGAACAACCGGCGCGCAGAAGGACAATTGATTTTTTTAAAAGGAGTGACGTGTCAACGAGCAATGATAAGGTGAGTATTTCTGCTTGTTCACAGTCGCTCGTAGCTGTTACACGCTACAATATGTCAAACGATGCCGGATGTGCGTCACTAACGACGTGACCCCAACGACAATTACAACACTACATAGGTAAGGATGGTTGACCTTAGGGAGATCAACATCCAGCACCGCGGAGACACCATCACATGTTTCTCAACACTGGCAGGAAACTAGCCAGGTCTTTCACCGGGAATAAATTACCATGGGAAGGGCAGTCTCCAGTCAAGGAAACCACCATGTTTTGGCATAGGTGGTTTCCTTGACTGGAGACTTCTTCTCGTGGTTGTTCCTTCCCGGTGAAAGACCTAGCTAGTTTCCTGCCAGCGTTGAGAAACATGTGATGGTGTCTCCGCGGCTTTCTTGTTTTGCATATTTCCTAGGGAGCATTGCTCTAGAATCACTGCGTTGAGAAACACATGATGGTGTCTCCGCGGTGCTAGATATTGACCTCCCTAAGGTCAACCATCCTTACCTATGTAGTTTTCTACTAGGCATTGCTCCCACTAGCCAGTTTCCTACTTCACACTGATGAGGGGCAAACACCCCAAAACAGCAGTCTGTGGATGGATACCATGTTTTGGCATAGGTGGTTTCCTTGACTGGAGACTGCCCTTCCCGTGGTTGTTCCTTCCCGATGACAGACCTGGCTAATTACTATACTAGTCCAACGTAGATAATGTTTTTCATGGGAGACCCTTGTCATCGTGTCTTCCTGCATCTATGACACAGCCCTTAGGAGTAATTTTTAGAAATCCAATGCACATTCTGCACTGGACCAAGTACTAAAAAATCAACAAGTCTTCTCTTCTTATATAATCTGGGGAATATTGCCAATAAATATCTCTGAGCCATTTGGAGGAGCTTCTCCAATCCCCACCAGGCAAGGTAGTCTGTCTCCCAAGTCTAACACAATATTTTTTAATTGTTTTTAACATATAAACTAATAAATTATTGTTTATTTTTTAAAACACTTATCCATTTACTTTTTTCTCCATTATTGATACTCCCACTCTGACCCCTTTCAGATCAGGAAGGGATCCATCTAGTCCCCATTTTGGGTACCACTCACTTACATAGCTCCCCTTCTAACTCTCCCAGGTACGACACCTTCACAAATATTTGGATAGACATTTAGTACTTTCTTTTTTTCCCCTATTGGTAGCGCGGTACTACCTACTTATTTAGCTTCCCTAACCCATCCATGGGGGGCACCTTATATCCGATATACTAAATTCAGGTTTCCTGACACCTGCAAGCTTTTTCAAAACTTTGACATGGAGGAAGAGGAGGCAGGTAAAACCCAACGCTACAATGGGTGCATTGTAAAATGCTATGGAATATGTAATCCAACATCTGAGTCTCAAAGAGGGAAGGACCGCCCAAATGTAAAAGTAGGATCCATAATAATAATTATAATTTATTCATTTATATAGCGCTATTAATTCCATAGCACTTTACATACGTTGGCAACACTGTCCTCATCGGGGCTCACAATCTAGAGTCCCTATCTGTATGTTCTTGGAGTGTGGGAGGAAACCGAGACCCTGGAGGAAACCCACGCAAACACGGGGAGAACATACAAACTCCTTGCAGATGATGTCCTTGGTGGGAATTGAACCCAGGACCCCAGCGCTGCAAGACTGCAGTGCTAAGCACTGAGCCACCACAAGACTGCAGTGCTAAGCACTGAGCCACCACAAGACTGCAGTGCTAAGCACTGAGCCACCATGCCGGCCATATCCATCCCTCCCAAATGTATGTTCCTGGGCCACCTCAGGGCACTCACCAAACACAGGCTTCCTGACACCTGCAGGTCCTCTGAATACTTCAATTGAGGGCCACAGAATGACATGGAGGAGGAGGAAGAGGGGGGGTAAAGCCCACCCGACACAATGGGCACATTGTAAACTGCTATGGAATATGTATTCCACTATCTGAGTCTCAATGAGGGAGGGACCGCCCAAATGTATAGACGAGGGCCATCCCAAACGTATGTTACTGCACCTCCTGAGTGCCCTCACCAAAGTCAGGTTTCCTGACACCTTCAGGGCCTCTGAAAACTTGAATTTAGGGCCTCAGAATGACATGGAGGTGGAGGAGAAGGAGGAGTAGAGTATAGCCCAACGCCATAATGGGCACATTGTAAACTGCTATGGAATATGTATTCCATTATCTGAGTTTCAATGAGGGAGGGACCGCCCAAATGTACAAGTAACAGCAGTCCCTCCAAAACGTATGGTACAGGACCACTTGAGGCCCCTAAGGTCAAAGATCAACATTCCAACGGACACACTCTAACTGGCCTTGTAAAGTGCTGGGGAATAACTAGCTAGAAATTATGTATGACAGAGGTACCTACAAAATGTATGTCAGGGCCCTCCCAATTGTAAAAGTAAAAATAGTCAAAACACTACGTGTGAACAAACAATAAAAGGGATATTTTTTTTCCCTCTGGTTTATTATGTCCTATTATACAAGTGATTATGCAGGACAAACTGTTTCTTAACCTTTTTGGCCTGTAAAATGCAATTTACGTTAGGTATGGTAGGTGTTCTTGTGCATCTGTAAAAGTGGCAAAATACTGTGACATCCTTATTCCCAGAAACCATATGTGAGTCAGAAATGCATGCAGGCATATTCTCCAGACTCTCCCCATTCAGTTTCATCACTTTCCCATCCATTTCAGCATTTTCCTCAGGCCCCCAGACCTCTCAGTTGGGTCCAGCAGAAAATTACTCGAATTTCCCATCGACTTGCATTGTACTCGCTAATCGGAACGAATACACGAATATTACAAAGTACTCGTTACGAGTATAGTGATTACGAATATTACAGTACTCGCTCATCTCTAATGATGGTGAATATTTCTGCCGCAAATCTGAGGTGTGAGAATTCACTATTAAATAGATCTGTGTCCAAATTTAATTAAATTGATTTTTTAGACCTAATGAGATTGGTGTGCTTTCTCTGAAATCCCATATCAGGATAACTGTATAATTGTAATATTAGGTTTAGCATTTTATGAGTCCAGCTAAAGACTGAGAGCGATCTTGAGTCCAAAATATTTAGTCTCAACCAACTCAGCCTGGTAGATATCAAATCTTCACCCATCCAGGAGGACTGACACCTGCAGCTCGTACTGAGCTGGTTGAGCACTCAGCAGCATCAAGAAGGAGAAACACTGAGGAGCCGCTAATCAAGGTACATAGGCAGGATTAAGCAACGGGGAGGAGGGACGCTGGGGAGCCGCGAATCAGGGTACATGAGCGGGATTCAGGAACAGGGAGGAGGGACACTGAGGAGCCGCTAATCAGGGTACATGAGCAGGATTCATCAACAGGAAGGAGGAACACTGAGGAGCCGCTAATCAGGGTACATGAGCAGGATTCATCAACAGGAAGGAGGAACACTGAGGAGCCGCTAATCAGGGTACATGAGCAGGATTCAGCAACAGGGAGGAGGGACACTGAGGAGCTATCAATTAAAATAGAAAATGAATTTACATTTCCCTAAAGGATTATATAGCCAATCTAACATGGATTTTCAAAATAAGTAAAATGGTTTCACAAGGTCTAAGAGGTTTATTTAACAGTATATGCAGCTTTTAAAGTGAAAACTTGTGATAGATCTAACTCTCTTTGTTAGAATATAGACTCCACCATTCCTGCCTTGACATTTGCCCGGTCACCTGTCTTGCCTCAACCTTTACACATTTATGCTCCTATATGAGGAGTAGACTTTGTCTTTTACTCTCTAACCTGTTTACAATTTGACTTTTATTAAAAGAAACTTAAATTTTTTTTTTGGGGGGGGGAGGGGGGCAATTAGAACTTGTCCTATGGGGAACCTTTGATTTCTATGTACACCCAGCCACTGACCGCAAGAGCTTATGTGACGCCCTGGACTAGCCAGGTAGGCAAAGGTAGACCCCCTGCACAAACATCAGCCCCTAATAAGGTTACAGCAGCCAACTTACAAAACCTTGTCACCTCCCTCAGGGTTTGATGTTCACACCAGGGGGCGGAGCCAGGCAGTTGGCCACCCCCACCGAGGAGTACACAGGCCCTGAGGCAGGAAAAGCAGATTAGATTAGTTTTGACAGTGAAGTGGAGTGGAGTTCAAGTGCAGACCTGTGTCCAGGTCTGCCACAGTCTAACACCAGGTGTCTGGGTTGGAGCCCAGTTACCTCTGGCAAGGAGGCAGACGGTGGTTGCCGCCTGCAGGAGCCGGGAAGACGGCTTGTGGAACCCTAAGGGACCGGGACAGGGTAGTGGCCCGCCAGAACCGAACCGGGGAGCCAACTGGAAACCGGAGCACCAGGATAGGTACTCAGACCCAGAACGAGGTCCAGAAGCCACTGGGCCACGTCAAATTCACTAATTGAGGTCTGGACCTTAGGTCCTTTCCCGTCCCAAGACCCGAAAGACGGCAACAGCCCACCGAGGGGGATAGAAAGCCACCGCCCAGTTGTACCGCACCGCGGCCTCGGCTGCGGCCACTGAGCCGCTCGTATCCGTGCTCGTTTACTGTGGGTGGTGTCTCGAGACTCTCACGGACCCGGGGGTCACGTCGCTCTGAAAGGGGTAGTGGCGGTGCACGCAGGGGGGTTTAGTGGAATAGGTAAAGTTCGTGACGCCACCCACGGGTTTTGGTGATTGTATGGTGGACACCACCGCTGCCGTTAACTAGGCCTCCCGGGGACGGTGTTATGCAGCTCAGTGTTAACCCCTCCGTGGGCAGGGGGCGTTGGTCCCGGGGGCCCGCAGGAAGGTGCTGAGGCGAGGGAGCGTGGGCGTACTGGACGCGGGTGCGTTGCAGTGCGGTGCAGTGCGGTGCGCGGCCCGAAGGCGCTGGTGTACTCACTCTGACACAAGATACGAGAGTCTCTGGTAAACCAAACTGCAGAATGGACGGGGCCCGCAGCCGGCTGCAGTGTTCTCCTTGGACGGGTTGGTGATGGCTGTCGTTTCCCTGCACCTATGTTGTGTGTATGTTGACTCCTGTGCCTGGGCACTGGTAGTCCACTCCCTAGCGTGTAAGTGTCGTAGGAGCCCGTTTGCCCGCAGACGCTGGCCCTTTGGATCTCTTGCCTTTGGCTGTGGCACTTATCCTGGATGGTTGGGCTGTTGCCTTCAATCGGGACTTGGGTGGGAATGAACCCCTGAGGTCCAGACCGCAATCAGTGAATTTGACTATCAGGGTGGCTACAAGCCTAGTCAGGGTTTGAGTACCCTGCCTGGTGCTTGGCTTCCAATCGGCTCCCCGGTTCGGTGTCGGCGGGCCACCACCCGACCCCGGTCCTACGGTTCCACCGACCGTACTCCCAACTCCTGCAGACGGCCATCACCATCTGCCGACCTTGCTGGAGGTGCCTGGGCTCCGACCCAGACACCAAGCAGTTCCACTGGCGAGCCTGGTCTCAGGTCCGCCGGTGCGTGTCTCTTCTCCTCTCCTCACTCCACACAACTTCAACTGCAACTCTAACTTCAACTGCTGCTTCAACTGCTGTGTTTTCCTGCCTCCAGGCCTGTGAACTCCTCGGTGGGCGGAGCCAACCACCTGGCTCCGCCCCACCTGGTGTGGACATCAAACCTGGAGGGTGGCAACAAGGATTTCTGTGTGACTGGTGTCACCTGTCCGGAGAAGGGGTGTGTGTGGTGTTGTGTTTGTGACTACCTGGCTAGTCTAGGGCGTCACACAGGCAGAGAGTTCCCACGGGCCAGCGCCTGTGGGCAAACGGGTTCCCCGACACACATCAAGCCGGGGAGCGGACTACCGTTGCTGAAGCATAGGCAGTCAAGTTCTACAAAGAGGTGCAGGAGAAAGGTGGGAACCACCAACCTGAGAAAGGGGCAAAGTACAGCCGGCTTCGGGCACCGACCACCACCATTTTTGGTTTACCAGAGACTCCGGTGTATCTGTCATAGTGAGTACAACAGTGCCCTCGGGCTGCGCACCGCACCACACCATCTTGCCCGCACCTCACAACCACCGGGACCCAGGACCATCAACCCCTGCCCACGGAGAGGCCACCACCAAGCTGCATAACATCGTCCCCGGCAGCCTAGTTAACGGCAGCGGTGGTGTCCACATTCACCCCAACCCGTGGGTGGCGTCACGAACTTACCCCTTTAAACTCCACGGCCTCGGCCGTGAACCTTCCCCACCGAAATCCCTATACATAGCGCCAACTCCCTTTCAGAGCGACGTGACCCCCAGGTCCGGGAGGAGCTCGAGCCACCCCCCGACGAGCATAGACCCGAGCGGTTCGGCAGCCGGCCGAGCCCCGGGGCGGCACCCTTACACTCTATAGAATAGATAGAGAGAGGACACTGCTTACCACAAGAGCTTACACTCTACAGGAGAGAGAGGACCCCACTGACCATAAGAGCTTACACTGTACAGGAGATAGAGGAACCTGCTGACCAGAAGAGCTTACACTCTACAGAAGAGAGACTACCCTGTCTAACAGAAGAGCTTACACTCTACAGGAGAGAGAGAGGACACCGCTGACCATAAGAGCTTACACTCTACAGGACAAAGAGAGGACCCTGCTGACCATGGGAGCGTACACTCTAGTGTAGAGAGAGGACTCCGCTGACCATAAGAGCTCACACTCTACAGGAGAGAGAGAGAGAGGACCCCGCTGACCATAAGAGCTTACACTCTACAGGAGAGAGAAGGCCACACTGACCATAAGAGCGTATACTCTGCAGGAGAGAGATAGAGAGGACCCTGTTGACCATAAGAGCATACGCTCTAGTGTAGAGAGAGGACTCTGCTGAACATAAGAGCTTACATTCTACAGGGAGGGATCGAGGACCCAGTTGACCATAATAGCTTACACTCTGCAGGAGAGAGAAAGGACCTTACTGAACTTAAGAGCTTATGTGCCGCCCCGTGCTCGACGGCAGCCAAGCCACTCGGATCCGGACCTTCAGTGGGTGGGTCGAGGGTCTCCGGACCCGGGGGTCCACGATCACTCCGATTTAAAAGTGGTTGGTGGTTTGGGGGGACGTAGGTATACGGCCGTAGCCGTGTTTGAGTTCGTGACGCCACCCACGGGTTGTGGTGAAGGTGGGCACCACCACTGCAGTTATGGGGCACCCGTGGGAGATGTTGCGCAGCAAGTTGTTAACCCCTCCGTAGGTAGGGATGGTGGGCTCGCGACCCGTTGGGGAGAGTTGGGCGGTGCGGGGAGATGGGCGGCCGGAGGCCACTGATGTACTCACAATTAGTAACACACACAAGTCTCTGGTAAACCAAGGTGATGGTGGTCGGTGCCCGCAGCCGGCTGCAGTCTGGTCCCCCACTCGGTTTGTGGTCTCTGCCTTTCTCCTGCACCTGTTTTGTGATGATGGACTACCTGCGCCTGCAACGTCAGGAGTCCGCTCCCCGGCTTGTGGATGTCGGAAGAGCCCTTTGCCCGCAGGCGCTCTCGCCCGTGGGATCTCTCTGCTGTAACGGTGGCTTTCTATCCCCCTCGTTGGGCTGTTGTCTTCAGTCAGGACTTTGGGTGGGACAGGACCTGTAGTCCTGGCCGCAATCAGTTAACTGTAGCTTCTGGACCTAGCTTCAGGGTCTGAGTACCCCCCTTTGTGCTCCGGTTTCCGAGTCGGTTCCCCGGGTCGGTACCGGCGGGCCACTACCCTGTCCTGGTCCACCATGGTTCCACCGAGCCGTCTTCCCGCCTCCTGCAGGCAGAGGCCTCTGTATGCCTCCTAGCCAAAGGTGCCCGGGCTCCTACCCTGGCACCTGTCAGTCTGCTACAGGCCTGTCACACACAGGCCTGACCTCCTCCACTGAACTCTCCAACTGATATCACTCCTTTTCCCGCCCCAGGCTCTCTGAACTCCTCGATGGGCGTGACCAACAGCCTTGCTCCGCCCCCTGGTGTGTCCATCAAGCACTGAGGGGGGTGACTAGGGTTTTAGTGTTTGGCAGCTGTCACCTTGTTAGGGGACTGGTGTAATGCGGGGCCCTATCTGTGACTACCTGGCCCGGCCAGGGCGTCACACTTACATTCTACAGGAGAGAGAGAGGATCCTGCTGACCATAAGAGCTTACACTCTACAGGAGAGAGAGAATCCTGCTGACCATAAGTGCTTACATTCTACAGGAGAGAGAGAGGACCCTGCTGATCATAAGAGCTTATACTCCACAGGAGAGAGACAGAACCCAGCTGATCATAAGAGCTTACACTCTACAGGAGAGAGAGGACCCTGCTGACCATAAGAGCTTACAGGATACAGAAGAGAGAGAGACTTAAGGCCACTTCACACGCTGCGATCTCACTAGCGAGATCGCTAGCGTGCGTACCCGCCCCCATCATTTGTGCGTCATGGGCAAATCGCTGACCGTGGTGCACATAATCGCGTGGACCCGTCACACTACTTACCTGCCTAGCGACATCGCTGTGACCAGCGAACCGCCTCCTTTCTAAGGGGGCGGTTCATTCAGCATCACAGCGACGTCACTAAGCGGCCACCCAATAGAAGCGGAGGGGCGGAGATGAGCGGGACGAACATCCCGCCCACCTCCTTCCTTCCTCATTGCGGGCGGCCGCAGGTAAGGTGAGGTTCCTCATTAATGCGGTGTCACACATAGCCATGTGTGCTGCCGCAGGAACGACGAACAACATCGTACCTGCAGCAGCAACGATAATTGAGAATAGGGGGGTATGTCACCAATTAGCGATTTTACACGTTTTTGCGATGATTCAAAATCGCTCATAGGTGTCACATGCAACGACATCGTTAAAGCAGCCAGATGTGCGCCACAAATTACGTGACCCCCAACGAGATCGCTTTAGCGAAGTCGTAGCGTGTAAAGCGGCCTTTAGCCTCTGGAGATAGGTAATGACTTTGCCGTACAAACTGTGCTCGACTGGGAACCCCACGTCCAATGCACTGAACACCACTCTACAAGGTGTGATAATCCGATAGATGTAGACAATGTAAAATGATGGTCTCTTGCTCTCTGATTCTCCAGCATTGACCGTCTGCAGATTTGTCATTTTAGAATGGACATACCCATGTTGTCGAGAAAACTTAAAGAAATATGAATCCTGACTTTACGGTTGTTTAGGTGAACAGAAGGCGAAAAAAACCTCATAAACAGTCCAAATGTTGTAAAGAGTTTTTGTCACAAAAATAGATAAATCATGAATGGAGGCCATAACATATTCTTAAATTGCAGAACTTTCTATTATCAAGTGATTTTCCCTTTCTTTTCCTATCTGTAGACCTGGCTGTTGAATTGTGAGCTCCTTGGACTAGTCCTGAGCCTACAGGTATTGCTGAAGCTCAAGGCGCTGGTTTATAAAAGCCCGAAAAAGCGGCTTTACGAATAAAAAGAACATTCAGAATAGACAGGAATATGCTGTTCCTCCGTTCAAGATAATCCCCTTTGAATTTCAAAATAAATCATCTTCAAAACCATATTTTACTTAACAGCGCTGCCTATTACAGAATAAAGGACGGCAGGCATTAGGGAAATTGTATACATGTACTGGAAGGAATATATCAGAGCCGCGCACTGAATAGAAGGTAATGCTGCATCACAGCAGATGGGTATTAGAAGAATAGACGCTTTAACACATAAATGTATCCAGTGCGTAAATGCGATTTGATCAATCTTTGTTTGTATCTTGCAAGTAATTACAGAACGTCTTAAGAGTCAATGCTCAGAACAGCGGCCTGCGATTTCCTATGAATCAGGGTCTGGATACAGACAATGCACTGCCACCTAGTGGCCACATAGGAGTCGAGCAATAAATGGCTAAAGCGACTAAAAGACATCTTAAATGGATACAGTTGCCAAGAGCTTGTAAAAACAAGCAATTTCGCAATTGCATATATATATATATATATATATATATATATATATATATATCTAATATATAAAGCTGAATGTGTGTGTGTGTGTGTGTGTGTGTGTGTGTGTGTATGTGTATGTGTGTGTGTGTGTGTATGTATGTCCGGGATTGGCATCTGCACCGTCGCAGCTAAAGCCACAATATTTTGCACACTCACACTTCTGGACCCCGAGAGCATCATAGGCTATGTTTTGAGGGGAATTTTAACCCCGCTCTTTACAGTTATTCACCAAAAAACCTGCCTCCATTAAAGCGAATGGAGTTGGGAGCCACAGTGCAGCCAGAACTTCAGAAGAATGCGCAGCCACGCCCTTAAATGGAATGTTGGTGTGTCACAATGCAGCCAGGGAAAGAGACAGACACAGACAGGGAAAGAGGCAGACACAGACAGGGTACGAAACAGACATAGACAGGGTAAGAGACAGACACAAAGAGACAGACACAGACAAAGAGACAGACTGACAGGGAAAGAGACAGAGAAAGAGAGAGAAAGAGAGAGACAGGTTAAGAGACAGAAACAGACAGGTAAAGAGACACACAAAGAGACAGACACAGGGAAACAGACAGACAGGGAAAGAGGGAAAGAGACAGAAAGGGTAAGAGACAGACAAAGAGACAGATACAGGGAAAGAGACAGAGGGAAAGAGACAGACAGGGAAAGAGACAGACAGGGAAAGAGAGGGAAAGAGACAGACAGGGAAAGAGAGGGAAAGAGACAGACAGGGAAAGAGACAGAGATAGATAGATAGATAGACAGGGAAAGAGATAGATAGACATACAGGGAAAGAGATTGAGACAGATGGAGAAAGAGACAGAGACAGTCAGAGACAGACAGGGAAAGAGACAGACAGACAAAGTGATATAGAGAGAGAGACAGAGAGATATATACAGAGGAGGAGACAGACATTATAATTACACTTATATCTATTTGTTTTGTGGTTTTTGTGTGCAGAATACATTTTTGTTAATACATTCTATTTTGTTAACAGCAGTTATTAACCCGGGCAAAAGCCGGGTAGTACAGCTAGTATATATATATATATATATATATATATATATATATATATATATGTATATACTAGAAATAGGCTCGATGCTATCACATCGGGAGTGTGGTGAAATGACCATCTGTCTATGCTTAGTGGTGCTGACAGGAGTAGTGGACATGTGTCACACTGTTTGTGCTTTCGAAAATATCTGTTGTATGCCATCCATCTGCATTTCTGTATTGTATGTGTTGCGTCATTTGACCTCTTTCACCCCTGTGCACTGTCTCTTCCTTATTGTGTGCTGTATATTGGTATCTGGTGTGGTGTTTCTTGAGCTGTGTTCACTATGTGGTGTCTCCCCTGTGTGTTGTGTGTGTGTTTACACTATATGGTCTCTTGTAAGCTGTTGTGACTATAATTGGAGGTGGTACATTGTTTTGTGCAGTTTGATGTTTGTGTGTGATTGTGCTGCACGTCGTCCTCCCCTGCATTCGGCGGACTCACACATCAGAACACACAATCACACCGGAATAGGTGGACAGACACAACTGGCAATTATATATATATATATATATATATATATATATATATATATATATATATATATATATATATATATACACATACATACACAATGTACTTCTTATTCTACTTCATTTCCTCTGTTGTGAAGATATGAAGGATTATTGATTCTATAGTTTATAGTTCATTGTTGGTGTCCCCCAAGGCTCAGTTCTGGTGTCCCCCAAGGACCTGACATTACCTCTCTACTAACCAGAACCCCACAATGTCTGTCTGCTATTTCATCCTTCTCTGCGCGACTCCTAAAACTTAACATGGACAAAACAGAGTTCATTGTCTTTCCCCCTCGTCACTCATCTCCTCCAACAAGCCTTTCCATCAAACTTGATGGTTGCTCACTCTCCCCAGTCTCACAAGCTCGTTGCCTTGGAGTAACCCTCGACTCTGCTCTATCCTTCAAGCCACACATGCAAGCCCTCTTCACCTCATGCCGATTACAACTCAAAAATATCTCCCGGATCCGTGCTTTCCTTATCCAAGATTCAGCAAAAACATTAGTGCATGCCCTCATCATCTCCCGCCTCGACTACTGCAACCTCCTGCTCTCTGGCCTCCCTTCCAACACTCTTGCACCCCTCCAATCTATCCTAAACTCTGCGGCTCGCCTAATCAACCTCTCCCCTCGCTACTTCTCAGCCTCACCACTCTGCCAATCCCTTCACTGGCTTCCCATCGCCCAACGACTCCAGTTCAAAACATTAACCATGACATACAAAGCTATCCACAACCTGTCTCCTCCCTACATCTGTGACCTAGTCTCCCGGTACCTACCCGGACGCATCCTCAGATCCTCACAAGATCTCCTTCTCTGCTCCTCTCTTATCTCCTCTTCCCACAATCGCGCACAAGATTTCTCCCGTGCCTCCCCCATACTCTGGAACGCTCTACCTCAGTATATCAGCCTCTCCCCTACCGTGGAAAGCTTCAAGAGGAACCTCAAGACCCACCTCTTCCACCAAGCCTACAACCTACAATAACCCTCAGTCCAGTACACCACTGCGCAACCAGGTCTGTCCTCACCTATTGTACCATCACCCATTCCCTGTAGACTGTGAGCCCTCACGGGCAGGGTCCTCTCTCCTCCTGTAGACTGTGAGCCGTCGCAGGCAGGGTCCTCTCTCCTCCTATACCAGTCTGTTTTGTACTGTTAATGATTGTTGTATGTATACCCTCTTTCACTTGTAAAGCACCATGGAATAAATGGCGCTATAATAATAAATAATAATAATTGTTCATAGATCCGATCTACTAGACGAAGAGTGAATGATCTCTTTTTTTTTGTGCTACTTAAAAATAATAAATTTGGCAGTTACTTGTCTTCCCCTGCCTCTCTGTTGCCACTCCAATCTTTATTGATGTGCAGCAGTGATGATTTCCCAACTACCGCTGCAACCAATCACTAGGTTTATTGCTTTCCACATGCTATTTAATTGCAATCTATATGTAGGGGCCCAGGATCAGGGGACCCCAAATGTTTGGTATGTCACGGTTGCTGTTCTGGCAGGAGGGTGCAGGGGCTGTGTTCGCTCGGTGGTCTACAAGGCTCTGATATTCCCTGCTATCCGCCCCCACACAGTATCCACAGCTGATGGACTGACCACAGACGCAGGTTTCGTGGATAACAGTCGCTTTACTACGGCAGGAACGAAGAAATCTAACACAGAATATATGTTTCACAGTCTCTCGTGAGTAGGACACGGCAAATACAGCTTGGAGTTGAATATTGAAGTGCAATTAGGGTTCTGGAGCCTTAAGAGCCTGCATTGTTTTAGACGTAACGTATGCTTTTAGAAGCAGATTCAGAGTCTTTTGTAGCTTATAGTAGGAGGGTAAGTGTAATAGGAAGATTGTATAGACCTGGAATCCTGAGGTTAGTTACACCACTAGTCACGGCACATGCAGAAGTACTTGTAAGCAAATGTAGAGAGTTGCCCAGAGTGGCACGAGGACCAGATGGCTGGTGTGTGGCCAATGACGTGCAAGCCACTGTTATGGTGGGACGGGAGACCCTCAAACTGTGCCAACCCGCGTGCACAGCGTCGGACTGGCTACTGGAGGAATCTCCAGTAATACCAGGCCTGGCCGCGGTTACCTGCACTGAACTCCGGAGCTCTCACCTGAGCTCCGGAGTGCAGCCTAGACTGAACTCGGGGTATTCAGGACTGAACCGCGAGCGCCGAGTGATTTATTCCCCGGCGATTGTGGTTCAGTTCATGACAGCTGCAAACAGGCCGGGCTGATCTCCGAAGCTCAGGTGACAGCTCCAGAGTGCAGCCAGGGCTGTCTGCAGCTGTCATGAACTGAACCGCAATCACTCTGCGCTCGCGGTTCAGTCTAGGCTACACTCCGGAGTTCGGGTGAGAGCTCCAGAGTTCAGTGCAGGTAACCACGACTAGGCCTGGTATTATTGGAGATTCCTTTGGTAGCCAGTCCAACGCTGTGCGTGCAATAGGTTCTTCTATATACCCAGAATACCCTATGCCTGAAGAAGCACGTGTGGATCCTGACAGCGAAGATTCAGGATAGCAAACCTTTAGTATATTGGCTGTGGAAGTCAAGAAAGGATAAAATTATAGGCCTTGGGCCTGGCAGAGAATATTGTGGTGACAGGACTCTTTACATATGGTCTGCTCTCGGAGGAGTTTTGGGTAGAACTGGAAAATTACAGATCTGTCTAACCACACAGAGGCTGGAAGTAGCCCCACCTATGTGACCAAGTCGATTGTTTGATAGGGCAAC
The DNA here is from genome assembly GCF_048569485.1 of Anomaloglossus baeobatrachus. Classification (NCBI taxonomy): domain Eukaryota; kingdom Metazoa; phylum Chordata; class Amphibia; order Anura; family Aromobatidae; genus Anomaloglossus; species Anomaloglossus baeobatrachus. The sequence continues at coordinate 42,728,072 of NC_134353.1, read as the reverse complement.
ACCGAATTTACAGTTCAGCCTCTCACAGTGGAATATAAATATAAACCATACATGTTCACCAGTAGATCATGCTGGGACACAACAAACATTACATAGAACTGAGAGTACATATCTAAAGCTCACACATGAAAGGGACTACACGTAGAGGGGCAGCTGGGGAGTGAGTTGCAGTGTGCAGGGGCTACTCACGGTCCAGGGGTACTTAAAGGGTAGACACAATCTGGACCGGGCCACTACATACACTCAAGGGAGCAGAAATCTGAGAGCAGCATGGAAAAGAGACAGAGACTCTGATTCCAGGGATGTATCACTTGCTGGTCTGCATCTTGTCATTCTGATACAACCACTGTTTTCTCTCCTGCAGATGCAGCAGTGCACATAATGTTAAATCTTGTATAAACCCACCCACATAACTGATTAACAGCTTTATGTGTACACTGTGTAAAAGCAGAAAGCTGCCAATTAGCAGAGGGAGGCAGGTTTGGACCAGGAAGAAGGAGACACCTAGTCCTCTGATGATAATCTGCAGCTGATAAAACACTCATTTTACTGAAACAGCAACACACAGCCCAGTAAGTGACACATTCCTGGAATCATGGTATCAGGCCCTACATTTTCTTAATGCTCCTTACTTGGCAGTAGTCTATTTTTGCTTATCACTTTTCCTACATAATCTCAGTTTTGTTAACCCATTAAGGACAAAGCCAATTTCGTCCCTAGTGACCAGGCCGAATTTTACGATTCTGACCAGTGTCCCTTTATGTGGTAATAACTCTGGAATGCTTCATCCAATCCTGGTCTTTCTGAGACTGTTTCTTCATGATATATTATACTTCATGCTAGTGGAAAATTTATGGTGATCTTTTTGCTTTTATTTTTAGAAAATATGGAAAATTTGATGAAAATGTTTAAAATTTTGCCATTTTAAACTTTAAAATTTGATGCCCTTAACCCACAGAGTTATGTCACACAAAATAGTTAATAAATTACATTTCCCACACGTCTTCTTTACATCAGTGAAATTTTTTAAACAAAATTTTTGGGCTTAGGAACGTTAGAACTGTTCAAAGTTCATCATCAAGTTCCCATTTTTTCAAGAAAATGTACAAACCCATTTTTTAGGGACCCCATGATATTTTAAGTGACTTTGAGAGGCCGAGATGACAGAAAATACCCAAAAGTGATACCATTCTAAAAACTGCACCCCTCAAACTACACAAAACCACATTCAAGAAGTTTAATAACCCTTCAGGTGCTTCACAGGAACTAAAGCGATGCGGAATGAAAAAAAATATATCATTTTACCCAAAAATGTTGCTCTAACCCCAATTTATTCACTTTTAGAAGAAATAACACAAGAAAATGGACTCCAAAATTTGTTACCCAGTTTCGTTTGAGCGTGCTGATACCCAACATGTGGTCAGAAACCTCTCTTTGGAAAAATGGGAGGGCTCGGAACAAAAGGAGCAATATTTGAGTTTTGGAACAGAAATTTGGCTGAAATAGATTGTGGGCACCATATTCCATTTGCAGGGCCTCTAAGGTACCTAAACAGCAAAAACCTCCCACAAGTGACCCCATTTTGCAAACTAGAACCCTCAAGGATTTTATTTAGGGGAATAGGGAGCAATTTGAACCCACAGCAGAATTTGATAACATTAGGTCGTTATATTAAAATTTTCATTTTTTGTTTCACAAAAATGTTGCTTTTGCCTCAAATTTCTCACTTTTTCAATGGGTAAAACCAAAATGTTTACATCGCAGTTTATTAGCCACTCTCTTATGAACACGGTGATACCCTACATGTAATCAGAAACCTGTTTGTTCAAATGGGAGGACTCAGAACAGAAGGAGCAATGTTTTAATTTTGGAAAGCAAATTTGACTGAAATAGATGGCAGATACCATGTTGGATTTGCCGGGTCCCTAAGGTACCTAAACTGGAGAAACCCCCCCACAAGTGACCACATTTTGGAAACTATACCACTCACGGAATTTATCTAGATGTTTAGGTGAACACCTTGAACCCCTGGGGGCTTCACAGAATTTTATAAAGTTGAGCCGTGAAAATAAAAAAAATAATTTTTTACCGCAAAATTGTTACTTCAACCAGGTAGCTTTTTTTCACAAGGGTATCAGGATAAAATGCATCATAAAATGTATTGTGTGATTTCTCCTGACTATGCTGAGACCTCACATGTGGTGGGGTGCTCGGCAGGGCTCGAAAGGGAAGGAGCGCCATTTGACTGTAAAATTGGCTGGAATCATTAGCGAATGCTATGTCGCGTTTGGAGAGCTACTGAGGTGCCTAATCAATGGAGCTTCCCCACATGTAACCCCATTTTGGAAACTAGACACCTCAAGGAATTTATGTACATGGTTGATGGTCACCTTGAACCCCCAGGCTTCACAGAAGTGTATAATGTTGAGCCATGAAAATAAAAAAATGATTTTTTACCACAAAATTGTTACTTCAACCAGTTATCTTTTTTCACAATGATAACAGGAAAATATGCACCACAAATTTATTGTGCAATTTCTCCTGAATATGCTGATACCTTATATGTGTTGGAAAGCAACTGTTTAGGTGCATACAGGGCTCGAAAGGCAAGGAGCGCAATTTGACTTCACATTTGGCTGGAATCATTAGTAAACGCCATTTCTCATTTGGAGAGTCCCTGATGTGCCTAAACAGTGAAGCTCCCCCACAATTTATCCCATTCTAAAAACTAGACCCCTCAAGGATTTTATTCAGGGTTATAGGGAGCATTTTGAATCCACAGGCACTTAACAGAATTTCATAACCTTAACTCATCATAATGAAAATTTTTATTTTTTTTTCATAAAATGTTGCTTTAGCACCATCTTTCTCAATTTTTCAAGGTGCAACACTAAACAATGGACACCACTTTCTTATAAGCGCAGGGATACCCCACATGTGGTTAAAAATCTTTTGACAAACGAGAGGGCTCGTAATGGAAGAAGTACTATTTGAATTTTGGAAAAGCTGAAATACTGTAGATTGCGGAGCACCATGTCGCATTTGCAGGGCCCATAAAGGTACCTATGCAGAAGAAACCCCCACAAGTACCCCAATTTGCAAACTAGACCTCTCAAGTAATTTTTTTCAGGGATATATTGAGCATTTTAAACCCCGAGGGCATTACAAAAATGGTGCTGTAGCAGGACATTTCTCACTTTTAGGCTATGTGCCCACAATGCAGAAACACAGTCTGCAGAGATGTGAGTGTTGCCCACGGAAGAACGCAGCTGCCCGTGACCATGATCCAGGTTTGGGCCACTGCTGACTTTAGCTCTATTCTCCTCATGGAGAACTCTCATCTCCGCAGTATAAACTAACATTCTGCAGCACTTGATGTCAGTTTATTTTTGTAGAAAATAAGCACAGTGAGCAGAAGATTTCTAAAAAACCTTCCACTACGCTTTTACTGTACAACGCAGCATTTTGGATGCAGTGAAAATGCTGCGATCAAAACACTGCAAACTCTAATCGCAGGGATGCAGCCTAAAAAGCAAGGATAGACAGATGTAAAACACATATTTAATATCCCACTCCCCTACATATTGTAAGCTGGCACCTTTTAGTGACTTTCATGTGGCACTAAAGCGTGCTTAGCCTTACATTTAGACAAAAACAAAATAATTTTAAAAAACAACGTGGGCACCCCCATTTTTGATAGGCAGCTAGGGTAAAGCAGATGGCTGCAGCCTGCAGACCACATTTGGCAGCTTCACCTTGGGAGGTGATCCAATTTGAAGGCCACCCTAGCCTGTTTTTTATAATTATTTATGAATAAGTAATAAAAAAATGTGGGGTTCCCCCAAAATTGGATTACTAGCAAAAGTGAAGCTGGCAGCTGGGGGCTGATATTCTGAGAGTGTGGGAAGGTTCATCGTTATTGGCCCTCCCCAGCCTAAAAATTGCAGGTCCCAACCGCCCCAGAAGTGGCGCATCCATTAGATGCTCCAATCCTGGTGCTTCGCACCTGCTCATCCCGTTGCCCTGTTGTGGTGGGAAGTGGATGGAGACTAGCTGCTATGATGTCTCCCATACCCAGCACACACATATATGATGGATTCCTGCTCTCATGTCTCTATATGGTTTAGAGCCAGCAGCAGCATAGTGGAGGACATTATGCAGCAGTACTGAGCAGTGTGTCTGTGAATCCAGCATTGAGGTGAGATAAAACATTTACAATAAAGCAGCACGATATATGTTTCTCTGCCTCTCCCTTCCTACCACGCTCCTCGTCCTACACATTCGTACTTCCATAAGAAATTGTATTATGATCCCTCAGTGAGCAGGCAGTCTATCTTGTCTTCCGCAGGATGATTTTTTTTTCAGTTTCTTTTTGGGAATAATGAGTTCAGGTGTAGTGATGAGCGAGCGCTAAATGAGATCTCTCTCTCGCTCTCCTGCCCTGTCTGTCTGCTCCTAGGCCCATTATGTTGCCACTTTCCTGTTGTCAGCCATATAGCCCAGTTCAGGTGGCAGGTAGTCCGTGAGTTTTCAGCTAGTCTGCATTACCTACTGCTCGGGTGGCAATTCTGCTACACCATTTGTCCCAACCAATTGAGCGTCAAGAGATATCCAGATCTGCTTTACCCCTGGGCTCTTCTATCCAGTTGACTACTAAAACTTTGGTTTCCCCGATGAACCCAGCTCCTCTTCTTCCTTGGCCCTGTTATATGGCTAACCACCACCATTCTAAACTGCCTGGTATAGACAGCTCTACTATTCTGCTAGTCTCTGCTATATGGCTAACCACTACCACTTTTATCCCATTCGTGTACCCACCTTTGATTCTGTTTGCTACTGGCTGGGTTCTCTTATGTAGCTATCACCATCACCGCTTTCCAATACAGTTGACTATCACTGCATTGAACTTCCAGACTACTCTTTTAGACTTTGCTATACTTTAGACCACCATTGCATTGAACCTCCTGACACATCGAGCTCTGCAACATCAATTCCTGAAACATCGAGCTCTGCAACATCCATTCCTGACACATTGAGCTCTGCTACATCCTTTCCTGATACATCAAGATCTGCTACATCATTTCCTGACACATCGAGCTCTGCAACATCAATTCCTGACACATCGAGCTCTGCTACATCCTTTCCTAACACATAAAGCTCTGCTACATCCTTTCCTGATACATCAAGATCTGCTACATCATTTCCTGACACATCGAGCTCTGCAACATCCATTCCTGACACATCGAGCTCTGCTACATCCTTTAATGACACATCAAGCTTTGCTACATCCTTTCCTAACACATAAAGCTCTGCTAAATCCTTTCCTAACACAACAAGCTCTGTTACATCATTTTCTGATACATCAAGCTCTGCTACATCCTTTCCTGACACATCAAGCTCTGCTACATCCTTTCCTGATAAATCAAGCTCTGCTACATCCTTTCCTGACACATCGAGCTCTGCTAATCCTTTCCTGACACATCGAGCTCTGCTACATCCTTTCTTGAAACATCAAGCTCTGCTACATCCTTTCCTGACACATCGAGCTCTGGTACATTCTTTCTTGACACATCTAGCTCTGCTACATCCTTAAACTGCTACATTGCTGGGCAGTGCTTGTCCAGACTCTGCAACCTACCTACATCTGTGTGTAGGAATCACAGATTGCCATAGAAGCTAATTAGGTGATAGCAAAAAAATAAATGCACTGTGTCTATCAAATTAACATGTGTAATGTTACTACATGTCTAGATAAATAATGACTAAATCAGCAAAAATACCTAAAATATAACCTTTATTGGTTTCTCTAAAAAAGGAAAGGAATACCTTACCTCATAAAATATAAAAACAATGTCTGCCGCAGAGACTGAGGTACTGCAACACCCTTCAATCACATAAAGGGATTAATACATTCTGCCACATGACACGTCAGTGTTATGAATGGTACAATCAGGTATTACATCCGACCGCACAGGTACACACTGGTTCTGCACAATTGGCAGTGTACATGGTGTGAGACTGTGACCGGGGTTCTCTATGACGGCCGGAACGTCTCGCCCCGATTGTGCTCCCTCCATGTATAAAAAGCAACTCCACTCCAGGGTTAATGCTGTTTCCCTGCAGGCTGAAAAGAGGGTTAAAAGGAAACAGGAACATGGGCATGGGCCCCTAGTGTGAGGGAGTGAACACAACTCCCTGAGTTTCTGCCAAAGAAACACATGTGAGCCATTTCTGGAACCTGGCTTGTTGGTCCAGGAGGAGGACATTCCGGAACGTGTTGTGTGCTGTTTTGGACTTTGTTTGTGCAATAAACCGTGTGCTGTGACCATTGGTGCCTGGATCCCGTGTCTTCTGCCGCGCAGCCGACCACGCTACCTCACAATGGGTAATAAACAGTTGTTTCCACTGATCACATTGCTTATACAACAATGCACCAATACCCCTACCCATTAAAGGGGATTAATGCACATTGACAATCAAACATCCAGACCACCAACCTGCCGCGCAGCCGACCACGCTACCTCACAGATGGTGGAGAATGCGGGCAGGCCAGCCCGGTGAGGTGTAGCATCCATCCCTGGTGACCCAGTAGCGCATGTCCTGGATTCGAGCGGCTATACTACAGCCCAAACCCGGCGACGCCATGGAGGACATACTAAAGCAGCTGGCTCAGGCTAATGCACAGCAACAACAGACCAATGCACACCTGCTCCGGTCGTTGGATCGTCAGCAGCAACAGCACCAGCACTCCTTGCAATTGCAGGAACAAAGGCACCAAGAACAGATGGTTCTCCTGGCCAAGTCGATCCGTGCCGGACCGGCAGCAACAACCCCGGGACCAGGTGACGACGGCAGCGTCCGGAAAGCGATGAGACAAGCGTTGCAAAAGATGACCCCGGGGGATGATGTGGAAGCATTCCTGGCGGTGTTTGAGCGGGTGGCCGAGCGGGAGAAGCTGCCGACCCCCCAGTGGGCTGAGGTATTGTTGCCCTATCTGACGGGGGAGCCCCAAAAAGCGTACCTGGACCTCTGTACCGAGGACGCCATAGAATATGAGACCCTGAAAGCCGAAATACTTGCTCGGTTGGGGGTGAATACCTATGTACGGGCTCAGCGGGTAAATCAGTGGTTCTATGAGGAAGTCAAACCCGTACGCTCCCAGGCCTATGACTTGTTGCATCTGGTAAAGAAGTGGTTGCAGCCTGTCACTCTGAGCCCTGCGCAAATGGTGGAGAGGGTAGTGGTTGATCGCTTTGTGCGCACTTTACCCGTCACCATTCAACGGTGGGTAGGGCAGGGCGACCCAAGTACCCTGGACCAATTAGTGTGCCTGGTGGAGCGGCATGTGGCTACGCAGGACTTGATACGGGACACTGAGACTTTGCGTGCCGCCCGTCGGTCCGGCCCCTCCAAGCCTCGGGCCAAGGACCCACCACTGACACCGGTGCGGGAGTCCGCTACCATCCCGTCTGAGGCCGCGCCCGCCGTCCCTGAGGTCCGGAAGGCTATGTACCCTAAGCGACAACTCGTCAAGGGGGTTTCCTTCCCTATTAGATGTTGGCGGTGCCAGCGGGTGGGACATATGGAAGCCCAGTGTCCACTCACCACGGAGCCCATGGATTGTGGGGTTACCCGGCGGAGTTCAATGTATGCTCAGGTGGTGTGTACTGCGGACCTTGTCTCCCCGGAGACTGAGCCCCACTTGTGCCAAATACAGGTGAATGGATGTCCGGTTACAGGCTTGTTGGATTCCGGAAGCTTAGTGACCCTTGTGCGATCAACCCTAATGGCTGAAGTAAAGGCCACAGGACGTACAGTGGGGGTGGTTTGCATACATGGGGACCGCCGAGACTATCCCACGGGGGTTGTCACCATCACAGCACCCTGCGGTCAGGTGCAACATGAGGTGGGACTTATGAACACTCTTCCCTATGACGTGATCCTAGGAAGGGATCTGCCGTATTTTTGGACTCTATGGAAGGGGCCTCCTAAGTCCCCTCAGGTATTGGACAGTCCGGGACCTGAGCCCGACAATCCCGAATCCGGGACGCCTGCCATAGGGGTCCCCATGATAGGGACAGAATGTGAACCCGATAGGTCACCCCTAGAGGTATTGGCAGGAGAGGCTGAGATGGTCAAGCCCATCCCGGAGTTGGAGGCGTCCCCGGATACGTTTGGGACAGCCCAACTCCAGGACCCTACATTAATACATGCCCGGAGTCGGGTGACAGTGGTTGACGGGGTGGCACAGCTGCCCGGTGCCCAGGTAAGGTACCCCCATTTCGCTCTTAAGCAGGATTTACTCTACCGGGTAGATGAAATACGGGGCGTGGGGGTAGAGCAGTTGGTGGTGCCCCAGCCGTATCGCCGGCGGGTCCTCGACTTGGATCATAAACACCTGATGAGTGGCCACCTAGGGGTCAAGAAAACTCAGGTGCGAATATTGCAAAGGTTCTATTGGCCCGGGGTCTTTGGGGAGGTAAAATGGTTCTGCGAAACCTGCCCGGAGTGTCAGCTTACCGCACCCCTGGCCCACTTTCGCAGTCCGTTGGTACCGTTACCCATTATAGAAGTCCCTTTTGAACGGATAGGGATGGATCTGGTGGGGCCCCTCGTAAAGTCCGCTCGAGGGCACCAACACATCCTAGTGATCGTTGACTATGCCACCCGGTATCCAGAGGCGATACCTCTCAGACATACTGCAGCGAAGCTTATAGCTCGGGAGTTGTTTGCTGTGTTCTGCCGGGTGGGGTTGCCCAAGGAGATCCTTACGGATCAGGGGACCCCATTCATGTCTAAAGTGACCAAAGAGCTATGCCGGCTACTCCAGATCAAGCAGTTGCGTACGTCTGTGTATCATCCTCAAACGGACGGTTTAGTGGAGCGATTCAATAAAACCCGGAAAACCATGCTCAAAAGGGTGATTTCCAAAGACGGGAAAGACTGGGATATGATGCTTCCCTATTTGATGTTTGCCATCCGAGAGGTGCCACAGGCATCCACGGGGTTTTCGCCTTTTGAGTTGTTATACGGGCAACATCCCCGGGGATTGTTGGACCTGGCAAAGGAAACATGGGAGCAGGAGCCCACCCCCCATAAAAGTGTGATTGAACACATTTTAGGAATGCAGAACCGCATAAGCGCAGTCATGCCAATTGTGAAGGAGCATTTACAGGAGGCTCAGGCCGCGCAAAGCGGCCGCTACAATAGACAAGCCACCATGCGGACCTTTAACCCCGGGGATCGGGTGTTGGTATTGGTCCCCACGGCAGAGCAAATATACCATGTCAACCTGTTAAAACCTTGGCAGGAACGGAAAAGCCTGATGGTTGATTTTTCCCCATCTCCCTCCTCTTCGGGTCGTTCAAACCCGGCTCCAGCGACCTCCGGAGAGGACGAACCGGAAGTAAGGATTGGAGAAGCCCTCACCAAGCAACAGAGGCGAGAGGCCAGACGGCTGGTTCAGCAGAACCCCGATGTCTTCTCCGAGCTGCCTGGTAGGACCAGTCTGATACGACATGACATTGTTACCGAGCCTCACCTGAAGGTACGCCTGAAGCCATACCGGGTGCCGGAGGCTCGAAGACAAGCCATATCAGAGGAAGTGAAGACAATGCTACGCCTGGGGGTCATCGAAAAATCCCGGAGTGAATGGGCTAGTCCCATTGTCCTAATACCAAAACCCGATGGCTCCTTAAGGTTCTGCAATGACTTTAGGAGATTGAACGAAATATCCAAGTTCGATCTCTACCCCATGCCCCGGGTGGATGAGCTGATTGATAGGCTGGGACAGGCGCGATATTTCACCACGCTCGACCTGACCAAGGGGTGCCATTGACGGAGTCCGCCAAGGAGAAAACCGCTTTTGTTACGCCGGAGGGTCTCTTCCACTATGTTGTCTTGCTTTTTGGGTTACATGGCGCTCCGGCCACATTCCAGAGGTTGATGGACTTGGTGCTGGAACCCCACCAGGCGTATGCATCAGCGTACCTTGATGACATCATTATTTACAGCTCCGAGTGGCAGACCCACTTGGAACAGGTACAAGCGGTGGTGAACGCGCTCCGAACAGCCGGATTGACAGCCAATCTTAAGAAATGTGCGTTGGGGCTCACGGAAGCCCGCTACTTGGGCTACGTAATAGGCCAAGGAGTGATTATGCCCAAAATTAACAAAGTTGAGGCGATCCAGAAGTGGCCTAGACCCCTGACAACGAAGCAGGTTAGGGCCTTCCTGGGTATCGTGGGGTACTACAGGAGGTTTGTAAAAAATTTTGCGGGACTATCAGCCCCCTTGACGGACCTTCTCAAAGGCAAGAAGTCCGTCATGGTGCGCTGGACTCCGCAGGCCGAGGACTCCTTCCGGGCCCTGAAGGGGGTCCTGTTCTTGTCAACCCTGATTTCCGGAAGGAGTTCGTAGTACAGACTGACACCTCTGAGATCGGCCTGGGGGCAGTGCTGTCTCAGGTGGTTCAGGGGGAGGAACACCCAGTCACCTTCTTAAGTAGGAAGCTCACCCCTCCCGAACGGAATTATAGCGTAGTAGAGAAGGAGTGCCTGGCGATCAAGTGGGCCTTGGAGTCCCTACGCTATTACCTGCTGGGACGGCAGTTTCGCTTGGTGACTGATCACTCTCCGCTGGTCTGGATGAGGTCCGCCAAGGAACAGAATGCCTGAGTTACCCAGTGGTTCCTTTCTCTACAGAACTTCTGGTTTACAGTTAAACACCGGGCCGGTAGGTTGCAGGGCAACGCCGATGCCTTGTCCCGCGGCCCATGTTTGATGGCGGGAGTTCAAACCCGCACGCTTGAACTGAGGGGGGGTATGTGAGACTGTGACCGGGGTTGTCTATGACGGCCGGAACGTCTCGCCCCGGTTGTGCTCCCTCCATGTATAGAAAGCAACTCCACTCCAGGGTTAATGCTGTTTCCCTGCAGGCTGAAAGGAGGGTTAAAAGGAAACAGGAACATGGGTGTGGGCCCCTAGTGTGAGGGAGTGAACACAACTCCCTGAGTTTCTGCCAAAGAAACACATGTGAGCCATTTCTGGAACCTGGCTTGTTGGTCCAGGAGGAGGACATTCCGGAACGTGTTGTGTGCTGTTTTAGACTTTGTTTGTGCAATAAACCGTGTGCTGTGACCATTGGTGCCTGGATCCCGTGTCTTCTGCCGCGCAGCCGACCACGCTACCTCACAATGGGTAATAAACAGTTGTTTCCACTGATCACATTGCCTATACAACAATGCACCAATACCCCTACCCATTAAAGGGGATTAATGCACATTGACAATCAAACATCCAGACCACCAACCTGGCGTTCGGGCATCAGACCAAATACGCACTCAGGGTTCAGATGAAACTTGACAATGCTCTGAGATAACCATACATAAGGATCCCAAACATAGCAATGTCCAGAAATGTGGAAAAGGAACGATCTCACCCGTTTCGGTGTGGCCTATTCCCACAAGGGCAGCTTGTCCTCATTATAGGCGTCTCCACGACCCCTCATAAACTGGGCCTAGGATCCCTTTAGAGAACTTGCGGTCCCATCCCAAATTCTCCTCCTCCCAACGCGTTTCCTAATTTCTTATTCATCAGGGGAGCTTCAAGAGATAAAAGGTTTCTAGTGTGAAAACCTCTCATGGGTTAACTAGAAAGAGAAAAAAACGGGACAATAAAACAGGGGTTCCATAAACAGCAATCCCCTATACACCTTTCCCTTAACTAAGAAACCAGGAGAAGCAGACTTACCAGACGGTGACAGCATGATCCTCTCCTGCTGTACACCGCTGTCAGCACTTGCCATGTTTAAATAATCGTTGCTCTCCCGCCGGCGTCTGACGTCACATCCGTAACTGCGCTCCCCACTTCCGCCTAGCATGGTGGAACGCATACATGGACCGAACGTCCCTTAGGATGCGACATCAGAGCCACCCGGCGCAGTCATGACATCACCAAACTGAGGCACATGACCAGAACGCACTAGCGTCCACAAAGTCCGCCCCTCCACAGATAAGAAACAGCACCCTGCATACAACTTCATTGCGCATGCGCTGAGACCTTAAAAGGGCAATTCCTTCCGTGTATACATTAACCGCTTCTGTCAAATAGAGCGGAAAGGTAGCGGAACAATAAATTACGAGATAATATGTACAGGTCTACAGTGACCCAGGGATTGCTCAAATATGAACTGAATCTTTTGGAAATTTCCGGAGGGAAAAGCCTAACAAATAAGATAACTATTCATTATTGGGGACTCAAATGTATTAGACAACTAAATTAATATTGAGAGGGATACCGGAGAGACAGACTAGCCACTGATGGCAGGAGGATCAAGAGGGAATAAAATCAAGGCCCTAACTTCAGCCAGAAAAAAACTAACAGTACCCCAGGGAAAGGGAGAATAGAAAAATAGAAACTACCTATCAACTCCACCAGCGACTACACTAACTAAATAGAGCTTTCCCTACCTAGCTGCGGAGGTTGGCACCCTATATTACGGTGATTGGTGCCCCTGCTCACCGGCGGCTTTCCCTCCTAGCTGTTCTAATCTTTCACCTACAAAAAGGGTGCAAAGGACAGGGATTCATTCAAGCCGAGGGGGTGAACCGTCTTGAGCTGAAAAATCCATCTACATTCTTTCTGGAGGATCTTCTTATCCCAGTCAGTCACCCCCTCATTTCAGTGGTGGGACAACATTTATACCCTGAAACATAACATGACCAGTGTCCCCCCCATGGATGGAATTCACATGCTTCGCCAGTGGGGTATCATTTCCAAGTCTAATGTCCCTTAAGTGTTCACCTATTCTCCTCCTAAACTCTCTCTTAGTCTTGCCTATATATTCCAGCCCACAAGAGCATGTAGCTTTGTAAATAACTCCTCTTGTCCGGCAATTGACAAAACACCAGATGTCATACTCTCTCCCTGTGTTGTTACCCCAGAACTTCTTCCCCACCTTCAAAACACTACAAGCCAGACACCCACTGCAGCGAAAGCATCCTTTCAGGTTGCTCTTAAGCCAGTCACATCCTGTTCTTCTGCCATCCACAAAGTGACTATGTGTCAACCTGTCCTGCAGTGATCTTGCCTTCCTAAAAGTAATCTGGGTTTTCACAGGGACAAACTTGCCAATGTCTAGATCCATTTTGAGAACAGGCCAATGTCTCTCCAGTATCTCTCTCATGGTCTTTGAGCCGTTGTTAAATGTTGTGATGAAACGGACCAGTTCAACCGTACCCTCCTCTCTTGGTGGAGGGCAGAGTAGAGCCAGCCTTCCTATGTCATTGATCTCCTCTCTTGCCTTTTTAATAACCCTATTCGGATACCCTCTTTCACGAAACCTATTCTCAAGGTCATCAAACTGTAGCAAACACGTCTCTTCACTCGAACAATTTCTCTTAACTCTGGAGAACTGGCCTTTAGGAATGCCCTTTCTTAGAGCAAATGGATGACCACTCTCCCATCTTAATAATGAGTTTGTTGCCGTCTCCTTACGGTGGGTACTGGTGACAATATTCCCCTCATTTGAATTCTCAATGAGGACATCCAGGAAAGGCAATTTAGAATTATTAACTTCAAATGTAAATAACAAACCAAGATCATTCCTGTTCAATTCCCCTACCATTTGAGATGACTCTGTCCTGCCCACAGACAAAATTTTGCTGCGGTGCAGGTTTATTGATGACATCTTTATCCTGTGGAAGGGCTCAGAGTCAGAGTTATCGCCAAACACCAATGTCTCCTCCCACCAGCCCCGGAGCAGATTTGCATACGATGGCGCACAAGGGCTGCCCATCGCGGTGCCCCTGAGCTGGTGGTAAAGCTGGTTCCCAAAAGTAAAGACATTATGTGTAAGGCAAAATTCCAAAATTTCCAGTAGGAAGGCACTATGTTCACTAAATTGCTTCCCCCGACCGTTCAAGAAGTGTGCTACAGCCCTGAGTCCTACATCATGTTTAATTGAGGAGTACAATGACTCGACGTCAATACTGGCTAGTATCACATCTTTTTCAAGAGTGATACCCTCTAGTTTTCTCAAGAGGTCCGTCGTATCCCTTAAGTGTGAGTTGAGGGAGCAGACAAATGGTTTAAGAAGTTCATCTAGATAAATTCCCAAATTCTGGGTAAGGCCACCCACTCCCGAGACTATAGGCCTCCCCTTAAGTGGGTTAGCTCCCTTATATATTTTTGGGAGACAATAGAAGGTCGGGGTCACTGGAAATCTCGGAAGTAGGAACTCAAATTCCTTTTTATCTATCAAACCATTTTCCTTCGCTCTCAAAAGAATGTCCCTCAACTCACACAGAAAGGTTTTAGTTGGGTTAATGGCAAGCTTGCCATACCCATTGACATCACTTAAAATATTCAGGCACATGTCCTTATAGTTGTCAACATCCATCAGTACAACAGTTCCACCTTTATCTGATTTTTTTATCACTATATCGGGGGAACGCTCCAATGACAACAGACCCTCCATTTATTTTTTGGAGAGATTCAAATCTCGGGAACATCCCAACTGAAGATTTTCAATATCACGAGTGTCAATACTACAAAAAATTTCAATAGAGCCAACATCACTCACTGGTGGTGGCATCTTGTCACTTTTTTGTTTAAGGTGTGTAAATGGGCCCCGGCCATTCAGGTTTGGATCAATCTCACCAATACTGTATAACAATCTTACGTCCTCCAATATATCCTCAAGAATACCCAACTCGGCACTTTGTTTTTTATTTTCTCTAATATGATATTTCTTCCATTTAAGCTTGTGGATAAATAGATTTAAGTCCTTCACTCCTTCAAACCTATCAAAGTCAGATGTAGGCACAAAACCCAGACCCTTAATCAAGACCGATTTCTCTGCATCTGTTAAAACATGCCCTGACAGATTGATTATCTGGGCTGACCCGGCGGTGGGGGAATATTGTTTTGTCTTTGCTTGTTCCTGAGGGGGTAATGCGTCTGTTCTAAAAAACGAAAATTACCCCGTCCCTTTCCTTTATTTTTTACTCTTCCGCGGAAAGCTATATTCCCCCCTTCTAAGTCTGATGCTTCAGTGTCAGTGGAGGTGCTTTCTGGCTCACTCTGTCTGATTGGTCTATTGGAGAAGAAGGGATAAGCCTTGTTATCTCTAAATTCTTGTAGATCTCTAACATAGAACTTATGCTTTTTTTCTTTTAAATGATATTGAAATTTCTCGATGGTGTTCTGCAGAGTCACCTCCTTCACCGCAAATTCACCATCGCCAGAATTTTTTTTTTTTTTTTGTTATATCAATTTGTTCCTTCAAGGCTAACTCCAAGCCTGCCAGGGTTTTCCTTTCCTCCTCCAATAGACATGCCATCAGCCTGAGTGAGCAGTCAGTAACCTCCTTTTCCCATTTTAGGGCCAATTCAGGGACCTTATATCTAAAACCAGGTGTAAGAGAAATCCTTAAATACCTAGGGACTATTCTATCCTTCAGATAATTTTCAAGCGACTGTACTTCCCACCAAGAGGTGGTCCGCTCCTTATAAATCCTGGTTAAATCATGAAACGCACCATTAAGAGTTGGAGTATATTTTTTTGGACAAAACTTCTCTCTGAAAATACTTCCTTTGCTTCCGAAATCCAGCTATTTGTGTCAATGCCTGCGGTTAAGAAACCCGCCAAATCACAAAAGATAAATTAATACAGCCACTGGTATTGTATTTGAAGGTACAGTAAATACTAAATCAGCAAAAATACCTAAAATATAACCTTTATTGGTTTCTCTAAAAAAAGGGAAGGAGTACCTTACCTCATAAAATATAAAAACAATGTCTGCCGCAGAGACTGAGGTACTGCAACACCCTTCAATCACACAAAGGGATTAATACATTCTGCCACATGACACGTCAGTGTTATGAATGGTACAATCAGGTATTACATCCGACCGCACAGGTACACACTGGTTCTGCACAATTGGCAGTGTACATGGGTAATAAGTTGTTTCCACTGATCACATTGCCTATACAACAATGCACCAATACCCCTACTCATTAAAGGGGATTAATGCACATTGACAATCAAACATCCAGACCACCAACCTGGCGTTCGGGCATCAGACCAAATACGCACTCAGGGTTCAGATGAAACTTGACAATGCTCTGAGATAACCATACATAAGGATCCCAAAATAGCAATGTCCAGAAATGTGGAAAAGGAACGATCTCACCCGTTTCGGTGTGGCCTATTCCCACAAGGGCAGCTTGTCCTCATTATAGGCGCCTCCACGACCCCTCATAAACTGGGCCTAGGATCCCTTTAGAGAACTTGCTGTCCCATCCCAAATTCTCCCCCTTCCGACGCGTTTCCTAATTTGTTATTCATCAGGGGAGCTTCAAGAGATAAAAGGTTTCTAGTGTGAAAACCTCTCATGGGTTAACTAGAAAGAGAAAAAAACGGGACAATAAAACAGGGGTTCCATAAACAACAATCCCCTATATACCTTTCCCTTAACTAAGAAACCAGGAGAAGCAGACTTACCAGACGGTGACAGTATGAATCATCTCCTGCTGTACACCGCTGTCAGCACTTGCCATGTTTAAATAATCGCCGCTCTCCCGCCGGTGTCTGACGTCACATCCGTAACTGCGCTCCCCACGTCCGCCTAGCGTGTTGGAACGCATACATGGACCGCACGTCCCTTAGGATGCGACGTCAGAGCCACCCGGCGCAGTCATGACATCACCAAACTGAGGCACATGACCAGAACGCACTAGCGTCCACAAAGTCCGCCCCTCCACAGATAAGAAGCAGCGCCCTGCATATCACTTCATTGCGCATGCGCTGAGACCTTAAAAGGGCAATTCCTTCTGTGTATACATTAACCGCTTCTGTCAAATAGAGCGGAAAGGTAG
Source organism: Anomaloglossus baeobatrachus (assembly GCF_048569485.1). Classification (NCBI taxonomy): domain Eukaryota; kingdom Metazoa; phylum Chordata; class Amphibia; order Anura; family Aromobatidae; genus Anomaloglossus; species Anomaloglossus baeobatrachus. Next base: position 42,711,193 of record NC_134353.1, on the reverse strand, counting down.
CGGAACAATAAATTACCAGATAATATGTACAGGCCTACAGTGACCCAGGGATTGCTCAAATATGAACTGAATCTTTTGGAAATTTCTGGAGGGAAAAGCCTAACAAATAAGATAACTATTCATTATTGGGGACTCAATAGGTGATAGCAAAAAAATAAATGCACTGTGTCTATCAAATTAACATGTAATGTTACAACATGTCTAGATAAATAATGTGCTAGATGCACACAGTCCTTAGAATCATACAAAGTGTATATGCATATTGCCAAACTATACCCCCTAATAACAACAATGAATGCAGTATTAAAATAGCATCAAGCCCATGCACTAGTGCATATATAATAACCAAAAACGTCAGCGGAATGCATATAGGATCCCCCTCTCTTACACCTTTCACGTGGGCTTAATCTTCAGAGGCACCTGTAATTCCTATACAAATACTAACCTAGTATATATTAAAGGTTGCTCTTAAATTTTTTATTGATATGTGTATAGACACTATTAACACGTACTGTATATACAGCTGAAATCAGAACTTTACATCCACTTTCTATAAAGACACATCTGCAGATATGTCTTTATAGAGAGCGGAGGGAAAAACCTGCAGATGTGTCTCTATAGAGAGTGGAGGGAAAACCTGCAGATGTTTCTCTGTAGAGAGCGGAGGGAAAAACCTGCAGATGTGTCTCTATAGAGAGTGGAGGGAAAACCTGCAGATGTGTCTCTGTAGAGAGTGTAGGGAAAACCTGCAGATGTGTCTCTGTAGAGAGCGGAGGGGAAAACCTGCAGATGTGTCTCTATAGAGAGCGGAGGGAAAACCTGCAGATGTGTCTCTATAGAGAGCGGAGGGAAAACCTGCAGATGTGTCTTTATAGAGAGCGGAGGGAAAAACCTGCAGATGTGTCTTTATAGAGAGCGTAGGGAAAAACCTGCAGATGTGTCTTTATAGAGAGCGGAGGGGAAAACCTGCAGATGTGTCTCTATGGAGAGCGGAGGAAAAACCTGCAGATGTGTCTCTATAGAGAGCGGAGGGGAAAACCTGCAGATGTGTCTCTATGGAGAGCGGAGGGAAAACCTGCAGATGTGTCTCTATAGAGAGCGGAGGGAAAACCTGCAGATGTGTCTCTATAGAGAGCGGAGGGAAAACTGGCAGATGTGTCTTTATAGAGAGCAGAGGGAAAAACCTGCAGATGTGTCTTTATAGAGAGTGGAGGGAAAAACCTGCAGATGTGTCTTTATAGAGAGCGGAGGGAAAACCTGAAGATGTGTCTTTATAGGGAGCGGAGGGAAAAACTTGCAAATGTGTCTGTATAGAGAGCGGAGGGGAAAACCTGCAGATGTGTCTTTATAGAGAGTGGAGGGAAAAACCTGCAGATGTGTCTTGATAGAGAGCAGAGAGAAAAACCTGCAGATGTGTCTTTATAGAGAGCGGAAGGAAAAAAACTGCAGATGTGTCTTTATAGAAAGCGGAGGGAAACTTCTGGATTCAACTGTAATTCATCTGTATTTTTCTAACTGGTTACCCTTGAAAAATGTCTTACTACGCCATTGCATTATAACTGATCTGTCTGATTTTCTCTAACCTTAGCATCACATGGACATTATCCATCTAATACCGTAACTTTTTAGTTTATTACAATAAATGGATTATTTTTGACACTTGATGTTCAATATATAACACATGCAACTAAAATAAAGAAAAAAGTGTTTGTTTTGTTGCGGTATAATCACTCGGACATAATGTAAAATTCAATTATTATTTCAAAAAGTTAAAAAAAAACTGAACGATGCCATCATAAACAGTTATGAAAACCTGACGCACTTCTGGTGCTATTGCAAAGGTGCCAGAAACACGTCAGTTCTTCATACCTGTTCATGATGGCATTGTTCAGTTTTTTTAACTTGTTGAAATAATAATTGGATTTTGCATCATCTCCGAGTGAGAATGCCGCAACAAAACCCCCGTTTTTTTCTTTACTTTGGCTGGACTGCACCAGCGGGAGCGAGCACCTCCGGAGAATATACAGCGGATGGACACAATTAACACAAGCTTTCGTGAGCTCCTTGACCACTGAGGAAGGATCTCCGGTCGTGATGGTTACTATACCCCTTAAAACATACATCCCTTTTTTAATAATTCCTTGTTGTCTTCCTGTTTTCTTTTTTTTTTTTTTTTTGAACATAGTTAAACAACTCACAAACACAAAAAGGGAGGGTGGGCGGGAATCTGTCGCCGTCCGGAGTCCAAAAGGGGAGGTAAGACCCTCCCTCATCGCTTTTATACTCCCCCCCCCTCCCCTACAGGGATCCTTTCACCACCAATCCCCTATACCTTCCCATAATGCCCCTCATTATAACTTTATTAACCCCTCACTCCCTCCCTTCCCTCTGGTCATGTCGCCCCTCCCCCCTATGGGGTCCATGGCTTTCTTGACCACTGAGGAAGGATTTCCGGTCGTGATGGTTACTATACCCCTTAAAACTTAACCTAAAAATAATACACCGACTGCATGCGACTTGGTTAAACAAATTGGCCACAGCAGCCTTTATTACCTATTATTAACATACTACCACAAAAGGGGGCGCCGTCCAACGGGCGACCCCAAACACAGAATAATAGGTAACACATAATAATAAACGGTACATGAAACCCTATGTAGGCCCGGTCCAGAAACCCTTTTCTACACCAATATCCCTGGCCGCAACACTCCGACCCAGAGATGAGGTATTAATCACCCCACGGATTAATACCCCCCAAACTTTGCAGAACCCCGTGCCTGCAATTTCCCGAAACCCAGAGACACCATACCAAGACAGTGCCTCTCGGTCCAGCTACAAAATCCCTTCCAACCGCTTCTGGACCAGACCTACCCCCGCCACAGGACAGGACACGTGACACCTTACGTGGCCTGGACCCGCCACACGCCCAAGGCTTGCTCCACACCATCCCGCAAACCCAGGGCCCATAAATCAGAACCAATGTCATTAAGATGAACCCCATCACCTCTCCGAAACTGCCACTTCGCCGATTCCAGGTCCACATGCCTCACCACCACGCCGCCGTTTCTCCGCACGAAACGCGCAACCACCCTGTTCACTTGTGCCCGGGCGCGATTAATCTTCTCAACCGACCGGGCCCCCCTCCACCATAATCTGGCCACAATATCCGACCACACCACTATCAGGCCCGGATACCTTGCCCATAACCGCAGTAGGTCGATCTTAATGTCCCGAATCAGATCGCGGGATGCCCGCGAACCCAGGTCATTCCCCCCCACGTGCAAAACCAACACGTTCGGGGGTCTGTCCATCCTGCAATAGTACTCGAATTCCGGCACGACCCTGCTCCATTCCATGCCCCGCACTCCAATCCACTTGACCGATGCCAGCGACCTGTCCAGACCCAACTGCCGACCATTCGGGCGAGCGTCGGCCCGACGGGCCCCCCAAAAAACGAACGAGTGCCACAGGATCCAGATCAGACACACTCCTACAATAAAGGAAACAATTTTAACAACAACACCAGCATTCCAGATTGCAACAAAGAACAACAAAAACCTAACGGCAGAACAAACAACTCCCCACCAGAGCCCTCAACGAGATAATAACTGCGGGCGCACATAACCACGAAAACGAGAGGACTCCCACCGACCAATCCGTCTCACCATGTCATCTCCAAGACCCCAACGAGAAGCCTCGGTAGCCGCCCCAATCCTGAACGAATGGGACCCGTAATCCTCTGGGCGCTCACCCGCCCAGCGCAAACAACTCCTCAGCACTGCCACAAACTGATAACGAGACAACCAAGCCCCGTCCTCGTGACGTAGCAGCGGGCCCGGAAGACCGCCCCGCAGACCACAAAACTGACTCACCACCTGCACCGGGCACAAGCCATCCCCTTGCACCGCATACAACACTACCAACCTGCCCCGACCCATCTGGTCCGTCTTGGACCGCCGAAGCCGACACTCCACTCTCCGTCCCACTACCGACACATCCTCGAATAGCAAACCACCCCCAATCACCCTTGACGGGCTCACCAATTCTCCTATCCGAAAGGCCCCGAAAAAAGCCAACACGAAAGCAGTTTTAAACAACACCGTCTCATACGCTGAGACACAAATGCCCTGCAAACCATCCACCAAACGCCGTAACAAGTCCAACGAAATGGGCCGCCTAGTGTCCCGCACCTTAACCCCTTTCCGAAAACCTTTCAATGCTTGCCGTACCCAAAAGTCCCTTGAAACGTCCTGCTCACCCCTAACCTTTAACCAGAAGGCCACGGCCGCCACCCTAATCGCCACCGCCGACGCTGACCTCCCAGCCCTAAAATCCTCACTCACCAATGCCAAGAGCGCCAGTAAATAATCCGCTCGCCCGTTACCAAACATCTCACCCAGCACTGCCTGCCACTCAACCCACACCTTAGCATAACGGCACCAAGTCACCTCGGTCACCGAATTCCTAATCAAACCCGCAATCACTGCCTCACCAGGCTCCACAATTCCTCTGGGCACACCGCTCCGACCTCGTCCGCCCCCGGCAGTAACTCCCGAAACCTGTGGAACTGAAAACGAGATAAAGCGTCAGCCACCCCGTTATCCACCCCAGGCACATGTTTTGCAACCACATGAATATTCCACAGCAAACACTTGAGCACCAAATGCCGCAAATATGCCACTACAGGTCCAGATTTCGCTGACAAGCTGTTGATTGCATGTACAACTGCCTGATTATCGCAATGGAAGCACACCTTACGTCCCGAAAATTGCGACCCCCACAACTCCACCGCCACCACGATTGGAAACAACTCAAGCAGGGCCAGATTTTTGACCAGGCCACCCTGTCGCCAATCCTCGGGCCACCTTCCCACACACCAATGACCCTGAAAAATGGCGCCGAAACCCGCCGACCCGGCCGCATCCGTATATAGTTCCAGAGCATCATTGGGCACCACCTTCTTCAACCACAAAGTGCGGCCGTTAAAATGTCGCAAGAAGACGTCCCAAACCAACAAGTCTGCCTTGATCTCCCGCGTGACCCGCACGAAATGCGCCGATGACCGTACGCCTGCCGTAGCTGCCGCCAACCTCCTGGCGAAAACACGCCCCATCGGCATAATCCTGCATGCAAAATTCAGCTTTCCAAGCAAAGACTGTACCACCTTAAGCCGCACTTTTTTTGCTGCCAGCATTGCTGCAACCGCACTCCGCAAATCCACAATCTTGTCCTCTGGCAACCTACATTCCATGGCCAGCGAGTCGATCTCAATCCCCAGGAACCGCATAACCGGCGCCGGCCCCTCCGTTTTTTCCTGCGCCAAAGGGATCCCGAACCGATCCGCCACTCTCTGTAAGGCGAACAACAAACCAGCGCAAACCATGGAACCCGCCGGACCAACACACAGAAAATCATCCAAATAATGAATAATGGACGACAAGCCGGACACGTCCCGCACCACCCACTCAACAAAGGAGCTAAACGCCTCAAAATATGAACAAGAAATCGAACAGCCCATGGGCAAACAACGATCAACATAAAACTTCCCGTTCCACCAGCAACCCAAAAGGTGCTGACTCTCCGGATGCACCGGCAACAAACGAAACGCCGATTCTACATCCGCCTTTGCCATCAATGCACCGCGTCCTGCCGCCCGTACCAAGTCCAACGCTTTGTCAAACGAGACGTAGTACACCGCCGACAATTCCGGCGCAATGCCGTCATTCACAGACGACCCCTCCGGAAATGAAAGATGATGAATGAGCCGAAATTTATTCGGCTCCTTCTTTGGCACCACCCCCAGCGGGGACACCACCAAATTACTGCACGGAGGGCTCTCAAATGGGCCCCCCATCCTGCCCAGCTCAACCTCTTTACCCAACTTCTCACCCACAACCATAGGGTGGTCCCTTGCCGACCGTAAGTTGCGACAAACCGGAGGCAATGCCTCAACCGCCGACGGAATCCGAAAACCGTACAAAAAACCAAACCGCAAAAGCGACGCCGCTGCCCCGTCCGGGTACCTACTTAAAAACGGCGCCATCGCTTCTATTTTCACCGGCGTCCTCCCTTTTTCCAGACCCGTCCCCAGCCTTGCCTCTCCCTTTTTTAAAGCATTTGGACAAGCTATGTCTCCCCCCGCAGCCGGAGCACTCATGCTTGAACATACACGCTGCGCCAAATTTGCACTGGCCTTCGTTAAATTGCCAGCACAATCCCTTTTTCTGAATCCCCGAGGGCCCGGCTCCCGGTCCCCCGGCACCGCCATGAAAGGGCTGGCTCGGGGCCGCCATTAAGCGCATCCATAAGGAAATGTCCTTATGGTCCCACCGCATGCCGGGCCGCAACGCCTTCCGCTGCCTAAACTGCTCATCATACCGCAGCCATGCCAAACCCCCGTACGTGCGATACGCCTCCCCGATTGCATCCATATAGCCGAATAGAGCCGAGCAGTGCTCCGGCTCCTTTTCCCCTACCACGCTAGCCAAAATTGCGAACGCCTGCAACCAATTGGAAAAGGAACGAGGAATGAGCCTATAACGGCGTTTTTCTTCCTCCTCCTTTTCCTTCTTGGAATCGCTCGGCTTCACCTTGTCTAGGTTAAATTTTTCCAGGGGCAGCAGGGAAAATATCTCCACATACTCCCCTTTCCAAATTTTTTCCCTCACCTCTTTTTTGAGGTGCGCCCCTAGCGGTCCCTCAAAGCACACATACACCTCGCTCTTAGCCCTATCATCCAGCCGCACCACCTCATCTTCCTTTTCCTTCTCCTTTTCTCCCGCTTTATCGCCTGCAGTCTCCACTACTCCGCTACCTACACCCGCCCCCACCGGCACCTTCTCGCCGCTAGCCGCCGCCGCGCCATCCACCGCCGACCCTGTCCAGGCCGTCGCCGCCGCCGGCGCTCGCGCTAAACCCTGCAAAAGCCCCAGCAACTGGCTAAGCAAAACTGACCCCTCTGGCGCTGCCGTGCCCACAGCCACCTCCCCAACACCCGTACCCCGCGCCGCAAGCAATGCCGAATCCACGGCTAGCTCACCCGACCGTGACGCGGAGACGGAATTCGATACTTCGATGTCGTCCGCCAGCGGCTCCTCTAATTCATCCCCCGACCTGAGGGCTCCTTCTTCCTCTTCGCTGTAGCCGTCCTCCACCGTCCCAGCTCCAGAGGACGCAGCCGATGCGTCCCCTCCACCACAGCCACCCTCCTGGGCAGCCGCGTGGGCACTGGCGGTGGGCGTCCGCTGTTTTCTTTGCGGCGACAGCCCACAAGACCGTCCTGTCCCCTGGGCCGCCGCCGACCGAGTCCTCTTCCTGGAGGAGCCTCTCCCCGAGCTCAGGGGGCTCCCCACCGCCAGTTCCCGCCCTCCCGGGCCTCCGACCGAGACCTCCCGCTGGGTCCTCCCCCCCGAGGGAGACCGCGTCCGCCGGGTGCAGAGCTGATGACCTGAGGGACCTGGCGCGCCCTGCGGGGGTCCCACCGTCCCTCCTCTCCTCCGCAGCCGTGCAGGTATCCGGGTGGCGCCTGCCCACACCGGTCCCCCTGCTGGCTGCCTGCGCTCGGCCCCCCCAACGTCCCCGGGGAGTAGTGCTGGCCTCCATCCCAAGCCGGGCCCGCTCCTGGTCCGAAGCAGCCGCCGGGACGTGCCCCACCGCCGGGGGCCCGGCGTCCAGAGCAGGCCCCAGGCTGGACACGCCCCCTCTCCGTGCCTCCGGTTCATGCTGGGCACGGCCCGGTCCCCGGGCTGCCGCCGGCCTGTTAACTCGAGCCCGCGGCCTGGGACCGGAAGTAGGCCCCAGGCCGGGCCCGCCTCCATCCAGGCCACCGCTGGCCTCATTCCATCGCCGGGCTCGCTCCCGGCCGGGAGACGCCGCTGGGCTCTGCACTCCAGCCCGAGGCCTGAGACAGGAAGAAGGCCCCGGGCTGGCCACGCCCCCTTCTCGGCCGTCGCGGCCGCGTCGGAGATTCCTCCCGGCGGCCGGAGCGGACGCAGGGAGCTGCCGCTGCCCGCCCCGCCGTGGAGGGTCCCGGGGGGGGCTCTCACTTGGCCTCCTTGCTCCCCCCGCACCCGGAGAGTACCGGACAGGGGGCCTGGAACGCCGCCCACGGCGAGGGGGGGAACAAGGGGCAGGTGCCGACGGGGACACAAAGGCAGCCCTGACGTGGGATTGCACTGCCTGGGCCCCGTGCACCGTCATCGCCGCTCTAATCAGCCGATTCAGCTCCTGGAGGTCCGCCATGCTGGTCCTTGTGGTCCTGGTCCTGGGTCTCCAATCTGTCGCCGTCCGGAGTCCAAAAGGGGAGGTAAGACCCTCCCTCATCGCTTTTATACTCCCCCCCCCCTCCCCTACAGGGATCCTTTCACCACCAATCCCCTATACCTTCCCATAATGCCCCTCATTATAACTTTATTAACCCCTCACTCACTCCCTTCCCTCTGGTCATGTCGCCCCTCCCCCCTATGGGGTCCATGGCTTTCTTTTCTTTAACTCGATTACATGGAACTAATCATGTGCCATTGTTAAAGGGAACCTGTCATCAGAAATTTAACTTGAAACCTAAATGTTTCCCCCTCTGCAGCTCCTGGGCTGCATTCTAGCAGGTTCCTGTACTTTTTGTGGCCCCTTTTAAACCAAATTAAATACTTTATAAACTTGTACCTTTTGCTATGTAAATTTTGTAAATCGTCCATGGTGGCGGGCTCTCTGCTGACCGTTGCTGTTCCTCCAGCACATTGACGCCGTCCCCCCACACTCCATTTCATCCATCAGGACGCCGCCCACTGCGCCCGAGGTGCCGCCCACGCCAGGATCGCTGGTGACGTGTGTCACAATCACAAGATTATGGGCGGCGCTGTGATTGCATCGCAAGTGCCCGCCCATAATCTCGTGGACGCACTTTCCGCCACTGCCTTCAGCATTCTGCGCAAGCGCTCGCCGGCCAAATGACCCAACGTCACCTCTTTCCCATGTTACCCTGCAGCAGGGCAAGATGGGAAAGAAGTGATGTCGGGTCATCTGGCCAGCAAGCACTTGCGCAGAACGCTGGAGGAAGAGGGGAAAGTGCGGTCACGAGGTTATGGGCGACACTTGCTGATGACACTCACAGCGCCGCCCATAACCTCGTGCCTGCGCAAAACGTCACCAGCAGTCACACGTGCACACAGTGCACAGTACCGCTACAGTCACACAGCACATGCGCGGGACCACGGGCGCCCAGGGGCGGCGTCCTGAGATATGAAATTCAGCGTTGGGGGGCGGCGTAAATCTGCTGGAGGAACAGCAACGGTCACCAGAGAGAGCCCGCCCCCATGGACAATTTACAAAATTTACATAGTAAAAGGTACATGTTTATAAAGTATTTAATTTGGTTTAAAAGGGGGCACAAAAAGTACAAGAACCTGCTAGAATGCAGCCCAGGAGCTGCAGAGGGGGAAACTTTTAGGTTTCAAGCTAAATTTCTGATGACAGGTTCCCTTTAAAACTTTTTCTATTAGGCTATGTAGGCAATTTACAGTGCCTTGCAAAAGTATTCAGCCCCCTTGAATTTTTCAACCTTTTCCCACATTTAAGGCTTCAAACATAAAGATAAAAAAATTAAATGTTCTGGTGAAGAATCAACAACAAGTGGACACAATTGTGAAGTTGAACAAAATGTATTGCTTATTTTAAACTTTTATGAAAAATAAATAACTGAATATTGGGGCGTGCAATATTATTCATCCCCTTTAAGTTAATACTTTGTAGCTCCACCTTTTGCTGCGATTACAGCTGCAGTCTCTTGGGGTATGTCTCTATCAGTTTTGCACATCGAGAGACTGAAATTCTCGCCCATTCTTCCTCTGTAAACAGCTGGAGCTGAGTGAGGTTGGATGGAGGCGTTTGTGAACAGCAGTTTTCAGCTCTTTCCACAGGTTCTCGATTGGGTTCAGGTCTGGACTGTGACTTGGCCATTCTAACACCTGGATACGTTTATTTGTGAACCATTCCATTGTAGATTTTGCTTTATGTTTTGGATCATTGTCTTGTTGGAAGACAAATCTCCGTCCCAGTCTCAGGTCTTTTGCAGACTCCAACAGGTTTTCTTCAAGAATGGTCCTGTATTTGGCTCCATCCATCTTCCCATCAACTTTAAACATCTTCCCTTTCCCTGCTGAAGAAAAGCAGGCCCAAACCATGATGCTGCCACCACCATGTTTGACAGTGGGGATGGTGTGTTCAGGGTGATGAGCTCTGTTGATTTTATGCCAAACATATCGTTTGGCATTGTGCCTAAATAGTTTGATTTTGGTTTCATCTGACCAGAGCACCTTCCTCCACATGTTTGGTGTCTCTCAGGTGGCTTGTGGCAAACTTTAAACAACACTTTTTATGGATATCTTTGAGAAATGGCTTTCTTCTTGCCACTCTTCCGTAAAGGCCAGATTTGTGCAGCGTACGACTGATTGTTGTCCTATGGACAGACTCTCCCACCTCAGCTGTAGATCTCTGCAGTTCATCAAGAGTGATCATGGGCCTCTTGGCTGCATCTCTGATCAGTCTTCTCCTTGTTTGAGATGAAAGTTTGGATGGACGGCCGGGTCTTGGTAGATTTACAGTGGTATAATCCTTCCATTTCAATATGATCGCTTGCACAGTGCTCCTTGGAATGTTTAAAGTTGTGGAAATCTTTTTGTAACCAAATCCAGCTTTAAATTTCTCCACAACAGTATCATGGACCTGCCTGTTGTGTTCCTTGGTCTTCATGATGCTCTCTGCGCTTTACACAGAACCCTGAGACTATCACAGAGCGGGTGCATTATACAGAGACTTGATTACACACAGGGGCTTATATTTATCATCATCAGTCATTTAGGACAACATTGGATCATTCAGAGATCCTCAATGAACTTCTGGATTGAGTTTGCTGCACTAAAAGTAAAGGGGACAAATAATATTGCACGTCCCAATTTTCAGTTTATTCTTATTTACAAAAGTTTAAAATAAGTAATAAATTTCATTCACCTTCACAATTGTGCCCCACTTTTTGTTGATTCTTCACCAGAACATTAACATTTTTATCTTTATGTTAGAAGCATGAAATGTGGGAAAAGGTTGAAAAATTAATGGGGGCCGAATACATTCGCAAGGCACTGTATATGTGTAAAGCAATGACACGAGGAGGTAGTTGCAGGTGAGGGATTCCCTGTTTTAGGCCCTGTGCCCCAACTCACAGGAAAAGTGTTGTGGTACTTTCTGGGTGTGTGGATAGGTGCGGTGCTGTTCATACGTTTCAGGAGGCCGCATGATGCCGCTGTTTTGGTCAAGCCAGGACCGGATCATGGAGGCAACAGAGGCAGAGGCTGCTAGTTCTTATTAAACATCAGTCTTTTACTTAGGCGGGCTTTGCACGTTGCAACATCGGTAACAATGTGTTACCGATGCTGCAGCGATAGTCCCGCCCCCGTCGCACGTGCGATATCTAGTGAAAGCTGCCGTAGCGATTATTATCGCTACGGCAGCTTTACACGCACATACCTGCCGTGCGACGTTCCTCTGGCCGGCGACCCGCCTTCTTCCTTAGGGGGCGGGTCGTGCGGCGTCACAGTGACGTCACACGGCAGGCGGCCAATTGAAGTGGAGGGGCGGAGATGAGCAGGATGTAAACATCCCGCCCACCTCCTTCCTTCCTCATTGCAGCCGGGACGCAGGTAGGAGATGTTCCTCGCTCCTGTGGCTTCACACACAGCGATGTGTGCGGCCGCAGGAACGAGGAACTACATCGTACCTGTCGCTCCCCCGGCATTATGGAAATGTCGGAGGCTGCAGCGATGATACGATGACGACGATTTTGCGCTCGTTCATCGTATCATCTAGGATTTACACACTACGACATCGCAAGTGACGCCGGATGTGCGTCACTTTCGATTTGACCCCACCGACATCGCACCTGCGATGTCGTAGTGTGCAAAGCCCGCCTTAGTCTCAGGATGATAATTATACACCAGATGTAGCGGGCACACTTCTTCCTGGATGTTCCTTTAGCACAAAGCACCATTATACACACTTCCTCCAAGTTCACCTCAGTTGTTACTGTCCTGGTTGTTCCCAGACCTTTTACCACCACCCAGCTTAGCATAACAGATGCAACGTCAAAGTCATTGTTGTCCATCTGCGGTTCCGTGTCCTCCCAGCCACAGGGAGTAACGATGCCCTCGGATCTGCCTCAGAGGACGGCATACTAATTTTGTGTCCAACACCATTCTGGCCCATTACCTCTCAGCTGTAAGCTACACGGGGCCTGCTACTAAGCTTCCTAGTCTAGGCCCTAACCACAAGGGTCATGTTTGGCTTCTTTACCATTCTCAGGTTTAGCTGTTTATCTCTGTTCTGGGTTACAACCACCCTTCGTGTGTCTGTTCATTCTCTCACTCTATTCTTGTTTTGTATCAGCATTGTAGCCTGCACAGATCACCCACAGAATGCGACCAAAAGACGACTCAACAAAATGTATGTCCATCTTACTCACTAGCTGTTCTCTATCTGAATTCTAAGTTGAAGTCTATCTTTTCCTAGTGACTGCTAGTCTTCCTGTGCACTAATCCCACTGCTTAACTGTTTCTTGCCCTGCAGTCAATTACTGGATAACCCATCTTACCAAAACATCCTACATAACTTTTCACCTATATTCTTATAATGTTTAGCCACTAGATGGCGACGTTTACTTGCAGACACTATACATCTTTATACTACATTGCTTAACTAACACTGCTACATCGTTAAATTACACTACATCTTATGCCTTCCTATACCTTACGTTACTTTCCTACTTAACATTACTTCATATCTTATCACACATATATATATATTTAAGAGCACTTTTGTTGTCTTCAGGGGTAGAAACTCGACCACAATCTTACATGTTTTTACAGCCATAGTTTAGGATCTGCTTTATCATCAAAATTTCTTGCCATGTGTTTTAATGTTTTTATGTAATCATTTATTGATTAGCAAAGTATTACATTTTAAAAAAAAAAAAGTTTCCTCTTTTTAGTAAGCTTTTATTTTTAAAAGTGTCTTGTCAGGATGTGCTGCAGAAAACTGAAGAAGATGTAAGTCTTCAAAGACGAGCTATGGATGTGAAAAGTCATTGTTGCATCTGGAGAATTTGAAGAAAAGAAAGAAAAGGACTCCAATCAGAGACAATATTACCTATAAAGTACCTGGATGTTAATGCCTATTTGTAATACTAAACAAATATCTTCAGTACTATTGTTCCTGTGTGGTCCGCAGTCATAAAATGACTGATAACTGCAGCTCCCAATATCTGCGTACTATTGTTAAGGAAGTACCGGAAGTTGTAGGTTCTTGCAATACATATGTATATGGATCTTACCTGACATTACCATTGATGTACCATGTACTGATGGTGGTTCTTGTGATGTATTCCTGAACTGATGAAGATTGTGATGCTGTATTTCTCTACTGATGGGCATTCTAGTGATATTTTACTTTAATGCTGGTGGTTCTGGTGATGTATTTCTGTACTGATGGTGTTTCTGGTGATGTATTTCTGTACTGCTGAGGTTCTAGTGATGCATTACTGTACTGTTGGTGGTTCTGGTGTTGTATTTCTGTACTGATGGGAGTTGTAGTGATGTATTTCTGTACTGCTGGTAGTTCTGCTGATGTATTTCTATACTGATGTGGTTCTGGTGATGTATTTCTGTACTGTTGGTGGTTCTGGTGATGTATTTCTGTACTGATGGGGGTTGTAGTGATGTATTTCTGTACTACTGGTACTTCTGGTGATGTATTTCTGTGCTAATGTGTATTTTAGTGATGTATTTCAATACTGCTGGTGGTTCTGATGATGTGTTTCTGTACTGATGAGGATTGTGCTGCTGTGTTTCTGGTGATGATGGCGCTCCTACTTATGTATGTTTGTACTTCTGGTGATATATTCTTGTGCAGTTATTAATTCTAATCCTGTACATAGGTAACAATCCATAATTAGTAAGTTTACATTATACAGGGCTATGTTAATAAAGTATACAGCCATCGGAGTTACAGGTTACAATATTAGGTTACAATATTTTTTTTTAATATACAGTGCTGGCCAAAAGTATTGGCACCCCTGCAATTCTGTCAGAGAATACTCAGTTTCTTTTTGAAAATGATTGCAATCACAAATTCTTTCGTATTATTATCTTCATTTATTTTGCTTGCAATGAAATAACACAAAAGAGAATGAAACAAAAATCAAATCATTGATCATTTTACACAAAACTCCAAAAATGGGCCAGACAAAAGTATTGGCACCCTTAGCCTAATACTTGGTTGCACAACCTTTAGCCAAAATAACTGCGAACAACCGCTTCCGGTAACACTCAATGAGTTTCTTACATTGCTTTCCTGGAATTTTAAACCATTCTTTTTTGGAAAACTGCTCCAGGTCCCTGAGATGTGAAGGGCGCCTTCTCCAAACTGCCATTTTGAGATCTCTCCACAGGTGTTCTATGGGATTGAGGTCTGGACTCATTGTTGGCCACTTTAGTAGTCTCCAGTGCTTTCTCTCAAACCATTTTCTAGTCCTTTTTAAAGTGTGTTTTGGGTCATTCTCCAGCTGGAAGACCCATGACCTCTGAGGGAGACCCAGCTTTCTCACACTGGGCCCTACATTATGCTGCAAAATTTGTTGGTAGTCTTCAGACTTCATAATGCCATGCACACGGTCAAGCAGTCCAGTGTCAGAGGCAGCAAAGCAAACCCAAAACATCAGGGAACCTCCGCCATGTTTGACTGCAGGGACCATGTTCTTTTCTTTGAATGCCTCTTTTTTTTTCCTGTAAACTCTATGTTGATGGCTTTTTCCAAAAAGCTCTACTTTTGTCTCATCTGACCAGAGAACATTCTTCCAAAACGTTTTAGGCTTTCTCAGGTAAGTTTTGGCTTTTTTATGTCTCGGGGTAAGAAGTGGGGTCTTCCTGGGTATCCTACCATACAGTCCCTTTTTATTCAGACGCCGATGGATAGTACAGGTTGACACTGTTGTACCCTCGGACTGCAGGGCAGCTTGAACTTGTTTGGATGTTAGTCGAGGTTCTTTATCCACCATCCGCACAATCTTGCGTTGAAATCTCTCGTCAATTTTTCTTTTCCTTCCACATCTAGGGAGGTTAGCCACAGTGCCATGGGCTTTACACTTCTTGATGACACTGCGCACCGTAGACACAGGAACTTTCAGGTCTTTGGAGATGGACTTGTAGCCTTGAGATTGCTCATGCTTCCTCACAATTTGGATTCTCAAGTCCTCAGACAGTTCTTTGGTCTTCTTTCTTTTCTCCATGCTCAATGTGGTGCACACAAGGACACAGGACAGAGGTTGAGTCAACTTTAATCCATGTCAACCGGCTGCAAGTGTGATTTAGTTATTGCCAACACCTGTTAGGTGCCACAGGTAAGTTACAGGTGCTGTTAATTACACAAATTAGAGAAGCATCACATGATTTTTCAAACTGTGCCAATACTTTGGTCCACCCACTTTTTATGTTTGGTGTGGAATTATATCCAATTTGGCTTTATGACAATTTTTTTTATTTTTTTAATTGAAGACAAATTAAATGAAGATAATAATACCAAAGAATTTGTGATTGCAATCATTTTCAAGAAGAAACTGAGTATTATATGACAAAATTGCAGGGGTGCCAATACTTTTGGCCAGCACTGTATATATCAGATGCATTAAATGGGTTTTCCAAATCTGTGATGAGTCTACAGTTTTTCTATGTGACTGAAGACTTCTGAATCTTCCAGTGTGTGCCCTGCATGCTCTCATGATTCTGTGGTGGTGAGAGTGGGAGACCAAGAAACTGCAAACATGTGATTTACATACATACATACATACATACATCACATGCTAACTAGACATGCTCTGCCTTGCTCAAGACAAGTAATTGAGTGTGGACAGAAACGTCTAGTCTGAATGTTGCAGGAAGTATACAAATAGCATTCTTGAACTCCAATGTCAGTCCTCTCTTGCTGCCAGCAGAATCCATAAAGTGTGCAGTCCATAGTGTGTGAAAATTCAGAATTCTGCAGTCACTTACTGACAGCAGATTTTCATGACAAACAATATGAATGAGCGGTTACATGACAACTACTTAAACCACATGGTGGGTAGGGGGCACCAATCAGAATTCTTGCCCCGGGTGCTGAAAAACCTAGATCCACCTCTGTCTTTGACACATATAAGCCCCTGAATAGTTGAGTCTGGGCAATTAGAATGAAAATTCTTAACACCTTCATGAACACACACTCAAAGACACATACTGTACATTTATTTTTCTTCTTGTTGCATTCTCCCCAAAGAACAGCAGATGGAGATCTTTACTTATTTTTCAGTATATTCAGTGGAGAGTATGAGTATGTGCATCATAGTTTGGAGATAAACCTCTAATATTAGAGCACCAGGGGACGCGGCCGTCTATAATATCTAATTTCCTTATGCCCTGCATGGGATTTCTACCCTTGACTTTATTTCTATACCTATATATATATATATATATATATATATATATATATACAGTTAGGTCCAGAAATATTTGGACAGTGATACAATTTTCGCGAGTTGGGCTCTGCATGCCACCACATTGGATTTGAAATGAAACCTCTACAATAGAATTCAAGTGCAGATTGTAACGTTTAATTTGAAGGTTTGAACAAAAATATCTGATAGAAATTGTAGGAATTGTACACATTTCTTTACAAACACTCCACATTTTAGGAGGTCAAAAGTAATTGGACAAATAAACCAAACCCAAACAAAATATTTTTATTTTCAATATTTTGTTGCGAATCCTTTGGAGGCAATCACTGCCTTAAGTCTGGAACCCATGGACATCACCAAACGCTGGGTTTCCTCCTTCTTAATGCTTTGCCAGGCCTTTACAGCCGCAGCCTTCAGGTCTTGCTTGTTTGTGGGTCTTTCCGTCTTAAGTCTGGATTTGAGCAAGTGAAATGCATGCTCAATTGGGTTAACATCTGGTGATTGACTTGGCCATTGCAGAATGTTCCACTTTTTTGCACTCATGAACTCCTGGCTAGATTTGGCTGTATGCTTGGGGTCATTGTCCATCTGTACTATGAAGCGCCGTCCGATCAACTTTGCGGCATTTGGCTGAATCTGGGCTGAAAGTATATCCCGGTACACTTCAGAATTCATCCGGCTACTCTTGTCTGCTGTTATGTCATCAGTAAACACAAGTGACCCAGTGCCATTGAAAGCCATGCATGCCCATGCCATCACGTTGCCTCCACCATGTTTTACAGAGGATGTGGTGTGCCTTGGATCATGTGCCGTTCCCTTTCTTCTCCAAACTTTTTTCTTCCCATCATTCTGGTACAGGTTGATCTTTGTCTCATCTGTCCATAGAATACTTTTCCAGAACTGAGCTGGCTTCATGAGGTGTTTTTCAGCAAATGTAACTCTGGCCTGTCTATTTTTGGAATTGATGAATGGTTTGCATCTAGATGTGAACCCTTTTGTATTTACTTTCATGGAGTCTTCTCTTTACTGTTGACTTAGAGACAGATACACCTACTTCACTGAGAGTGTTCTGGACTTCAGTTGATGTTGTGAACGGGTTCTTCTTCACCAAAGAAAGTACGCAGCGATCATCCACCACTGTTGTCATCCGTGGACGCCCAGGCCTTTTTGAGTTCCCAAGCTCACCAGTCAATTCCTTTTTTCTCAGAATGTACCCGACTGTTGATTTTGCTACTCCAAGCATGTCTGCTATCTCTCGATGGATTTTTTCTTTTCTTTCAGCCTTAGGATGTTCTGCTTCACCTCAATTGAGAGTTCCTTAGACCGCATGTTGTCTGGTCACAGCAACAGCTTCCAAATGCAAAACCACACACCTGTAATCAACCCCAGACCTTTTAACTACTTCATTGATTACAGGTTAACAAGGGAGACGCCTTCAGAGTTAATTGCAGCCCTTAGAGTCCCTTGTCCAATTACTTTTGGTCCCTTGAAAAAGAGGAGGCTATGCATTACAGAGCTATGATTCCTAAACCCTTTCTCCGATTTGGATGTGAAAACTCTCATATTGCAGCTGGGAGTGTGCACTTTCAGCCCATATTATATATATAATTGTATTTCTGAACATGTTTTTGTAAACAGCTAAAATAACAAAACTTATGTCACTGTCCAAATATTTCTGGCCCTGACTGTATATAGATATATATATACACACATATACATACATATATATATATATATATATATATACACACATATCCATATATATATATATATATATATATATATATATATATATATATATGTGTATATGTATATATATATATATATATATATATATATATATATATACATACACATATTTCTTTGTTGCTGTAAGATGTTTTTGTTGTTGTATTGCCAGGATAATGCCAATAGTAATGTTGCAATTTTCACTGTGGTTCTGGAGCTGTTTTCGAATCCTTCCTTTCATAAAGAGTTTTCAGCAGTTTGCTTATCATCACAGACAAGATTACATTGACATGAAACTCTTCTATAAATAGATGACAAGACAGGATCCACCAATCACATTAGGTGATGTCACATCTGCCCCTGCTCCACTTCCTTACACAATGATCTTTGCACACGCTCATTAGATTCTTTAATATAAAAATAGGGTGGGATCTGACCATTGTGACTAATGAACACTACAGTTCAAAGTTTAGGGTTGCGTAGATATTTCCTTATTTTTGAAAGAAAAACACTTTTTTTTTTTTTTTTCAATGAAGCTAACATTAAATGAAACAGAAATCCCCTCCATACATTGTTAATGTGGTAAATGACTATTCTATCTGCAAACATCTGGTTTTGAATGCAATATCTACATAGATGTATAGAGGCCCATTTCCAGCAACCACCACTCCAGTGTTCTATTGGTACATTGTGTTTGCTAGCTGTGTTAGAAGGCTAATTAATGTTTTGAAATCCCTTGAAAACCCTTGTGCAAGTATGTTAGCACAGCTGAAAACAGTTTTGCTGATTAGAGAAGCTATAAAACTGACCTTCCTTTGAGCTAGTTTAGAATCTGGAGCTTTACATTTGTTGGTTGCATTAAACTCTCAAAATGGCCAGAAAAAGAGAACTTTCTTGTGAAACTCGACGGTCTATTTTTGTTCTTAGAAATGAAGGATATCCCATGCGAGAAATTGCCAAGAAACTGAAGATTTCCTACAACGGTGTGTACTACTCCCTTCAGAGGAGAGCACAAACAGGCTCTGACCAGAGTAGTAAGAGAAGTGGGAGACCGCGCTGCACAACTGAGCAACAAAACAAGTACATTAGAGTCTCTAGTGTGAGCAATCCACGCCTCACAGGTCCTCCACTGGCAGCTTCATTAAATAGTACCCGCAAAACGACAGTGTCAACGTCTACAGTGATGAGGTGACTCCGGGATGCCGGCCTTCAGGGCAGAGTGGCAAAGAAAAAGCCATATCTGAGACTGGCTGATAAAAGGAAAAGATTAATATGGGCAAAAGAACACAGACATTGGACAGAGGAAAATTGGAAAAAAGTGTTATGGACAGACAAATCGAAGTTTGAGGTGTTTGGATCACACAGAAGAACATTTGTTCATTCAGACGCAAAACATTTAAAAATATGCTGGAAGAGTGCCTGACGCCAACTGTCAAGCATGGTGGAGGTAATGTGATGGTCTGGGGTTGCTTTGGTGCTGGTAAAGTGGGAGATTTGTAGAAGGTATAAGGGATTTTGAATAAGGAAGGCTATCACTCCATTTTGCAACGCCATGCCATACCCTGTGGACAGTGCATGATTGGAGCCAATTTCATCCTACAACAGGACAATGACCCAAAGCACTCCTCCAAATTATGCATGAACTATTTAGGGAAGAAGACGGCAACTGGTATCTATGTGTAATGGAGGGGCCCAGTCACCAGATCTCAGCCCTATATTATTATTATTATTATTTATTATTATAGCGCCATTTATTCAATGGCATTTTACAAGTGAGAGGGTATACGCACAAGAATCATTAACAGTACAAAACAGACTGGTATAGGAGGAGAGAGGACCCTGCCCGCGACGGCTCACAGTCTACAGGGAATGGGTGATGGTACAATAGGTTAGGACAGAGCTGGTTGCGCAGTGGTCTATAGAACGGTTGTGGGAGCAGCTTGACCGTATGGTGCGCAAAATGTGCCCATCAAGCCAATACAACTTGTGGGGGGAGGGGGGAAGCATGGGGTGAAATATCTCCAGATTACCTCTGCAAATTAACAGCTAGAATGCCAAAGCTCCACAAAGCTGGAATTGCTGCAAAGGAGCATTCTGTGCCGAAAGCAAAGTCTGAAGGAGAAAATTATTATTTCAAGTAAAAATCCTTATTTATAACCTCGTCACTGTCTGGACGATATTTTCTATTCATTATGCAACTCATTTGACAAATAAAAGTATGATTTTTCATGAAAAAGACAAAATTGTCTGCGTGACCCCAAACTTTTGAACAGTAGTGTATATGTCCACCTCACAGTATAATCCCCATCCTGGGCGACTCCTGGAATACATCTTCTCCTGTCCCCTTCTTTGTACCTCTTTGTGTATATATCCCCAATTTGAGCCCTTCCTGGTATGTATGTCCCCCTCCTGGTATATATGTCTCCATCCTTGTTTATTTGTCCCTTTTCTTGTATATATGTCCTCCTCCTGGACCCCTCCTGGTATATATGTACCCATCCTGGTATGTATATATATATTATGCAAAAAAAAAATACATTTAGCACAAAAAACCTGATTTAAACCATAAGACATTTTCTGATGATTGCTCCCCAATAACAGAGTTATCCATACATCCCCCATCACAGTTACAATACCTATAGAGATTCCTAGCAGTCTGTAGTGAGTGGTCAAGTAGCAAAACCTTTCAATGGAAAAAAACTATTACTTCTTTTTTTTTTAAATTTTGTCCTCAAAAGAAGTGACGCTGTTAGCACAAACTATCATGGGAAAGTAGATGCCCTGCACTCCATACAGGAGAGGTAATACGTTTTTTAATCCTGTAAAACCCCTTGTTATTTTTTTCCCAAAATTCTGGTTTTAATAACTTCATAAAGTGGGAATCAAATTAAATTAAAACCCGCTGCAAATTCAGTTTATTTTTAAATTTACAAACTTTTTGCTGTTTACAATAAACTAATAAAAAAGTTACAAAAATTTAACATAACTAATATAACCAGTGGCTTCTCCAAATTAATCACACAATGAGTCTTTTCTGACAATTGCAGACTTAGAATTATTTACCCCTTCATAAAAAGCATTTTAACTACTTAGTAGAGCCCCTCAGGCTTTTATGACCAGTTTCAAAGATGATGCATAGGCATAGCTACACATTAGCTTGTGGCACAGTTGCTGAAGAATCTTAGCCCATTGGTCATAGGCAGAGGTCTATAGGTCAATATTATTCTTGATTATTTCAAATCCCACTGAAGATTTTCTATAGAGTAGAAATCAGGGCATTAATGACCACCTAAGAATCTTTCAGGATTCCCGGTGGACTCTGAAGCAATTCATCACTAAGATACCACCATACTTCACT
Organism: Anomaloglossus baeobatrachus; assembly: GCF_048569485.1. NCBI lineage: Eukaryota > Metazoa > Chordata > Amphibia > Anura > Aromobatidae > Anomaloglossus > Anomaloglossus baeobatrachus. The sequence continues at coordinate 42,689,579 of NC_134353.1, read as the reverse complement.
GTATGCCTTACTGTGCTCAGTCATGATTCACTGAGAAGGCAACAGCAAGCAACTGCCCTTCTTTAATATAGGCATCACCAAGCCATCTCCATGCTTCATTGCACGCATCACCAAGCCACCGCCCGCCATGTTTTATGATAGGCATCTTTGAACCACTGAAATGCTTCCCTGTAGACATGACAGAGTCATCACAAAGTTTTACTGTTGTCATCACCAAGGTACTATAATAATTCACTGTAGGCATCACTAATCTATCACCATACTTTCCTGTAGGTGTCAGCAACCTACTACCATACTTTCCTGTAGACATGACCAAGTCACCACCTTGCTTCATAGTAGGCAACACTGAGCTACCACCATACTTCACCGTACGCATCACCAAGCTATCACCATTCTGCAGTGTAGGCATCACTGAGCTACCACCATACTTCACTGTAGACATCACCATGCTTTCTTTTAGACATGACCGAGTCACCATCGTGCTTTACAGTAGGAATCACAGAGCTACCACCATATTTCTCAGCAGGACTCGCTGAGCTACCATCATACTCAACTGTAATCATCATTGAGCTGCCACAATACTTTACTGTAGCCATCACCTAGCCACCACCATATTTCACTGTAGATATCATCTAGCCACCATCATGCTTCACTGTAAGCATCACCAAGCCCATGCTATATTTCACTGAAGTCATCACTGAGCCACATGCTTAACTGAGTCCTCAAATTGCTTTACTGTAGACATCACAGAGCTCCCACCATACTTTACTGTAAGACAGGTGATATTTTCAACAAATGTTTAATTCTTCCTTCTTCAGACATAACTGTGATCCATGTCTCCAAAGTGTTCCATTTTTTATGTCATTGCTCCACAGAATAGAATCTTAAAACTTCTGTGGCTTATTTATATGGGTTTTAAGCATATTTAAGGTGACTTTTCTTGTGCTTTTGTGTGTCACTAAAAATGATGTCTTGGAGTTCAGCCAAGGATATCTTTCACATTTAGTATGAGCTTTACTGCAAGCTGAAACCTTAATGCCTGCTGCCACCAAATCTTGCTGCTGGTCTTTTGTAGTCACATGGGGGTTTTTGACCACTGGCCTCCTCAAGAATCTGGCTGCAGTTAGTGACAGCTTCCACTTTCTGCCACAGCCTCTTGGAACTTTGAATTTATTAATTCTTCTCCCAGCTGTGTCTGTAGGAATATTCATTGCTTTTGTATAATTTTTCTTGCTTGTCCAAAACAACGAACTCTTAACTTTTTGCATTACCCTCTTGACAACTCGGAGAAATAGACAACTCAAGGTCACTGTCAATGAAGAATGGGCTAAGATTCCTCAAAAACACTGCCAGAAGCTCATGTCTGGCTGTGCACCATCTTTGCAGCAGGTTATAACAGCCAGAAGGGCTCTACTAAGTACTAAAGACACTTGTCATGAACATTTGATGACCCCATGTGACCTGGAACATCTTCATGCCGTGTCTCTAGGGAAGGTATACAACTGCTTGGAAGGACAGATTGATTAGTAATATACGTTGCGTACTTTTAGTTCACTGGAATGGTGGTGGGATACATTTTCCATATTTCCCTCATCTGCTTATAGTGATTATTAGTCATGGGATCAGTTAATTAACCAAAATTTAACTTGTAATAGAATACAAATACACTTAGATTCCAGATTTCAATGTGTATTCTCTCCTCTGACCAATAGAGGGAAATGTAGCGTAAAGGATGATATTTAGAGTCAAAAGTAACGAAAAGTTGGATTACGCATTGTGTACACATCATTGATTGCTTATAACAAATATCCATTCTCTTGGCTAAAAGAAGAGACGAGATGCACGCCAGCGAGCAATAATCCTCATACCTTTTCTTTACTCTATGATTTTAGGCCTCTCATCTCAGCCGGACGTCAGCCTTAGTCATCAGTGATGGAAAAGCAAAAAAAGGAGCAGTTCCATGCAGCAGGTGTTAGTAGTGACACATTATATTGCAATCTACAGGAATCAGAGGATACAGATGTAGTTGAATTTTAGACATATGATCTCTCAGGACAGCTGGACAACACCCCAAAATCTGGACAGTCCCACTGGATTAGAGATGGTTGGGAGTTATTAGCATGTAGGTAGCTCTACTCCAATATTGGATTGTCACGAGGGTACCACGACGGAGAGTGGTCCCTCCTATTTCTGGTGTCAGGAGATCACAGCTCAGGGCTTCATACACAATTGCTCAGGTTAACACTGCTGGTTGTGCTATTTCTCCTTTATCCAGAGCTGCTAAAACGAAGTAGATACTCTGGTCTCCTGAACTCGACATGAAAGCTGTTATGATTCAGTGACCGAGGAGGATCAGAAAAAGGACAAAACCTCGGAAATCCAAAAAATAACCAGAGTGGCTGGAACCTTAACGGACTGCAGACCTAATACTGACACACAACTAGAAGTAGCCATGGGGCGTTCCTACGATGACCTGGTCGCCTCGACGCAGCCGGAGAGCTAAATATTCTTACAGAGAGAGATATTAGAAAAGCTAATCTGCCTCGCAGCAGTCCCAAAATATATAGATAGCCCCCCACATGTAAAGACTACGGTGATATAGGAAAACACAATACATAGCTAGAGAATAGATTCAGCAAAGATGAGGCTCAAACTATCTGCATAGGAAAGGATAGGAAAGAGCACTGACTGCAGCCGTAAAAACCCTAGTAGATACCAGCATACCTGATATGGAAAAATACTGAGCCTACACAGGCTCTCCCCCACTATATCAGTACTCTGGGTTACTGGGATCCAAGAAAAACACTGATATAGAGGAGGGACTGAATCTAGTACCAATCATGACAAAACACCATACATAGCAGAACATGGAGTAAGGTACACAGATCCTCCCAGCAGGGAATGACCCAACCCCACCAAGAACTCCACACAGGCAATATAACAAGAAAGTGAAAACCATAAGCAGAGGTACAAAGACCAACTTATCTGAGAGGAGTTCTGGTAGAGACAGAGAAAAGGGCTGGTTTCAGAATGTCCTTAGCACACAGGAGATACATTGAGCACCGGCAAGGAACAGGAGGAAATTCCTCAGTTATATAGGCCCAATCCGAATGACCTGATTGCCAATCCTCTTTAGCTGTCTGCTTCCCATTCAGCAAGTCAACTGCACTACCAGCACTGACCAAAAGAGGGAGCCCAAAACTGGAATCTAATTCAAATGTATTCACAACAGAAAGCAATAGTCAGCTGTTCTCTATTGCTAATTAGCTCTGCTATGAAGACTTCCCTCCTAGTGCAGGTACCCACTGTTAAAAGTTTTTGCTATACTTGCTTCTAGACAGAAGGTGTGAGCTGAGGACCAGGAAGCCATTTAGAAAACATTTACTGATTGAAAGTTGTGTTATTTTCCCTCTTTTAGTCTTTATTTTTTCCCCTTCCTCATTATTCCCTCTTGTTGTTTGGAGTGCTTTGTATGATTGCTGTTTATTTTACCCTTTTCTGTCCAATCCTCTCTGCGTCTTTACCCTAGAGCGGGATTAGCATTTCCGCTGCCTTATGCACTATACAGGGCTGAGCCCGGGGAACGGCAGGGATAGGCAACGTGATTGGCGACGGGGTGAAAGAACCCATATAAGGACGTCAGGGAGTGCAAGGAGCAGTCTCAGGTGAGTTTAGGAGGTGACCCTGCTCCCTTTTCCCTAGTACGAGGGGCCACCATTGTATTGTGTACACTGTCTGTTGCGGCACTCACCAGAGGTTTTCGTGTACCGTGTACTGCATGACATGCTCCAGCCATTGCACAGGTATCCAAAAATCACTGACATGATTGTGAAGTGTCTGACACCTAAAAACACAAATAATTAAAAGTTTTGTGAAGTTTTAGGAGAATATATAGTCAAGTGTACTACTTCTGTACTAAACATCTATATAATGAGAACGGGAAAATGCCAAAAATGGTCAGAAATTAGGAGGATCTTTCAATGATGCAGCCTGTAAAGGGGGTGTTACACGCAGCGATATCACTTGAGATATCGATGGTGAAAGCACCCGCCCCTGTCGTTTGTGCGCCACGGGCAAATCGCTGCCTGTGGCGCACAATATCGTTAGGAGCCGTCACACGAACTTACCTGGCTAGCAACGTCGCTGTTGCCGGCGAACCGCCTCCTTTCTAAGGGGGCGGTTCGTGCGGCGTCACAGCGGCGTCACTAAGCGGCCGCCCAATAGAAGCGGAGGGGCGGAGATGAGCGGGACGTAACATCCCGCCCACCTCCTTCCTTCCTCATTGCCGGCGGCAGCAGGTAAGCTGCAGTTCGTCGTTCCCTAAGTGTCACACATAGCGATGTGTGCTGCCTCGGGGACGACGTACAACCTGCGTCCTCTACAATCAATGATTTTTTAAAAAGGAGCGACGTGTCAACTATGGACGATAAGGTGAGTACTTTCCATCATTAACGGTCATTCCTTGCTGTCACATGCAACAACGTCGCTAATGATGCCGGATGTGCGTCACGGAATCAGTGACCCCGGCGATATATCGTTAGATCCTTCGTTGCGTGTAACGGGGCCTTAACTTTCCATGATCTTTTCTCAGCTCAGACACAAGATATTAAGATATGATTTTCACATTTGAATTCTTTTCAGCCGGGACAAATTATTTTAGAATATATATATATTTTTTTATTTTCTAATGTTTTTGCCCTTTTAGTAGACACAGGCCTGCCCAGGTAATACAGATTTACGATGTATCTCCACAACAAGTCACAAGATTTCTCATTACTAGTAATGTCGCTACCGTACCTGGCAGGAAAAACAAGCGATTTTGTAATGAGCTCCATATGTTATGTGTAAGATTTGCTGCTCCGACCCTACGACCTTGGTCTATGTTAGCAAGTTACTCATGACCTCCATCTAAATGATATCATCAGGTCACATAGCAATCACACCAGGCCCGAAAATGCATAATTCATAAATGTTCACTGGGCGCACATATATATGTGGAAAACAACTGACATTACAGCTATGGGTGCTTCTTAACCCTTTCATTACCATAGTATTTATGTATATTTACTACTATTTTTATCAAGTTAGATTATCCAAGGAAAACAGATTCTATTATTTTTTCTTAATTTATACTTAAAAAATAAGATCTATTGGAAATGAGTGGATCACTTTAAGGCAAATTTTCCTGATCAAATGGATTTCATAGATAATTCGATTTGCAGTGAAGTTACGAAAATATTGTTCTTTATTAAGGCACCACTCCAGAGTATTTTTCTCCAGTACTTGAGTAGGGCTTCAAACCTTACCCCTAATCTTATAGTTCCCCTCTGACGTTTTCATCTTGTTGGGTGCGGCTCCAGTCCCACGGCACCATCTTGTGCCTGAAACTTCTGACCGGCTGGAAGTCAGAAGTTACGTCACAAGCACTAAATCTAAATGCAAGTCTATGAGAGCCAGAATGAGGCTTGTATAGACTTACATTGATTTGTGACCTCTAATACCCTGCAGCAAACACTGGAACTGCCTGCAGGTCACAAATCAACCGAGAACGACAGAATAAACAGTGAAAATAAATGAAGACGCTGGAGAGTGAGAAAAAGATAGGAGGCCTCTTACATATAATGAACCATTCCAGCAGTGAAATAAAAAAAAATACTGGAATGGTGCTTTAATCTCTGAGGGTTTCTGTAGACTGTTAAGCTTAATAAATGTAAGATGTAAAATAAACAAAATAAATACCTAATACCTTACCACTCACCTCTCCAGCTGCCCATCTACTTGTAGCCCACCAACTGGCTCTCAGATGGTGGGTGTGATGGTGAGATATGGGGGTTGTGTATCATTTTGTGTAGGTTCGTATTTTAGGAGCCTTACTCCATCCATAATGTGTATTCCTTTTCTTGTCTGCAGGTTAATTAGCTCAGCTCAGCTACCATTTGCGTGCCTTGTGTGTACATTGTCCTGTTTGCAGGGTAATCACCCCCTGCTGGGCTTTTGTCCCTAAGTCTGGGGGAGGGGGCCTGGAATCCACCCAACTTCTCTGTTTACCTGGGGGATTATTTAGTCATGTCTGAGAAGTAGAAGAGCAAAGCAGGAAGATTTTTCCTCTCTGGGAGAAGCTGAGGCTCCCCGGATAGACCTGGACATTTTTCGCTTACTGGACTGGATTCGTGTTCCTGGACTATTTTACCATCTGTGTGGTTGATTATTTTATGGACCCTCTGGATTACATAGAACATCTATCTCTTTTTGTTCTTCTAAAAGCAGCCTCGATGCTGGATGGAGAGTGTTGACAAGTTGCCTCTTCTGAATTACCAATAGGGCTCCGGTTGGGTTCAGATCAGGAGACACTCGACCAGTATACATTCCTAGTGGTCTTCATATTTTTCAGCATGGGCTCTAGCACATTGTAGGTGGCTCATTGTGCATGGGATTTAGAAGAGGTTTCCTTTGTAGACGACACCCATACATGCCAATCCTCTGCAGTGTGTGCCGTATTGTGTCACGAGAAACAGTTACTCCATTTTGACTGTGTATTTCTTTAGCTGAATTCAGTGAACTTACATGCAGATTTATTTCTGCCTCTCTCAGCAGAAGACGCTCCTGTTTAGGTGATAACTTCTGTGGTTGGCTTGGCCATCTCGGTGAAATGGTTGCATTTCCATTTTTGTTACGGTTTTGCATCACTATCTGGCCGATGAGTAATGCTTTGCAGATCTAATTTTACTCTTCATGTTTCTCATGTAAAGAAATTATTTTATTTATCAGGTCTTGTCACATTTCTCTTTCATGTGGTGCCATTGCTGACGGCATGAAATGGGAAGGAGTTTTCTTTTATAGACACCCATCTGCTGGACACCTGACTAATGAAAAACAAGACTTACCTGTGGTTGAGTTCTTGTAAATTATAACTTTGTAGTCAAAACTTTATCTTTGCTTCTAACACATTGGGATGCACTCATTTTTCAACACAGTCTTGAATGAATTAATTAGGAAAATTACTTTTTTGGTGTGCAAAATAATAAATCTTGTTTGAAATCAGTGGAAAATGTTGTTTCTGAAAGGAAACTAAAGGTTTTCTGACAAATCTGTTGGGATGTACTCATTTCTGCCGAGCATTAAATGTAGACTAGATCTTAAGTTTGACATTGTGTAGAAGATACACATTTGCCTATGACATGGCTGCAAACAATAGATTTGTTGATAACTTGATGGAATACCTTTCTGATAATTCGATTACCACTGTTATATATATTTTACCAAACATACAGAAGTCTTTAATGGCCCCAACCAATTGTCTCAGAGCTGATTTAGTTTTTTCCTAAACTAGACACATTTTTTTATCAAACTACTTGGTCCATTAGCTATGTCCACCTGGTCATATATCCAAGGCACCAATTTTCTCTTTCAATTGAAAGATGTTATTGACATTGATCATACACTGTGAAGTTTAATCATACTCCTGTCCCGTCCCTCCCTGGGGGAAAGGTGAGAGTGAATCAGATCAGGACTGGTTAGGAGTAGGGCCAGGAAAGAGATTCAGGTCTCTCATCATTAAGAGTATCTCTGAGATTAGGGCTAGCAGGCTAAAGGCCACTTCACACATAACGAGATTGCTACGACATCGTTGCTACGTCACAGTTTCTGTGACGAAACAACAACTTCACCAGCGATCTCGTTATGTTTGACACATACCAATGATCCGCCCCCTGCTGTGAGATCGTTGGTCGTTGCTGAATGTCCTGGGCCATTTTTGGCTCGTTGGACTCCTGCTGGGCAGGATGGATCTGTATGTTTGACACCTACCAATGATCTCGTTAACGACCTAGATGAGAACTTAAAGTGTAACATGTAGGCGTGTACTTACGTCACCTTTTCCTCGCCCCCTCTGCACCGATTGGTTGGCGCTGAGAACAGTACTGCATTCTGATTGGGTATCGCTTCATGCTTTGCTCCTTTTGAGCCTTGCTTTGAGGATAGAACCTGCGACTACACCAGGATTCATTCGTACTTTAGTGGAGTCGCAGGTTCTATCCTCAAAGCAAGGTTCAAAAAGGGACAAAGGATGAAGCGATACAAAGTTGCCTTCTAGGCCGGCCGCCTAATCAGAACGCAGTATTGGCCACCAATCAGAGCAGAGGGGTGTGGAAAAGGCGACGCATATGCACGCCTACGTGGCTTACAGCGTCAAACACTACGCCCCTATTCGAGGTCGGAATCGTTACATAGCTGCTGTGTGACAGGGTCCCAATGACCAACGAGATCGTTATACAGGTCGCTGCATCGTTACTAAAGTCGAAAGTCGTTAGGAAAATGACTGTGTGACATCTCACCAACGATCTCACCAACGATTTAACAACTGTGACGTAGTAACGATCTCGTTAACGATCTCGTTATGTGTGACTGGACCTTTACAAGAGTTAATCTCTGCCAGTCTGCTTGCTCCCTTGGTCATATGTTGTAGGGAGGCCCATCACATCTGTCCCCTTTCCTATTTATGCTGGTTGAAAACTTCAACCCATGTCAGCTATAGTGCATGAAATGCTGCATGAAGTAAATAGCAATTTGGCAATTGGTGGCTGTTCACATTCAGCCATCAAGAACTGTCCACGGGCTATTTACTTCAAGTAGCATTTGCTTGGGCCTGTCCCACCCACAACCATGATTCAGTCATGGGTACGGGATTGAAAAGCACCAGGTAAGTGCTGCTATAAACAGTTCTACTTTTTCATATGTGAGGCCGTATGGCACATTTTAAAAAAATAATTTAGAGTAGGACTGACTCAAAGAGATTTGCAGTGACTTGGCGGGGCAGCTCAAGAAATTGCAATTTTTTGCCAAAAATCTCAAATTTTAATAACAAGTACAGTTGGGAATTTTTAGTGCAGTAGTGCACATTTAGTGCTGGCTATCTTGTTTTTACTCAAATATTATGCCTGGATATCCATCTCTTGGCTTTTGAATTAATGGATGTTCTTCAAATCATATTCTTATGGCACTCACATGATGCAATTTGGCAATTTTCTTTGCCAAGAGACTGCTATCGATGAGCTGGATGATGCTGTCTCTTTTCTTGGGAAATCTTCTTCATCAACCTAATAACTAGAGATGAGCGAACCGGTCGCGGTTCGGCTCGAGGTCGGCTCGCCGAACGGGGGTCCCGTTCGAGTTCGGTTCGTCGAACGTTCGACGAACCGAACTAGAACCAATAGGCTATAATGGGAGGCAATCACAAACACATAAAAATGCATGATAAATGTACACAAACAGTTAATAAACATTGCCATAACACTTACCGGTCCTCGCGATCCCTTCTGCACTCTGTCTCCTGCCGCTATTCCATCCGATGATCGCTGAATCCTCCCGTGACCGGCACTGCCAGCAGAGATGCAGGACCTATCGTGACGTCAAAATAGCCATGTGACCAGTCACGTGGCTATTATCTCATTGGCTACAGACTGGTCACATGACTATGACGCGTCATGTAGGACCTGCGAGTGCATCTCTCCGGTACACGGTGCACATATGTGTATCGCCGTGTACCGGCGACATGCTCTAGCACACGGTCGACTCCCCGTTCCGTTAGGGACCGGCTGACACAGCCGGTCATTAACGGAGATCACCGTTGCCATAGCAACGCAGTTAGCGGTGACGTCACTGCTAACCGCAGCTCCGAGAGCACCGTTGCTATGGTAACGCGTCTGTCAGCGTTACCGCTGTTACCGCTGACAGCCAGCACTGATCACTCACGGAGTGAAGGCTGCACGCTGCTTCCCGATTGTAGTGAGGATTGTACTGAGGATGAGGTTCCCCAGCCCCAAGTGATGGGCTGGTGAACCTCATCCTCACTATAATCGTCACTACTACTACACTAGTGAGGATTGTACTGAGGATGAGGTTCCCCAGCCCCAAGTGATGGGCTGGTGAACCTCATCCTCACAACAATCCTCACTACTACTACACTAGAAAGAAAGAAGACAGAAGAGCAGGATCGTGGAGGGATGACAGGGGGTAATAAAGATGGAGTCTCTAATGTGTCTGTGTATTTATTTCTATTAAAGTATTTTTTCTCTGTGTGGTGTCTTTTTTTTAACCCTTTATTGGAGATTCTTAATGGCCGGGTCAAACGTGCCTGACATTAAGAATCTCTGGCTTAATACTGGCTAGTAAAACAAAGCCAGTATTAACTCATGATTACCCAACAAGCCACCCGGCTCCAGGGCTGTTGGAAGAGTTGGATACAGCGCCAGATGATGGCGCTTCTATGAGAGCGCCATTTTCTGGGACGGCTGCGGACTGAAATCCGCAGCAGAGGCGCCCAGAAACCTCGGGCTAACCTGTGCTGCGGATTCCAATCCCCAGCTGCCTAGTTGTACCCGGCTGGACACAAAAATGGGGCGAAGCCCACGTCATTTGTTTTTTAATTATTTCATGAAATAAGTGAAATAATTAAAAAAAAATGGGCTTCCCTATATTTTTGGTTCCCAGCCGGGTACAAATAGGCAACTGGGGGTTGGAGGCAGCCCGTGGCTGCCTGCTGTACCTGGCTAGCATACAAAAATATGGCGAAGCCCACGTCATTTTTTTGGTGGGCAAAAAACTTCTGCATACAGTCCTGGATGGAGTATGCTGAGCCTTGTAGTTCTGCAGCTGCTGTCTGCTCTTCTCCATACAGACAGACAGCAGCTGCAGAACTACAAGGCTCAGCATACTCCATCCAGGACTGTATGCAGACTTTTTTGCCCCCTGAAAAAATTATGTGGGCTTCGCCATATTTTTGTATGCTAGCCAGGTACAGCAGGCAGGTACGGCTGCCCCCAACCCCCAGTTGCCTATTTGTACCCGGCTGGGAACCAAAAATAAAGGGAAGCCCTTTTTTTATTATTTCATGAATTTCATGAAATAATTAGAAAACAAATGACGTAGGCTTCGCCCCATTTTTGTGTCCAGCCAGGTACAACTAGGCAGCTGGGGATTGGAATCCGCAGCACAGGTTGGCCTGAGCTTTCTGGGCCCCACTGCTGCGAATTGCAGTCTGCAGCCGCCTCAGAAAATGGCACTTTCATAGAAGCGCCATCTTCTGGCGCTGTATCCAACTCTTCCAGCACCTGCCTGCTGTACCTGGCTAGCATACAAAAATATGGCGAAGCTCACGTCCTTTTTTTGTAGTTTTTTGGCAAAAAAAATAAAAAATGCTTCCCTGGATTTTCCATTGCCAGTGAAGGTAACACCAAGCAGTGGGGGTTAGCAGCCAGTAGCTGCTTGGATTACCCTTAGCAAGCAATACAAAAAATGCAGCGGGAGCCCATATATATTTTTTTTAATTATTTATTTAAATAACTAAAAATAAAATGGGCTTCCCTGTATTTTGATTGCTGGACATCACAGTGCTGTAAAAATAAATCTTTAAAAAAATGACGTAGCGCTCCGCGGTATTTTTGATTCTCAGCAGATAAAGCAGACAGCTATGGGTTGCCACCCCCATCTGCCTGCCGTTACCTTGGTTGGCAATCAAAATACAGGGAAGCCCATTAATTTTTTCTATTTAAAAAATAGTTAAAAAAAAAAATGACGTTGGGTCCCCCCATTTTTGATAGCCAGCCAGGGTAAAGCAGACGGCTGTAGCCTGAAAACCACAGCTGGCAGCTTTACCGTGGTTGGGGATCCAATGTAGAGGTCCCCTCAGGCTCTTTTTTATAATTATTTTATAAATATTAATAATTACACAATAAAAGTAGGGTCCCCCCCAAATTGGATCACCAGCCAAGGTAAAGCGGACAGCTGTGGTCTGGTATTCTCAGGGTGGGAAGGTCCATAGTTATTGGGCCTTCACAGCCTAAAAATAGCAGGCCGCAGGCACCCCAGACGTGGCGCATCCACTAGATGCGCCAATCCTGGCGCTTCACCCCAGCTCATCCCGTGCCCTGGTGCAGTGGCAAACGGGGTAATAAATCGGGTTGATACTAGCTGTAAAGTCACCTGAGATCAAGCCCAGCAGTTTGTGATGTCATGGCGTCTATTAGATACCCAACATCATAAACTGTCAGTACTAACAAAAAAAAAAAAAATCGACAAAAGAAATTTATTTGAAAAAACAGTCCTCAAAACATTTCCTCTTTCACCAATTTATTGTAAGAAAAAAATAAAGGGGTCCCACGATGACTCTGGACCGTCAAGAATATGGGGGGGAGACACTCAGGGAACGTATCCCCCATTTTCTAGGAGTGCGGACCCTTCATGTGAGGAGTGTGGGTGCAATGAATCTGCACTCACTCTCCCCGGGTCCACAGCAGCAGAGTCCATGTCGTAATGGTTGCTACCAAAGCTGCAATGCCCTGCTCATGAGGTAAGGGCATGCCTAATCAGGAGAACTACTGTAGAGGAAGCTCTGCTCACTGGTATATAGGTGCTCAGAGGTAATAATAGATAAAATTAGTGAGTAACCTCGGCACTCTAAATCTCCCAGACTAAGTCAGTAAGTCACAACGGATAGTAATGCAAAATCACTCTTTATTGGTCCGTATTAAGAAAAAAAATTTTTCATAAGCATATATGTTTTTGTCCAAAACAAGTTACAAATGACGTTTCGGCCTGAGCCTTCGTCAGATTGGACTTATCTGCTTGTAATCATGAAAAATGACAATAATCAGTATCACATAAGAGTGAGAGAACAATAACATAAACTCGAACAATGTAGAGGTACAATTGGGATGCAGCAAAAAAATTGCAACACAGCAAGAAATGAAACACATGATACAAATGTCATAATACAGTACAAGGACAATATAGTAATGACAAATATGGGGTCAGAGTAGGCTTAGACAGCTCTGGTACGAAAGAGATGTCAATCATAAAGTAACATGTGCAGTAGGTGTAGAGCTACAGTATGCATGGCAGAACTAATGGGTAGACTGACCATAGAAAAAGAACGGAGAAAAAGTGGAGAAAAAGTGGAGAAAAAGTGGAGTAAAAATGGAGAAAAAGTGGAGAAAAAATGGAGAAAAAGTGGAGAAAAAAGTGGAGAAAAAGTGGAGTAAAAATGGAGAAAAAGTGGAGAAAAAGTGGAGAAAAAAGTGGAGAAAAAGTGGAGAAAAAATGGATAAAAAGTGAAGAAAAAGTGGAGAAAAAAATGGAGAAAAAGTGGAGAAAAAGTAGAGTAAAAATGGAGTAAAAATGGAGTAAAAATGGAGAAAAAGTGGAGAAAAAGTGGAGAAAAAGTGGAGAAAAAGTGGAGAAAAAAGTGGAGAAAAAGTGGAGTAAAAATGGAGAAAAAGTGGAGAAAAAGTGGAGAAAAAATGGATAAAAAGTGGAGAAAAAGTGAAGAAAAAGTGGAGAAAAAATGGAGAAAAAATGTAGAAAAAATGGAGAAAAAAATGTAGAAAAAGTGGAGAAAAAGTGGAGAAAAAGTGGAGAAAAAAATGGAGAAAAAGTGGAGAAAAAGTGGAGAAAAAGTGGAGAAAAAGTGGAGAAAAAGTGGAGCACCCTTTGGTGCCTTTCATGTGACACTAAGGGGTGCTTAGCTTTGTATTTAGCCAAAAAAATGAAAAAAAAAATGACGTAGGGTTCCCCCTAGTTTTGTAGCCAGCTAGGGTAAAGCAGACGGCGGCAGCCTGCAGACCACAGCTGGCAACCTCACCTTGGCTGGTAATCCAAAACTGAGGGCACCCCACGATGTTATTTTAAATTAAATAAATAATTAAAAAAAAAAAACACGTAGGGGTCCCCCAAAATTGGATCACCACTAGAGTTGAGCGCGGTTCGTGGTTCGTGGTTCTCCAGTTCGCGGCTCGAGTGATTTTGGGGCATGTTCTAGATCGAACTAGAACTCGAGCTTTTTGCAAAAGCTCGATAGTTCTAGAAACGTTCGAGAACGGTTCTAGCAGCCAAAAAACAGCTAAATCATAGCTTGGTTTCTGCTGTAATAGTGTAAGTCACTCTGTGAATCAAACTATTATCACATTTCAGTGTATAGTGTGCGTGAACAGCGCCTTCAGATCACTGCTGTTTCTATAATGGCGATCGCCATTTTTTTTTTTTTTTTTTCTTGTCTTCCTTCCCTAAGCGCGCGCGTCTTGTGGGGCGGGCCAGCATGTCAGCCAATCCCAGACACACACACAGCTAAGTGGACTTTGAGCCAGAGAAGCAACGGCATGTGTGATAGGATCTGCATGTCACATGTCCCTGCATTATAAAACCGGACATTTTCTTCACGGACGCCATTATCTGCCTTCTGCGTCTTTGGTGTCAGACATCACTGTCGCAGCTCCGTCTTCCTGAGTCCTATAGCCGATACAGCTGTATGCGCTGCATACACAGCGTTAGACAGCTTAGGGAGAGCACTTTATAGCAGTCCTTTTAAGGGCTCCAACCGGCAGGGTCAGAGAGCCATAGGTGACAGGTCCTGCAAACAGCAACAGCGTCTGTGTAGCCCAGGTCAGGGATTTCCTACCTGCATTTCACCATTAGGAGGGAATAGAAAGGCAGGCTTCCATTCCTCTACCCAGAGCACCACAATCCTGCCACTGTACCCTCTTGTCCTCTGCACACTCCAACTGATAACTAAGCCATTATACTAGCAAACACTCAGTGTACCTAGTGGCATCCTATACGTGGCTATTGGACTTTGCTATAGTCCCACTAGTGCAAAGACATTTGCAGAGCGCGTCTGCCTGCATTGCACACTACAACTCATTCTAACCAAGCCATTATACTAGCAAACACTCAGTGTACCTAGTGGCATCCTATACGTGGCTATTGGACTTTGCTATAGTCCCACTAGTGCAAAGACATTTGCAGAGCGCGTCTGCCTGCATTGCACACTACAACTCATTCTAACCAAGCCATTATACTAGCAAACACTCAGTGTACCTAGTGGCATCCTATACGTGGCTATTGGACTTTGCTATAGTCCCACTAGTGCAAAGACATTTGCAGAGCGCGTCTGCCTGCATTGCACACTCCAACTCATTAAAACCAAGCCATTATACTAGCAAACACTCAGTGTACCTAGTGGCATCCTATACGTGGCTATTGGACTTTGCTATAGTCCCACTAGTGCAAAGACATTTGCATAGCGCGTCTGCCGGCATTGCACACTCAAACTCATTTTAACTAAGCCATTATACTAGCAAACACTCAGTGTACCTAGTGGCATCCTATACGTGGCTATTGGACTTTGCTATAGTCCCACTAGTGCAAAGACATTAGCAGAGCACATCTGCCTGCATTGCACACTACAACTCATTCTAACCAAGCCATTATACTAGCAAACACTCAGTGTACCTAGTGGCATCCTATACGTGGCTATTGGACTTTGCTATAGTCCCACTAGTGCAAAGACATTTGCATAGCGCGTCTGCCTGCATTGCACACTCAAACTCATTTTAACTAAGCCATTATACTAGCAAACACTCAGTGTACCTAGTGGCATCCTATACGTGGCTATTGGACTTTGCTATAGTCCCACTAGTGCAAAGACATTAGCAGAGCACATCTGCCTGCATTGCACACTACAACTCATTCTAACCAAGCCATTATACTAGCAAACACTCAGTGTACCTAGTGGCATCCTATACGTGGCTATTGGACTTTGCTATAGTCCCACTAGTGCAAAGACATTTGCAGAGCGCGTCTGCCTGCATTGCACACTCCAACTCATTAAAACCAAGCCATTATACTAGCAAACACTCAGTGTACCTAGTGGCATCCTATACGTGGCTATTGGACTTTGCTATAGTCCCACTAGTGCAAAGACATTTGCATAGCGCGTCTGCCTGCATTGCACACTCAAACTCATTTTAACTAAGCCATTATACTAGCAAACACTCAGTGTACCTAGTGGCATCCTATACGTGGCTATTGGACTTTGCTATAGTCCCACTAGTGCAAAGATATTAGCAGAGCACATCTGCCTGCATTGCACACTCCAACTTTTTTAAACTAAGCAATTTTACTAGCAAACACTCAGTGTACCTAGTGGCATCCTAAACGTGGCTATTGGACTTTGCTATAGTCCCACTAGTGCAAAGACATTTGCAGAGCACGTCTGCCTGCATTGCACACTACAACTCATTGTTACTAAGCCATTATACTAGCAAACACTCAGTGTACCTAGTTGTATCCTAAACGTGGCTATTGTACTTTTGTCTATTCACAGTATTGGAACGATATTTGCAGCACGTCTGCCTGCATTGCACACTCTAACTTTTTTAAACTCAGCCATTTATAGTAGCAAACACTCAGTGTACCTAGTTGTATCCTAAACGTGGCTATTGTACTTTTGTCAATTCACAGTATTGGAACGTTATTTGCAGCACGTCTGCCTGCATTGCACACTCTAACTTTTTTAAACTCAGCCATTTATAGTAGCAAACACTCAGTGTACCTAGTTGTATCCTAAACGTGGCTATTGTACTTTTGTCTATTCACAGTATTGGAACGATATTTGCAGCACGTCTGCCTGCATTGCACACTCTAACTTTTTTAAACTCAGCCATTATACTAGCAAACACTCAGTGTACCTAGTGGCATCCTATACGTGGCTATTGGACTTTGCTATAGTCCCACTAGTGCAAAGACATTAGCAGAGCACATCTGCCTGCATTGCACACTACAACTCATTCTAACCAAGCCATTATACTAGCAAACACTCAGTGTACCTAGTGGCATCCTATACGTGGCTATTGGACTTTGCTATAGTCCCACTAGTGCAAAGACATTTGCAGAGCGCGTCTGCCTGCATTGCACACTCCAACTCATTAAAACCAAGCCATTATACTAGCAAACACTCAGTGTACCTAGTGGCATCCTATACGTGGCTATTGGACTTTGCTATAGTCCCACTAGTGCAAAGACATTTGCAGAGCGCGTCTGCCTGCATTGCACACTCAAACTCATTTTAACTAAGCCATTATACTAGCAAACACTCAGTGTACCTAGTGGCATCCTATACGTGGCTATTGGACTTTGCTATAGTCCCACTAGTGCAAAGATATTAGCAGAGCACATCTGCCTGCATTGCACACTCCAACTTTTTTAAACTAAGCAATTTTACTAGCAAACACTCAGTGTACCTAGTGGCATCCTAAACGTGGCTATTGGACTTTGCTATAGTCCCACTAGTGCAAAGACATTTGCAGAGCACGTCTGCCTGCATTGCACACTACAACTCATTGTTACTAAGCCATTATACTAGCAAACACTCAGTGTACCTAGTTGTATCCTAAACGTGGCTATTGTACTTTTGTCTATTCACAGTATTGGAACGATATTTGCAGCACGTCTGCCTGCATTGCACACTCTAACTTTTTTAAACTCAGCCATTTATAGTAGCAAACACTCAGTGTACCTAGTTGTATCCTAAACGTGGCTATTGTACTTTTGTCTATTCACAGTATTGGAACGATATTTGCAGCACGTCTGCCTGCATTGCACACTCTAACTTTTTTAAACTCAGCCATTATACTAGCAAACACTCAGTGTACCTAGTTGTATCCTAAACGTGGCTATTGTACTTTTGTCAATTCACAGTATTGGAACGTTATTTGCAGCACGTCTGCCTGCATTGCACACTCAAACTTTTTTAAACTCAGCCATTTATAGTAGCAAACACTCAGTGTACCTAGTTGTATCCTAAACGTGGCTATTGTACTTTTGTCAATTCACAGTATTGGAACGTTATTTGCAGCACGTCTGCCTGCATTGCACACTCAAACTTTTTTAAACTCAGCCATTTATAGTAGCAAACACTCAGTGTACCTAGTTGTATCCTAAACGTGGCTATTGTACTTTTGTCTATTCACAGTATTGGAACGTTATTTGCAGCACGTCTGCCTGCATTGCACACTCTAACTTTTTTAAACTCAGCCATTATACTAGCAAACACTCAGTGTACCTAGTTGTATCCTAAACGTGGCTATTTTACTTTTGTCTATTCACAGTATTGGAACGATATTTGCAGCACGTCTGCCTGCATTGCACACTCTAACTTTTTTAAACTCAGCCATTATACTAGCAAACACTCACTGTACCTAGTTGTATCCTAAACGTGGCTATTGTACTTTTGTCAATTCACAGTATTGGAACGTTATTTGCAGCACGTCTGCCTGCATTGCACACTCAAACTTTTTTAAACTCAGCCATTATACTAGCAAACACTCACTGTACCTAGTTGTATCCTAAACGTGGCTATTGTACTTTTGTCAATTCACAGTATTGGAACGTTATTTGCAGCACGTCTGCCTGCATTGCACACTCAAACTTTTTTAAACTCAGCCATTATACTAGCAAACACTCACTGTACCTAGTTGTATCCTAAACGTGGCTATTGTACTTTTGTCAATTCACAGTATTGGAACGTTATTTGCAGCACGTCTGCCTGCATTGCACACTCAAACTTTTTTAAACTCAGCCATTTATAGTAGCAAACACTCAGTGTACCTAGTTGTATCCTAAACGTGGCTATTGTACTTTTGTCTATTCACAGTATTGGAACGTTATTTGCAGCACGTCTGCCTGCATTGCACACTCTAACTTTTTTAAACTCAGCCATTATACTAGCAAACACTCAGTGTACCTAGTTGTATCCTAAACGTGGCTATTTTACTTTTGTCTATTCACAGTATTGGAACGATATTTGCAGCACGTCTGCCTGCATTGCACACTCTAACTTTTTTAAACTCAGCCATTATACTAGCAAACACTCACTGTACCTAGTTGTATCCTAAACGTGGCTATTGTACTTTTGTCAATTCACAGTATTGGAACGTTATTTGCAGCACGTCTGCCTGCATTGCACACTCAAACTTTTTTAAACTCAGCCATTTATAGTAGCAAACACTCAGTGTACCTAGTTGTATCCTAAACGTGGCTATTGTACTTTTGTCAATTCACAGTATTGGAACGTTATTTGCAGCACGTCTGCCTGCATTGCACACTCAAACTTTTTTAAACTCAGCCATTTATAGTAGCAAACACTCAGTGTACCTAGTTGTATCCTAAACGTGGCTATTGTACTTTTGTCTATTCACAGTATTGGAACGTTATTTGCAGCACGTCTGCCTGCATTGCACACTCTAACTTTTTTAAACTCAGCCATTATACTAGCAAACACTCACTGTACCTAGTTGTATCCTAAACGTGGCTATTGTACTTTTGTCAATTCACAGTATTGGAACGTTATTTGCAGCACGTCTGCCTGCATTGCACACTCAAACTTTTTTAAACTCAGCCATTTATAGTAGCAAACACTCAGTGTACCTAGTTGTATCCTAAACGTGGCTATTGTACTTTTGTCTATTCACAGTATTGGAACGTTATTTGCAGCACGTCTGCCTGCATTGCACACTCAAACTTTTTTAAACTCAGCCATTATACTAGCAAACACTCACTGTACCTAGTTGTATCCTAAACGTGGCTATTGTACTTTTGTCAATTCACAGTATTGGAACGATATTTGCAGGACATCTGCCTGCATTGCACACTCAAACTTTTTTAAACTCAGCCATTATACTAGCAAACACTCACTGTACCTAGTTGTATCCTAAACGTGGCTATTGTACTTTTGTCTATTCACACTACTGCAAATCTATGTGCAGCACCTCTGCATGACAACCTCGTGCTCTGTTTTTAATAAGCTATAATGATAGCACAAAATACTGCCATTTTGTGGCATCATAGAACTGGCTGTTGTATTCCATTAGTGCCCCACTGGTGACAAGCTATTTCTAGCACCTCTACATCACACCCTCATGCACATTTAGCTACGCTAATGTTATAGCAAACTCATGGAATTCATTGCTGCATTTCATAATTCGGAGGGATAGAAAGTCAGGCTTCCTTTAGCTTTTCCTTCTGTTCATAGACAGCATCTCCAAGACAAATTTCCCCTCCACGTCTAAGTGTGGAGAGGCAGCTAGTGCGCATGCGTGTGCCGATGTACCCCAGCTGCAGCATAATTACAGTGTTTCGCCTAGTGAGTATGCTCAGCCTGACTGTGCCATTCCTGACGCTAAGTCTTCATTTCGGGATACAGCGCATGCTCCCACACTAAGTGTGAAAAGCCTCTTTGCACAGGTGCTTGCATTCTGTGCCGGGTCTAAGTCCTGTTTTGTGCCTAGACACCATGCTAAAGCTGATAGTCTTTTTTCAGAGACTGTATTTCATGCTACTGAGCATGCTCAGGCACTTCCTGCATCAGAGACTAGGTCCGGTAATGAACTCTTTGGCCCTGGCCCTGATGTGGGGGTCCCATATAGACCACAGGGCATCAGGTGTCCTCCCAAATGGCTTGCAGAGGCCCACACCTATGACTTGTCACCGCATTATTGATGGTCAGACGATGACTGGTGAGGTGTTTGGGTCATGGCAGCCATGAGGTCATCATTGAAGTTGCGTTTCCAAATAGGACGCTAGTTATGCCACTCATGACGTGTCACTCTGCTTTTGTCTCCAGGAGGTGCATTGTGGTTCACCCTGGTTTGGGGCGGACCCAGGTTATAAAAGGGGCTGGAGCCAACAAGGAGGTGCGCAGTCTTCTATTATGCTCCGAAAGAGCACACCTCCATGTGTTGAACCCATTGCGGCTTTAGGCCAGAGGTAGGCAGGGATAGGGTGGTGGATGCAGGCCACCACCACAGTTGGTAACGCAGAACGGTTAAGACCAGCTCCTGTCCTAACAGTCCTGCTTGTGCAGCCCAGTGGCATTAACAGGCCTGCTGCTGCTGATGCGCCTGCTGTCCACAGGTGTGGCCCCTACGCACACGGTCAGCGTACTCAATGGCCCCTGTGTTGTTAACAGGGAGTTCCTGGGCTGGGTGGGCATGTGGACCCTGTGACGCTAACAGGGCTCACAGTCTCCAGATCCGAATGGCGTCTAACTCGGTTCAGGCTACTATTAGTTTCATAGCCACACAGCTCTGTATCCTCCACCAAACCTTCAAGTTGCCAACCTCTCCTTTTCCAACTGGGAGCACGGTGGACACTGACTGCTGAAGGTGATATATACCTTTCTCTTTCTTTTCTTATTAATTTTTGTTATATAGCGGTCACAGATTATATACCACTTTATCCAAATCTGCCAGTCCCACTGTAACAGATGTTGTTTCTTCAGCAAATGTTACAGTTGTTTAACCACCAAATCCACGGACCAAAATTTTTTTCCCCTTTCCAACACACCTGTTCCCCTTTCCAACAGCATCTGTCCTTTTTCAACTCATTTTGGGATATGACCAAAAGTGCAACTGTGCAGGGACACCGTACTCAACGCCATCTCAGCACAGCAGCCATCCCTCGGTCCCTCCGATGTGGACAAGTAAAAGACCATTTCCTCCTATCCATGACAAAGTGTTGAGATTCACTCTGTGCAGCACTGGTGTTTAGTGGAAAAGTAGATCTAAGATTGCGTACCACATTCTGCAGATACTCCTGTATACGTGCGTCTATTTCTATGGCAGGAATTAGTTCGCCAAATTTTGTCTTGTACCGGGGATCTAACAGTGTGGCAACCCAGTATTCAGGATTACTTCAAATTCATACAATCCGAGGGTCATGTAGGTAGTGCAGCAAGAAGGCGCTCATGTGTCTTGTGCATCCAGGAGGACCAAGTCCTTGGTGTGTTGGTGGCAGAGAGGTGAGAATCGTGCATCCTTCCTCTGCCCTCTACCCACAACCTCGCACAACCGAAATGTGAGCAAGCTCTCACTCATCTGCTGAGTCTTCCATGCCCATCGCCAGTTCGTCCTCCATTTCTTCATGGGCTCCTGCACTTTCATCAACACTTTTTGCTGATACTATGCGCCCTTGTTAATCCCTCTCCCTCACCATGACTGCCGCATAGGTGCCGCTGACCATCTGGACCTCGTAGATCTTGTTATCCCTTCCGCATATGACTCCTCCTGTACTTCCTCCCCTTCCTCTTGTCCCAACACCTGACTCCGAATAATAATTACAGTGTGCTCCATCATGTAGATGACCAGAATTGTCACGCTGAGAATGACATTGCCAGTGCTAAACATCTTCGTCGACATTTCAAAACTGTGTAGCAGGGTGCATAGGTCCTTGATCTGACACCACTCCAGCAGCGTGATCTGCACCACCTCTGGATCAACTTATCCCAGGCTATATGTCTTACCGTATTTCAGCAGGGCTCTGCGGTGCTGCCACACACGCTGCAACATGTGCAGATTCCAATTCCTGCGTGTCGGAACATCGCATTTCCGGCGTTTAACTGCCAGACCCTAAGACTTCCGGAGTGATGAAAGTTGTTGAGCTGCTGTGTGCGCACGATGGAAGTGAGCACATAGCGAGCGTGCCCGCTGCACAAGGCCATGTAGGCCGTGATGGTGTTTTAAAAATTGCTGGAGAATTCGGATCAACACGTGAGCCATAAAAGGCACGTGTGTCACATTGCCCTGAGGATGGCCCGCAGCCAGGTTTGCATCATTGCCGCACACGGCTGTTAAGTCACCAACGGAGTCCGCTCCGTCAATTTGTACTCCGGTCGCCAGGTGACAACGTGTTCCTTTCATGAATAGTGCTGATGATGGGAGAGTAGTCGATGCCAGCGGCGCAGGTGGACGCAGGTTATGCTCACCCACTGGGCTGCATTACCTTGACAGATGCAGAATCTCTGGCTGAATGTAGCTGGTGGGTATCTCACAGATGAAATACCATCATTCAGCTACAACCAATGGGAAGACACCACACCCTTTTTTATGCCCATCCTGTCTGCAGACCACTGCCAGACATAGCTATGAACCTCTGGTTAATTTTACCCCCAGTTCAGTTTTATGATTTTGTGTGCTTGTTACCTGACTACTTTTCCTGCTTGCTGTTTATGTACCTTGTTGGCCGATACGCATTTCACCTCTGCTTGTTTTCTGATTAAGTCCTGGCCGTCCCATTCTGTTCCTGTTCCTCAATTAATGTTTTGACCCTGCCTGACTACTATTCTCTGTAATAGCGGTGTGACTCACATTTCCCATACATTTCAAAGTAAAACTTTGACCGCCTGATGGCATTGAGCTCTGCTGCCAGCATAGTAAGGAGGTGTGTGGTAGTCCTTGTGCGCAGTTGCAAGGAAGGGTGGCCTGACCACACAGGGTTTGCGCAAAGGTAGAGGACCCACACGAGGTTGAAGAGGCAGAAGCAGTGTATTAACTTCTACATACAGAACAAGGATTGAAACAACTCGTGGGGACGGCAAGACTTGTACAGCAGACCCTTCTCCATCTCTCACCATAGTTTGCCAGTGCCCAGTCAGTGACATGTAATGACCCTGTCTATGCTTACTGGTCCAAGTATCTGTGTTGAAATGCACCCTGTCGCACACAGATTTTCTCAAGGAAGTGGTGATGTTGTGTGCGACATGCCGGTGTAGCGCGGGCATGCTTTTCTTGGAGAAGCAGTGGTGATTGGGCATCTGGTACTGGGGCACAGCGACAGACATAAGGTCTGTAAAATCCTGTGTGTCCACTACGCGTAAAGGCAGCATTTCGGTAGCCAACAGCTTACAGAGGGATAGAGTCAACCACTTAGCTTTGTCATGGGTCGCAGTAAGTGGCCTTTTATTTGACCACATCTGAGGGACAGAGATCTGGCTGCTGTCTGTAGACGGTGTTGAGTAGGGTGTCCCTGGAAAAATGCAGGTTTGTGAGAAAAGTGCAGGCGGAGACATGATGTTGGCTTCATCTTGCCTTCAGATCTGTTCATCTTGTATCATTTTTAAAAAACACAGCAAGCAAGGGTTACTCCAAGCGGAGTCTCCCTTTTTTTCCAAAAATTGGGCCCCACACAGACACCTTATCAGTGGCAGCACTTGTGCCCTAGTTGCAAACAGGATGTTTTGATTTGCATCAAGCACATTCCAAATCCACAAGCATTTACTCTCCCCAGGATGACACAGGGGTAGTAAATTCCTTCTGGATCCATGACTTGTTCATTTTGATGAACGTCAGTCTGTCCACATTGTCACTGGACAGACGCGTGCGCTTATCTGTCAGCACACACCCAGCAGCACTGAAGACACGTTCAGAGACAACGCTGGCAGCTGGACACGACAAAATCTTCGAGGCGTAACTGGAGAGCTCTTGACATTTTTCTAGATTTGAAGCACAAAAGGAGCAAGGCTCCATTTGCAAAGTCATTGCATCGATGTTCATTTGGAGATACTCCTGTATCATCCTCTCCATCCGTTGACTATGTGTCAGACTTGTTGTCTCTGGTGGCCTTGCAAAGGAGGGTCTAAAAAAATTATGAAAAGATTCCATAAAATTGCTGTTACCAGCACCAGATACGGTCCTACTGGTACGGGTAGACTGTTGAAGATGACGAGGCCGTCCCATGTTTGTCAAGTTACAACTGGGAGAATCACTCCCTTCACCTGCACGGTTGTTTGGTGGAAAAGCCGAGCTAAGATCGAGTAACAGCTTCTGCTGATACTCCTGCATACGTGCGTCCCTTTCTATGGGTGGAATTATGTCACAAAATTTGGACTTGTCCCGGGGATCTAATAGTGTGGCAAGCCAGTAGTCATCATCACTTCTAATTTTGACAATACGAGGGTCATGTTGGAGGTAGTGCAACAAGAAGGCACTCATGTGTCTTGCGCAGCCATGCGCACCAAGTCCACGCTGTGTTTGTGGCATAGAGGTGCTAACCGTTCTTTCTTCCTCTGTCATCTCCCCCCAACCTCTTTCAACTGAAATTTGACCAAGGTCCCCCTCATCTGCTGAGTCTTCCATGTCCATGGACAGTTCGTCCTCCATATCTTCATGTCCTCCTGCACCTTCCTCAACATCTCACCTGCTACCATGCGCCCTTGTTGATCCCTGTCCCCCATGGTCCCATGCCTGCCGCGTTGGTGATGATGAACGTCTGGACCTTGGTGATGTTGTTGTGTCTTGCGCATATGAATCCTCCTGTAGTTCCTCCCCTTCCTGTTGTCCCACCCCCTGACTACGAATAGTGTTTAGCGTGTGCTCCAGCATGTAAATGACTGTAATCGTCATGCTGATAATGGCATTGTCAGCGCTAAACATATTCGTCGCCATGTCGAAACTGTGCAGAAGGGTGCATAGGTCCTTGATCTGAGATCACTCCATCAGGGTGATCTGCCCCACTTCTGCATCTCGTTGGCCCAGGCTATACATCATGACGTATTGCACCAGGGCTCGCCGGTGCTGCCACAGTCGCTGTAACATGTGGAGAGTTGAATTCCAGCGTGTCGCCACATCGCATTTCAGGCGATGAACCGGCAGGCCGAAAGACTTCTGGAGCGATGCAAGTCGCTCAGGTGCGGCGGTTGAACGGCGGAAGTGAGCACTGCAGACAGTTTCCGTGCCCTGGTCAGAAGGCCATCTAGGCCGGGATAGTGTGTTAAAAATTGCTGGACAACAAGGTTAAACACGTGAGCCATACAAGGCACGTGTGTCACCTTGCCCAGGCGAAGGGCCGCACCCAGGTTTGCAGCATTGTCGCACACGGCCTTACCAGGCTGCAGGTTGAGTGGAGACAACCATTTATCAAAATCAGTCTCCAGAGCTGCCCACAACTCAGTCGCTGTGTGACTCCTATTTCAAAGACATGTCAAGCTAAAGACCGCCTGATGCCGTTGCGCTCTGCTACCAGCATAGTAATGAGGGGTGCGTGATTCCTTCTGCGCAGTGAGAACGCTGGTGGCCTGACCAGGCAGGCTTGGGGCGGAGGTGGAGGACCCAGATGAGGTGGAGGATGCAGAAGCAGTGGCGGAACTTGGACAGACAGAGGATTGACACACAAGTCGTGGGGACGGCAAGACTTGTGCAGCAGACCCTTCACCATCTATCACCATAGTTACCCAGTGGCCAGTCAGCGACATGTAACGTCCCTGTCCATGCTTACTGGTCCAAGTATCGGTGGTGAAATGCACCCGTTCACACACAGAGTTTCTCAAGGAAGCGGTGATGTTGTGTGCGACATGCTGGTGTAGCGCGGGCACACCTTTCTTAGAGAAGTAGTGGCGACTAGGCATCTGGTACTGGGGCACAGCGACAGACATAAGGTCTCTAAAATCCTGTGTGTCCACTAGGCGGAAAGGCAGCATTTCTGTAGTCAACAGCTTACAGAGGGATAGAGTCAACCTCTTCGCTTTGTCATGGGTCGCAGGAAGTGGCCTTTTATTTGACCACATCTGAGGGACAGAGATCTGGCTGCTGTGTGTAGACGGTGTTGAGTCGGGTGTCCCTGGAAAAATGCAGCTTTGTGAGGAAAGTGCAGGCGGAGACATGATGTTGCCTTCATCCAAAGTTGGTGCTATCGATGTCTGAGAGAGCTGTACACACTCACTTGTTTCCCCTTCCAAACCAACTGACGACCTACCAAGCAAACTGCCTGTTGCGGTTACAGTGGTGGAAGTTGTGGGTGGAAAAACAGGTGTGACAGCTGTCCCCACAGTCCTAGAAGATGACGAGCGCGCGGATGCACTGGAAGGGGCAGGCGGTGGATGGTTCGCTCCGCTAGGCCGCATTGCAGCACGGTGAGCTTCCCATCGGGCCATATGATATTTATTCATGTGACGATTCATGGAAGAAGTTGTCAAACTGCTGAGGTTTTGACCTCTACTAAGAGAACCATGACAAATTTTACAGATCACATAATTTGGGCGATCTTTTTCTATGTCAAAAAAGGACCTGGCTAGGCAAGGCTTAGAGGCCATGCGACCTGTTGATCCACCCCGAATAATGCTCAGAGGCAGAGTGGTGGCTGAGGATGCAGTTGTAGACGTGCTACCAGTGCTCCGACTGTGTCCAGGAAGGCGCCAGGTTACTTCGACGTCGGTTGCATCCTCCTCCACCGCCTCTGTTGACCTCCTCGAGTGTCTGACTGTGGGTTGACAGTAGGTGTGATCTAGAACTTAATCATCAATTGTTGTGTTTGCACTCCCCTACCCCTCAGACCGAGTTTCTTCTTGCCCTGACCGAATATTTAAGTTGTCATCCCAATCGGGTATCTGCGTCTCATCTTCATCAGTATGTTCCTCATTGCCTATAACCACAGTTGTTGGAAAGGCAGCATTTTGGTAGCCAACAGTTTGCATATGATGAAAGTCAACCTCCAAGCCATTTCATGCCCTTCTAAAAGCATGTAAAACACAGCGAGGGGACTCCAACCACAGTCTCCCTCGTTGCCACTAACTGGGCCACACACACCCCACTTGACTGGCATCGGTTGAGCCCCCTTTTGAAAAAGAAAAAGATGCTTTGCATGAAGCACTCTCAAAAATACGCGTGCCTTTCCCGTCCCCTGGCTGACCCAGGGGAAGAAAAGTCCTCTGAGAGCCATGACTTGTTCATCTTGGTTCTTTTAGAGACACAGCGAGGGGACTCCAACCACAGTCTCCCTCGTTGCCACTAACTGGGCCACACACACCCCACTTGACTGGCATCGGTTGAGCCCCCTTTTGAAAAAGAAAAAGATGCTTTGCATGAAGCACTCTCAAAAATACGCGTGCCTTTCCCGTCCCCTGGCTGACCCAGGGGAAGAAAAGTCCTCTGAGAGCCATGACTTGTTCATCTTGGTTCTTTTAGAGACACAGCGAGGGGACTCCAACCACAGTCTCCCTCGTTGCCACTAACTGGGCCACACACACCCCACTTGACTGGCATCGGTTGACCCCCCCTTTTGACAAAGAAAAAGATGCTTTTCATGAAGCACTCTCAAAAATACGCGTGCCTTTCCCGTCCCCTGGCTGACCCAGGGGAAGAAAAGTCCTCTGAGAGCCATGACTTGTTCATCTTGGTTCTTTTAGAGACACAGCGAGGGGACTCCAACCACAGTCTCCCTCGTTGCCACTAACTGGGCCACACACACCCCACTTGACTGGCATCGGTTGACCCCCCCTTTTGACAAAGAAAAAGATGCTTTGCATGAAGCACTCTCAAAAATACGCGTGCCTTTCCCGTCCCCTGGCTGACCCAGGGGAAGAAAAGTCCTCTGAGAGCCATGACTTGTTCATCTTGGTTCTTTTAGAGACACAGCGAGGGGACTCCAACCACAGTCTCCCTCGTTGCCACTAACTGGGCCACACACACCCCACTTGACTGGCATCGGTTGAGCCCCCTTTTGAAAAAGAAAAAGATGCTTTGCATGAAGCACTCTCAAAAATACGCGTGCCTTTCCCGTCCCCTGGCTGACCCAGGGGAAGAAAAGTCCTCTGAGAGCCATGACTTGTTCATCTTGGTTCTTTTAGAGACACAGCGAGGGGACTCCAACCACAGTCTCCCTCGTTGCCACTAACTGGGCCACACACACCCCACTTGACTGGCATCGGTTGAGCCCCCCTTTTGACAAAGAAAAAGATGCTTTGCATGAAGCACTCTCAAAAATACGCGTGCCTTTCCCGTCCCCTGGCTGACCCAGGGGAAGAAAAGTCCTCTGAGAGCCATGACTTGTTCATCTTGGTTCTTTTAGAGACACAGCGAGGGGACTCCAACCACAGTCTCCCTCGTTGCCACTAACTGGGCCACACACACCCCACTTGACTGGCATCGGTTGACCCCCCCTTTTGACAAAGAAAAAGATGCTTTTCATGAAGCACTCTCAAAAATACGCGTGCCTTTCCCGTCCCCTGGCTGACCCAGGGGAAGAAAAGTCCTCTGAGAGCCATGACTTGTTCATCTTGGTTCTTTTAGAGACACAGCGAGGGGACTCCAACCACAGTCTCCCTCGTTGCCACTAACTGGGCCACACACACCCCACTTGACTGGCATCGGTTGAGCCCCCTTTTGAAAAAGAAAAAGATGCTTTGCATGAAGCACTCTCAAAAATACGCGTGCCTTTCCCGTCCCCTGGCTGACCCAGGGGAAGAAAAGTCCTCTGAGAGCCATGACTTGTTCATCTTGGTTCTTTTAGAGACACAGCGAGGGGACTCCAACCACAGTCTCCCTCGTTGCCACTAACTGGGCCACACACACCCCACTTGACTGGCATCGGTTGACCCCCCCTTTTGACAAAGAAAAAGATGCTTTGCATGAAGCACTCTCAAAAATACGCGTGCCTTTCCCGTCCCCTGGCTGACCCAGGGGAAGAAAAGTCCTCTGAGAGCCATGACTTGTTCATCTTGGTTCTTTTAGAGACACAGCGAGGGGACTCCAACCACAGTCTCCCTCGTTGCCACTAACTGGGCCACACACACCCCACTTGACTGGCATCGGTTGACCCCCCCTTTTGACAAAGAAAAAGATGCTTTGCATGAAGCACTCTCAAAAATACGCGTGCCTTTCCCGTCCCCTGGCTGACCCAGGGGAAGAAAAGTCCTCTGAGAGCCATGACTTGTTCATCTTGGTTCTTTTAGAGACACAGCGAGGGGACTCCAACCACAGTCTCCCTCGTTGCCACTAACTGGGCCACACACACCCCACTTGACTGGCATCGGTTGAGCCCCCTTTTGAAAAAGAAAAAGATGCTTTGCATGAAGCACTCTCAAAAATACGCGTGCCTTTCCCGTCCCCTGGCTGACCCAGGGGAAGAAAAGTCCTCTGAGAGCCATGACTTGTTCATCTTGGTTCTTTTAGAGACACAGCGAGGGGACTCCAACCACAGTCTCCCTCGTTGCCACTAACTGGGCCACACACACCCCACTTGACTGGCATCGGTTGAGCCCCCCTTTTGACAAAGAAAAAGATGCTTTGCATGAAGCACTCTCAAAAATACGCGTGCCTTTCGCCTCCCCTGGCTGACCCAGGGGAAGAAAAGTCCTCTGAGAGCCAGGTCCACATTGTCAGTGGACAGACACGTGTGCTTATCTGCCAGCAGACCCCCAGCAGCACTGAAGACAGGTTCCGAGAGAACGCTGGCTGCAGGACACGACAAGATCCTCAAGGCGTACGTGGCGAGCTCAGGCAATTTATCCAGATTGGAAGCCTAAAATGAGCAGGGCTCAAGTTGCACAATAATGGAATCGATGTTTCTTTGCATATACTCATATATCTGTGTGTCTCCCTCTTTTTCCTTGTCCAGCTGTTTTGTTTTCACATGAGTATATGTCCTTGTCACTTTCCCATGTGTTTGTGTTATGTTGTGAGTTGTTTGTCACCTTTTGGACACCTTTCAGGGTGTTTTCTAGGTGTTTTACTGTGTTTGTGATTGCCTGCCATTGTTTCCTATGGGCTCGAGTTCGGTTCGTCGAACGTTCGACGAGCCGAACTCGAGCCAGACCCCCCGTTCGGCGAACCGCCTCGAGCCGAACCGGGACCGGTTCGCTCATCTCTAATCACCACCCAAGGTAAAGCAGACAGCTGGGGCCTGATATTCTCAGACTAGGGAGGTCCATGGTTATTGGACTCTCCCCAGCCTAAAAATAGCAGGCCGCAGCCGCCCCAGAAGTGGCGCATCCATTAGATGCGCCAATCCTGGTGCTTCGCCCCAGCTCATCCCGCGCCCTGGTGCGGTGGCAAACGGGGTAATATATGGGGTTAGTACCAGATGTGTAATGTCACCTGGCATCAAGCCCTGGGGTTGGTGAGGTCAGGCGTCTATCAGATACCCGACATCACCAACCCAGTCAGTAATAAAAAAAATAGACGACAAACACATTTTTATTTGAAAAAACACTCCCCAAAACATTCCCTCTTTAACCAATTTATTAGAATGAAAAACAAATCCAGGTCTGCTGTAATCCAAGGGGTTGCCATGACGATCCACACTGTCCCAGTCAATGAAGAGCAGGATGTTCCCCATTGGCTGGGAGAGCAATGCAGTGACCTGAGCTAACATCAATGGGTCAGCCCAGGTCACTGCAGGGGATGACAAGTGCTGCTGTCAGCGAGGTACATTACCTGCGCTGATCTCCAGCACACTGACAGCCCCTGTCACTGAGTTCAATGACCGCCGCCTTCACAGCCAAGTATCGCGAGAGGCCCGTGACGTCACCGCTAGTCAGTCTCGGGTCGGAAGCGAGAGGTGATGTGACAAGCGGCGGCCATGGAGGACAGTGACAGCGCTGAGGTCGGGATGACGGGACTTCATCACCGCAGGTAAGCCGAGCGGGACCATGTGTGTGTGTGTGTGTGTGTGTGTGTGTGTGTACGTGTGTACATGCCGCGGGCAGGAGGGGGTGGAGTGAGCTGAGCGGGGAAGTGTGGGCTTCCTGCACGTAACTAGGATAAACATCGGGTTACTAACCAAAGCGCTTTGCTTGGATACCCGATGTTTATCTTGGTTACCAGCTTCTGGCAGGCTGCCAGCAATGGCTCCTGCACACTGTAGCTGTAAAAAGCCCTGCTTTTTGCTGCTAGAACCGTTCTCGAACGTATCTAGAACTATCGAGCTTTTGCAAAAAGCTCGAGTTCTAGTTCGATCTCGAACAACCCCCAAAATCACTCGAGCCTAGAACTGGAGAACCACGAACCGCGAACCGCGCTCAACTCTACTAATAACACATAGAGCTGTTAGGTAATGTGAAAACATGTTGTAATTTGCAGTAAAAAAAACATTTTTAATCACTGGAGCAAAACAGTAACAATGCAGTGACATGACAAGAATCTGCACAATGCACTTTATAATACTTACCTAACAGTCGCTCTGCTGTGGATGAGGGCCTAATGGGTGTCTCCGTTGTCCATTGCGGACGCCTCCCCTTTCAGACATCTTCGACTTCTTTCTGAAGCGTGTGGGCATGACGCGGCTACGTCATACACACTCACCGGTCCTGCAAAGGCGCACTACAATACTTTGATCTGCCCTGCTCAGGACCGGAATACCGGAGAGTGTGTATGTGGCGCCCTAGGACCTGGTCGCCACAGCAGCATTGCCCTCCCAAAGGGTTAATGCTGAGCCTGGAGGTAATTGGGAGATCCATTGGCCAGCAGGTTTAACACCCAACACAGTTCTCCCTCCGGCCAGCAGGGGGAGCTCTGAACCTGGAATTCCAGGGAGCCTTCCTCTACCTGACCGGAGGGAGGAAGTGCAGCCAGTCTGTAGGGAGTAGTGGAAGTGAACAGACGCAGAGTGAGCT
Source organism: Anomaloglossus baeobatrachus (assembly GCF_048569485.1). Classification (NCBI taxonomy): domain Eukaryota; kingdom Metazoa; phylum Chordata; class Amphibia; order Anura; family Aromobatidae; genus Anomaloglossus; species Anomaloglossus baeobatrachus. Next base: position 42,657,589 of record NC_134353.1, on the reverse strand, counting down.
GTCCTGTGAATCTGGGGCCTAGAGCTGGAGCAGCTTGGCCCAGAGAAGCAGGAATAGCTGAGAGGCAGCAGAGAGACTCAGACATCGGAGTCTGTGGTTGCCAGGGTATAAAACCCGCCCTTGGTAGCCGAGTCCGAAGGGCAGGAGAGCTGCAAGCCCCTGGCCCAGAAACATCCAAGGTACAGCTGCAGCATCAGGGCCCGGTGTGGACTCCAGCGGAGAAGCACCAGAGAGAGGGTCTGCGCAGCCACCTACAGAAAGAAGGGACGTGCCATCGGTCCCAGCAGCAAAGAGGGCCATTGCTGGATTCAGAGAAGCAGGGTCCTATCATCACAAAGCAAAGTACAGGAGTAGGCCTCATACTCAGCTGGCCAGAAAGATCATCCCAAGTACTTCCAGGCCGACCGGATCCCCATCACCACCTGTAACGGTCTCCCAGGACTGGACTGTTCCCAGAGTAAAAGAGGAGAAGGTAAAGAGACTGTTGTTTGTGCCTGGTTCTTTCCTCGCCTGTCGGCCCTGCACCGTGTTAGCCACACAACACCATAGACTTTCACGGGCACCAACTGTATCCCGGGGCATCGCTCCACCTGTGGGGAGCAGTAACATCATAGCTGCCATAACATCACCCCGGAGTTCTCCCATAGCAGCGGCGGCTTAATAGCCGCATACCACAGGTGGCGTCACGAACATTAACTTCAACTCATCAGCCACATATTCAACTGACACCCACCAGGGCCACGGAGCCGGGCCCAGCCACCACTGACTACCACCGGATTAGTCCGGCCCGGCACCGGGTGTCCCCTAGCCCTGGGGTGGGCGAGTCAACTTTTGGCGTCACGAACAGGATTTCGTGCCCGGTTCCACCGGGTACTGTGCGCCTGAATAATTGCGCTTTAAAGACTGTATTACTGCGTGTTTCACTGTTTGAAAACTGCCGCCGCCATTATCCTCACTGAGCGCAGGAAGAAGGGGGGCGTGCCTGACAAAGAGCGCGAAGGGAGCGCGCCATCAGAGCAGAGCGCTGTTAACCCCGCGCGACCCGGAAGGAAATTTGAAAAGTGAACGGAGCCTGGTAAGGTTCACTAAGGGGGAGGAAGATGTCCGACGCAGAGGGAGGGCAGGTGGCTGCCATAGCCCGAGACGCCGCAGCGCCCGCCGAAGCGATCCCTGTCGCCGTCGCCCCATCCCCCGCTGTAGCGCCGGTAATGCCGATCACCATGCCGTACATACCGGGCGCAGAATGGCTGCCGCAGTATTCCGGGGAGTCCCATACCTTGAGCGACTTCAGAGAAAGCCTGCACAGCTTATTCCGGGTGTATCCGCTGACTGAGAGCCAGAAGGTGGGCATATTAATGGGACAGCTAGCCGGCGCAGCCCAGCGTGAAGTGAAGTCCTGGCCTGATACAGATAAAGGGACAGTAACCCAGATACTGGCCAAGCTAAAGAGTACTTTTGACACCCGCACCGCAGCAGAGATAAAGATGAGATTCTTTGGGTGCAAGCAGCGGCCCACAGACAGCATAAGGGACTATGCCTTAAACCTGCAGGAGGCCCTGAAAGCGGTTAAACAAGTGGACCCAGAGAGTGTACGTGAAGAACACAAACTCCTAACTGAGCAGTTCATAGAGGGGCTCCTGTCAGATGCCCACAGGACCCAGCTGCGTATCATGGTCCTGCAGAACCCTGCTCTGGACTTTGCAAAGTTTAAGGACCAGGCCATCCGGGTACTGAGAGAATCTACACCGAATGACCCAGTGCCCCTCCGGCCTCTTGCTATCACGTACCCCGGGGTGGTGCCTGCAACACGAGCCACTGCAGGGGCTGAGGCGCAGTCCCTGGATAAGGATCCCACTGCAGAGCTCAGACAGCAGTTCCAGGAGCTGACCAAGACTGTAGCTGCCCTTGCCAAGATCGTGCAGTCCCTACAAGTGACCCCATCGCCTGCAAAAATCGAGTTGGCCTCCAGCCCAGATGACGTCCCATGGATGCGACAGAGGAGGGTTCCGCCGACCCGAGGCAGAGACACAGACCGGTATGATTCAACGGGACAACCGATTTGCCGCCGCTGCAGCCAGGCGGGCCACATTGCACGATACTGTCCTTTAAATGGGCCGAGCCTGGGGCCAGGAGCCGACCCCCAGGTGTAAGGAAGCCCGGCTCAACCCCCAGCCGCAGCAAGTATGTGGGAGGACGACCGGTCCTTCCTATTGTGCTGGATGGGATCCCTTTGAATGCCCTCCTGGATACTGGGTCCCAGGTAACGACCATCCCCTATAAACTGTACAAAAGATATTGGGCTGATTCAGACATTGACCATGGCCCAGATGATGATTTAACAATTGTGGCCAGTAATGGTCAGCCCTTACCTCAAATTGGGTATAAAGAAGTAACCATTAAAGTGGGGCGGGTGGAATTGCCATGTCAGGGGATGATAATTGTAGATATTGATCGCAAAGAATCTGACCCGCTGGTAACCATTGGTACAAATGTGATAGAAAATTGTATTGCCGAAGTGATAATTTTGTTGCAGCAGGCGTCTGAAACTGCCAGCTCCGGGCAGCAGCGTGCCCTACAGAGGGAGATCAGAGCCCTGATGAGGAGGCAGCAGGTGGAGCTGGCCGGAGGAGAAATTGGCAGTGTGAGGGTAAGTGACCCCCTACCCATTGCAATACCCCCAAGAAGTGAAATGTTGATATGGTGTCGGGCAGCAATAGGCCTCAAGGGTCAGGATTACCATGCCTTGGTAGAACCGGTGTATTCAGACAGTAGGCCTGGAGTCCTGATAGCCAGAGGGGTAGCAGACGTCCGCAAGGGGAGAGTGCCCATCCGTGTCCTGAATTGTGGGGAGGAGGAAGCCAAATTGCCCCGGTACGCCACTGTAGCAAAACTGTACACTGTCAGCAACAACACCATCAAAGCAGTGGAACCCTTGATCCCGTCCGACCAGGCGGAAGACAAGGGCTCCAAGGGGCAGCTGGAAGACTGGTGCCAAAACTTACATGTGGGCACCGACTCCACCCCCTCACACCAAAAGAATGGGGTTTACCGGGTGGTACAGGAGTACGAGCGGGTCTTCAGCAAACACCCCCTAGATTTTGGGCAGGTGAAAGGGGTTAAACATCAAATCCCCACGGGTGATCATCCTCCCGTTAAAGAGAGATACCGCCCTGTACCCCCCGCACAGTATCAGCGTGCCAAAGAAATGTTACGGGAAATGAAGGAGGCTGGGGTTATCAGAGATAGTTGTAGCCCCTGGGCAGCTCCACTAGTGCTCGTAAAGAAAAAGGATGGTACAATGAGAATGTGTGTAGATTACAGGCAAATTAACCGCATTACACATAAAGATGCTTATCCCCTACCCAGAATAGAGGAGTCACTAACAGCCTTAAAGTCAGCTAACTATTTCTCCACCTTGGATCTCACCAGTGGGTATTGGCAGGTTCCCGTGGCAGAGGCGGACAAGGAGAAGACTGCATTCACGACGCCGATGGGCCTCTGCGAGTTCAACTGCATGCCATTCGGGCTCTGCAACGCCCCAGGGACATTCCAACGGTTGATGGAGTGCTGCTTGGGCCACCACAACTTCGAAACCGTGCTGTTGTACCTGGATGACGTCATAGTCTACTCCAAGACTTATGAAGACCACCTGAAGCACTTAGCAGAAGTGTTCGAGTCTTTGTCAAAATATGGCCTGAAGATCAAGCCGTCCAAATGTCACCTCTTGAAGCCAAAGGTACAGTACCTGGGTCATGTGGTCAGCGCAGAAGGTGTGGCACCTGATCCGGAGAAAGTCACCGTAATCAAGGACTGGCCAAGACCCACCACGGTAAAGGAGGTGCGGCAGTTCCTTGGGCTGGTGGGCTACTACCGAAGGTTCATTGATGGTTTCACCAAGATAGCAGCGCCCCTTCAAGATCTCCTGGTGGGCCAGCCAAAGCAGGCTAAGAAGCAGAGCCCTCCATTTGAATGGAGCAGCCAACTAGAAACCTCCTTTGTCCAGCTGAAAGGGGCTCTCACGGGAGAAGAAATTCTGGCCTACCCTGACTACAGCCAGCCGTTTGTACTGTATACAGACGCCAGCAACGTGGGCCTGGGAGCCGTTTTGTCCCAGGTGCAGGGAGGCAGGGAGAAGGTGATAGCGTACGCCAGTAGGAAGCTTCGGCCCACAGAAAGGAATCCAGAAAATTACAGTTCCTTCAAGCTGGAGTTCCTCGCTATTGTTTGGGCAGTGACTGAACGCTTCAAACACTATCTGGCGTCGGCCAAGTTCACCATCTTCACGGACAACAATCCGTTGACACACCTGGCAACAGCCAAGTTAGGGGCGTTGGAACAGCGATGGATGGCCCGGCTGTCTAACTTTGACTTTACCATCAAGTACCGGGCTGGCAAGAAGAATAACAATGCTGATGCGCTGTCCAGAATGCCTCACTTACCCGAATCTGGAGAAGACCTGGATGAACTCGAAGAGATAGAGTTACCGGCTTTCCATCATCAGGGCGTTTCCCAGTGTGAGCATGCTGTGGGAGTGAAGCGCTCGAGCCAACACGAGGTCCCGGTTAACCCATTACTCCACCATAATTGGGAAGAGACACAGAACGGTGACCCGGCGGTGCGATTGGTCAAAGAAAAGCTAGCACAAGCTGAGACTCATCTTGGTCCAGATGCTCCAGAAGAAGCCCAGCAGTTGTGGAAAGAGAGGGGACGACTGTTCACCTACCAAGGCAAGCTCTGCAAGAGACACGTCAACTGGCGAACAAATGAACTTGTCTGGCAGATCGTGGTTCCGCAGAGGGATGCTCCAATGGTCCTAGCAGCTTATCATGATAACGCAGGCCACTTTGGGTGGAAGAAGTTGGAGGCCCTACTCCGTGATCGGTTCTATTGGGTGCACATGAGAAAGGTGATCGAGAAGTGGTGCCGAGACTGTGGCCCGTGTAACCTGAGGCGGAAGGATGATGCCAGCCAAAGGTCTCCCCTACAGCCAATTGTTACGAAGCAGCCCCTGGAGTTGGTGGCCCTGGACCACGTGAAGTTAACACCAAGCCGGTCAGGCTATGTGTACGCCCTCACAATTGTGGACCATTACTCTCGTTTCCTGGTAGTAGTGCCTGTGAAGGACCAGACAGCCAGAACAGCAGCTAAAGCGTTCCAGGCATCCTTTTGCCGGCCTCACGGTTATCCGGAAAGGGTACTGACCGATCAAGGCCCTGCGTTCGAGGCGGAGGTGTTCCAAGAGTTTTGTAACATGTACGGTTGTAAGAAAATCAGAACAACACCGTACCACCCCCAAACCAATGGACTGTGCGAGAAAATGAACCATGTGGTTATTGATATGCTGAAGACTCTACCTCTGGAAGAAAGGAACCAATGGCCAGAGAAGCTGCCAGATCTGGTCGACCTGTACAACCATATCCCAGTAAATTCGACCAACTGCAGCCCCGCTTACCTGATGCGAGCCAGACCTGGCAGGTTGCCTGTAGACTTTGAGATGGGGACTGTGTCGCCTGAGGCGGTTCAAGAAATAGAGGATTGGGATACAGAACGGCAGCAGCAGTACCGTAAGGTCCAGGAATGCGTAGAGAGGAGCCTGTCTCAAGCCAGAACAAGACAAGAGCAGCAGTACAATCAAACGGCCCCAGCAACTCCCTTAGCACCTGGAGAACAAGTCCTCAAGAAGAAGCGGAGGACGCATAAATTGGATGATCAGTGGGAGAACGAGCCCTACACCATTATCCCCTCCAACTTTGACAACAGTAAGGTGTGCCTCATAAGCAAGGACGAAGGCAAGACTTGTCAAGCAATATCCAGAGACCGCCTGAAGACGTGCCCTGAGCGGTGCAAAGTTCAAAGGGAAGTGGAGGAAGTTCGAGAAGAAGGGGAAGAGATGATACAAACGATCCTCGGCAAATTCCCCAAGACTTGGACCCGCATAAATGGTGCCGTAGTGGTACCGGTCCTGACGTTCCCACAGTTGGTCGAGCCAGAAACAGAACAGGTTCCGGATCCACCCAAAGAACCGTCCGCCCCGACACGCGGTGACACGCCAGCAGTGGAACAGGAGGATCAACCCCCTGTCAGTGGTGAACCTGTCATACCCTTGGCGACTCCTAGACCACATAGGCAATCATCATGCATACCTATTGGGGTTAGGCCTACCGGTAGTGCTGAGATAGGAGACACACTAAGTAGTCAGGGACAAACACCAGAGCTACGCAGGTCTCAACGCAGCACTCGGGGACAACCCCCTCTAAGGTATAGGGAATCAACTATATAAAGAAAGAGTATTTATTAGAATGTAAATAGTTATGTGAAAAGTCTGTAATGTCGTGTACAAAATGTTTTTTTTGTGATTGCGAGAATGGACAATTGGGCCACTGGACTATGGGTGGCCAACACCTAAATTGTTTATAGTTAGCACCAGTGTGCTCAACACCCCTGAAGAAAAACCCGTCCGGCGTGCATAGAGTGGGGTCATCAATGCTCTGACGCACGCCCAGAGCCTACGTTGGGGGTTTGATCGCGGCGGGTCCCCCATGGAGCAGTGTAATGGACACCCGGCAGGGAGCCACACTGGACTCTTATAGTACTGTCTGAAGTTGTAACGTTAAAAATAATGTGCCTCCCATATTGGGATGAAATGTATGACATGTTATGTTTTGTTTCCACAGTCCGGGAGTACTGAATTTAACTAAGGGGGAGTGTGGCGCCCTAGGACCTGGTCGCCACAGCAGCATTGCCCTCCCAAAGGGTTAATGCTGAGCCTGGAGGTAATTGGGAGATCCATTGGCCAGCAGGTTTAACACCCAACACAGTTCTCCCTCCGGCCAGCAGGGGGAGCTCTGAACCTGGAATTCCAGGGAGCCTTCCTCTACCTGACCGGAGGGAGGAAGTGCAGCCAGTCTGTAGGGAGTAGTGGAAGTGAACAGACGCAGAGTGAGCTGTCCTGTGAATCTGGGGCCTAGAGCTGGAGCAGCTTGGCCCAGAGAAGCAGGAATAGCTGAGAGGCAGCAGAGAGACTCAGACATCGGAGTCTGTGGTTGCCAGGGTATAAAACCCGCCCTTGGTAGCCGAGTCCGAAGGGCAGGAGAGCTGCAAGCCCCTGGCCCAGAAACATCCAAGGTACAGCTGCAGCATCAGGGCCCGGTGTGGACTCCAGCGGAGAAGCACCAGAGAGAGGGTCTGCGCAGCCACCTACAGAAAGAAGGGACGTGCCATCGGTCCCAGCAGCAAAGAGGGCCATTGCTGGATTCAGAGAAGCAGGGTCCTATCATCACAAAGCAAAGTACAGGAGTAGGCCTCATACTCAGCTGGCCAGAAAGATCATCCCAAGTACTTCCAGGCCGACCGGATCCCCATCACCACCTGTAACGGTCTCCCAGGACTGGACTGTTCCCAGAGTAAAAGAGGAGAAGGTAAAGAGACTGTTGTTTGTGCCTGGTTCTTTCCTCGCCTGTCGGCCCTGCACCGTGTTAGCCACACAACACCATAGACTTTCACGGGCACCAACTGTATCCCGGGGCATCGCTCCACCTGTGGGGAGCAGTAACATCATAGCTGCCATAACATCACCCCGGAGTTCTCCCATAGCAGCGGCGGCTTAATAGCCGCATACCACAGGTGGCGTCACGAACATTAACTTCAACTCATCAGCCACATATTCAACTGACACCCACCAGGGCCACGGAGCCGGGCCCAGCCACCACTGACTACCACCGGATTAGTCCGGCCCGGCACCGGGTGTCCCCTAGCCCTGGGGTGGGCGAGTCATGTATGACGTCAAACCCATCATGCACCGCGGCTAGAGAAGAAGGAGAACAAAGATGGCCGAAAGTGGCAGCTCCAGCACCAGACAATGGAGAAGCCCATTAGGCCCTTATCCGCAGCACGACCGTTAGATAAGTATTATAAAGTGTTTTTTATCTTGTCACAGCGTCCTGGGCTCTTATATACAGCATGTTAGAATGCTGTATAGAAGAGCCCGGTGGTGGTGGCTGCAGCTTATAGGCCAAAAAAGTGGTGACAGGTTCCCTTTAAAGTTCATCAATATTCACTGCTTCCTCCGCCCACCATTTGTCCTAGTGTCTGTGATTGGTTGCAAACTGCTATACACGCCCCCCACGCTGTATCCACAGCTGTGATTGGTTGAAGTCAGTTTGCTCTATGGTAGTGAAAAAATAAATAAATAATTTAAAAAATGACCCTGGGCTCCCGCCTTATTTTGATAGTCAGTGCGGATAAAATGACAGCCACCTGTGAGCTTTACTGTGGCTGGATATCAAAACACAGGGAATCCTATAGTGTTTTTAAAATATCATTTCAATAAATAATTTAAAAGAGGCGTAGGGTCCTGCCATGTTTGATAACCAGCCACGGTAAAGCAGACAGGTGGGGGCTGGTATTATCAGGATGAAAGGAGCCATGGATATCGGGTACCCCCCCAGCCTAAAAATACCATTCCATCAATCCGGCACCACTTTCACTTTGGGCTGGGGGGCTCTGACAGAGGCATGACCCGCAATCTGACAGCCTGGCAGCGGCTTCAACCTTAACTTTTGTTACAGTGATTTCCCTGGCCAATCACAGCCATGCCAATACTTGAGATGGCTGTCATGGGGCCGGAAGAGCTCACATCGGAAACGCTTGCTGATTGGCTGCGCTCCAACCTCTCAACAAGCTTTATTCAGATGACAAACCTGAACAGGAACTGGTTGTTCAGATTAAAGTCTGTGCTCCGGTCGAGGACCCGGACACCTGGTGTTTGGTATGAAACACGAACTTTACAGTTTTGGTTTCCTCATCTCTATTTATAAGCAAATTAAGCCTGTGAGCAGTGCCCATTTATCTCTAATGGAGATGACATATTGTCTCCTGAAGTCCGAATCCTGTCCCCTGGGCATCAGCAGGCTCAGTAGCACTGAGTTTAGTGAAGCGTTACCAATGTATCATAGTATCATAGTATCATAGTTTTTAAGGTTGAAGGGAGACTCTAAGGCGGGCTTTGCACACTACGACATCGCAGGTGCGATGTCGGTGGGGTCAAATTGAAAGTGACACACATCCGGCATCGCATGCGACATCGTACTGTGTAAAGCCTAGATGATATGATTAACGAGCGCAAAATCGGCGTAATCATATCATCGGTGCAGCATCGGCGTAATCCATAATTATGCTGACGCGACGGTCCGATGTTGTTTCTCGCTCCTGCGGCAGCACACATCGCTGTGTGTGAAGCCGCAGGAGCGAGGAACATCTCCTACCGGCGTCACTGCGGCTTCCGTAGGATATGCGGAAGGAAGGAGGTGGGCGGGATGTTTACATCCTGCTCATCTCCGCCCCTCTGCCGCTATTGGCCGCCTGCCGTGTGACGTCGCTATGACGCCGCACGACCCGCCCCCTTAGGAAGGAGGCGGGTCGCCGGCCACAGCGACGGTCGCAGGGCAGGTGAGTACATGTGAAGCTGGCGTAGCGATAATTTTCGCTATCACACGATATCGTACCTGCGACGGGGGCGGGGACTATCGCGTGCGACATCGCAGCACCGGCTTGCGATGTCGCAACGTGCAAAGCCCACCTAAGTCCATCTAGTTCAACCCGTAGCCTAACATGTTGATCCAGAGGAAGGCAAAAAAAATGTATGACTATATAATTTTACGACCTTGATGAGTTCTCCTTATAATTGAGTTGCACTTATGGTAAATCAAACATTGTTTCTGCATTTGCATTTCGTTCACTATTTATAGCTGAATGTATATTATGAATCACATCTAATTGCATGTCCTCTGCACTTAATGCAACGTCGGATATATTTTTGTATTTTTATGATATACTATACAGTGTCTCCACCCATATCCTGTCCATCACCATTAACTTTAGAATGGCGGCAGCTATAGGCATAGAAGTGGTGTCTAGGTATAGTAAAGTATCCATGCGCTACGCAATGAAACCACCTATAGCGCCACCTGGTGGAAAACAACGGAGATAGCATTTTTATCTCAAAAACGGAACGAGATAGAAAAAAAAAGTGAATTACAAAGCTGTTGGGCATCATCAATTCAATACGAATCGACACCTTGTATACAGAAATTCTATGATTAGAATGTGTAAAACTCACAAGGCTGCGGACGTGAAGCGATACCTCATGGAGACCTTCCTACAAGTCATTGGGTATGGTGGCTGTGTGGAGTGGCCTCCACGCTCACCTGACCTGACCCATTGGACTTCTTTCTGTGAGGTCACATCAAACAGCAGGTGTATGCGACCCCTCCACCAACATTGCAGGACCTACGACGACGTATCACAGATGCTTGTGCAAACGTGTCACCTACCATATTGCACAGCGTGCAGCAAGATACAATATGCTGTGCAGAGGCCAGATGTGCATTGCAGCTGACGGAGGCCATTTTGAGCATCAAAGTTAAATGAGCGCCATATGCGTGACCAGCATTCAATGTTTTGGGGGGTCATGGGTTTCATATCATAGCATTTCTGTATGCAAGGTGTCGATTCGTATTGAATTAATGATGCCCTACAATTTTGTAATTCACTTTTTCACTATCTCATTCCGTTTTCGAGATAAAACTGGTAACTCTGTTGTTTTCCACCAGGCGGCGCTATAGGTGGTTTCATTGTGTAGCGCATGTCTACTTTACTATACCTAGACACCACTTCTATAGCTGCCACTACCACTGCCTATAGCTGCTGCAATTCTTAAGTTAATGGCGGTGGACAGGATATGGGAGGACACACTGTATATACTAGTTTTGCTTTAGTTAGCTGACTAATAGATAGATAGATAGATAAATAGATAGAGGGATAGATAGCTAGATAATAGATAGATAATATATAGATAATAGATAATATATAGATAGATAGATCGAGAAATAGATAGATAGATAATAGATAGAGGGCAGGGCAGATCAAAGTATTGTAATGCATCTGCGCAGTACCTCAATGCTAGTGTGGATGACGTAAGACACGTCATGCACCCAGGCTTCAGAAGCTGGTCAACAAAGATGGCCGAAAGAGGAGGCGCCGCACCCGGAGAACGGAGACACCCATCCGAACAGTCTGCAGCTCACCACCTGTAAGGTGTGTATTATAAAGTGCTTTTTACGTTCTGCATTGCGGTCTGGGCTCTTATATACAGCTGTATGTACACGTTAGAATGCTGTATATGAGAACCCACTGGTGGTGGCCGCAGCTTATAGTCACCAAATTGGTGACAGGTTCCCTTTAAGTATTTTTGTTGATTTTCCTCAATCTGCTGATTCCAGATATGAACCAAATAAAATATGCAACACATCAAATTTTTTTTCACAAAAGAGAATTGTTTAATTAAAAGTTTTAAAGTCGAATATCAGGAGTAATAAGAAATTCTGAAGAAGCGATAGCCCGTAATATATTTGTTTCATGCAAAGAACAAGTCTATCGTCTACCCAAGAGAGCAGTAGTGGTGTAAATTTTAATTGTTAGGGTGAAATTCTCTCTTTTGGAGGCTCTGGAATATTTATGATCAGGGTATGTCGTACTGTAAACATCCCCAGTAGTCAGCCATCATGTTTCTGTTGCATTTGCCCTGATATCTAAGTTCCATGGTCCTGATGTCTTGGTGAAAGCGGTCTGAAACGCAGGAACGACAGTTAACGATCAAAATTACTTACCTAATCGTTGATCCTTGACACGTCGTTCCTTTCCCGATTATCGTTGCTGCTGCAGGACGCAGGTTCTTCGTCGTTCCTGAGGCAGCACACATCGCTACGTGTGACACCCCGGGAATGAGGAACTACATCGTACCTGCGGCCGCCGGCAATGAGGAAGGAAGGAGGTTGGCGCGATATTCCGGCTGCTCATCTCCGCCCCTCCACTTCTATTGTGCGGCCGCTTAGTGACGCCGCTGTGATGCCGCACAAACCGCCCCCTTAGAAAGGAGGCGTTTCGCCGGCCCCAGCGACGTCGCTAGGCATTGTAAGTCCGTGTGACGGGTGTTAGCGATGTTGTGCTCCATGGGCAGCGATTTGCCCGTGACGCACAACCGAGGGGGGCGGGTGCTTTCACCAGCGACATCGCTAGCGATGTCGCTGCGTGTACAGCGTCCTTTAGTCATAGCTCCAAGATTGGAGGATAAGTAGTTCAGGTGGCTATGATGGAAATGCAGTTTTACACTCATGTTTGACACTCTTGTTTACTTTACTCCTTTGTAAATTGTAACAGAAAATATCAGGATTATTCCTGCATCATCCACGAACTGTTTGAGTGTTGGATGACATATTGAACGAAAATCTTTTTTAACAGAGTTAAATTTGCTGCAACTTGTAAGCCTCTTGAATGATTGAATAATGCTGTCAGTTTTCACACTGCTTCTATAGCCTGAAATTCTGAAGTTGGCAATTTTTAATTGTTATTAAGCAGTCTTCCTAATAGTTATTCCAATTGCATATTCAGCATTTTTTTGGAATATTCAGTATATCTAAATAATGTCTCCTTCACAACCTATGACATACTGGTTCTGTCTGTGCCTTTTATTCGGGCTTCCACTCTGAACCCACATCTTTCCCTGCACATTGTGGTTGATCTGATCAGCCAAATTGTGCCTCTAAAGGCTCCGTTACACGCAACAACATCGCTAACGAGATGTAGTTGGGGTCACGGAATTCGTGCCGCACAGCCGGCCTTGTTAGCGACGTCCTTTCGTGTGACACGTACGAGCGACCGCTAATGATCCCAAACACTCACCAAATCGTTGATTGTTGACAGGTCATTCATTTTCAATATATCGTTGCTGGTGCTGGACGCAGGTTGTTGGTCGTTCCTGAGGCAGCACATATCGCTACATGTGACACCCCAGGAACGACGAACAACAGGGTTCCTGCGTCCTACAGCAACGAGGTGGGAGTGACGTTCATGTGGCTGCTCCCCGCCCCTTCACTTCTATTGGTTGCCTGCTGTGTGACGTCGCTGTGACGCCGCACGAACCGCCCCCTTAAAAAAGAGGTTGTTCACCGGCCACATCGAAGTCATTAGGAAAGTAAGTTGGTGTGACGCGTACCAGCGATATTGTTCACCACGAACAGCGATATGCCCGTGACGCACAAACGACGGGGGCAGGTGCTATTGCTAGCGACATTGCTAGCGATGTCGCTGTGTGTAAAGCGGGCGTTAACGAGATGTCATTGGGGTCACGGAATTCACATCCGGCCTCGTTAACGATGTCGTTGCATGTGAAACGCAGGAACGACCATTAACGATCAAAATTACTTACCTAATCGTTGATCGTTGACGCGTCATTCCTTTCCTGATTATCGTTGCTGTTGCAGGACGCAGGTTGTTCGTCGTTCCTGCGGCAGCACACATCGCTACGTGTGATACCGCAGGAACGAGGAACATCACCGTACCTGAGGCCGCCGGCAGTAAGGAAGGAAGGAGGTGGGCGGGATGTTCATCCCGCTCATCTACGCCCCTCCACTTCTATTGGGTGTCCGCTTAGTGACGTCGCTGTGACGCCGAACAAACCGCCCCCCCTTAGAAGGAGGCGGTTCACCGGACACAGCGACATCGTTAGGCAGGTAAGTATGTGTGATGGGTGTTAGCGATGTTGTGTGCCATGGGCAGCGATTTGCCCGTGATGCACAACTGACGGGAGCGGGTGCTTTCACCAGCGACATCGCTAGCAATGTCGCTGTGTGTAAATCAGCCTTAAAGCAGCCTTTACAAGCGAGGATGGATGGAATATTGACCCATGGCTCTTAACCAGTTAAATCACGCTGTCAATCTCTGAGAGAGTCATTCCCCGCCCCAATCTGCCCCGTGATGTAATCGAGGAATATCAATGGGTTGTTGTGACAGCCGTGAACCCCTGTATTTATCGCTACGATCCTCCTGTGAATGCCGGTGCGATCCGCCATTCACAGGAGATTATGTTTTGCTTCATTCAATCATATAACTCGTTCCACAATAAAAAATAAAATACTTCCTACTGCTATATTGACTGAAAAATAGAAAATAGAATAAATGGAAAAGTTTTGGCTTTTGGAATAAGGGGAGGCTAAAATGAAAATGGAAAATCTCTGGATGCTGAAGGCAATATAATTATAATTATTTATTGTATGTTATTTCCATAAGGTCCTGTGTACATGGCCCAGTTTTTGCTGTGTTTCTAGTGCAGTTTATCGTGCAGTTTGTTGCCCAAATCTGCATATCTATGCTTATCCCAGCAAAGTCTATGAGGACTCATATATCTTTGTACCGTGTTAGCCAGTAGAGATAAAAAAAATTGTTTAAAAGAACTGAGAGTCCTCAGTGGTTGATACCTTTTAATGGCTAACTGAAAAGATGGTAATAATTGCAAGCTTTCGAGACTACTCAGGTCTCTTCATCAGGCATGGTATAACACAAAATCTGAAGAGTCACATATTTATACACAACAGGACATAGAAAAGTGCAGTAAAAAAAAAACAAAAAAAAAACAAGTTATATAAAACAGAACTATCACTATGGCACGGGGGCAAACTGTTGTGGCCATAAACTTTGCTGCAGTTCAGTGTGAAAGTTTTATTGTCCTTTGATAAGGGTCTGGTCCGGGCTGTGACACGCTCGGATGGTCAGAGGAGCACATCTCTTAACTGATGTAAAAAGACATGAATCCATGAGACACATTCATTCCTACTCTGAATGTGTCAAAGGTCATCATAAGTTTGTACTCCCAGAGTCTCCTGTCTCTCTGGGACTTGAAGTTTCCTTTCAATACCAGCAATTTCATGTCCATGATGCTGTGGTCTGGGTTACAGAAATGTTTGGCCACAGGTAGATCCATCCTTTTTTCTCTAATTGTGTGGCGGTGAGAATTCATCCTTGTCCTGAGCTGTTGTCCTGTCTCCCCTACATACAGACCCCCAGTTGGACATTTGGTACATATAATTAAGTACACCACATTGGTTGTGGTGCAGCTGAAGGTACCTGGGATCTTGTAGTCCTGATGTGATCTGGGAATCTTTATCTTGTCCTTTGTCAATATTAATGGACAGGTCTTACATTTTTTCTGGTTGCAGGGAAATGTTCCTGTTGTTGTTGGAGAGGACAGGGAGCTTCTGACAATGATGCTTCTTAGATTCGGGGGCTGTCTAAAACACAGAAGTGGGGGGTCTGGAAAAATAGATTTTAACCGGGCATCTTTTTGCAGTAATGGTTGTAGTTTCCGTGCAGCTCCTCTAAACACCTCCAGATGTGGATTGTAGGTGACTACAAGAGGGACCCGGTTGTTTTCTTCTTTAGTTTTATAATTTAGGAGATGGTTTCTTGATATTCTGGTGGCTCTTGTAATCTGGTTTTCAATTGTTCTTGGGTGGTAGCCTAACACCTCCAGATGTGGATTGTAGGTGACTACAAGAGGGCTACCACCCAAGAACAATTGAAAACCGGATTACAAGAGCCACCAGAATATCAAGAAACCATCTCCTACATTATAAAACTAAAGAAGAAAACAACCGGGTCCCTCTTGTAGTCACCTACAATCCACATCTGGAGGTGTTTAGAGGAGCTGCACGGAAACTACAACCATTACTGCAAAAAGATGCCCGGTTAAAATCTATTTTTCCAGACCCCCCACTTCTGTGTTTTAGACAGCCCCCAAATCTAAGAAGCATCATTGTCAGAAGCTCCCTGTCCTCTCCAACAACAACAGGAACATTTCCCTGCAACCAGAAAAAATGTAAGACCTGTCCATTAATATTGACAAAGGACAAGATAAAGATTCCCAGATCACATCAGGACTACAAGATCCCAGGTACCTTCAGCTGCACCACAACCAATGTGGTGTACTTAATTATATGTACCAAATGTCCAACTGGGGGTCTGTATGTAGGGGAGACAGAACAACAGCTCAGGACAAGGATGAATTCTCACCGCCACACAATTAGAGAAAAAAGGATGGATCTACCTGTGGCCAAACATTTCTGTAACCCAGACCACAGCATCATGGACATGAAATTGCTGGTATTGAAAGGAAACTTCAAGTCCCAGAGAGACCGGCGACTATGGGAGTACAAACTTATGATGACCTTTGACACATTCAGAGTAGGAATGAATGTGTCTCATGGATTCATGTCTTTTTACATCAGTTAAGAGATGTGCTCCTCTGACCATCCGAGCGTGTCACAGCCCGGACCAGACCCTTATCAAAGGACAATAAAACTTTCACACTGAACTGCAGCAAAGTTTATGGCCACAACAGTTTGCCCCCCCCCCCCCCCCCCCCCCCGTGCCATAGTGATAGTTCTGTTTTATATAACTTGTTTTTTTTTTGTTTTTTTTTTACTGCACTTTTCTATGTCCTGTTGTGTATAAATATGTGACTCTTCAGATTTTGTGTTATACCATGCCTGATGAAGAGACCTGAGTAGTCTCGAAAGCTTGCAATTATTACCATCTTTTCAGTTAGCCATTAAAAGGTATCAACCACTGAGGACTCTCAGTTCTTTTAAACAATTTTTTTTATGAGGACTCAGAAAGGCTGTGCACACGATGCTTCTTTTTCCTTGTAGTTTTTGATGCAGAAAAATAAGCTTCATGTCGATTGTTGGTGCATTTTTTCCTGCATGTTTTAGCCCTTCCAGCCTTTTAATTCACAAAAAAATGCACCCAAAATCACACCCAAAAAAACGCACCAAAAATGCATGCATTTTTTGGTGCGTTTTTTGTTTCTTTTTTAGCCACAAGGCGTACCTTTTGGTGCAGAAAGTTTCTGCTGCATGCGTACATACCCTAAGAGCAATTTGCAGAAAAAAAAACAGACTGGAGGAAAAAGATGTGATTTTTGGATTCAGCAGATCAAAATTGATAAAGATCACATGATCTTTTGTAGTCAGCAAAATTGATGTAGAGCATATCGTTATCTTCTGTGCCTGTTACCCCAGCAATAATAATGGAGCTACAATGTTACACTTTATGGCTTAAGTGGAAATTTATAAGCAGATTTATATCCAGACTGCACCAGCTTTTCCTCCCCTCTCCCAGCATAAACTCTCAGCACTTTCTCAAGTAACAATCAACAGTTAATCATTTAGCTTATCGTCTTCTTTCTGTTCTATTCAATCCTTTGGAAAATTTCCCAAACTTTTTTCAGTACAACCAGAAACCTTGACAACAGTACTGAATGGGTAAATTGTGCAATAAAGGATATGCACTTTATAGGGAACATTCTTTTTTTTTTTTCCTTAAATTCATGTATTTTTGCTAAAATAGTTTCATGTAGTTAGGTTATATTAAAAATGTTGCACTTTTTGTAGTTTTTGATTAACTGTATATTGCTGGTTGCCAAATGAGTTAATTGAGGATCTGTAAGGCTGCTTTCACATATCTGGTTTTTGCCGTCCGGCACAATCCGGCAAAAAAACTGATGCAACGGATTTGGCGAAAAAACGGATCCATTGCATCAGTTTTTTCTATGCATTCCTTCCATTTTTTTGATGGAACCGTTGTGCTACTGAGCATGCGCATTTCAAAAAAACTTTTCCGTCGTTGGATTCCGTCATATGCCGGATGACAACGGATCTGGCACCCATAGGCTTCCATTATACAACATTCTGGATGGCGCCGACGTGGTCCGTTTTTTTGCCAGAGACAGAAAATGCTTTATCCTGCGTCCCTTCCGGCCACCGGACGAAGACATTTTGACGGATCTGGCGGACGCCGCATGCAACGCAAGGCCATCCGGCACAATCCGGCACTAATACAAGTCTATGGGGCATAAAATGGATCCGACACCGGATTCGTTTTAGCCGCAAGTCACCGGATTGGGCTGGACGCGTTTGAAAGGAGCCTAAGTGACCTCGTTCTTACAGTTTATCTTCCTCCTACAAGTTGAATTATGACCCCAAAGTTCAGATTAACTTTCATGTGGTTATATGTCAGCCAAGAGGAGCTCAGGAGAAGAATAACAGGCGTTATTAACAGATTTTCAGTTAACTCATTCTGAGGGCCAGTAATAGAAATATCCAAGGAAGAAAAGCTGAGTCATTTTGCCGCACGACTGTATTAAAAGAAATATCCAGGAGTAGACAAGTAGTGATTTTTTTTCTCTATGCGTTTCGGAGAGTTCCTCTCTTTCTTCAGGACAATCACACATGGCCAATAATAGACAGAGAATATACAACGCAAACAGTACAACATGTTTAATAAAACCTATTTGGAAAAAAATATGTTTAGTAAAAAATACATACAACTAAGGCAAGAAATACCCCCAAAGATGTCCAGAACCTTATCTTCCTCCTATCTCTTATATTCCTAATTCTGAGCACCTGCAAGTTGATTTATGACTCCAAAGTTTGGCTTAACTTTCATGTGGTCATAAATCAGCTGACAGGAGCTCAGAATGAGAAAAATAAGAGTCATAAACTTTCCCATCAAATGAGCTCACTGACAGACCCACAGTTAACTCATAGTAAGGGTAAGTTAAATTGTCTATAGACCAAAATACATACATCTAAGCCACAAAATGACCCCAAAGGTGTCCAGAACCTTATAGTCCTCCTGTCCCTTACATTCCTAACTCTGAGCACCTGCTGTAACGCCTGCCTGGATTCACAGACTCAGACGGGCTGTAATGGACAGACTAGAGGGAAGCCACTCACCAAGCAGGACCCCTAGAACCCTGAAACCCTTTAACCCCTATACAAGGATTTGGAATTACACATGGCCTGGAGATCACTACCTGTGGAAGGCTGCAGTCCGATCAAAGTAGTCGTAAGGCAGGATCAAACCAGGAATTGCAGAACAGGGACAGAATCGGCAGGCAAGGACGTCATCAGAAACAAGCAGAGGTCAAATCTGGATCGGGCAGCGAGGTACAAAAACAGCAGGCAGGAGGGTAGTCAGAAAACACACAGAAGTTAGCACACAGGAATCACTAGACACAACAGGGCGGGACAAGAAACAGGAATACAGAACTATCTCTGGCAGTGGTCAGCAGACAGGAGGGGAAATAAGAAGGGTGTGGTGTCTTCCCATTGGTTGTAGCTGAATGGTGGTAACTTCAGCTGGAACACACACCACCTACAGTCAGCCAGTGGTACTGCAGATTCCAAGGAAACCCAGCTTAGTGGATGAGCGGAACCTGCGCCCACAGGCACCGCTGGCATCGACTCCTCTTCCATCACTAGTGCTATCCACGGCAGGGACATGGTGTCACCTGGCGATCGGAGCAGAAGTCGCTGGAGCAGACTCCAGTGGTGACGTAACACCTGCATGTTGATTTATGACTCCAAAGTTTGGCTTAACTTTCATGTGGTCATAAATCAGCTGAGAGGAGCGCAGAAGAAGAAAGATAAGAGTTGTAAACTCTCCCATCAAATGAGCTCACCGACAGACTCACAGTTAACTCATATTATTGGTAACTTATAGACAGTGCCTATAAAAGTGGAACGGTAACTTTTTTTTAATGAATCCTAAATTTATATAAAAAAATCTTGACATGCATTTAAGGAAAAAATGCCCCCAATGATATCCATATCCTTTAAATTGACAAAGTCTGATTTTGGTGGAAATTGTCCATTTAAATTTGAGCTCTATTTCTCTTAAATTAGCAACATTTGTCTACTCGTTCTAAAAAGAAAGGCAGTAGAGAAATTTAATCAAAATGTAAATGTACAAGTGTTGTTGTACATGTATCAAAGTCAGGAGTTAAAGAAGTTGCAAATGATTAGTGCAAACTTAGTATTGAGCTTCCAAGAGTCAGACACTGATGAATGCATGTGAATGATGGGAGTTGTGTGCCAATTATTAGGTCACCTTCTAGTCACTTTTCAAATTTGCAGAATTAAGAGAAACAAATCAATAAAAGTTCCGAAAGTTTTAAAAAGTTTTTTTTTTTCCATTTCTATAATATGAAAATGCATTTTTTTTTTCCTATTGGAGCAGATTGTAGAAATAAATATAGCAAAGGCGAAATAGCGGCTTTCTGCTGAGAATGCAATTATGCGGAAACTTCTTGCCAAATGTATAATTGTGTAATGCGCTTCTGTTGTCATAGCATTTTCTTTGGACGGACAGCTGGAGTAAACAACGCAAAACATTTGTGTCTTAACCATGGGTTGTTGCTTTTACTAATTTCGCTAATCTCTCAGACATATACCATATGCACGGAAATAGTTTGCGAGGTCGATATTAATTTGAAATGGAAAATGCTTAAGGGGAACGTCTTAAAGTCCTAGTAAAGGAAACAGATCAGTAGGTCAATCCTAATTATTCGTATCTCCAAACTTTTGGAGGTCAGTGGCCTTCCATCATTAAAGTGGAATTCTTCATAGGGACTGTAAGCGATGACTGCCCAAAGTAATCAATCACAACGGGCCTCATGCTTAAAAATTGGTACTGACAAATACTGGAATGTAATGAGTGTGTCACATCCACATGTTATCTCTGAGGGATCTGGGATCAGGAGGTCTCAATACCTAATTGATTGCAGATCTTCTGGGGAGTCTACAGAGTACTGGAGTGGATTTATTTTCATTTGATACAGAAGGGGTTAAGTGCCTTTTACTCTTAGCCTTAATCACAGCTGCATCATCCTATCATCACTCTCTTCCACTATATTTACCCTCTCCTGGCTTCACTCCATGCCACTGATAGATCTTCTATACTGACAACTTTGAACGAGCCTCTCTCTAGAGAGAAAATAATTGCACACTCCCAGCTCACTGCAATCGTGTCAGCACCTCCAGAGTAAATCACCTGATCCCGCATGGAGAATCCCATTCAAAGAGATCCAGAGTTCAAATGCAATGAAAAATCCAGAGGATCACAGGCAGCGGGTGAAGTAAAACTTACATCTTTATTCTTGCATTAAAAAAAATCCACATCGCAGGTGGGATCAACAGAAACAGAAAATTATTTCATCCAACGTGTTTCGACATAGAACATTGCCGTAAGGTCTTATTCATGGAACACGACCTTACGGCAATGTTCTATGTCGAAACACGTTGGATGAAATGATTTTCTGTTTCTGTGGATACCACCTGCGATGTGGATTTTTTTTAATGCAAGAATAAAGATGTAAGTTTTACTTCACCCGCTGCCTGTGATCTGCTGGAGTTTTCATTGTATTTGATCTCTCTAGAGAGGGTGATGGTTTCAGTTGCAGCTGTGAAGTGTCCTGCTGGAGAAACTCAGGAGTGCTCTTTGTTTTGCCTTTCCCCAGCCATTTTTCTTAACTTAGCAAGGCTGGAATTAGGCAGCTTAATCTTTGTGAAGGACGTATGAATCAAGCTGCATACAAAGTTATACGGGTAAAACAGTTGCTTCCTTCTGCTCAGGCAATGTCCCCAACTCTGAGGGCTGTTTTTTCCAGCAGGACAATGCACCATGCCACACACTTAGGTCAATCAATGTGTGAATGAAGGACCACCATATCAAAACCCTGTCATGGACAGCCCAATCTCCAGACCTGAACCCCATTGAAAACCTCTGGAATATCATCAAGAGGAAGATGTATAGTCACAATCCATCAAACAAAGAAGAATTGCTTACATGTTTGCACAAGGAGTGGTATAAGGTCACCCAAAAGCAGTGTGACAGACTGATGGAAAGCGGCCAAGACGCATGAAAACTGGGATTAAAAATCATGGTTATTCCACAGAATATCGATTCCTGAATCTTCCTGAGGTAAAACATTATTAGTATTGTTGTTTCTAAATGTTTATGAACTTGTTTTCTTTGCATTATTTGAGGTGTGAAAGCGCTGTGCATTCTGTGCATTGTTTTCTTATTTTGACCATTTCTCATTTTCAGAAAATAAATGCAAAATGTATTGCTTGGAAATTCAGAGACGTTGTCAGTAGATTATAGAATAAAAGAACAATTTACATTTTACTCAAAAATACAAAGAGAAAAATCAGAAAAACTGAAAATTTGGAAGTGGTCTCTTAATGTATATATACAGTGTATGTGTATGTATGTATATATATATATATATATATATATATACATATTACAGTATATATGGTCAAGAGCGAATGTGTTGGCACCCTTGAATTTGATCCTGAAAATAAATTATTTGTTCCAGAAAACTATTGCAATTACACATATTGTTATACCTATGTTTCTTTCCTTTATGTGTATTGAAGCAACACAAAGAAGATAGAAAAGACAAACTGGACAAAACTCACAAAAAACTCCAAAAATTTTCCTGACAAAATTGTTTCCACCTTTCAAAAATTGTGGGTAAATGAATTTGTTTCAAGGATGTGATTCTTGTTCAAACTTACCTTTGGCAAGTACCAGGTATAGGCAATATGAAAATCACACAACCAGATAAAATGGTGAGAAGTTGACTTAAGCGGGCTTTACACGCTGCGACATCGCTAATGCGGAGTCGTTGGGGTCACGGAATTTGTGACGCACATCCGGCCGCATTAGCGATGCCGTTGCGTGTGACACCGATAAGCGATTTTGCATCGTTGCAAAAATGTGCAAAATCGCTAATCGGCGACACGGGGGTCCATTCTTAAAAATCGTTACTGCAGCAGTAACGAAGTTGTTCCTCGTTCCTGCGGCAGCACACATCGCTGCGTGTGACGCCGCAGGAACGAGGAAGCTCCCCTTACCTGCCTCCCGGCCGCTATGCGGAAGGAAGGAGGTGGGCGGGATGTTACGTCCCGCTCATCTCCGCCCCTCCGCTGCTATTGGGCGGCGGATCAGTGACGTTTCAGTGACGTCGCTGTGACGCCGCACGGACCGCCCCCTTAGAAAGGAGGCGGTTCGCCGGTCACAGCGACGTCGCCGGACAGGTAAGTATGTGTGACGGCTCTGGGCGATGTTGTGCGGCACGGGCAGCGATATGCCCGTGTCGCGCAACAGATGAGGGCGGGTACCCACACTAGCGATATCGGGACCGATATCGCAGTGTGTAAAGTAGCCTTTAATGTTTGCATTGTTTGTCTGTGTGTGCCACATTAAGCATGGAGAATAGAAATCTTAAAATTACAAGTCCATCTGTAGAGAGCTTGATTTTACTTTGTCCATGGTGTGCGCCATAATCCAAAAGATTATAACCCATGGCATTGTAGCTAATCTCCCTGGATGTGGATGGCAGAGAAAAATTGATGAAATATTGCAACACAGAATAGTCCACATTGTGGATAAGCAGCACAAAGGTACAAAGAAATTCGAGCCATCCTGCAGGCTCAGGGTTCATCAGTGTCAGTGCGAACTGTCGACATTTGAATGACATGATATGCTATATAGGAGACCCAGGAGGACCCCACTGCTGACACAGAGAGATAAAAAAGCTAAACTGCAGTTTGCCAAAATGCCTGTGACTAACCAAAATCCTTCTGGGAAAGCGTCTTGTGTAAATATGAGATGAGGATAGTGCTTTTTAGTAAAGCACATCATTCTACTGTTTACCAAAAACAGAAATAGGCCTACAAAGAAAGAAAAACTAATTACCTATAGTCACACATGGTGGAGGTCAGAGATGTTTTAGGCTTGTTTTCCTGCCTCTGGCACTGGGTGCCTTGACTATATGCAAGGCATCATGAAATCTGAAGATTACCAAAAGATTTGGGGTTGCAATGTAGTGCCCAGTGTCAGAAATCTCGGTTTGTGTCTAAGGTCATGAGCCTTCCAGTAGGATAATGTCCCCAAATATACTTCAAGAAGCCCCAGAAATGCATGGAAGCAAAGTGCTGGAAAGTTGTAAAGTGTCAGTAATGAGTCAAGATCTAAATCCCATTGACACCTGTGGAGAGATCTTATAATTTCTGTTGGGAGAAGAAAAGACGCCTTCAAATAAGAGAGATCTAGAGCAATTTATAAAGAAGAGTCCAAGATTCCAGGTGTAAGGAGTAAGAAGGTTGTGGACGGTTATAGGAAGCGACTGATTGCAGTTATTTATTCCAAAGGGTAAAGGGTGCAACCAAATATTAAGCTGAGGGTGTCATCAATTTTTGTCCTGACCATTTTAGAAGATTTGTGTAAAATCATGTCCAATTTGTCTTTTGTTGTGTGTTTTTCCAATATATACAAAGGAAATAAAAATGTGTCTCATAGAACAAGTGTAATTGCAGCAATTTTCAAAGAGAAACACTTTTTTTTCTGGAACAATTTCAAGGGTGCCAACACTTTCAGCCATGACCATAACTGTGTAGATGACAGACAGCACACTATAGCATGCTAGAAATGATGTGAAACCCTACTGTTAGTACTGGGGTAGACGTTGATCTCTGCATTGACCATTGAGGGGAGGGGGAAAAAGCATATTTTTCTGCTGAAGAAGTAAAAAGGAAGGAGCCAAGATATAATTTTTAAAGAAAATTAGAGTGTCCTACTGGGAAAAGGGTAGAAAAGTCCTGGCATGATCAGTGAAGACAGCGGGAATGAAGAAGGATGGTGGAGGTCTACATGGAGAAGAATCCTGCTCAGATCACTGGGGGGATGGAAAGGATACCAGTTGGGACTAGTAAATGGGAGGCACTGGTGATTGTGGTGACTCAATACGACAATTACCAGCCAAGCCAAGATACAATTTTTTAAAAAAAGTAGAGTGTCCTACTGGGAAAAGGATGGAAAAGTCCTGGCATGATCAGTGATGAAAGAGGGAATGAAGAAAGATCGTGGAGGTCTACATGGAAAAGAATCCTGCTCGGATCACTGGGGGAATGGAAGGGATACAAGATGGGACTAGTAAATGGGAGGCACCGGTGATTGTGGTGGCTTTAAAGGGCAATTATCGGCCAATCCAAGATAAAAATTTTAAAGAAAACTAGAGTGTCCTACTGGGAAAAGGATGGAAAAGTCCTGGCATGATCAGTGAAGAAAGAGAGAATAAAGAAGGATCGTGGAGGTCTACATGGACAAAAGTTCTGCTCGGATCACTGGAGGACTGGAAGAGGTACCAGTTGGGACTAGTAAATGGGAGGCACTGGTGATTGTGATGGCTCTCTACGGCAATTAATGACCAATCATGGTGAGGTAGGAGCGGCTTCCCAAGATATGAGTTTACCATATCCATCCAGAGAGTCTTTATACACCTAGCATATTCGATCCACAGCAATGGTGGGTGAAAATTGGCAAAAATGCAAAATTAACAAATTGACAAAACAAAATGATGCCCTTTTGCTCTTGAACCCGTAAGTAAATCCAAGGCATTTTCTGTCTTTTCTTTATTTGGTCGTCTTTTATATGTTTACTTTTGTTCTTGCATATATAATTTTCTGGTTGGTTTATAGAGCCAAAGGAAAAAAAAAAGTGTAAAAATGAATGTAGAGTTTTTCTTCCCATCTGCCATCTGCGAATCGCAGCTCATCCATCCATCATTTCTGAGGAGGTAAACACAAAGTTGTTCTGCAATTTGTTGTGATTTTTTTACATCCTTTTCTGACAGAGTTTAATTTAAAGTGTTTGAAAAAAACTTTCTACTTTACATATTTTAACCTCTTAAGACCACATGTGCTGCGCGGTTTAACTGTGTGTTTTTTGGTGTGTTTTTTTCTATTTAGACTACCGTGGAGAACTTTAAAAAAAAATGCACGTAAAGAAACGCTTGCATTATTACCATACTTTTAGTTTATAAGACGCTCCAGATTATATGACCCCAAATTTAGAGGAGGAAAATATAATTCTTCATGTTAAAATGAGGGCCTGTCTTATAATTCTAGTGTTTTTATTTTACTCATGCTCACCAGGGGGGAGCGGTGGTGGTGGAGGAGCTCAGGAAGGTCACGGGAGGCAGGGTTAGCAATGCTGCGGGCTTAGAGGAGGAGATATCTCAGGAGGGTCGGTGATACTGCGGGCTTGGAGGTGTCGTGGCGGCAGGCACCATTGACCTGCCGGCATGCTGTGGGGGTGTCACCGCACTGGAGTGACTCAGGAGGGTCACAGAATGGAATATAGGGGTGTCACTGCGGTAGACAGTCACCTAATATGACTGTGGACTCCATTGAATTGCCTGCAGTTGACATGATGTACTTCAAGAAAATGGCTGCAAAGGCAACGCATGCGCAGAAAGGCCTCCACGGCCATTTTCTTGAAGTCCATAGTGTCAATCTGCGCATGCCTCACCTCCGCAGCCATTTTTTTTAAGTTAATCTGCGTCAACCGCAGGCGATTCAATAGAGCCCGCAGTCAGATCAAGTGCCCGCCGCCGCAACGCTGCAGTGACACCTTCAATATTGTCGACCCTGCCTCCTATAAACCGGTTCCACCATCGCCGCTCCCATAAGCCATATCCGCATTATAAGACCCACCCCCCCTTTAACCCCAGTTTTGGGGTAAAAAAAAAAGAGCGTCTTATAATCCGCAAAATATGGTAATTACTTTTTTACTAAATAAAATGCATTAAAAGTTGTGCTGGAAATCTGCACCAAAAATGCTTTAAATAAAGGGGAAAACTGCAAAAACGAAGCAAAAATGCAATAATCAGAGAAGGTTGTTATTGCATATTATGGTGCTGATAAATGCAGAAAACATGAGGATAAAAAGCAGCAAAAAATGTATAATTTTCGCTACATCTGAACACTCCCTGATATTTAGGTTTCGTTTTTATAGGTTTATTTCTAATTTAATAATATTTTTTTTAATATTGCTATTTTATTACTTTTATTTATTTTGTGTATTTTTTTTTATTTATTTATTTTTTTTCAGAAAATGCATCTTTTTATTTTGTTATCCAGATGTTTTAAGCAGAATTCATCATTTGCAACTTTTTAAAAAGTAAATTTTTTGGGGAGCACAATTGTTCTCCAGTACAATTTTATTTTAATTTTTTTTTGTGTGCACTTAAATAATAATGTACGACATTTTAAAAAACTGTGTGCTTTTTTTTGTTAGAAAAAGTAAAAAAATGAAAAAAAGACACAAAGAACCATCTTTTTATTTTGCAAAAAAATCATCAACGCACTTATGCCATTTTGAAAAATTTGCAGCAAAATAAACAGCAACAAACACCACGAGACAAAAAAGTTATGTAAAAAATGCAAATAATAAAAATGTTAACTAAGTTATAGTCGCTATCACCAATTCCCCAACAGAACCGCTTTGATGCTTACATGCTTCTTAATGATCTTTATATTCTGGTACCATCTTGATGTATAACAAATCCTTGGCTCAGACAGGTTAATGCTGAGCAAGGTGATTAGTTGGGTGGGCATTTTTCTCAAGGGAGGGGCAACAGTGGTGGTGGAGCGGGGACACAGGAGGCAGAGGTGGTGCTGGAGAATGGCGATGTTGTGGGCAGTGTGGCGAGTGTCTCGGATGCTTGTTGTGGGTGGTGTGAGGGAGGAGGAGCATCCAGAAGCTGTTGGCAATGTGGGCTTCAAAGAAATGGTGCCAAGAGTCGATGCATGCGCGAATGGAGCTCTCAGCTCAATGACAAGCCGAGATCTCATCTTCACACTCTGGGCACCATTTTTATTAAGTCCGCTGCAGGGAGATCAACGAGCCAAAGGCGGCACATGCACAGATGAGCTCTTGAGTCCAGAGCTCCATCTGCGCATGCACCGACTCAGGATGCAATTATTTGAAGCTGGCTGGCCAACATTTTCAAAATGGCATCCCTTGCCTCGCAGCTCCCGATCCTTGTGTGGGGTGCACGGGGGGCCTGGTGCCAGCGCTGACACCGGGCACATAGTGGTCACGTGGCCTGCCACCACTGAGGTCTTCAGTAGAGATAAGCAAACCTCAGGCTCAAGGCTCAGGTTTAGGGCTTGGATAATTATGTGAAAATCCCCGTGGTGAGCTGTGCGCTGTGCTAGTGTCTAAGTGATTACCTGCATTGTCTGCACTGCAGAAAGGGTTTGTTCATCTCAAATTAGGCTTTTATTCAGCGTACTGAGATGTTTTATTCACGGATAATTAAAAAAAACATCGCCCACCCACTTCCGAAAGTGTTTTGCTTTAGGCCCATAGCAAACTACTTCAGTAGCAAGGTGGGTGTTTTTTTTTTTTGGTTATTATTCTCCATGAACAAAACATCTTAGTACACTGAATGAAAGCCTAATTTGAGATGAACAAACACTTCCAGCAGCGTGGACAATGCAAGTAATCACTAGCACAGCGCTCAACTCACGGGGATATTCACATCATTTTCCGAGTCCGAACACCAAGCCTTGAGGTTCGCTCATCTCTAGTTCTCAGGCACCCTGAACCCTCGAGCCCGGTCGCGATTGCGATCCCTGTGACAGCGATCATTCCGCCAATGGAGGCAAGTCACTGATGTGTGTAAATGGCATGAAGTCCATGACAGGTGTTTTGAGTCATGACCAACAAGATAAAGTCCAGCACATTTGGAAACATTTGCAAGCAGGTCGCAACCGGACACCATAAGAAATCCAACATTTCAATGTGTCGCTGCCATTTCAGTGGTGCATGACTCATCATCGTGTAGTCCTCCTACCCTAAGCAATGCACATACATGAATAATAAATTGTAAAATTTGAAATGTTTTAAATATTTGTTAGATGATTTGTGTTATCATTTTAAAAATATAAACTTATATAGGAACAGTTTCTCCCGCTTAGTCGTCCATTTATTACCTACAAGTACAAATATAAGAACTCAGCGGACGCCGCCATGTGACATTACTCTTAGTCACTTCCCTAGGCATTCGTGAATCCTTCTTGTTGACCCATTGTGAAATGTTCCTGCGATTTCCTAGACCTGATGAAATCAATGTTCTTACATTCTTTACGGGTCTGATTGAGGTCCACAACTTCTGCTGTGAAAACTTCCCATTCACAATGTGACATTAAGGGAAATCTACAGGCGTGACTATAACAGAAAAGCCATGTTTGCCAAATTCAGAGGAACAAAATGTTCTGTGCACGGATGGTTGAAAAACAGAAGTTCTACCTGCTGAAACGTTGACTTTGATCATCACCTGTGACTCTCTTACAGGATGCCTCGTACATGAGTCCCGGGTGAATAGATACAATTTTTTAAAGATATTGTCCTACAGTGAAGTGTTGTGTAGTCAAAAAATAACATAGCTAACATTCCTATAGATTAAAAAAAAAGGTAAAATTTAATCTGACTAATTATAATAACACAAGTCTACAAGGTTAAAATTGTTTGAAAAGTAAGAGGTGATATTTATATATTTTCCATCACTGAACTCAGTAGAAATATCGAAAAAATTACATCCTGCACAGTTTCTTCATAAAAACTGACTCTATTGGCCCCAAAAGCCACAACGTTTTTCACAGTTCGAATTATATGAGTTAGTCTGGGACTTGGACCTTCCTAAACATTCTGCAGGACTTTTTGGCTCTAGACTAAAGGAAAAGAACCTGATAGCTCCTGGTACCTGTTTTTCATGGTAAAGGAATTCCTTCCATATTTTTCTCAAGACGGGGTTCTAGTGTATTGCAGTGATGTTCTTGGGTTGATGGAAAAATGTAGCATTGAGTACAATGTGAGCGAGTGTGGAGACTATTGATTTAGCCAAAGAAACCCTGAAAGCTGCTACTACACAATGGCAGCGACTATGCTTCACTGCCTGTAGGACAATCGGTGCACTTGAGAGAAAGCTATGAGAATTTAGAGTTCTCAAGAAATTTAACTACAAAGATCAAGGATGGTCATTATGTGGTGATCTGAAAGTTCTCTCTTTGTTCCTTGGACAGCAAGGAGGACATATGAAGTCCCAGTGCATTTTGTGTGAATGAGACAACTGGGATAGGAATCATCACTGAAGCTAAAATTGTTGACCAACGAGAACATATTTGTAACCTGGACTCAAGAACATTGTTGCGGAAAGTTTAGTTGATCCACCAGAGTTCTCCTCCATCACTGAACATTAAGCTTGGACTGAAGAAGCTACCAAAAGAAGGAGAGACTTTAAGTACCAGCCTACCAAGTTTTACTGACTGTCCAAAGCAAAACTTAAGGAACGAATTTTTGTAAGTCTGGATTTTTGGAAACTCATGAAGGAAGTGTTGAGAAAAGGTCTCTGGATTCTTTTAAGGAAGTCGTAATGAAATTTCTAGGTAACAAAAAATATCCCAAATTTACGTCCATTGCGGAGAACATGCAACTTTTCAAAGCCTTGGGTTGTCTGATGAATTTAAAGCTACATTTTTTTACATTCCCATTTGGACTACTTTCCTGTTAGCGAAGAGCAAGGAGAAAGATTTCATCAGGATATCAAGGAGATGGAATGTGACGATGATGGGGGACGACTGCTGGAAGCTTCACTGAGAAAATATGCAGCTTCTATAAGAGGAAAGGGAACAAGAGAAAGGCAAAGGTGCAATAATTAATTTCCAATAATGCAGCAGAATGAACGGTCAATATATTTATGCATATCATTTTGTGAACATTTTTGGCATTGTTGTTCATCTCGCTTTTACATAATTTCACACGCGTTTTGTATAAAATGGGATGGTTAAAAATAGTAGAGGTTTTTTTTATATAATCAGTGCATAAGAAAACATAAGAATCAATCATTGGATTTTATATTTTTTATAAAGCCAAATTTTGCATACCTGTGTTTTGTAGACATTGAAAACATAGGTTAGATAATCTTTAAATTTGCCAAATTTATAAAAGAGGTTTATACAGTTTGATAAATCTGGTCTAATTTTAAGATTGTCTAGTCTAACTTTACACAACCTATGAGTTGTCTTAGTTTGTGCCAGAAATGTGAAATTTTTGCATGTTAGGCTGTATCTCTTTTCCGATAGTACACACCCCTAGTGTCTAATTATATTATAAAAATGGTGCCAGTCACAAAAAAAAAAAGTTTTTTGGACACAAATTACTCTAGAGTTCTTGAGGACTGGAAAAAATGTCCAAATCTCTCCCAGCAGAAATTAATTGAGGTAACATTTTGGCATGAGTACACCTTGCTCTGGGGAGACCCCGGGTGAATCTGGCGTCAGAAGCTCACAGCGCCTTACCGCTGGCAGGTTCACTACTGTTCTTTAATAATCTCTCCTTCCTTGTGGTGCTGTAAACGGTAAGCACCCTTTCCTGCCTGGCTGCGGGCTGTAGCTGACAATTTCAGGTGTGGCTCTTTGGGATCACTCCCCTTCCCTATTTAAATCATGTGATCTGATCACATGATACCTGTCATAGAAACTGAATTGTCATTTCTATGCGGTCGTCTTTGGAAGGAGCCTGCTGAAATGTAGGGAGATGAAAACCAGAGAGTGTGGATTCTTTAGATTTGCCAAGTAGCAGAAACACCCAGACAAGCCATAGTTGAAATGTATGAAACATTTTATTAAATAGATGCTGTAGGGTATAACATAAACATATAAGTAGAAAGAGAAGACCAAGGAATAGGAAGTGCTGAAGGGGAAGAAACCCCATGTGTCCCGGATGAGGATAGAAGAAAAACAAATCTCCAAGGAGATTTGAAGGAAGTTTCCGGGGGCAAGTGCCCAAAATGTAACTAATTGCCTATAAACATGTGCAAAATTTCCAACAACGAGGCAAAAATGACTCTATGTATAGCGTAACAAAAGGCAATTACCTACCAATAGTCAGATCCCCCTGACGAAGCACACTACGCGAAACACGTGTTGGGACGCCGTTCCCCACGTGTTATCCCGGCCTCTTTTTGGTGATCTGACTATTGGTAGGTAATTGCCTTTTGTTACGCTATACACAAAAACCTTTTTGCCTCGTTGTTGGCAATTTTGCACTTGCTTAAAGGCAGTTAGTTACATTTTGGGCACTTGCCCTCGGAATCTTCCTTCAGATCTCCTTGGAGATTTGTTCTCTTCTATCCTCATCGGGACACATGGGGTTTCTTCCCCTTCAGCACTTCCTATTCCTTGGTCTTCTCTTTCTACTTATATGTTTGTGTTATACCCTACAGCATCTATTTAATAAAATGTTTCATACATTTTAACTATGGCTTGTCTGGGTGTTTCTGCTACTTGGCAAATCTAAAGACTCCACACTCTCTGGTTTTCATGAAATCTGAGTTGTTGCCTGCATTATATGCTAATTTCTGTGGTCCTTCTATGTCTTATATTGAAATGTAGGGAGATGCAGCATTGTGGAGGGGATGAGTACGGTCATAGACAGATGAAATAGGAAATGTTTGAAGGTGCAGTGTTGTCAGAAGATGGGTAGGATCATACACAGATGAAGGAGAACATGTAGGGAGGTGGAGTACTGTGGAGAAGATCAGTAGCGTTGTAGATAGATGAAGGAGGAAATGTAGGGAGATGCAGCACTGTGAGAAGATCAATAGGGTTGTAGATAGATGAAGGAGGAAATGTAGGGAGATGCAGCACTGTGGAGAAGATGGGTAGAGTCATACACAGATGGAGAATGAAATGTGGAGAAGTGCAGTACTGAGAAGAAGAGCAGTAGGGTCATACACAGAAAAAGGAGAAACTGTACGGAGATGCAGTACCGTGAAGAAGATCAATACAGTTGTAGATAGATGAAGGAGGAAATATAGAGAGGTGCAATACTGTGGAGAGATGGGTAGGGTCATACAAAAATGAAGAAGAAAATATAGGGAGGTACACCACTGTTGAGAAGATCAGTAAGGTCGTAACCAGACAAATAAGAAAATGTAGGGAGGTGCAGTACAGAGGAGAAGATCAGTATGGTCACAGATAGATGAAGGAGGAATTGTAGGGAGGTGCAGTACTGTGGAGAAGATGACTAGGGTCATAGACAGGTGAAGGAAGAAATGTCGGAAGGAGCAGTACTGTAGAGAAGATCAGTAGGGACATAGACAGATGAAGAAGGAAATGTGAGGAGGTGCACTACTGTGTAGAAGACCAGTAGGGTCATAGACAGATGAAGGAAGAAATATAGGGATATGCAGAACTGAAGAGAAGAGAGGTAGGATCATAGACAGATGAAGGCAGAAATGTCCAATCCCTTATTTAGTAATCAAGCAGACTGATAAATTTAGAACCAGTTACTTTGACACCAGTTGCAGGAATGAGGTGACTTAAAGAACCATGGAGAAGAGGGAAGGGGAGGACTATTGTATCTATAGGAAACACCCATGATGTAAGTTGCTCATTTAATCCCTTGGGTGAAAGGAATCAAAACAAAAAAAATCCATTGACTTTGTTCTGTAGAAGTAACCTCTTCCAGTCACACTTTCTAAGCAAAGGATACATCACCTCAATAACCCTAAATAATCAGCATTACCCCCATGTATCATTCTGACATGTCTGGATAATGGGGTATCCCTAATGTTTTTGATATCCCCCAGGTTTTCTCTCACCCATTTTCATATCTCCCTTTTAGGATTGCCAATATAATTGAGTAAACAAGTGCATGTGGCCAATTAAACAACTCCTTTAGTACCATAATTTGCAAAGTCACGTATGATATAGCTTTTTCCTGTGAAGGAACTGCTTACGTCTTTGCAAGCGGTGATCCATTTGAAAAATGTACAGTGTCCACAAATGAACGTTCCGCACACTCTTCACTCCATCCATGTCCCCTCTTGTGTGCATGAACATAGAAACTTTGTACTAAGCAAACACCTATCAACCTCTCTTTTCTGAAAGTGATTAATAGTTGCAGTGGAATAAGGTTCTGTAGTCCAGGATCTGCTCTGAGAATCCCCCCCATGTCTATACAATACCAATAATACCTGTTCATTACAATTAGTGAAAGTCCCAATAATATGTGTCATGGATGTAAAGTCCACCTTGGATTGGAGTAAAAGTAGGGACCTTCTTTGGGCATTTAGGGCATACAGTATCTATAGGCATCATTTAATATTTGGAAGGTATATCATCTATGAACGAAGCTTGTTTTAAAATTCCTGGATTGTCTATGAAAATTCTAATCTGTAGAGCAATTTCTTGTTGGTCTCAGATACTGGACTCTGGTTATACCTCTTTTTAGAGGTAGAAGATGATGATTTGTCTATTGTAATAGACTATTGCTATGGGTTTATGATATGTTCCAGTCTGTATGTGTCCCTGTTGATCTCTACTAATAATTGCATCCAGAATTCTTTAAAGGAAGTTCCTGGTCCCATCTAAAGTATAAAAATATCATCAATGAACCTCCCCCAGTATGCAACCTGGAAAGTCCATTTCCAAAGCAGCTCTCGGAATACTTGGGCATGTTTACCACCAGCACAGGATTAGACTGGCATACCATGGGGTACAGGGACTCCCCATCGTGGTACCCCTGAGCTGGTGATAGTCCTTGCGGTCATAGAGGAAAAAATTGTAAGAACATACTCTATCAATTGCAACACACATGATGGATGTTTATAGTACTACATCCATCATGTGTCTTGATAGTACTGAACTGCCTGTTAGCCCAGATTGCGGGGAATGGAGCTATAAAGATATTCCACATCAATAGAGGCATAGAACATGTCATCATCCATTACAATGCCATCTATTTTCATTAAGAGGTCACTCGTGTCCCTAATATATGATGTCAAGGAGGTTAAAAAAGATCTTAACATTGTTTCTAAGTAAATAGCAACACTCTGAGGAATAGAATTAATTCCAGCTACAATTGGCAGTCCCTTAAGAGGATTAAGGCCTATATGGATTTTCTGCAGTCTATAGAATGTGGGTATTACTGGATGTTTCAGTATCGTAAACTCCATTTCATTTTTAGTAATTCACCTTTGATCCATAATTAATGTCAAAATCTGCTGTAGTTTATCTGAGAACACTGAAGAGGGGTCCCTTTCAAAAACACAATCATTTTCTGTATTGCGCAAGATTGCAAAACACATGGATCTGTATTTCTCATGATCCAGCAAAACAATGTTTCCACCCTTATCTGATGCTTTGCAAATAATATCCCTATCAGAGGAGAGCGCTGAAAGGTATTTTATTTCAAGATGGGACATGGATTTGTGTTTTCAGGTAGATTAGGTTTCGGTTATTGGGCCCCTCCAGCCTAATAAGAGCAGCCTGCAGCTGTCTGGAATTCTTGTACCCATTAGATGCAACAATTCCGCTTTACCCAGGCTCAACCAAATTGCCCTGTTGCAATGGCAAACAGGGTAACATAAGGGGTTAATGACAGCTGGGAGGTGTAAAAAAAAAATCACAGCTATCATCAAACCCCGGATTAGTAATGAATAGGTGTCTATGAAACCCCAATTACTAATCAAATCAAAAGAAATAAACACAAACACAGAGAAAAGACATTATATAATCAAAAAACAAATTAAAAAAAACATCTTTTTTCACCGATTTATTAACCCCCAAAAATGCAAAAATCGCGTGCCTTCTTGCCACTATTAATATTTGATCTCCGATTCTATTTGACTATTTTTGTAGTAACTACCATCATGTCAAAAAACACAAAAGTATTCCAGGAGTGATACCTTTATTGACTAACCAGGAAAATAAAATTATGAATGACAAAGAAGTACCCTTAGACCCGGAGCCGGGGTAATGCACTCTGCTGGCTCTTCACAGCTCCGTAATTCATTCATGAACACTGTTCACCGAGACCTGGCAGCCGCAGAGAAAACAAGGGATAATAAATTTGATCAGCTCGTTATAAATAGAAATACGACAAAGCAGAAGAATACAGGCATCTATTCTCATCATCTGATCTCCCGTCATTGTGTCCGACATGGACCATGGTGAATGAGTTATGACTTGTGTACATGCTGATGTCACGGGCAATATATTAGCTTCTTATCATGACTAATCATCCAGAGCAAGGACTAAAGAACACAATATAGATGGAAGGTCATATTCTGGGATATACACTACACATGACAAGCTAGTGGACCTTTTATATAATACCTGATATACATCTGTAGTATACTCCAGAGCTGCACTCACTATTCTGCTGGTGCAGTCACTGTGTACATTCATTACATTACTGATCCTGAGTTACCTCCTGTATCATACTCCAGAGCTGCACTCACTATTCTGCTGGTGCAGTCACTGTGTACATACATTACATTACTGATCCTGAGTTACCTCCTGTATTATACTCCAGAGCTGCACTCACTATTCTACTGGTGCAGTCACTGTGTACATACATTACTGATCCTGTACTGATCCTGAGTTACCTCCTGTATTATACTCCAGAGCTGCACTCACTATTCTGCTGGTGCAGTCACTGTGTTCATACATTACATTACTGATCCTGAGTTACATCCTGTATTATACTCCAGAGCTGCACTCACTATTCTGCTGGTGCAGTCACTGTGTACATACATTACATTACTGATTCTGAGTTACATCCTGTATTATACTCCAGAGCTGCACTCACTATTCTGCTGGTGCAGTCACTGTGTACATACATTACATTACTGATCCGGAGTTACCTCCTGTATTATACTCCAGAGCTGCACTCACTATTCTGCTGGTGCAGTCACTGTGTTCATACATTACATTACTGATCCTGAGTTACCTCCTGTATTATACTCCAGAGCTGCACTCACTATTCTGCTGGTGCAGTCACTGTGTACATACATTACATTACTGATCCTGAGTTACCTCCAGTATTATACTCCAGAGCTGCACTCACTATTCTGCTGGTGCAGTCACTGTGTACATACATTACATTACTGATCCTGAGTTGCATCCTGTATTATACTCCAGAGCTGCACTCACTATTCTGCTGGTGCAGTCACTGTGTACATACATTACATAGCTTATCCTGTACTGATCCTGAGTTACCTCCTGTATTATACTCCAGAGCTGCACTCACTATTCTGCTGGTGCAGTCACTATGTACATGCAGTACATTTTTTCTGTTATCTTCTACTAATTCTAAAAGACATCCTCTGTTATTCTCCATTGCTGCATTTACAATCTGTAGCTTCAAAGCTGAAATCTCAACCTGTTCCTTTATTTTTTCTTGTTTTTTTATAGTATTTTAAACCAGGGGTGGAATTCATTTGGTTCTCATGATTTCAATGGAAGTGATTGTTAACATTGCAGCCAGTTCCTTGAACCAGCAAGAAACATTGCACACACCGATACTGTTATCAACTGAATGTGGGACATATGAATATCAGGTTAGGGACATTTGGGGACTAGGGTGGGGGTACATATGGAAAGCAGTATAGAGCTCCTGGGTATAATGCCAATGTGATCTCTTTATTACCAGTACAATATATACAGAACTACTGTGTATAATGTCACCAGGAACATTGAACTACATGTACACTACAGGCTATATACAGAGCTCCTGTGTATAATATGATGGTGTGGTAGTATTTGCCCCTAGTATGTGGTATTATTCAGTCAGTATGTGATGGTAATATATGGTCTGGACATGGTGTGTCAGTATTTTTCACTTGTATATGGCAATTTTAGGTCACTATGCGGTTGTAATATGTGGACTGGTCGTGGTGTGGTAATATTTGTCCCATGTATGGGGTGTTTTTCAGTCACTATGTGGAGGAAATACAGTCATATGAAAAAGTTTGGGCACCCCTATTAATGTTAACCTTTTTTCTTTATAACAATTTGGGTTTTGGCAACAGCTATTTCCGTTTCATATATCTAATAACTGATGGACTGAGTAATATTTCTGGATTGAAATGAGGTTTATTGTACTAACAGAAAATGTGCAATTTGCATTTAAACAAAATTTGACCATTGCAAAAGTATGGGCACCCTTATCAATTTCTTGATTTGAACACTCCGAGTCCTAACTACTTTTTACTGACTTACTAAAGCATTAAATTGGTTTTGTAACCTCATTGAGCTTTGAACTTCATAGGCAGGTGTATCCAATCATGAGAAAAGGTATTTAAGGTGGCCACTTGCAAGTTGTTCTCCTATTTGAATCTCCTATGAAGAGTGGCATCATGGGCTCCTCAAAACAACTCTCAAATGATCTGAAAACAAAGATTATTCAACATAGTTGTTCAGGGGAAGGATACAAAAAGTTGTCTCAGAGATTTAAACTGTCAGTTTCCACTGTGAGGAACATAGTAAGGAAATGGAAGAACACAGGTACAGTTCTTGTTAAGCCCAGAAGTGGCAGACCAAGAAAAATATCAGAAAGGTAGAGAAGAAGAATGGTGAGAACAGTCAAGGACAATCCACAGACCACCTCCAAAGACCTGCAGCTTCATCTTGCTGCAGATGGTGTCAATGTGCATCGGTCAACAATACAGCGCACGTTGCACAAGGAGAAGCTGTATGGGAGAGTGATGCAAAAGAAGCCGTTTCTGCAAGCACGCCACAAACAGAGTCGCCTGAGGTATGCAAAAGCACATTTGGACAAGCCAGTTACATTTTGAAAGAAGGTCCTGTGGACTGATGAAACAAAGATTGAGTTGTTTGGTCATACAAAAAGGCGTTATGCATGGCGGCAAAAAAACACGGCATTCCAAGAAAAGCATTTGCTACCCACAGTAAAATTTGGTGGAGGTTCCATCATGCTTTGGGGCTGTGTGATCAATGCCGGCGCCGGGAATCTTGTTAAAGTTGAGGGTCGCATGGATTCAACTCAGTATCAGCAGATTCTTGACAATAATGTGCAAGAATCAGTGATGAAGTTGAAGTTACGCAGGGGATGGATATTTCAGCAAGACAATGATCCAAAACACCGCTCCAAATCTACTCAGGCATTCATGCAGAGGACCAATTACAATGTTCTGGAATGGCCATCCCAGTCCCCAGACCTGAATATCATTGAACATCTGTGGGATGATTTGAAGCGGCTGTCCATGTTCAGCGACCATCGAACTTAACTGAACTGGAATTGTTTTGTAAACAGGATTGGTTAAATATACCTTCATCCAGGATCCAGGAACTCATTAAAAGCTACAGGAAGCGACTAGAGGCTGTTATTTTTGCAAAAGGAGAATCTACAAAATATTAATGTCACTTTTATGTTGAGGTGCCCATACTTTTGCACCGGTCAAATTTTGTTTAAATGTGGATTGCACATTTTCTGTTAGTACAATAAACCTCATTTCAATCCAGAAATATTACTCAGTCCATCAGTTATTAGATATATGAAACTGAAATTGCTGTTGCAAAAACCCAAATTGTTATAAAGAAAAAAGGTTAACATTAATAGGGGTGCCCAAACTTTTTTATATGACTGTATGTGCTCTGGTCACAGTGTGGTGTTATTTCTCCTGTGTATGTGGTGCTATTCGGGCACTATGCCGTGGTAATATGTGGTCTGGTCATGGTTTTGCAGTATTTTAGGCTTTTTGCTGCTTAGGTCAGAGAATACATGGAGCAGACAGTTGAGGTGACAGATGCACAGGAGGTCATCCTTTCCAATTTGAGCAGGGTTTCGTTAGTTCTAACTTTCAAGACTTGAAAAACCCCTTTATTACTATTCCCCATACTATGAAGTGACTGACAGTGGCTGGAACAATGTGCACTCTTCAGGAAGCAATGAGACTATACATGAAGGCATAGGTCGGGTAAGAAAGGTAAAGTACTTTTACTTTTAGCTCTTGTTACTTGCATTTTTTGGTTGAGGAAAGGACAAGTGAAAATGGGTGTGGTTAACAAACTGGGTGTGGTATTAATATGGGTGGGTTTTTTTAATGGGTGTAGTCTCCTAAAACAAACAGGGAACCTGTTGTTAAAAATTCCAATCTAGCCCCTGCTTTAAATTGATTGTACCCCTCTGTTGCAGAAGCAAAAATAAGCTTTTAGGGGATGTCTGACACAAGCTTGCTGATTGTTTCTAATAACAATCAGTAAAATGTTGTGAATTCCAAATGAAACTTTTGTAAAACTGCACCTGGGATAGTATAGCCATCAAACTTGTAGCTACACTCCTCCCACAGGTGGTCTCAAATTGGCAGGTTCCTTGTTCAGTAGCTTTTATTGATGCCCCTCCTAGAAAATAGAATCATACAATGAATTGCAATAAGTAACACATGTCGAAATAACACGGGATTGTCTTAAAACAAGAGATTTAGCTGTGTTCTGTTCAGCTGCCATACCATTGACTTTGGAAGAAGGGTGGGATCAGTGGAACAACTTTGAGCAATGGTGGCCCATTCTGTAACAGCTTGGGACGTGACTTCAGAGATTGCGCATCCATCCAACTCTAATGAATATTAAGTACAAAATAGTGTTGAGTGAGTAGTTGACTATTCATACTCGCTATGTGTGGCACCCTGGACAAGCCAGGGGCCAAAGAGAACAACAACCACAACACCCCACACTCCCAGCAGGCACACCGAAGTCAGACACAAAACCCTTGTTGCCTTCCTCCACGGGCTGATGTTCACACCAGGGGGTGGGCCAGGCGGTTGGTCCCGCCCACCGAGGAGTTCACAGTCCTGGAGGCGGGAGAACCAGGCAGTTGAGTTTTGGAGGTGAAAGTGAGCAGAATGGAGTGGTAGTTGAGCAGCCTGAAGTTGGTCCGGGTGTGTGGCCCGGACAGATCAGCAAGGTTGGCGGACGGTGGTGACCGTCTGCAGGAGTGGCCTATTGGATTCTACTGTAAGGACGGACTGAGAACAGCAAGGTTAGCAGACGGCGGTGACCGTCTGCAGGAGAGGCTGATCGGAGGTTGCCGAAAGGACCGTGGACGGGTGGTGGCCCAGCGGTACCGGACCGGTACGCAAAGAGAAGCCAGCACCATCTGGCAGGGGCTTACGGACCCCGGCAAGGCTAGGAGTCGCCGTGAATTTGCCAAATTCGTTAGTAAAGGGAACCTCCTGGGTTTCCCAACAGCCAAGTCCCGACAGAAGGCAACAGTCCAACCAAAGTGAGGGAGACACCGCCACCGTCAAGGCAACCGTTTCTCAGGGCCAGCGCCTGCGGGCAAAAGGGGCTCCTCCAGCCCATATCCAAGCCGGGGAGCGGGTTACCGGTGGGAACCCATTGGAACCATCTACCGTATCTAGGTGCAGGGAAAGGCAGTCACCACCAACCTGCTGGGAGCAAACAACACTGCAGCCGTCTGTGGGACCCGTCCATCCAGCCGTGTGTTTTACCGAGAACTGTGTCCTCATCATTGGCTGAGTAAGTACGACCGTGCCGTGCAGCACAGCGCTGCCCCCGCGACCCTGCACCTCGTCAGGCCCCGTAACCCGCCCGCCATCCATCCCTACCCCATCACCGGGCCTCGGGACAACCAATCCCCTACCCACGGAGGGGAAAAATAACAACCAAGCTGCTCCCTGTCATCGCTCCCGGGATCCCCGTCTAGAGCAGCGGTGGTGTCACCAATATCACCACAACCATGGGTAGCGTCACGGACAATAATCAAAACCCCCACAATCAAAATCCCCTTTTCACTCACGGGCGAGGAGCGCCGCTCGAGTCCCCGGGATCCGGCCCACCGCTCGAGCCACCACTGAGCAGCAGCAGCAGCCGCAGCAGCAGCCGCAGCAGCAGCGGCAGCCGGACCCGAGCAGTGGGAGAGCGCAGCGTCCCCTCCTCCGCCCGCGACACTATGCTGTTAGCGAGTACTGTCCGCTACTCGCATATTCGTTACAAGTAGCAGGCCCAAAGTAAGTCAATGGGAAATACTCGCTAGGTAGCGAGTAACCCCGAAAGCCGTACTTTTCATGCGAGTAGCGAATAGTACGGCTTTCGGGTTACTCGTCACTTAGTGAGTATTTCCCATTGACTTACATTGCGCCCGCTACTCATAACGAATATGCGAGTAGTGGACAGTACTCATTAACAGCCATGGGCATACCCAGCAAGGGGCAGGGGGGGAAGCTGCCCCCCCCTAGAAGCAGGGTCAAGCACCTATTATGACCTGTCTCTGTCAGGTAGCGGGTGTGTCAGGCAGCGCGGGTGGTGAGGAGAGGACAGGGCGGCATGGTGCGTCGGCACCCGCCACCCACTAGTACTGCAGGGCAGGCTGAACGCTGCTCCCGCAGCCACTCTAGTAGGAGCTGTAAAATCCCGTCCTCAGTGCCTGCCGGCCGCTCTGCACTGCAAATCAGCACAGCGGGGACTGGAATGGAGTGAGGACATTGACATCATCACTCTGCGCCCCATTGTGTCGAGTCCTGCAGTGGAGAGCGGCCAGCACAGTCACAAGCTGGGGAGACTGCTGGGAGGCTGAGCTGCTACTGTCGTGGGCGGAGAGGGTTTTGGGGAACGCCGCTCGCCTGGGGGTTCGCTGGCGCTCGGGTCCGGTGCTTCTGCTCCTCGGTGGCTCGAGCACGGGGCTGGACCTGGGGGCTCGAGCAGCGCCTCCTCACCCACGATTGAAAAGGGGAGGTTTGGTGGTGGGATTTCGGTTGTGACGCCACCCACGGGTGTTACACCTTGTGGCTCTCCTGTTGCAAGGAATGAGGTGGTCCCCCATTCCTTGTCTGCCGCGAGCCCTCCTGCTCAGCAGCACCAAAGGTCTGGGAGACTGCGCAGTCTGCAGGAGTTGCTTCCTTGGAGATGCAGCAGAAGGGTGACACCTGGTGGTTCTACCCTTGCAAGGAATGGAGTGGCCTCCCATCCCTTGTCTGCCACAAGCCTTCCTGCTCAGCATCACAGAGGGTCTGAGAGGTTGCGCAGTGTGCAAGGGATGGATGATCAAGGAAGCAGCAAGACTTCCCTTATCTCTGCACATTGTGAAACCGAGGATCCCGCCTTTATGACCCAGAGGCAGGAAGATGAGTATGTGCCCCACGTGACGTCTTCTGATTCGCTCACTGATAGCACAAGGCCCGATAACGAGGCTGGTGGTGTGCTGAATCATGACTGGCCGGGCCAAGACGTCACGAATCCTGATTGGGTCACGTCCATCTCGCGCCCGCCCTTGGGTGGAGCTACACCTCCTTAAAAGCTCCCCCTGCCATCATGGCAGCGCGCGACCGTCCTTCTATGTTTGGATGTCTGGCAGCGTGCTGCCACGCCACTGCTCAGGCATTATTGTCTTTTGTGGGCTTGGCCCGTACTGCTTAGGCAGCACCTGGTTTGCAGGCCGTGTTCCTGCCTTGCTGCTCCGGCAGTATCTCCTTCGGCAGGTCGTGTTCCTGCCTTGCTGCTCTGGCAGTATCTCCTTCAGCAGGCCGTGTTCCTGCCTTGCTGCTCCGGCAGTATCTCCTTCGACAGGCCGTGTCCCTGTCCCAGGTGAGCTCCTCGAGTCTCCACCGGACTCACCTGGTTATTGAAAGCACACGTGCGTGGGCACCTCTGCTACCCTCGTGCCATATCTTGTGACTCCCGCTGGCACACATGCATAGGCACCTCTGTGCGTCCCCGTGCAACAGGTACACCGATCGAGAAGCCCCGAGCCATACAACCCTCACGGGTTAGGGCGGACCGGTGTACATAGATCGTCTGTGACATTCCAGACGATCACTAGTAGCAACCCGCTCACTCTTTCCTGACCATAGCAGCGGTCCCTTACACCGCACAGTGGACCTTGACCAGCGGAAGCTGTCCATTTCCCATCTTGGCACGCTTCCCCGGGTCCCCCTCGTAACACACGGGGTTGTGGTGATGGTGGGCACCACCGCTGCTGGTGACGG
Source organism: Anomaloglossus baeobatrachus (assembly GCF_048569485.1). Classification (NCBI taxonomy): domain Eukaryota; kingdom Metazoa; phylum Chordata; class Amphibia; order Anura; family Aromobatidae; genus Anomaloglossus; species Anomaloglossus baeobatrachus. Next base: position 42,614,244 of record NC_134353.1, on the reverse strand, counting down.
GGGTTCCCGGGAGCGATGGCGGGGAGCAGCTGAGGTGTTGGCCCCTCCATGGGTAGGGGCTGTTGGTCCCGGGGCCCCGGTTGGGGGGTTGGATTGTAGGGTAGGAGATAGGTGCAGGTGCCGATGCGGGGAGGCAGCGCGGATGCGGGGTCATCGTTACGGTGCAGCGCTGTGCCGGATGACACTGGTGTACTCACTCAGGTAGTCAATAACAGAGTCTCTGGTAAACCAAACGGCTGGATGGACGGGGCCCGCAGTCGGCTGCGATGTCTTCACTCTCTCCGGACGGCTTGATGGTGGCTGTCTTTCCCTGCACCTGTGTGTAAGTGTTTGACCCCTATGGATTCCCATGGGTGGTCCGCTCCCCGGCTTGTACATGTCGGGAGAGCCCGTTTTGCCCGCAGGTGCTGGCCCTTGGATCTCTGGCCGTTGGCGGTGGCTCTTATCTGGATGAGTTGGGCTGTTGCCTTCTGACGGGACTTGGGTGGGAATGAACCCCTGAGGGCCAGACCGCAATCAGAGAATTTGACCGTTATGGTGGCTTCCGAGCCTAGTCGGGGTCTGACTACCCTGCCTTGGTGCTTCAATCCGCTCCCTGGTTCGGTAGCGGCGGGCCACCGCCCGACCCCGGTCCTGAGTTTCCGCAGACTTCCACTAACGCCTGCAGATGGCCACCACCGTCTGCCGACCTTGCTGATGGTGCCTGGGCTCCGACCCAAACACACACAGTCTCTGCTTCCACTCCACAACTCCAACTTCTACCTCCACTCCAACTCAACTCCAAAACTCAACTCGCTTTTTCCCGCCTCCAGGCCCACTCCACAACTCCAACTTCTACCTCCACTCCAACTCAACTCGCTTTTTCCCGCCTCCAGGCCTGTGAACTCCTCGGTGGGTGGGGTCAACGGCCTGGCTCAGCCCCACCTGGTGTGGACATCAGACCCTGGAGGGAGGCAACAAGGGTTTTTGTTTGACGGGTGTTCCTGACCAGGGGAGGGTGTGTGTGTGTATGTGGTGTTATTCTGTGACCCCTGGGGTCCATGGCGTCACACTACCACAAGTAAAAAAAAATGTAAATATTAAATCAGAGAGTCTGGGGGTCTGGGGAGCTGTTGTATATGATGGGGGGGGGGCTGAATATGGGAGCCTTATGGGGGGCTATATACAGTATGTGTTTGTGGGGGAACTCTGGGATCCAGAAGCACCATGTGACCGGTGACGTTGCCCGGTCACATGGTGCTGTTTAAGGTCCTGCTCCAGGTCCTGCGCATAAATGCAGAAATTCGCAGCATGTGAACGCACCTTTTTCTTTAAAACAACTAATCGTTCGAATTTATTCCAGTTATAATTTATTAGTTTGCTTCTTATTTACATTTAGAAGACATCGAGGCTGCCTAAATGGATAGAAGTAACTGCTTCCAAAACAGTAAGTTAAGTAATTTCTGTAGGAAATGAAACTGAGAGGAAGCGACCCAGCCTAGAGACATTTCACCATAAATTCCATGTTTTCCAATAGGTCTATAATAGTGATCTCTGATGAGCGAGTGTAACAATTATTCGTTATTCGCATTATTCGTTATTCAGCCAGTATCGCTGGTGCTCGTGAATGATGTGTCGATCAATGTGGATCTGACACAATTTAACAGCTCCTGTCACTACATAAAGTGAGCGGGCACCTCAGTGAGAGCAGATTGATCGTTAGGCTCTCTCTGGGGGGCACTAAAAGGTGTTTTTTATACTAGAAATGTGAAAATTCCCACTCTTCCGCCCTGTCCCGGAAAGACTCGTTTTATGACCGGATGTGTGTAGGCGGAGCCTTTCACTAATTGAAAATTGGGACTGGATTGAAACAAAAGTTTTCTTCAAACCCAAGAAAAATAAAAATCTAAATTTATTTGCAAGCAAATAATTGTAATAACTAATAAAGCCGAGCTATAATTACATTTAATTGTCTTAAAATTTTCCTTTCATTCACCTTTTCCGTTCTAATATTTTACAACCTGATTGACCATGGCTTGCCCCCCCCCCTCACAGTTTTGATCCTGGGTACGCCCATGCTAACAGCATAGCGAGTATGAATAGTCAACTACTCGCTCAACACTAGTACAAAACCCTCATACAATATATGATGTGTTAGTGTCACATAGTGACTATGGGGTTCCACCAGGTACACAGGAACCCCTGGAAAGTGCCACAGCAATTACAACAGTGGGGCCTTGCGCTAGGAAAAGGGGAGCAGGGTCTTCTCCTAAACTCACCTGAGACTGATCCCTGCACTCCCTAATGTCCCTATATAGGTTTTTTCACCCTGTCACTGATCACATGCCTATCTCTGTCTTTCCCTGGGCTCAGCCCTGTATAGTGTAGGGCATCGGGAACGCTAGTCCCACTCTAGGTTAAAGACACAGAGGATAAGACAGACAAGTGTAAAATAAACGACAATCACACAAAGCACTCCAAATAACAAGAGGTTATATTAAGGAACAGACCAGAGGGGGAAAAACCAAAGAGGACTAAGGAAGGGAAACCAACACACCTTTCCCACAGCAAATGTTCTCTGAATGGCTTCCTGGCCCTCAGTTCACAGGTTTCCTCTACAGGCAAGAATAGTAGAAACTATCACCAGTGATTACCTGGACTAGGAGAGAAGTCTTTATAGCAGAGCTGATAATCAATAGAGAACAGCTGACTATAGATTTCATTCCAAGTTCAGGAGACCAGAGAATCTACTTAACCCTAGCAGTGCTGGATCAAGGAGAATATGCACTGCCATCAGTATTTTCCTGAGCAAGTGTGTATGTAGCTTTGAGCTGTGATTTCCTGACACCAGAAATATAAGGGACCACTCTCCGTACTGGTACCCTTATGACAGTTAGATATAGAATGACCATAAATAGAAATATGCATTCTCGAGATGGGTGCCCTAGAGGTCAGGAGAACCGGACAGTCATAAAAAAGTAAAGAAGAAAAAACAGCTGAGCGCCATGTAGGATCCATATTTTATACTATGTATATGCTCCGATTTTCTTACAGTGTCCACTTAGCATTTTCTGATATTTAGAAGCAGCAATATTCGCTTATAGCCCTTCATTATATAGGTTTGTCAACTCGAGATGGCTGGCCACAGTAAATCATGTAACTAGGATACTAATTGAGAGGTTAATGCTGTGATAGACCCGCATGAGAGTGAAGAAATTCTCATCAGACTCTAATGACTATCAGAGATACCAAAGTGACTAAATTCTGGAGAACCATAAATATCTTTCATTTTCTATGATTATTTTACTGACTGCCTGCCCTACTTTTGCTGCCTGTCGATTGAGACACCGTTGGGTGGTCTTCAAAGATAAATTGTTGGCTACTTTTTTAGTTTAGGATGCTATGAGGATGAGATGCCATGATAAAAAATGTTGTACAAAATAGTCGTTGCGTCAAACGTCCTGCCGATTGATACAATTAATCACAAATTTCATTCATAATGTAATAGTCAAGTGCCTTGGGTAGGTCGGCAACTTATACGTCAAGGTGATCATATGGGCAGTACTAAAGACTCTGAGAATGGGTGTCTGCAACACTGGGAAAACAATCAAGGATTAGAAATGAGAAATTATTTGAGGTGAGTAAAATTTGGGTAAAATTTTACAAGAATTCTGGATTCACTCTAACTTCAAAATTTTGTGATTCACTTGACCATCAATTTGCTGCATTTTAAAGTACCAAAAAGGGGTTAAATAATATTATATTTGACTCTCCAACCGTCTTCTCCCTTTAAAGGGAGAACTTTACATGGTAACTTGACAGCGAAGAGTCCAACCATGAACAGGCTTGGCACTATCTAATTAATTTTCCAGTTCCTGAGGAGAAGCAACTTTTTGAATAGGGATAATCGATTACCTTGAATATTCGGCTACGCCCATATTCGACGAATAGGTTGCCGCTATTCGACTATTTGTGAATATTCGATGCGCAATGTAAGTAACCTATTCGTCGAATATTCGCGAAGCCGAATATTGCCAAATACTTGTGATATTCGATCATTCCTATTTTTTAACCCTATATCTACGATGTTCTGGAATTTAGAAAGACCCCCAAATCATAATAAAGCACAATTTATTTGCAAGCTGAATTTTGGTAAATTTGCTCATCTCTATTCAGGACTCCACAAAGGTCCCAAGGAGAGATTACTATTGACCATGATGTCATCTTAGAAGGAGACTCACTTTTTTGACTCAGTCACCAAGGCTTTCCCTTTTCTATCGATCAAACAGAGCCATGACGTAGCAGTGGGCTTCATCCAAGAGCCTCATGTTCAGGTGTATATATTTTTGCCTTGCGGCATCAGATCAAAGTGTGGTTTCTGGATGTTCCGCCCATGTCTTTTTCTACAGCTATGGGCCCTATTTTAAATTGTTGACCTGTGGAGAATCTCTGAAATCCATCTCTGTGGGGTAATTGTGAAAACTTTGAGTTTCTTAATTTACTTGCTATGTAACCATAATTACTAGGGTGAAATAAGTCGCGGTTATGACCACCGGCTGCTGTGGTGAGCTGCTGGTGATCCTCGTACATGTCTGCTGATTTTAACAGCAGACGTGTGCCTCACAGGCACAATTGGATCCGCGATCCACCCGTGCCTGTTAACCCCTTAAATCACTCTGTCAAAATGTGATTCTGTGATTTAAAGCACCGCAGCGGGGATTGAGCTTTTCCCTGCCACCATCGAAGGCCCCATAACACGATCATGGGGAGCCAATGATTGCCATGGCAGCACAGGTTCATGTGATGACACCTGTTGCTATCATGACATAGTTCCTGTTACAGCCGACAGTGAGCCAGCTGCAACAGGAATGCTGCATTTCTGCTAATCAGTGCGATGCTGCTCTGATCAGGAGAAATGAATGAGCAATCAGACTGCTGAACCTTATAGTCCCCCAAGGGATTAAGTTTTAAAAAATTAAAAAATAAGAAAACCTAAAAGTTTAAATCATCCCCCATTCACCTCATTGAAAATTAAGGAATTAAAAAAATAAAAAATATATATAATAATATATCTGTATATAATATACACATTACTGGTATCACCGAGCACAATCTATGAAAATAAAAAATCAATTAATCTGATTGGTAAATGGCATAGTGGCAAAAAAAATCCAAACGCCAAAATTATGTTTTTTGGTTGTTGCAAATCTTGACCAAATGCCATAACAGCCAATCAAAAGGTAGCATCTGCACAAAAATTGTACTATTAAAAATATCATCTCAAGATGCAAAAAAAAGGCATCAATGACCCCAATATCCCAAAAAATGAGAATGCTATGGGTGGCGGAATATGGTGCAAAAAGTGCACCACTTTTTTTGGATAAACGTCTGAACCCTTAGATAAAAGTAAACCTATACATGTTTGGTGTCTATGAACTCGTACTGACATGAGGAATCACACTGACACATCACTATTACCATATAGTGGACATGGTGAATAAAATACCCCAAAAATAGTTGTGCAATTGCACTTTTCTTGCAATTTCTCCGCACTTAGAATGTTTTCCCATTTTCCAGTACACTATATGGTAAAACAGATGGTTTCATCTAAGAGTACAACTCGTCTTGCAAACTAAGCCCTCATATGGCAAGATTGACAGAAAAATAAAAAGGTTACGGCTCTTGGAAGAAGGGGAGCAAAAAACAAAAAAAAACGGGAAATTGCCCGCTGATGAAGGGGTTAATTTACTTCCATATCTGCATTTGTTTGCAGGTCAATTGTCCTGCTCTTACCCAATTCAGATTCTTTTTGCAGCCCCCTAGCCTCTTACAGCCAGAACTTGGCTCCCCATTGACTTGTATGGGGTTTGTTGTTTGGGGTTAAGTTCAGCGTCAAGTTCGCTTGCCGATCTTAATTTTTGTTTTTCCCATGCTAGTTCAGTGAACACGAATATCCATGGGTTCGCGCCTCACTAGTCAGAAGATGATAGTTTTTTCCTTTTTTCACTAAGTTTGGGGCTGTTTTGGGATTTTATTGTCCCCGATGTGAAAACAAAGTGAAAGAATTAATAAATCTTAGCACAATATGTGAAGACTTGTATTAGAGATGACTAATCATTGCTTTCTTTTCTTGGCAAAGTCTACAAGGACGATGAGGCATATTGTCCTGTACTGTGAAAAAGTAGAACGAGCAATAAGGAGAGTCCGTGCACTTTGTATAATAAATGTCAGCCATGAAAAGGACAAGTGTTTCTCCGGACAGAAAACAGTTTATAAATCAGACTCTATAATCATGACCTTTGGAGCAAAATTATGGAAGCAACTACATAATGTCATTCATTGGCCGGCACCAGAAAGCTTCAGATTCTCCGCAGAACCTTTCAAGCTTTTAGGTGCCCTATAGCATAGAAGAATGGCCTTTTACTATTTAATTTAACTGTTCCACCAGAGAATCTACGTAATAATGTGTCCCGGAAGTCCAGCAGAAGACAAGTCCATTTGGAGCCAATCACTTGCCACTAGGGTCTATATCTTATCGTATGATTCCCAGATAACCTTTCAAGTCTTATTGATAATACGTCGTGTGTGTACAATGATGACAACAAAGGTTAACATACAATTAAATGTGGACGTGAAAATGTCTTCTACAGATAAAGGATGGCCTTCAGAATAATTTCTTTTAGTGGGCGCCAGGCACAGCAATCCAACACGGCTTTCCAATCTGTAGTAAAAGAGAAGGGTTCGGATAAAACTTATCAATAATTTTGAGACAATGTTTAAGGAATTGACCCATCTGGATGACGAGTGTTAAATTAAACCCAAGACTATCTATCTGATAATCTTCTGGTGGGTCCAGGGCTTTACGTAATAATGGCCTCATAAGCGTCAGCAGATGACACCCTTATTCAAAGCTGATATGTAATTCTTATGAGTTGTTTCATGAATATCGTCTTTGAGATGTTTTGTACACAACCACCATTTGTGTCATGAAGACTAAATCCAGAGGCCCCAATCCATCAAACTTTTTACACCAGAGGTCACTTTGAAAAGCCAGAATAATTTTTGCAAAATCTAATTTTCATACCAATTTAGGCCAACTTTGCCACCATGGATGGAGCTACTGTAGGACGGGGAATAGCGACGGCCGCTCAACTAATTTATTCCAAGTTGTGTCCTACCTCATGCCCGAGACCTTACTCTAGTCCATGACTAAAGTAAAGGCGCACAAAGGCCTCCACCTCTTTTTAAGATGGTTTTGATTCTTCAAAGGGCTCCTAATTAATCAGGCGCCTATGATTCATCCATAAGTTGTTAATGCTGGTCTTGATGAATCAGAATTTGAGGAGGCCGTACAGCTGCTCAATAGGGTTTTGGTGTGGACATGCTTGGTCAATTCAATACCTTTACCCTCAGTCTCTTTAGGAAGGAAGTGGTGGGCTTAGAGGTGTGTTTGGGACCGTTATCATGTTGACATACTGCCCAGCAGCCCAGTTTCCAAAGGGTGGGGGTCAGCTCTGCTTTTGTATGTCACGGTACATGTCCTTGTGGAGACTGACACACCATTCCAGCATGCTAGTGGTGAGGAGACTTTAAGCTGCAATGCTCCTCTGTGAAATATGCAAATTGTCTCTTCAGTAAGCAAGCAGACAAACTCTAGTGCCATCTCCACTAGAGTTCATCTATTTCCTCACTGAAGAGACAATCTGCACAGTACATGTTGGCATTCATGGTTCCCTCAATGAACTCTAGCCCCCCCCCCCCCCCCAGCAAGCAGCAGACATGTAACCCCTAAACCATGACACTTCCACGACTATGCCTAACTGTAGGCAGGACAGACTTGCGTTTGTACTCCTCACCTGATTGCCGAGACACTCTTGACACCATCTGAAACAAAGAAGTTTATATTGGTCTAATTAGATTATGGGACATGGTTCCAGTAATCCGTGTCCTTAGTCTGCTTGTCTTTAGCAAACTGTTTGTGGGCTGCTGTCTTGTGCATCATCTTCTGTCTTCAGGGTTCCTTCTGGGATGACAGCCATGCAGACCACTTTGATGCAGGGTGTGACATATAGTTTTATCACTAACAGGCTGACTCTTTACCCCTGTAACCTCTGCAGGAAAGCTGGCACCACTCATTCATCTATTTTGAAAAGACAACCTCTGGATATGATGCTGAGCATGTGCACTCAACCTCTTTTGTCGGTCATGACGAGGCCTGTTCTCAGTGGAACCTGTCTGGTTAAACCACTGTATGGTCTTGGCCGCCATGCTGCAACTCAGTGTCAGGGTGCTGACAATCTTCTGATAGCTTCGGCCATCTTAATTTAGAGCAACAATTATTTTTTTCAGATTCTCAGAGAATTCTTTGCCATGAGGAGACACGTTGAACGTCCATCCAGTGACCAGTATGAGAGAGTGTGTGAGCGGTAACACCAAACGTAACACATCTGCTCCTTATTCACACCTGAGACTTTGTATCACTAATGAGTCACAGGACACTGGGAAGGGAAAATGGTAATTGGTCACAATTTGGCCATCTTCCCTTAGGGGTGTACTCACGTTTGTTGTCAGCGGTTTAGACATTAATGGCTGTGTGCTGAATTATTTAGTGGACACCAAATTTGCACAGTTATACAAGCTACACACTGACTACTGTGCATTGTATCAAACTGTTGTGTCCTCGGTGTCATGTCCCACGACTTAGGAATTGTTCACTGGTTTGCATTTCTGTAGTAATTGTCTTTTCTAGTATTGTCTTTTCTGTTGCTAGGTAGAAGGTTTTATTTTCCTTGTATTTGTCCCTACTTTCTCCCTTTAGCTCTGTGATGTCAGTTTCCCCGCCCATGTAGTGTTTCAGTTCAAAACATCTTATGCACATGTTGTTTGCTCTCCGGAGAAGAATTAAGCGGGCTTTACACGCTGCAACATCGCTAGCATTGGCTAGCGATGTCGAGCGTGATAGCACCTGCCCCCGTCGTACATGCGATATTGTGTGATCACTGCCGTAGCGAACATTATCGCTACGGCAGCTTCACACACACACATACCTGGTCGGTGACGTTGCTGTGACTGGCGAACAATCCCTCCCTCAAGGGGGAGGTGCGTTCGGCGTCACCGTGACGTCACTAAGCAGCCGGCCAATAGAAGCGGAGGGGCGGAGATGAGCGGGACATAACATCCCAACATTGCCAGTGGACGCGGGTAAGGAGATGTTTGTCGTTTCTGCGGTCTCACACATAGCAATGTGTGGTGCTGCTGGAGCAACAAACAACATCGTACCTGCAGCAGTAACGATATTATGGAATGGAGCGACGTGTCACCGATCAACGATTTTTGACGTTTTTGAGATCGGTGATCGTCGCTCCTAGGGTTTACACACTGCGATGTCGGTAACGGCGCCGGATGTGCGTCACTAACGACGTGACCCTGACGATATATCGTTACCAATGTCGCAACGTGTAAAGCACCCTTTACTCTTTGTACCTTCCGCATTGTCATCAATACAAGATTTTCCGTTAAGAACATTCATCTTTTCCTGGAGTCTTCTTGCAATGAGATTGTGGCCGAGTTGAGTAACCGATATGAACGTGAGTACAGGTCAATACAAAGGACCCAGGAAGAAAGAGCCTGTTCAGGCACCACCACGTTCTACATATCCGCGAGTCAGAATACTCAATGTTGTTCCATGAAAAGATAAAATAAAACATTTACAAAAATGTGTGGGGTGCACTCACTTTTGTGATAAACTGTAAATAGGAATGTTCCCTCTTCTTTGACAATATATGGTTGACATTTTTTTTTTACTTAAAAGCTTGTATTTTGGATTAAAAGTAATTTTTGATATTTGGTTTCTTTAGAAACGTTGCATCTTCTGCGTTCTGTGAACTTCTGTGTAGAACCTTCTATTGCTGGATTCACAATGAGCGGAGAATTTGCCAGTGAGCTCAGTAGGATAGCCTGTCGGGGACTTGGTAACTGTTTTATTTCTCTTTTCTCCCCTGCTCTCCGCTGATTTATCATCACAGACAACATCAAAGTTGAATGTGCAGTAAAACAAAGAGCATGAAGAAGTAGAACGGTGCAAAATTTGCAAAGAAACCCCGAGACATAAATGATTTTTAGCTTCAAACATACAATTTTAGGTAAAAAAAATATTGTCTTGCAAAGTGGACAATCCCTTTAAGCCTATTTTACATAAAAAATAATAAAATGTAACAAAACATTTATTGCATTTAATACAAGGAAGCTGAATTGTTACTCTGAACTATGGTCAGTCGTGGGTTACACCGCCACCATCCCCGGCTTCTCCTTCTCCTGATTTCACACTTCTTACGCCTACACCTGTCACGATGAAGTCCGAGGGTCATCATGTATCCAACCTGCTGATGGGGATGTAATTGAATAAGAAATGACATTGCATCTCCATTCAGCATATCACTCAGGTCACTTCAGAAGGAAACGTTGATTTTATCTGGGCAATTTGACACTTAGTTTGGGGACTGATTTTACAGCTCTCATTTCTTAGCAACCACTATTGCACTGAAAGTGGAAAAAATCTACAAAAAAACTCTTCTCTAGTAAGGAGTATCATTAATTTGTTTTTTTCTTATTTTTATATTGCTATACAACAGAGGCAGCGTTCAATAGGCATCAGTGCACAATTTGGACCTGCTCCACCTTTCCCCTGCATGTTGGTCAGCTGTATGGGCCTTGTAGCATTCTAAATCCTTTAAAGACATACATATTGATTCCCCTTCTTATGTATCCCCCACTCTGTACTAATATGCCCCATATTGGGATTCTTCCAGGTACTGTATATATGTCCTGACCCTATCCTGGTATATGTTACCCATCCTGGTATATAGTCCCCCATCCTGGGTCGTTTCTTGAATATATGTCCCCCGTACTGGTATATATGTCCTACATCCTTGTAAATAGGTCTCCTATAATGGTATATATGTCTACCATCCTGGGATCCCTCTTAGTATATAATATATATATCCCCCATCCTTGTATATATGACCCCCATTCTGGAATACATGTCTCCCATCCTGGCATAAACATCCCCCATCCTGGGCTGCTTCCTGGTATACATGTCCCACATCATAGTATAGATGTACCCCATCCTGGTATATATGTCCCCCATCCAGGGTCCCTTCCTGGTATACAGTTAGGTCCAGAAATATTTGGACAGTGACACAAGTTTTGTTATTTTAGCTGTTTACAAAAACATGTTCATAAATACAATTATATATATAATATGGGCTGAAAGTGCACACTCCCAGCTGCAATATGAGAGTTTTCACATCCAAATCGGAGAAAGGGTTTAGGAATCATAGCTCTGTAATGCATAGCCTCCTCTTTTTCAAGGGACCAAAAGTAATTGGACAAGGGACTCTAAGGGCTGCAATTAACTCTGAAGGCGTCTCCCCCGTTAACCTGTAATCAATGAAGTAGTTAAAAGGTCTGGGGTTGATTACAGGTGTGTGGTTTTGCATTTGGAAGCTGTTGCTGTGACCAGACAACATGCGGTCTAAGGAACTCTCAATTGAGGTGAAGCAGAACATCCTGAGGCTGAAGAAAAAGAAAAAATCCATCAGAGAGATAGCAGACATGCTTGGAGTAGCAAAATCAACAGTCGGGTACATTCTGAGAAAAAAGGAATTGACTGTTGAGATTGGGAACTCAAAAAGGCCTGGGCGTCCACGGATGACAACAGTGGTGGCTGATCGCCGCATACTTTCTTTGGTGAAGAAGAACCCGTTCACAACATCAACTGAAGTCCAGAACACTCTCAGTGAAGTAGGTGTATCTGTCTCTAAGTCAACAGTAAAGAGAAGACTCCATGAAAGTAAATACAAAGGGTTCACATCTAGATGCAAACCATTCATCAATTCCAAAAATAGACAGGCCAGAGTTAAATTTGCTGAAAAACACCTCATGAAGCCAGCTCAGTTCTGGAAAAGTATTCTATGGACAGATGAGACCAAGATCAACCTGTACCAGAATGATGGGAAAAAAAAATTTTGGAGAAGAAAGGGAACGGCACATGATCCAAGGCACACCACATCCTCTGTAAAACATGGTGGAGGCAACGTGATGGTATGGGCATGCATGGCTTTCAATGGCACTGGGTCACTTGTGTTTATTGATGATATAACAGCAGACAAGTGTAGCCGGATGAATTCTGAAGTGTACCGGGATATACTTTCAGCCCAGATTCAGCCAAATGCCGCAAAGTTGATCGGACGGCGCTTCATAGTACAGATGGACAATGACCCCAAGCATAGAGCCAAAGCTACCCAGGAGTTCATGAGTGCAAAAAAGTGGAACATTCTGCAATGGCCAAGTCAATCACCAGATCTTAACCCAATTGAGCATGCATTTCACTTGCTCAAATCCAGACTTAAGTCGGAAAGACCCACAAACAAGCAAGACCTGAAGGCTGCGGCTGTAAAGGCCTGGCAAAGCATTAAGAAGGAGGAAACCCAGCGTTTGGTGATGACCATGGGTTCCAGACTTAAGGCAGTGATTGCCTCCAAAGGATTCGCAACAAAATATTGAAAATAAAATTATTTTTTTTGGGTTTGGTTTATTTGTCCAATTACTTTTGACCTCCTAAAATGTGGAGTGTTTGTAAAGAAATGTGACAATTCCTACAATTTCTATCAGATATTTTTGTTCAAACCTTCAAATTAAACGTTACAATCTGCACTTGAATTCTGTTGTAGAGGTTTCATTTCAAATCCAATGTGGTGGCATGCAGAGCCCAACTCGCGAAAATTGTGTCAGTGTCCAAATATTTCTGGACCTAACTGTATATGTCCTCCCTCCCTATATATGTTTCCCATCCTTGTATATATATCCCCTATCCTGGGTCCCTTCCTGGTATATATGTCCTCCATCCTGGTGTGTATATCTCCCATCCTAGGTCTCTTCATGGTATACATGCCCCCCATGCTTGTGTATGTTCGTTATCCTGGGTCTTTTCCTGATATATATGTTTCCATCTAGGATCCCTTCCTAGTATATATATCCCCCATCTTGGCATATAAAACTTCCTTGCTGGAATATATGTCCTCCATCCTGGTATGGTATATATGTCCCATATCTTGGTATATTCTGCCACTGTTCTCTAAAGCATGAAAAAAATATATATTGTTTTCTCCCCCTCCCCCCACCCCCCGCTCTGACAACATGTGGCATTCTCTCCTGTACCCAGCCTGGATGCTGACATCAACATGCCTTGCTATGGCCATGTATGACATCACTGCCATGTGATGCCTATGCCTGGCACACAGATGTCAGCTGACAGTCTCTATTGCAGTGCAGGGATCTGATGGGTGTCTGCACTGCCATGCACTTCAGCTGAAGTAGGTGCTGCAGTCGGCAGACCCCCTTCCAGCCTAGACCCTATTGTTGCAGTGCCCTCAATCACTGTGACTGTTACGTCCCTGAGCAGTGATCTTTGACCTATGAATCTTCAGTCATTTGTGAAAATATCGGAATAGCTGATGCCATGTCGCGATTGTAGAGCCCCTGCTGTGCCTTAACAGTGCAAATCCCCCCAAAAGTGACCCCATTTTGAAAACTAGACCCCTCAAAGAATTTATCTAGAGGTTTGGTATTTTATGACGTTGAGCCGTGAAAATAAAAAAAAAAATCACATTTCTCCCACAAACATGTTTTAGCTTCTTTTTGTAACAAGGATATGAAGACAAAATACAGCATACAATTTGTTGTATAATTTCTCCTCAGTACGCTGATACTTCATATGTGGTGGAAAACTACTATTTAGACACAATGCAGCTCGGAGGTGAAGGAGCATCATTTGACTTTTGGAACTCAAAATTGGCTAAAATCGATAGCGCGTGCAATGTCATGATTGGATTTCCTAATCAGTGGAAACTCCCCACAAGTGACCCCCATGTTGGAAACTAAACTGCTTCAAGGAATTTGCCTACATTTGTAGTGAGCACCTTTACCAACACGTGCTTCACAAAATTTTATAACGTTGAGTCATAAAAATGAAAAAAATACGTTTTTACCACAAAAATGTTGATTGAACCCCAAATTTTTTAATTTTTACTAGGGTAACATTAAAAAAATGCAAATAAGTAATTTAGTTCAGCTCACCACTCCAAAGCGGGTATCTCCAACTTCTGGTCCGGTGCACGGAACAAGTGGTTTGGCTTCCACAGCTGAATAATCAGTCACATCAAGAGGAGGAGGGGAGGAGAGAGGAACCAGCACCAACGTAATAAAAAATTCTTTATTCAAAATTCATAAAAAAGGTAATTCCAACCAAGTGCAGAATATATTTACGCTTGACGCGTTTCGGAGAAGACTCCTTATTCATAAGCAACAAAAAATGGACAACAAATATTGTTGTGCAATTTCTCCTTGGTACGTTGATACCCCATATGTAGTGAATAACTATTGTTTGTGAGCATAGCTGGGCTCAGAAGGAGCACTATTTAAATTTTGGAGAGTAAAATTGGCAAGAATCATTGTTGGATGCCATGTCGCATTTGGATAAACCCTTGATGTGCCTAAATAGTGGAAATCCCCCACAAGTGACCCCCATTCTGGAAACTTCATACCTCAAACAATTTATATAAATGTGTAATGAGCATTTTGAACCCACAGGTGATTAACTGCATTTCATAACCTTAAGGCCTAATTATGAAAAAAATAAATTTCAACCACAAAAATATTGTTTTAACCCCAATTTTCAATTTTAACAAAGGCAACAGGAGCATAAAATGTATTTTGCAATTTATTCTGAGTATACTGATACCTCATATGTGCTATAAACTACTGTTGCATGGCAGGGCTCGGAAAAGGAGTGCCATTTTGGCTGAAATAGATTGCAACGCCATGTCACATTTGAAGATCCCCTGACATGCCAAAAGAGCAGATATCCCCCACAAGTGACCCTATTTTAGAAATTACACCTCTCATAGAATTTATCTTGGGATATAATGAGCAATTTTAACCCTCAGGTGATTCATAGAATTGCATAACATTGAGATCTGAAAATCCTAGTCACCCCCCCCAGGACAATAGGGACACACCAGTGAGCAAGGCCAGGCAGATGGTGACGCCCACCTAGGGGTCCTGAGGTGTTAGGGGAGGGAACAAGTCAATTGGAGTTGAGTGCTGATAGTGGAAGTGAGAGGAGTGAAGTGGTAGTCGGGGATTGTAGCTCCCGGACTACCGGACTACCTGAGCTGACTAGGTGGGAGACGGCAGAGCAGGGCCACAGGCGACGGAGATCCAGTCATGGGAAACCTTAAGTAGACCGGGGCAGGGTTGTAGCCCGCCGGTGCCGACAGCGGGAATCCGGTCCAGAGGCCGTGCACAGTCGTGGTACCTGGACCCCAGGGCGAGGACAGCTGCAAGCACCTTTCCAATTAACCAGCAGGGGACAAGGTTCCAGATCTTGACCCACTATTAGCCCAGATAGAGCGAGACGGAAGCCCAACGAGGGGGATAAGGCATCTGCAAGTGCCTGCAAAAATCCCAAGGGTCAGATCTCGTGGGCGACAGCTTCCACAGCAAAGACACTGGGAGTGGACTTTTCCCATTACATGTGGACTAGTCAACACATGAGACACCAAACTAGGAGTGCAGGAGGAAGGGCCCCTAATCTGTTCACCGGTGTGCGGGACCCGAGCACACCCCTCCGGAGGCTACCGGTATCTGGCATTTGGTTTACTATCTGGACTTGGTTTACTATCAGTTCAGCCTGCAGCTGTGTCCCAGCACTCTACTCAACCTACACCTGGGCCCCGGAACTACACCTTACCTACCCATGGAGGGGATACCATCCTGCTGCCCCGCTCCATCAGCCCCGGGCCTCCCATACCAAGGCAGCAGCTGTGTCACTAACCAACCATCACCGCAACCCATGGCATCACTGACAAACTCTCCCCTGTAAATAACCCCTTTATTCACTTGTGGGGTGACGGGCTGCTGCACGAACCCCGGATCCGGCTGCCACTCGAGCCACAGCCATGATTCTGGATCCGAGCGTCTCGAGTAGCCCCCCTGCCGTGGTCTGTGTCCCCGCCCGCGACACATCAACGGGAATAGGGATAATTTTGTCTCTGGAAAACAACCATGAAATCAAATACAGTCAATGTTGCAGAACAAGAAATTGGAAATAAGAACGTGTAATGCCCAATACATTGTAGTGCTTGTACATTGTGCCCAGCTCGTGCTTCTGGAGACATGAACCGATCAACCGAGGGCCATCACTTTGCTGAGCAAGTCACAGAATCAGACAGACTTAACAGGTAAACCAGAGAAGTATGTTTATTGAACAGAGAAGCAGATATACTCTGCCGCAGGGCTGAAGATAAGGAGAATAGGGAAACAAGTGGAAAGACGAAGAACAAAATTACAGTCTTGTATATTTTAGTTGAGGCAGCAAGGTCAGGTTGCCACCACTACTACAATGAACAATGAAAATGCATCTAGCAATGCAACTTTATACACAAGGTACGCTATCCACTACCTTACTGGCCTCCACTAAAAGGGGCCATGCGGACACCACACTCTCACTATGGAGGCCTATCCTGGGTTCCTCTCCGTCGTACCCGGGTACTCACACACGGATCCATCCACAGGACTCGTCCGCTCTGAGGATAATCTATCTGGAAGTGCTCTCTCTCCGCTGTAGAAGGGCGATGAAGGACTCTCCTCTCCACCACACTGGACAGTTGGGCTCATCAGGCACGGAGTTCTAGCAGGCCAGAAGCAGCGTCAGCGGGAAGTGGGCGGGGCTGGAGCCGAAGATCAGAACCCTGGACAGCAGCGCGGACCACGTGAGTATGCAAATTACCGGTTCTCCGTGTGTTATCGAGCATAGCACATGGAGAACACACGTGGGCCGCACGTACCCGAGACACGTACTTACCACACACAACACGCAGGGAAAATATGTGTCTCGCAGCACGTGCGTGTTTTTAACGGATGTGTGTTGGAGGCCTTAGACACATTGTGGGGCTCAGAAGGGAGGGAGCATTTGGTTTGACAGTGCAGATTTTTCTGTTTTTCTTTTTGGGGAGTGATAGAGCTTTTCTACAGCCTTAATGCTACCAGGGTTATGTGGAGGCCCTCTATATTAGCATAAACAGATGGTGGACTTGAGTGAGGTCTTTCTTTTTCTGAGTTTAGTTGAAATCTCTTGTTAGCAATTTGGGGTGCAGAACATTTTTGATCAGTTGACATTTATGCTTTATATGTTCAGCTTAATGCTGAGAACGTCAGGATTTGCTATATACATCCCCAAAAACAGTGTGTCTGCAAACTGAGATTCTGGTTTGGCTTACAGTGCCTTGCGAAAGTATTCAGCCCCCTTGAATTTTTCAATCTTTTCCCACATTTCAGGCTTCAAACATAAATATAAAATTTTAATGTTATGGTGAAGAATCAACAAGTGGGACACAAATGTGAAGCTGAACGAAATTTATTGCTTGTTTTACACTTTTTTAAAAAACAAATAACTGAAATTGTGGGCGTGCAATATTATTCATCCCCTTTACTTGCAGTGCAGCAAACTCACTCCGGTAGTTCATTGAGGATCTCTGAATAATGCAATGTTGTCCTAAATGACTGATGATGATAAATATAATCCACATGTGTGTGATCAAGTCTCCGTATAATGCCCCTGCTCTGTGATATCTCAGTGTTCTGTTTAAAGCACAGATAGCATCATGAAGACCAAGGAACACAACAGGCAGGTCCGTGATACTGTTGTGGAGAAGATTTAAGCAAAAAGATTTCCAGAACTTTAAACATCCCAAGGAGCACTGTGCAAGCGATCATATTGAAATGGAAGGAGTATCATACCACTGCAAATCTACCAAGACCCGGCCGTCCATCCAAACTTTCATCTCAAACAAGGAGAAGACTGATCAGAGATGCAGCCAAGAGGCCCATGATTACTCTGGATGATCTGCAGAGATCTACAGCTGAGGTGGGAGAGTCTGTCCATAGGACAACAATCAGTCGTACACTGCACAAATCTGGCCTTTATGAAAGAGTGGCAAGAAGAAAGCCATTTCTCAAAGATATCCATAAAACGTGTCAATTAACGTTTGCCACAAGCCACCTGGGAGACACCAAACATGTGGAAGAAGGTGCACTGGTCAGATCAAACCAAAATCGAACTATTTGGGCACAATGTTTGGTCTAAAGGTAATACAGCTCATCACCCTGAACACACCATCCCCACTATCAAACATGGTGGTAGCAGCATCGTGGTTTGGGCCTGCTTTTCTTCAGCAGGGACAGGGAAGATGGTTAAAATTGATGGGAAGATGGATTGAACCAAATACAGGACCATTTCTGAAGAAAACCTGTTGAAGTCTGCAAAAGACCTGAGACTGGGACGGAGATTTGTCTTCCAACAAGACAATGATCCAAACATAAAGCAAAATCTACAATGGAATGGTTCACAAATAAACGTATCCAGGTGTTAGAATGGCCAAGTCACAGTCCAGACCTGAACCCAATCGAGAATCTGTGGAAAGAGCTGAAAACTGCTGTTCACAAACGCCTCCATCCAACCTCACTCAGCTCCAGCAGTTTGCAAAGGAAGAATGGGCGAGAATTTCAGTCTCTCGAAACTGATAGACACATGCCCCAATGGACTTGCAGCTGTAGTCGCAGCAAAACGTGGTGCTACAAAGTATTAACTTAAAGGGGATGAATAATATTGCACGCCCCAATTTTCAGTTATTTATTTTTTAAAAAAGGTTAAAATAAGCAATAAATATCGTTCAACTTCACAATTCTCTCCCACTTGTTGTTGATTCTTCACCAGAACATTAACATTTTTATCTTTATGTTTGAAGCCTGAAATGTGGGAAAAGGTTGAAAAATTCAAGGGGGCCAAATACTTTTGCAAGGCACTGTATATCCAAAGTCACATGAAAAGGCTCATTAAAGCATCGGTATTGACTTTTAGGATTGCTGCTTCCAATAGGTGGCACAAGAGTTCAAGTCCTCTTCCTCTCTGAAGAGGCAATTAGCAAATTTAAATTCCCAGTGGAGCATGCAAGGCATTTAGATCTCCTCATTCTGACATGCCAGATTTGGCACATCACTCTCCACAAGGACAAACCTTACTCCTTTGATCTCAGTGTTAGCCGGGCTTTACACGTTGCGACATCGCTAGCAGTTGCTAGCGATGTCGAGCGCGATAGCACCCGCCCCCGTCGCACATGCGATATTGTGTGATAGCTGCCGTAGCGAACATTATCGCTACTGCAGCTTCACACGCACATACTTTGTCGGCGACGTCGTGGTGACTGCCGAACAATCCCTCCCTCAAGGGGGAGGTGCGTTCGGCGTCACCGCGACGTCCCCGCGAAGTCACTAAGCGGCCGGCCAATAGAAGAGGAGGGGTGGAGATGAGCGGGACATAACATACCACCCACCTCTTTCCTTCCGCATTGCCGGTGGACGCAGGTAAGAAGTTCCTCGCTCCTGTGGCTTCACACACAGCGATGTGTGCTGCTGTAGAGATGACAAACATCATACCGACATTATGAAAATGAACGACATTACACAGATCAGCGATTTTTAACGCTGATGCGCTCATTCATTGCCGCAACTAGGAGTTACACATTGCGATGTCGTTACCGGCACCGGATGTGCGTCATTAACGACGTGACCCCGACAATATAACGGTAACGATGTCGCAACGTGTAAAGTACCCCTTAGCCTCTCACTTAGCCCAATCAAATCTCATACTTTGCACTGATGGAGGGCAATACCCCAAAACGCTGTGTCTGCAAACTGAGATTTTGGTTTGGCTTATATCCTAGGTAACATGGCAAGGCTTGTTAAGGAGTCAATATTGACTTTTAGAATTGATATTTCCAATAGGTGGCACTAGAATTAAAATCATTTTCCTCTATTAAGAGTCAATTCTCATCTCCACATCTCCAAAACACATGATTCAGGTGTAACCTCGGAAAGATCTATTCATTGTAATCAGGCAGCAGAGTTGCTCCGGACTCCCTTTGCCAGGGAAATGTAGTGTATGGCCTTTTCAAAGGCGTTTGATACAATGTCACACAAAAAGTTGATATATAAATTAAGAATAATGGAAATAGGGAAAAATAGCTCAATAACTGGTTTAAGAACTGGCTCAATGATAGGAAAGAAAGGGTGGTAATTAATGGAACACTTTTGGACTGGGTCACAGTTAGCAGTTTGGTAACATAGGTGTCAGTATTGGGTCCTCTTCTTTTTAAAATATTTAATAGTGATCTTCTAGATTAGAATTTCAATTATACTAAACTATGAAGGGTAATCAGTACAGTTGAACATAATTTTATATTACAGAAGGATTTATGTAAGCTGGAGGCTTGGGCTGAGAAATGACCATTTGAAGTTTAAGGTTGATAAATAAGTAAGGTCATGCACTTGGGCAGAGAAAAAAACCCAATTATAATTATGCACTTAATTATAAACCCTTTGCTAAAACTGTCACTGAAAAACACTTGGGTATATTGATGGACCACAAACTCGACTTTACTGACCAGTGTCAGACAGCTGTTGCCAAGCCTAATAAAATAATGGGATGCATTAACAAAAGACATGGATGTTCATGAGAAGAACATAGTTTTACCTCTATACAAGCCACACATAGAATACTGTGTACAATTTTGGTTTCCGGTGTATACAAAGGACATAGCTGAACCAGAGCGGGTGCAGAGAAGAGCAACCAAGGTTATTAAAGGAATGGATGGAATGCAGGACCAAGACGGGTTATTAAACTTGGGGTTATTCAGTTTGGAAAAACTAATCCTTAAAGGTGATCTTATTACAATGTACAAATATAAAGTGTGTCCACCCATATCCTGTCCCCTGCCATTGAGAACGGCGGCAGCTATAGGCATAGAAGTGGTGTCTAGGTATAGTAAAGTAGCCATGCGCTATGCAATGAAACCATCTATACCGCCACCTGGTGGAAAACAACGGAGTTAGCATTTTTATCTCGAAAACGGAACGAAAAAAAAGTGAATTACAAAGTTGTTGGGCATCATCAATTCAATACAAATTGACACCTTACATACAAAAATGCTGTGATATGAAACCCATGACCCCCCAAAACATTGAATGCTGGTCACGCATATGGCGCTCATTTAATTGTGATGCTGGCCCCCGTCAGCTGCAATGCACATCTGGACTCTGCACAGCATACTGTATGTTGCTGCACGTTGTGCAATATGGTAGGTGACACGTTTGCACAAGCATCTGTGATACGTCGTCGTAGGTCCTGCAATGTTGGTGGAGGGGTCGCATACACCTGCTGTTTGATGTGACCTCACAGAAAGAGGTCTAATGGGGTCAGGTCAGGTGAGCGGAGGCCACTCCACACAGCCACCATTCCCAATGACTTGTAGGAAGGTCTCCATGAGGTATCGCTTCACGTCCGCAGCCTTGTGAGTTTTACACGTTCTAATCGTAGCATTTCTGTATGCAAGGTGTTGATTCGTATTGACTTGATGATGCCCTACAACTTTGTAATTCCCTTTTTGTCTCTATCTTGTCCTGTTTTTGAGATAAAAATGCTAACTCCGTTGTTTTCCACCAGGTGGCGCTATAGGTGCTTTCATTGCGTAGTGCATGGATACTTTACCTAGACACCACTTCTATGCCTATAGCTGCTGCCATTCTCAAGTTAATGGCGGTGGACAGGATATGGGTGGATACACTGTATAAGGGGACAGTACAGAGATCTCTCTAATGATCTTTTCACACCTAGGCCTGAGACATGGAGAAGGGGGCATCCTCTTTGTCTAGAGGAAAGCAGTGAGACTATGGAACTCTCTGTCACATAATGTTTAATGGTTGATTCACTACTATAATTTAAGAGAGGCCTGGATGCCTTTCTTGAAAATATAACATTACGGGTTATGGAAAGTGGATTCTGTGATGGAGTGTTGATCCAGGGAACTAGTCTGATCGCCGTATGTGGAGTCGGGAAGGAATTTTTCCCCTAATATGGAGCTTACTGTCTGCCCCATGGGGTTTTTTGCCTTCCTCTAGATCAACATGTTAGGCTATGGGTTGAACTCGATGGACTTTAGTCTACCTTCAACCTTAACAACTTTGAAAGTTTGAAACTATAGTATTCCAGAAGAGACTGAGTAACAGCGACAGAAAGAGTTTTTGCAGTTTTGAAGGTGAGAAAAGGTCCGATTCCAGAGCTGTTGTCACCTTTAACTGAAAAATATCTCCTGTAAAATAGTGAGTTTATGGAGATTGATTCATAGACTGGATTACATATATTCATAAATATATGTATATTATCGCCCATCCCTTTAAGGAAAGTCTGTGTGTTGGAAAATGCTAAACCAAGAGTTTGAGATGGTAAGAACCAAACTCATCTGTTAGTCGTCCATCGAAGCCATCTGACATTGTTTGTCAAAGTTGTCAAAGTAGTGCTATATATTGTTTAGAATGTTGGGCTAAGAACTGAAATAGCTATGAGAAACGTTTTACTGTAAGTTACTGTTACACTGAGGTCAAAGCTCAGCGAGCTTCAAAGGAATTATAAATAAGACTGAAGTAGGTTTTGTTACAGGTCTCTAGTGCGCAAGTACACTTATTTCGCGGGTAAAATGTACCACGTGACATGATGTAATGCTAAACCTAAAATAAGGATAGTTAGTTTTTGTGTTACCATGTAAAGAGATAAGGACAATCCAGAGGAGGGGTTTTGGGTTATAAAAGAAGCCCACACTTCAAAGGTTTGGGGAGAAGGAGGGAGAGGCAGAAGGTGACAGGAGAAAGACGGACCCATCCGACCAGACCATCTACAGACCATCCCGAGACGACTTACACAATACAGCTATGTAAGAGATATGAACTGTTATTTTTTCTATCTGTCTCCATCTATTAACTCAAGCCAAGACAGTTATTTTTCTCTAATGACTGTAACCCTCCAATTCTCATCTGAATAAATCCATAATATGTTTTTGACCTATCTTCGCTCCAATCATTATATACTGGCTATGCAGTTGTCGCCGTAAACCCATTATTTAACATTTGGCGAGCACCAGCCTGAATGATTGTGAAACACAGCTGTTTTCTGTGCGAGGTGATTTTTTTCACGCTGCCTATTCACAGCGATAAGGACTCTTTTTTTTTTTTTTTTTTTTTTCTCACGTCATTCCCTGCCCTTTGTCCGTGAGGGGG
This sequence comes from Anomaloglossus baeobatrachus, assembly GCF_048569485.1. Taxonomy (NCBI): domain Eukaryota; kingdom Metazoa; phylum Chordata; class Amphibia; order Anura; family Aromobatidae; genus Anomaloglossus; species Anomaloglossus baeobatrachus. The sequence continues at coordinate 42,591,039 of NC_134353.1, read as the reverse complement.
GGTCAGTGAGTAAAACTTTCTGTCCAAGCTGCAGGCGAACGACGATACACTGTGTCCACATCAGAACCTAAGAGTGGGTTAACGTGACAAGCTGCTCGGAGGTCGTATGTGTCAAAGCCATTCCAGGACCATCCATCCATAAGTCGGTTGAAGCCATCCGAGGACCATCCATCCATAAGACGGTTGAAGCCATTCAAGGACAAGCATCACATACTGGTGAGAAATGGAGTTTATTCATGATTATTTTAGTAACTGTCATGTAGAGTATTCATTTGATCATACACATAGTGACGCACAGTTATGGTCAAATCTGTACCGGCAATGTGAACTTGAGAATCTTAAGCTAGATAAAAAGTTTTTTACTATAAATCGGTTACAGAAAAAGATACAGAATGTATTGGGTATGGTATACACTTACAATTCCATGGTGGGTGGGGCACAGCCATATGCACGCACTATCTGTATGGTGACTGACACACCCATAACAACAGGCACGCCCAATACAACAGACACACACGTCACAGATTCAGAAACAACAGATTGTCCAAATTGTTCGATATTAGCAGAACATATCGAACATCTGGAGGATCAGTTGGAAACAAGAGCAGATTTAATATCAAAACTACGGAAAGATATTAAATATGTATCTGTTAATACGAGACAGAACAAGACAGAAGCTTTAGGTTCAGACATCCCGGACGGGCTGAATACGGCCGAGGACGAGACTCTGAATGAGGAGGAACTTCGAAAAAAGAAGTTACATGATAAGGCCGCCCGTCTTAACATTAAAATCCATGACCAATTAATGAAAATCATTAAGGACATACCGAAATATGATGATAAAATGGACGCCTTCCATAATGCGGACATTTTTGAGTCACATTCCGATAAATATAATCTAACAAATGAACAGAGAAACAAGATTTACAGGGTATGGCTTCCCTCCCACATGGCAAAAAGGTTACAAGCAACACCTAGGACTGACGAACACAATGACCTGATCCATGACACAAAGGAAGATAGGCTGAGACAGTTGATTCTCTTTACCACAGGAGAGTCTACCCCAACAGTCGAATTGTTAGAAAACCTTAAGACACACATACAGGAGGATCCATTTGTCTTTGTCGTTAAATTTGAACAGGCCTACAAAATGATAATGGAAATCGGATCTGATCAAGAACCGCCTTCCATGATCAAGGCCTTTGTTAAAAAGTTTAAATATTTGGACCCTGCTTCATTCGAAATAGCTTCTAGAATGGAAAGTCTACAAGAGGTCACGTCATTTATTGATAGAATACGTAGACGAATGAAGCAAAATCAGGTAAAATCAAAAATAGCCATGATAGAAGGGAACACTGACACATTAGTATCCCAGGAAAAACAGATCAAAAACAACAAAAGACCGGTGTTGAATTCTAAAAACAAGAATTCAGGGGGGGGTAACAGGAAAAGCACAATTCATTGCTTTTTTTGCGGCCTACCCGGACACCTGAAGTGGGAATGCAAGAAATTCCTGAGGGCGGGAGTTGAGGAAAGGCTGGGTAAGGAAAATGGACTGATGCCAAACACATCCAGTGCACCTCCCCCATCTTCAGCACCTCCACCTTCATACACGCCCACTCGTACTGACAACAGAAATAACCAATCACCATACACGCCCACTCATACTGACAACAGAAATAACCAATCACCATATGCACCTCTGACCAGACAGATAAGGGAAATGTCCATACAGGGATTGGATGGAAGGGGCAAGACACCTGCTGCTCTTCTCCCTTCTCCATCATCCTGACTGGCAAAGCCGGTCCCCAGGCTGCATCCACTGGAATTCGTCACTCGAGTTTCAATGGATAGCTGTGGTCGACCATTTTTAAAGGTAAATCTTGAAGGTCAGGAAGTAACATTTCTCCTTGATACAGGTGCGCAATTGAGTGTCACAAATGTTGATTTACATTTAAAGCCAGATTCCCCTGTATGCACAATTGTTGGTTTCAGTGGTAAAAATGGAACAAAGGTGACTTTAGCGCAGGATGTTTCTTTGGAAATACCTGGTTTTTTGAAAACGAAAATGGATATTTGGTGTTGTCAGGATACTGAGAATATAATTGGCACTGATTTTATGGAAAAGCATGGCTGGATTATTGATTTGGGTAACAAAACAGTATGGAAAGATTCTAACGGTTGTAAGGCGGTAGTTATTGATCCAGATGAATATAGTCATGTCGGGACCATTTGTTTGACCGATGTAGTGTCAGCAGATCATTTGTGGCCTGAAACTGGTGGTGATGAAGTATTGACTGAGTTAGTACAGCGGTTTCCTTCTTTATGGGCTCAGTACAGGAATGAGGTTGGAACAATGAAGGATGTAATTGTCAAAATTGAAGGCCGAGACCCACCTCCTCAGCGTCAGTATAAGTTGCCTCCGGAGTCAGTTGCTCCGATGTCGAAGATTATACAGGAATTGTTGGCTCAAGGTGTAATACGTAAGGCAAATTCTGTTTGTAACAATCCATTGTGGTGTGTTCTGAAAAGCGATGGTAGCTATAGGATGTTGTTGGACTTAAGGATGTTCAATAAGTGTACTCCCAATGTAGCACCGATTGTAGCTGATACACATGACATGATGTCGAGATTGGATGCTAAGGCAAGGTATTTCTCAGTATTGGATATCAGTAATGGTTTTTTCAGTATACCGATTGAGCAAAGTTGCCAATATCGATTTGCATTCAACCACCTCGATCAGCAATATGTATGCTGTAGGCTTCCTCAGGGGGCTAGTATGTCGCCAAGCATTTTTCATCAGGCGCTGGCGAACGTTTTGTCGAAATTTTCTCGTCCGGAATGTTTATTGCAATATGTGGACGATATCTTGTTGAGTACGGAGGATGAGAATTTGCATATTTCTCTACTGGCAGAATTGTTTGAGCTGCTGCATGATGCAGGTTTAAAACTGAATACCAAAAAGGTCAAGCTGATGCAGACTGAGGTCAGGTTTTTAGGAGTTCTGCTAAGTCCAGGTACACGGCGACCCCTACAGGACAGAATAGAGGCAATTGCATCTCTTCCAATTCCAACATCACACAAGGCACTAAGACATTTTTTAGGACTTGTAAGTTACTCAAGGGATTTCATTGAAAATTTTGCTGACAAAGCCAGACCTTTGTATGATCTTTTAAAAGGTGACAATGATGATTATTTTGGTCCCTGGAGTGTTGAACAGGAAAAAGCCTTCACACAATTGAAACATGATCTACAACACGCACCTGCGTTAAGTATGGTGGAAAAGAACGCACCTTTTGCGCTTCAAGCACACACTTCAGAGACAAGTATCTCTGTGGTTTTGCTGCAGCTGCAAGGGGGGGAATGGAGAATCTTGGGGTACTTCTCTAAGCTTCTCTCACCTGTTGAGAGGGGGTTTGAGGTGTGCGCAAGACACCTGGTGGGAGTGTATTTTGCGATAAAAATCACTCAACACATCATCGGGTTCCAAAAGGTTATTCTCCAAACGCCACATTCCACACTGAAACTTCTCTTTGAGAAAAACATCCCAGGTGTGTCAAATCAGAGATTTGCCCATTGGTTGCTCTCATTGTCTCCAAATCAAATTGAGGTAGATTATAAGGCCAAGTATGTTCTTCCTCAATTGATGCAGTATGAAGGACAAACCCATGATTGCATAGAAACGTTCCATGAACCAAGTCCATCTCTCTTCAGACGACAGTCGGAAGACGCAGATGAACCTGTGTTTGTAGACGGTTCTAGATTTTTTCTGGAAGGACACTATCACACAGGATATGGAATTTTCTATTCCAAGCGAGGACAAGTGGTAAAACACAAGTTACCGAGTCATTTCTCAGCTCAAAGGGCAGAGATAGAAGCGGTAAGAATGGTCCTACAGCTGAATGAAGCTGATGATCAAACTCCAATGGTAATCTACAGTGATAGCTCCTATGTTGTCAGATCCCTAACCGATTACCTGCCTGTTTGGGAAAGGAGAGGCTACGTGGACTCGTCCAACAAAGCCTTGCTGCACCGCGAAACTCTAGAATCAATTTTTGAGATGGCATCTAGGGCCCCAAATAGATTTGCTATAGTGAAAGTCGCTGCACATCAAAGATCTGATGATGAGTTATCTGTAGGAAATGCAACCGCAGATGCTCTAGCCAAAGAAGCTGCCCTGACAGGAGAGGAAGTGTTTGACTCTGAACCCTCTGAGAATTCAGCGGTTCAGAGAGCAGACACGTACATACCTTCATTTGCAGAGGAACAGAGAAAAGATCCTTCTCTTGTTATTTTTCTGGATGATCCAAAACCTCCTTTCATCTGTGAAAATGGGGTTTTGTGTCACAGTTCAAATGAAGAATTGCGTCCAGTTGTACCAAAACATCTACAGGTAGAATTCACTCGATACAACCATGAGAGTTTAGGTCACTTGGGACAACAGAAATTGTTAGTCATTCTCAAGGAGAAATTTTATTGGAAAAAAATGGACGAAACAGTTCAAAGTGTTGTACTATCATGTCTCATTTGTGCCCAAATAAATCCAAGACCTAAAGGACAGAAGCCACCACTTCTACGGATCGCACCTGCAGATGGTCCATGGTCTACACTGCAGATAGACTATATTGGTCCTTTACCCTCAGGTAAACATGGTCTCAGGTATGCATTGATTGTGGTAGATGTGTTCTCAAAATGGGTAGAAATATTACCTGTTAGGAAAGATGATGCTTTGTCCACAGCAAGGGAATTGGCACAACATGTCTTTTGTACTTGGGGGATCCCAAGGATGATTACCTCCGATCGAGGTAGCCACTTCACAGGTAAAATCATGCAAACTGCTTGTGCTATTCTAGGGGCGCGACAGCAATTTCATGTCCCCTATCATCCACAATCTACGGGAATTGTGGAAAGAATGAATAGGACAATCAAGTCCAGAATTGCAAAGATGCTTTTGGACAAAGGTAACACTTGGGTTGACAAGGTTCCTTTCATACTGATGAGTATAAGAGGTTCAATCTCTTCTACAACTCAATTCACTCCGTTTGAGTTGATGACGGGAAGAAAAATGCCATTGTGGTTTCCACATGAGCCATTTTTATCCACTCCACAAAAAGATGCTATCTCAAGGTCCCAATGGTTGAGATCGCTGCAGGAGAACCTGAAAGCGATTCTGCCATATGCGGCATCGAGAATGCAGAAAATGGAGCCACCCTATGAGTCCAAATTCAAGAAAGGTGCTCTAGTGATGATCAAGACCTTTCGCAAGAGTGGACCATGGGAGTGTAATTGGGAAGGTCCTTTTGAAGTCCTTGAGACTATGGGACAAGTCATGATTCTTGTGCACCGAGTGTCAAATGTGGTAAAAAAGACCCGGAAAACACAAAAAGTGTGGGTTCACGTTGACCAGTGCAAAATATTTGTGACAAAATAATGATACTGCATTTCTTTCCAGGAAGAAATGGATTCCTATACGAACTGGAATAAAGAACCTAAAGACTGCGAAGGAAAGATGACATCAAGCCTTCTGGAGAAAGAACATCTTCCCAAGCTCAAGACCAGCTTCTACGTGATGGGATCTACGTTCCTGCTGCTTTGCTTTATTTTCGTCATTGTTTACATGTTACATCAAGGAACAATCGCCAATGATGTGAATGAACAGACTAGAGAGATTCAACATTCTCGAAGACCAAGAGGATCAGATACACGGAACTTACTGACAGAGGACATCACGGACAATTCTGTGGAGATAACAGGAAATATCTGCATGGGATATGGAACAAAATGTTGCATTGAATTACATTTCATACACGACACAGACATAATATTACATGCGATTGCAGGACCTAAAACTAGATTCACACAATTACAAGGAGAATATGTACACAATAATAAAACTGGTACATGGGAATGTTCTCCTACAGATGTACTATACTGGAACATAGAGATCAGAGGTGATGAACCTGCTGTATGGTCCGGTGATATTACAAATGACATGATTGCAAGGGGAAAGTTTGGAAGATCCAAAACAGAAATTTTGTTAAAAACTCAGGTTTTTGGGAAAATTCTGGATCCTTCTTTACTCTCCATCACAGAAGGAGATAAAGATTGGGTCAAAACATGGAATTTCCAGATAACACGGGAACCTGTGCAAGTTCAGGTATCTGTAGTGTTTACCGTTACTAACACTATAGTTCCGGAAATAAGGGTTTCACCACAGACAGTACATAATAAAGTAAATACATTACCCATAATGTTAAAATGTAACACAAGGTTGAAATTGCCTTCTGAGTCTTTGTTGACATGGACCAAAAATTCATCATTTTTGGGAAGTTTTTTAAACAGTCCAACTAATGTCATTCACAGAGGTCAGATTGGTAATATCAGGTGGATGGATGATACGTTCATTTTTTCCATAGAGAATCCATCTTCCAGGGACTCTGGAATTTACCAGTGTTGCGTTGAAACAAAGACACATTACAGACATTGTAAAGACGTTAGTGTGAATATTTGGTCAGCAGCAGATAGTGCATGCACAGACACGAGGTTCATGCCGTCTACTCCTTTCCAAATTAATCAATTTCAGTCCAAGTCCTTATTAAGGGATGGAGAATTTATGACAATGGTGTGGACTTTCAATATGTCTCATTGGAAGATCTCTACCAGGTTTCCTCAGTGTCAATCACATCTCATAAACATGGAGATGGGGATAGAACAGTGGTTTGGGAAAAGAACTACTCAGACTAGGAGTAAGAGAGGAGTGTTAGAAGGAATTCTGGGAGGAGTTGGGACAGTGGGAAGTCTGACTAATGCCATGAATATACAGACACTTAAGTCAGATTTGGATAATATTGGTTTTATTGGAGGAAAAGGTGTAAAGGTTCAGAAGAGTCTGAATCAACTTCTTGAAAAGATGGTAATGAATACAGCTGCTGTACTAGGCTCTTCCGTGTCACATCTACAGGATGCTACATTAGCTCTCGTGGAAAGCACACACGAAACACAAGTGGCTAAAGCGTGCCTGGAGATACAGGTAGAGTACTCTTCTAATTTGAAGCTGATTGCACAGGCTTTACAGAGTGGAATTACTCCACTGGGAATACTGCGAAATTTACCTGTAGAGTATGATTTTGCATTGAATCATACGGATTTGTGGGTAAATAAGTGGTTAGGATGTGAACGAAACATTTGTGTTGGCACATCGCTAATCCCGGTGATTGGAAGAGAGGGGACTATTGTTCCTGTTACAGTTTTGGGTATACCTGTGAGCAACACACAACAAGTGTTCTATCAATTGCAGTACACAGATTTTGCATTTGATGGAGTGAACACTGAACAAGTAGACATTTCTTCATGTTTGCATTTTGTTTCTAAGGTGATGTGTTTACCTGGACAGGATAAGGTGATTTATCATTCATGTTTTCATAATCATTCTTCTTGTCATGCGAGAATAGAGACTGTACAGACATTACATGATCTGGTGACTCCAGTAAGTCCAACTAAGATATGTTTTCAGGTCATGTCTGAGACAGAGAAGGTTTCTGTTTACTATTCTACTTGTGTACATAAGGAAAACCTACCTATGGGTTTGTATTGTATAGAAGGAGATGTGAGATCTCTTTCAAAGAAGGAAGGAAGTTTTAATATCACTTCTATAGGAAAGAGAAACTTAACGGCATTTCCGATACAATTCAATCTATCACAGATAAATGATTTTCCTTGGGATATGTGGACAAGTGAAATAAAGAAAGACAAGGGTTTGTTAGATTTATTAACGAAACAGTTAAAGGAAGCAGAAATTATATTCAGGCATGAACAAGGTGAATTAAGTGATATTGAACACGAATGGAATGGAATGTCAGGTAGAACTTGGTGGAAGAGTTTTAGTAAATCTGTACATTCCTGGTCTCAGTCATCTTTTCAGTCAGCGGTTGGTAATGTTTTATTTAATCCCATCATAATCATATTTTTATTAGTTTTGATGTGTATTATATATCAAGTTTTTGTGATGTGTAGAATTCAGAAGATATATAAGAATATAAAAGTGGAAATGAAAAAGGAAGATAACATTCTTAGAGGAATGTTAAATCGCAAGATGACTTTTTGACAGAAAGTTGCAGATTGGTTTATCAAGTCAAATATTGGTCTAGAATTTCCAACAAGAATGTATGTGATACGAATGATGACACGATTGAGTTAGGGTTTCCCGGGGTTCATCAAACTTCCATATAAGGGGGGACTGTAAAATAGTGAGTTTATGGAGATTGATTCATAGACTGGATTACATATATTCATAAATATATGTATATTATCGCCCATCCCTTTAAGGAAAGTCTGTGTGTTGGAAAATGCTAAACCAAGAGTTTGAGATGGTAAGAACCAAACTCATCTGTTAGTCGTCCATCAAAGCCATCTGACATTGTTTGTCAAAGTTGTCAAAGTAGTGCTATATATTGTTTAGAATGTTGGGCTAAGAACTGAAATAGCTATGAGAAACGTTTTACTGTAAGTTACTGTTACACTGAGGTCAAAGCTCAGCGAGCTTCAAAGGAATTATAAATAAGACTGAAGTAGGTTTTGTTACAGGTCTCTAGTGCGCAAGTACACTTATTTCGCGGGTAAAATGTACCACGTGACATGATGTAATGCTAAACCTAAAATAAGGATAGTTAGTTTTTGTGTTACCATGTAAAGAGATAAGGACAATCCAGAGGAGGGGTTTTGGGTTATAAAAGAAGCCCACACTTCAAAGGTTTGGGGAGAAGGAGGGAGAGGCAGAAGGTGACAGGAGAAAGACGGACCCATCCGACCAGACCATCTACAGACCATCCCGAGACGACTTACACAATACAGCTATGTAAGAGATATGAACTGTTATTTTTTCTATCTGTCTCCATCTATTAACTCAAGCCAAGACAGTTATTTTTCTCTAATGACTGTAACCCTCCAATTCTCATCTGAATAAATCCATAATATGTTTTTGACCTATCTTCGCTCCAATCATTATATACTGGCTATGCAGTTGTCGCCGTAAACCCATTATTTAACATCTCCCAAATCCGATATTTTCTTACCTTTGAAGCTGCAAAGACTCTATGTCAATGTGGGTGTCTTGTGCCTGTGTCACCACAAATAATAACTACATGTGTATTTCAATATGTATAACATGTATTGCCAGCTTTAATGAGATTTGGTTTTCTCTGCTGTTCACTACATACACAGATGTGCCTATACTCCCTTACTGGGGATGTTCACCTGAGCTGATAAAGCTTGTGTGTGCGCCCTAGAAGGAGAAAGGGGAGAAGTTTAGGTGTGAGGTAAAGTCAGAGAGTGGCAGTTGAAGTTGGTGTCAGCATGTGAGAGGAGTGTAATATGGAGACGGTCCTGTCCTGAGGTAACTGCGAAAACCTCTGGAGGGGTAGCTACACATTGGCAGGGTATCAGTCCCTAGACCACCTGGACTTTCAAAGTCAGTGGCAAACTGACAGACTGCTATTAGCCTTTTTATAAGGAGCAGTGAAATTTCCCAGGAGCTCAGTGACGTGCTTGAGACTGGAAACTTCTGGAAGAAACAGTGAGTTTTCCGTCAGAATTCAAGTCCCCTGCTCGCTAGAAGGGATCAATGATCAAGAGTTTTCTTGCCTGGAAAATACCAGGATCTCAAGAAACCTATTCCCAGGTAGGGAAGTAGCGGCAGGAGGAATACACGACCACCACACAGCAGAGAAACCAAACTCTCATTGTGGCAAGTCAGACCACCATCATTGTGAAGACTGTAAGGAATGTTCCGGACTGTTCTGCAGAGGTCCAGTAAAAGGTAAGAGCTCCCTGTCCTGTCTCTGGCTGAATTATTCTCTGCTGCGTCATCCCTACCTCACCATCCCCAGGAACCAGCCCTAGTTGGGGGTGAGGGGACAACCCTCTGGCACTGTGCATCACCATCTAACTCCTGGGGACCTTCAGCAGTGCCCGGCCATACCAAAGCCAAACATCCCAACTGGCATCACAAACTCTTTACTTATTTATTTTATTTTTCTCTCCCCCTACTTAACAATATAAAAACCTATCACTCGCTCCCGGTATGGCCACTTCCCCACCCGGGCCCACCACCGCGACATCAAGATCTACCGGGGGCGGCATTGCTGTTGTTCATTTTCATTTGGACTACTGCTAATTTCTACTAATCAGTCTCCCTCTTACAAAACATTCTTCTCTCCAATCTATTCGGTAGCCAGGATCGTATTTCTATCCAGCCAATTCCATAAAGCCTCCACCTAGTTCCAGTCATTGCACTAGTTACCCATTCGCTACAGAGTACAATAAACTGTAAAATATCTCCCCCACAAAGCTCTCCACAGTTCTATATCGCCCTTTATCTTCTCCTCCATCACCCTATCTGTGCTCTCTGTCCTGCAACAGATCTAATGCGGGCTTCACACGATACGATCTATCGTGCGATTGCATGAGTGATCGTACCCACCCCCATTGTTTGTGCGTCATGGGCAATTAGTTGCCTTTGGTGCACAAAGTCGTTAACCCCCCCTCACACGCCCTCACCTACCGGGCGACGTCGCTGTGGGCGGCGAACATCCTCTTCCTGAAGGAGGAGGGACGTTCGGCGTCACAGCGACGTCACACGGCAGCCGGCCAATAGAAGCGGAGGGGCGGAGATGAGCGGGATGTAAACAACCCGCCCACCTCCTTCCCTCCGCATTGCCAGCTGGACGCAGGTAAGCTGTGTTCATCGTTCCCAGGGTGTCACACGGAGCGAACAACCTGACGGACGATTTTTTAAAAAGTGAGCGACGTGTCAACGATGAACGAGAAGGTGAGTATTTCTGCTTGTTCACCGCTGTCACACGCTACGATATATCAGACGATGCCCGATGTGCGTCACTACCGACGTGACCCCGACGACATATCGCCCGATATATCGTGCCGTGTGACGCCCGCATAAGACTAACATCCTCAATAATCCAAACCTCCCACTTCCTTCTCCAAGACTTTTCTTGTGCTGCACCAGTTTTCTGGAATGCGCTACCCTATACGATGTGACTAATACCTTAATACCCCACATTTTTATGCATGCTTTCAAAACATATCTTGGTAACTGTCCTTAGATACTATCTCGTACATGACAAGAACATTCCACCAAATGTTATTACTCTAGTTAGTGTTTCTTTAAGTGTAATTGTTAGAACATTCTGAGCTGATATAGCGTCTGCTTCTTGTCCCCGGGTTTGTACACACATTTTACGTTGGCGAGTGCTAAGAATTAATTTTGTCTCTGGTTATAATGTAGAAACAGAGAAAGCAGCGGAAAAGTAAAGAAAGTTGCTGAGCGTGGTGTGTTATTCCATGCATCTGAAGCATTAGCCGGCTGAGTCATAGACTCTCGAGGAGAACAGAGTTCAATCTGCCAGGACTCCTCGCAGAATCAGCCATAACAAGTCCAAGTCTTATGAATAATAAACAGCTCCTCTGCACTCTTTACCATATGATCAGATTATCTGATTCTTTATTTTATATTCACAAGGTGAACCGCGCAACAAACAATGGAGTGAATACCGGGAAGACACAGGATCGGCAATCAGACTCGAAAGCAAGCGTGATCCGATTATTATGTTGGTGAAACATGGCTGTAACGTGGGAATGAAGAAGGAATAACTGATACGCACTGACAAATCATTATGTAAAAACCATACTGAACTGCAGAAAAGACTGAGCAAGACATTGAAGCATTTCCGTACCGTGACGCCTACCGAAAGGGATCATCCAATATTACATAACGGATGTATTCACTAAATGGGACTAAACGGCTGTGAGCTGTGACACCAGTTACAGCCATTACCAAAAGTATAAGTTGGGAATTTTCTGACATACCCAGCACTGCTACGCTGCTGGGCTCTGCTACATCACTAGTTATGCGTTATCTGACATACACAACTATGCTGCATCACTGGGCTACGCTACATTGAAACTTGTGACTTAACTGACATACCCAGCTCTGCTATGCTGCTGGGCTCTGCTACATCACTAGCTATGTGTTATCTGACATACACAACTATGCTGCATCACTGGGCTACGCTACATTGGAACTTGTGACTTAACTGACATACCCAGCTCTGCTGTGCTACTGGGCTCTGCTATATCACTACTTATTAGTTTTCTGACATATAGAGCTATGCTATATCACTGGGCTACGCTACATTAATACTTGTGAGCTAACTGACATACCCAGCTCTGCTGCATCACTACTTATGTGTTTTCTGACATACACAGCTGTTCTGCATCACTGGGCTAGGCTACATTGATACTTGTGAGTAAATTGACATACGCAGCTCTGCTGTGCTGCTGGGCTCTGCTATATCACTAGTTATGAGTTTTCTGACATACAGAACTATACTGCATCACTGGACTATGCTGCATTGATACTTGTGAGTTAACTGACATACCAAACTCTGCTGTGCTGCTGGGCTCTGCTACATCGCTATTTATGAAATTTCTGACATACAAAGCTATACTGCGTCATTGGGCTATGCTACATCAATACTTGAGAGCTTCATGACACTCCAAGCTCTGCTGTGCCTCTGGTTTCTGCAACATTGCTACCAGTAAGATTCCTGACACACCCAGCACTGCTGTGCTGCTGGACTGTGCTATATCACTACTTATTAGTTTTCTGACATACAGAGCTATGATGCATCATTGGGCTATGCTACATTGATACTTGTGAGTAAACTGACATATGCAGCTCTGCTGTGCTGCTGGGTTCTGCTATATTACTACTTATGAGTTTTCTGACATACACAGCCATGCTGCATCACTGGGCTATGCTGTATTGATACTTGTGAGTAAACTGACAAATGCAGCTTTGCTATGCTGCTGGTGTGGCGCCCTGGACTAGCCAGGGGCCACAGGTAACAACACACACACACCCCCACCCTCAGCAGTTCACAGCAGTCATCCCCAGTGAGACCTGATTTCTTCCTCGGGTTCAGACAGACACACCAGGTGGGCGGAGTCAGGCAGATGGGCACGCCCACCAAGGAGTTTAGCTGGCCTGAGGCAGGAAACAAGTTCAGACAAGTCCAGGCAGAGGAAGAGAGAGGAGGTCTGCAGAGAGGCAGATGCAGACTGGGGCCTAGGTTGGAGCCTAGGTCCCGCGTGTAGCCAGTGAGGCAGACGGTAGTGGCCGTCTGCGAGAGCCGGGAAGACAGTCTGGTGGAACCGTAGAACCGTAGGTAGCCGAGGCTGGGCGGTGGCCCACCGGTACTGAACCGGGGAGCCAGCTGGAAACCGGAGTGCAGGAGGAGCATACGGAAGGTGCAGGAAAGGACTTACATTACCAACCTGGGGTCAGGGGAAAAACAACACCGCAACCGTCTGTGGGAGCCGTCCATCCAGCCGTTTGTTTCATCAGAGACTCTGTGTGAATTACTGGCTGAGTGAGTATCACCGTGCCATGCGGCACAGCGCTGCCCGCACGACCCTGCACCTCCCCAGGCCCCGTAACCTGCCTGCCAGCCATCCCTACCCCATCACCGAGCTCCAGGACAACCAACCCCCTACCCACGGAGGGGAGAACTAACACCCAGGCTGCTCCCTGTCATCGCTCCCGGGATCCCCGTCCAGAGCAGCGGTGGTGTCACCAATATCACCACAACCGTGGGTGGCGTCACGGACAATATCAAATCCCCACAATCAATTCCCCCTTTTCACTCACGGGCGAGGAACACTGCTCGAGTCCCCGGGATTCGGCCCACCGCTCGAGCCACCACCGAGCAGCCGCAGCAGCCGCGGCCGGACCCGAGCAGTGGGAGAGCGCAGCTTCCCCTCCTCCGCCCGCGACACTGGGCTTTGCTACATCACTATTTATGAGGTTTCTGACATACAAAGCTATACTGCGTCACTGGGCTATGCTACATTAATACTTGTGAGTTAACTGACACATCACTACTATTGAGTCTCCAGTCATAGCTAGCGCAGCTGTGCTGTTGGGCTCTCTGCGTCATCACATTTATTAAATTTCCAGTTATACCCAGCTCTGCAGTGCTGCTGGGCTTTGTTATATCGCTACTTGTGAGTTTTCTGACATACAAAACTCTGCTGTGTACTTGGGCTCTAATACATTGCTTATTGTGTGTTTGTCCCATACTCAACTCTACTGTGCCACTGGGATTTGCTAGACTGCTGAGACCCCACAACCAAACCAACCCCCCATGCCCGAACAAAACACACGTTTGTAATAAAACAAGTAAACTTTATTGGAGAGATAATCAAGTGCAAACATATAAAACTCTCATCTTTTGCTGGGTTGAGGTCGGTCACAGCTTTAACATTAATTTGTGCAAATATCAAACTAACTTATACTGCTGTCAAGACGAGGCGTAATGCAAGGCCGGTCACCCGGCGCAATCAGCCTTCGCTTGAACACCACCATTCCAGAACTGACCGCCACGGAGGAGCAAAGTCCCTAGACAGCGCTCCGACCCCCACCCATTAAAAGAAGTGCCTGCTCAATGCCATCTTGAAGGCCTGATAAAAAAAATATCGATGCCAATGTCCGACAAATGGACGCCATCCGGCAACATAAGGCTGGAGTTGTCCCCTTCCAGCTGCCTATGTCTGACGACTACACCACCCTTAAAGCGGATGAAACGGGACATTCTCGCGTTCAAAGTACGGCGTGACCGCTCAACTGCTGCCGCGACGCGAGCCCCCTGCCATGCAACGTGGGAGATTACTTATGACCAAATGAGGACCAGCTCGGGAAAGAAACCGTGGAATTTATCCACGTCAGACCTCATAGTAGTCAGGAGCTCTGCAAGCCGATAGGAACAAAGATCATTGCCCCCGGCATGTATGAGAAGAATCACCAGGGACGCAGCAACTTGAGCGATGCCAACTACCTCCGGGAGAACCTGCGGCCACATCAGGCCTCTGATGCCCCTCCAATGCACGTCGAGGCCACCAAAGCCGAGATGCCTTCCACCCGGACAATACGCCGCTCTCTGGCCAGCCCAAAAAATATAAGAGTGGCCCAACAGCCACACCACCGGCCGTGCACCGCCTATGGAAAGAAACAGAATTAGTAAAGCAATACAGTTAGGTTCAGAAATATTTCGACAGTGACACAATTTTCGCGAGTTGGGCTCTGCATGCCACCACATTGGATTTGAACTGAAACCTCTACAACAGAATTCAAGTGCAGATTGTAACGTTTAATTTGAAGGTTTGAACTAAAATATCTGATAGAAATTGTAGGAATTGTCACATTTCTTTACAAACACTCCACATTTTAGGAGGTCAAAAGTAATTGGAAAAATAAACCAAACCCCCCAAAAAAATTGTTATTTTCAATATTTTGTTGCGAATCCTTTGGAGGCAATCACTGCCTTAAGTCTGGAACCCATGGACATCACCAAACGCTGGGTTTCCTCCTTCTTAATGCTTTGCCAGGCCTTTACAGCCGCAGCCTTCAGGTCTTGTTTGTTTGTGGGTCTTTCCATCTTAAGTCTGGATTTGAGCAAGTGAAATGCATGCTCAAGTGGGTTAAGATCTGGTGATTGACTTGGCCATTGCAGAATGTTCTACTTTTTTGCACTCATGAACTCCTGGGTAGCTTTGGTTGTATTATTGGGGTCATTGTCCATCTGTACTAAGAAGCGCCGTCCGATCAACTTTGCGGCATTTGGCTGAATCTGGGCTGAAAGTATATCCCGGTACACTTCAGAATTCATCCGGCTACTCTTGTCTGCTGTTATGTCATCAATAAACACAAGTGACCCAGTGCCATTGAAAGCCATGCATGCCCATGCCATCACGTTGCCTCCACCATGTTTTACAGAGGATGTGGTGTGCCTTGGATCATGTGCCGTTCGCTTTCTTCTCCAAACTTTTTTCTTCCCATCATTCTGGTAAAGGTTGATCTTGGTCTCATCTGTCCATAGAATACTTTTCCAGAACTGAGCTGGCTTCATGAGGTGTTTTTCAGCAAATTTAACTCTGGCCTGTCTATTTTTGGAATTGATGAATGGTTTGCATCTAGATGTGAACCCTTTGTATTTACTTTCATGGAGTCTTCTCTTTACTGTTGACTTAGAGACAGATACACCTACTTCACTGAGCGTGTTCTGGACTTCAGTTGATGTTGTGAACGGGTTCTTCTTCACCAAAGAAAGTATGCGGCAATCATCCACCACTGTTGTCATCCGTGGACGCCCAGGCCTTTTTGAGTTCCCAAGCTCACCAGTCAATTCCTTTTTTCTCAGAATGTACCCGACTGTTGATTTTGCTACTCCAAGCATGTCTGCTATCTCTTTGATGGATTTTTTCTTTTTTTTCAGCCTCAGGATGTTCTGCTTCACCTCAATTGAGAGTTCCTTAGACCGCATGTTGTCTGGTCACAGCAACAGCTTTCAAATGCAAAACCACACACCTGTAATCAACCCCAGACCTTTTAACTACTTCATTGATTACAGGTTAACGAGGGAGATGCCTTCAGAGTTAATTGCAGCCCTTAGAGTCCCTTGTCCAATTACTTTTGGTCCCTTGAAAAAGAGGAGGCTATGCATTACAGAGCTATGATTCCTAAACCCTTTCTCCGATTTGGATGTGAAAACTCTCATATTGCAGCTGGGAGTGTGCACTTTCAGCCCATATTATATATATAATTGTATTTCTGAACATGTTTTTGTAAACAGCTAAAATAACAAAACTTGTGTCACTGTCCAAATATTTCTGGACCTAACTGTAAATCAGGTCTAACGTAGCGCGCAAAGCAAGAAGAACGCCATCTACCAATGCGCTGAATCTCAGAATTGGACAAACCAGCTCCCGCGGCCTCGGTAGCAGCACCTATCCGAAAGGAGTGTGTACCAAATTCAGTAGGAGTCAAGCCAAACGATCGCAGGCATTTACGAAAGAGGGCCAAAAACTGGAACTTTGTGAGTGGTGAACCATCCTCGTGAGATAAGAAGGACACACCAGAGCGACGCACAGCTAAATAGTTGTTTACCAAAACAATGGGGCAGACAGGGCCAGGGATAGAGAATAAAGGGATCCAAGAGCCCTTGCCAGACGGGTCCGTTTTGGACTTACGGATGCGAATACGCAAACCCCCATTGCAAACTGTAACATCATTGTGCCGGAGGCCACCGGGACGGTGCTTCGACAAGGACAAAAGCTCACCAATTCGCAAAGCGCCAAAAAAGGCCAATCCAAAGGAAACCGCGAAAAGGGCGGTTTCAAAGGGGGATGAGCAAAAATTACGGACGGCCCCAATGAGGCGAGCCAACAGTGCAAAAGAAATAGGCCGTCTATGCTCCCGGCGGGGGGTCAACCGACACCAACCACGAATGGCCCGACTGATAATAAAAGATTTTGTGACGTCCGACCAGCCGCGAAGCTTGACATGGAAGGCGATGCCAGTTAAACGATTCCGGGCCACGGACCCAGAAAAACCAGAATCGCGCAAATGGATCAAGTACCGAACTGTAGCTGCCAAACGGGCAGGTTCTGAACTGTCAATCGGGGGGAGCCCCGCAAAATTCAGCCATTCCGACCATGCCTTACCATAAGCTTGCCACGTCGCAGGAGCCACGGAAGCTCTCACCAACGGAATCAGTTGCTGAGAAGGAGGTTCCACATACTGACAGGGCAGGGCAAGCTGTCCAGCTGAGCGCGAGGGCAAAGCTCTCGGAATTTCTGTAAATGAAAACGAGAAAGAGCATCAGCAGCGGAATTGCGAAAACCAGGGACATGACGGGCACGAAACCAGATGTTAAGTTCCAAACATCTAAGGACTAATGACCTGAGTAATTTTATGACTGGGGGGGAACGAGGAAGACAAATGATTAATTGCATGAACTACACTCATATTGTCAGTCCAAAACAAAATGCGCTTATTCCGTAGAACAGTCCCCAAATAGCGACAGCCGCCACTATGGGAAAAAGCTCAAGCAAGGTTAAGTTGGAAACCCAGCTTAAGGCATGCCAGGAATCTGGCCATCGTTCAGCGCACCACTGGTCATCAAAAATCACTCCAAAACCAAGTGACCCAGAGGCATCAGAGAAAAGGGATAGCTCCTCATTAGTTATTTCCTCCTCCTGAAAGCATGTATGACCGTTGAACTGAGAGATAAACTCAGTCCAAACAATCAAATCAGCGCGCAGCGGTGCCGAGATCCGAATCCGGTGGTGGGGGAGCCTGACACCCCTGGTGGCGAGGGCCAGGCGACGAGAAAAAATACGTCCCATAGGCATAACCCAGCATGCAAACACCAGAAGGCCCAGTAAAGATTGCATTTGGCGTAAAGTAACGCTACGAACCGAACAAAAACCCCTGAGCAATGAGAGCAATGCCGAAACTTTGTCAGATGGGAGGCGAAAAATCATGGCCTCAGAATCGATTTCAATCCCCAAGAAGGATAGTGTTGAAACCGGACCAACCGTTTTTTCCTGTGATAAAGGGATGCCAAATTTTGCCATGAGCCGACAGAAATTATCCAACAAAAATTGACAGTGTGAGGAATCACCAGGTCCTACAAAAAGAAAATCATCCAAGTAGTGAGTGATGGAATGGGAGCCAGACTCCCATCTCACCACCCACTCCAAAAATGAACTGAAAAGTTCAAAGTAATAGCAGGAAATCGAACAGCCCATGGGCAAGCACGTGTCGTAATAATAAGAGCCATCAACGAACCATCCCAGTAAATGGTGACAGTCGGGGTGAATGGGGAGGAGGCGAAAAGCCGACTCAATGTCAGATTTTGCCATCAACGCGCCCCTTCCGGCCTGGCGAACTAGCGCAACCGCTCTATCAAAAGACACGTAAGTCACGGTGGCATCCGCTTCAGATATGCCATCATTTACTGATGATCCTTTGGGGTAGGACAAATGCTGAATCAGGCGAAATTTGCCCGGTTTCTTTTTGGCAACAACACCCAAAGGAGAAACCCTCAAGTTGAAAAAGGGGGGTGAAGAAAATGGGCCTCGAATCCTGCCTTCTGACAATTCGCTTTCCAACTTCTGTAGTAACACATGATGAAATTCAGTAGCCGATTTTAGGTTCTGAGCAAACGAGGGGTCCCTACGAAAATGAAAAGGGATGAAAAAACCGAAGGTAAAACCGAAACGCAGCTGGGCTGCCGCCTCTTTATTGGGGTACTGGTCGAGCCACGGCCCCATCGCGAGGACGCTCACTGGCGTCCTTATCCGGCATGCTGGATGTTTTTTCAGGCAATTTCGCGGATGGACGGGTACACTTGGCTGCGGTATGAGGTCCACCAAAGGCGGAGCACTCATACTTGAATTTACAGAGGCCAAAGAAACGACAGTGGCCTTCATTGAATGACCAGCAGGTGCCGGGTCTACGAACGGCCACTGAGCCGGAGCTGGCGGTGGTGCTAGAGGCCGCTGAATGAAAGGGCTGATAAGCCTTCTGGGCCAGCATCAGTCGCAGCCATGTGTCCGTGGCTTTGACTCCCCAGCCTAACTGGGGTTGGAGGGCTAAACGACGACGAAAATCTTCGTCGTAACGCCACCAGGCAGATTCCCCGTGCGACTTGTAAGAATTGTATATGGTGTCGAGATAAATAAACATCTCGGAACAGCGCTCGGGGTGCTTCTGACCCATTACGCATCCCATAACACAAAATGCTTGCAGCCAGTTGTTAATAGACCTGGCTACTTTTGGCCTCCTTTCAAAAGGACGATCCGCCGATCGCCGCTCTTTATCAACTGTATGTTGATCGGTGGAAACCAAGGACCATATATCAATATAGTCATTGGCCCATATTTTTTGGACAGTCTCCTCGCTCAAGTGGGATCCCAAAGGGGTAACGCCACAGAAGAAAGCGTCTCTGTGAATATCCGCTCGAGGAGGGGGGGTGGAGGGGGGGGTGGGTCAGGTTATTTAGAAATTTGAGCATTAAATGAAGGGTTAACTAGTATTTTTCCCCCCACCGCAGGCTGTAAATTTGCTAAAAGTGCTTTAAGGGCTGCTGACATACCCGCACCATCCCCCCATGCCCAAGAGTATTGGTACTCACCAGCGTCTGGAATAGGGGCGACATAAGGCTCCAGTGGTGGATCAACGAATTCCATGGGCTGCGAACGTGCTGTGGGAGGACCCGACTCCCTCTGCGGGTGATGGTGACATCGGCGATGATGCCCATGAGGCACGACGGAGGCGTCTGACGAATCTGATGAGCGAGAGTGGCGGCTCCTCCGAGAGGACCTGGAACGGCGGGAATGGCTATGTGTTCCATGCGACCTAGCAGGGCGCTCGTATCGCTCGGGGGTGTGAGATGACGCAGATGAATGTGTTGCTGAGCGGTCACGGCGGCCGCGGCGGCTACGACCGCGGGCCAGAGCTTCAGCATTCATCTGTTCCAGAGCAATCATGGGGGCCTGTGAATTGTGGACTAGTGGGAACAAATCAGGTGGGGGGTGGGCAGACACAGCTGGCTGCACACCTGCAGATCCCTGCATCATGGGTGGCAAGACCAGCATCTGGGGGTTAATGTGTGCTGAAGGGCTTATTACTGCCCCAGCACATAAAGCAGGTTGGCTTTGAATATTTGTTTGTGCTGCTTGTGAAGGCTGGGTGGGAGGGGGAGGAGGCAGTGGGAGCACAGCGTCTGCAGCCTCCTCTATGGATGAGGAGCTGCAGCTATGGTGACCTCCCATAGTTGGTGGCAAGTGGAATAGTGGTGGTTCAGGGTTGCAGGGGTTAACCGCTGCCGACCGCGGGTCCGCGTTACCGGAGGGACAGAGTCGGCGTGCAGCAGCCGCGGTCGGGAGCTGGGAGGAAGTGGGCGGAGCTTGTCGCGAGGCGTGCGCACGAGTGTGCATGCCCCGTGACGTCATTGTGGAAGGACTCAGGCGCTCCGGCGGACGGGTACGCCGAGCGGACCGCCTGCCGCCGGAGATAACCGCCCGAGCCTCAGGAGGGAGAGGACGCATCTCTGCTAGGATGGAGGTAAGCCATGCGTCCCCTTCCCTCCCGATCCTGTCCCTAATCACAGCGGCAAGCGCGTCGGCCGTCTCTCACCAGAATTACTGCTGTGTCTGGGTAACCAGCAGCACAGCAGCTTCCAGGTCTCACGGATGAGGAGAGACCGAAACCAGGAAATAGGGGGGATTTTATAAGGGAAACAGGAGGAGGAGAAAACACTGGGATTGGACACGGACAAGGGGGCGGACGGTTCGGGCATGGGAAGGAGGAATTAACCCCTTCAGACCGGACTCCGCAGTCAGGGTGCATCCAGCTCAATATTACTGATATGCCCCACACATTGCTACTTGTGAGAATACTGACATACCCAGCTCTGCTGTATTGCTGGGTTTTGCTACATCACAACTATTGAGTCTCCAGTAATACGCAACTCTGCTGTGCTGCTGGGCTTTATTTCATTGCTTCTTGTGAGTTTTATGACATAAAAACCTTTGCTGTGTCGCTGGGCTCTACTACATTGCTTCTTGTGAGTTTTCTCACATACCCAGCTCTGCTGTATCACTGGGCTCTACAACATTTCTTTTTGTGAGTTTCCTAGCATACCTAGCTCTGCGGTGCTTCTGCACTCTACTTCATCACAACTATTGAGTCTCCAGTCAAAGCTAGTTCTGTGTTTCTGCTGGGCTCTGCTAGATCACAACTATTGAGTCTCCAGTCATACCTAGCTCTGCGGTGCTGCTGGACTCTGCTACATCACAACTATTGAGTCTCCAGTCATAGCTAGCTCTGTGGTGCTGCTGGGCTTTGCCACATCACTACTATGAGTCTCCAGTCATACCTAGCTCTGCGGTGCTGCTGGACTCTGCTACATCACAACTATTGAGTCTCCAGTCATAGCTAGCTCTGTGGTGCTGCTGGGCTTTGCCACATCACTACTATGAGTCTCCAGTCATACCTAGCTCTGCGGTGCTGCTTGGCTTTGCCACATCACTACTATTGAGTCTCCAATAATACCTAGCTCTGCGGTGCTGCTGGGTTCTGCTACATCACAACTATTGAGTCTCCAGTCATAGCTAGTTCCGTGTTTCTGCTGGGCTCTGCTACACACACAACTATTGAGTCTCCAGTCATACCTAGCTCTGCGGTGCTGCTGGACTCTGCTACATCACTACTATTGAGTCTCCAGTCATAGCTAGCTCTGCGGTGCTGCTGGGCTTTGCCACATCACTACTATGAGTCTCCAGTCATAGCTAGCTCTGCGGTGCTGCTGGGCTTTGCCACATCACTACTATGAGTCCCCAGTCATACCTAGCTCTGCGGTGCTGCTGGGCTCTGCTACATCACAACTATTGAGTCTCCAGTCATAGCTAGCTCTGCGGTGCTGCTGGGCTTTGCCACATCACTACTATGAGTGAGTCCCCAGTCATACCTAGCTCTGCGTTGCTGCTTGGCTTTGCCACATCACTACTATTGAGTCTCCAATAATACCTAGCTCTGCGGTGCTGCTGGGTTCTGCTACATCACAACTATTGAGTCTCCAGTCATAGCTAGTTCTGTGTTTCTGCTGGGCTCTGCTACACACACAACTATTGAGTCTCCAGTCATGTCTAGCTCTGCGGTGCTGCTTGGCTTTGCCACATCACTATGAGTCTCCAGTCATACCTAGCTCTGCGGTGCTGCTTGGCTCTGCTACATCACAACTATTGAGTCTCCAGTCATAGCTAGCTCTGTGGTGCTGCTGGGCTTTGCCACATCACTACTATGAGTCTCCAGTCATACCTAGCTCTGCGGTGCTGCTTGGCTTTGCCACATCACTACTATTGAGTCTCCAATAATACCTAGCTCTGCGGTGCTGCTGGGTTCTGCTACATCACAACTATTGAGTCTCCAGTCATAGCTAGTTCCGTGTTTCTGCTGGGCTCTGCTACACACACAACTATTGAGTCTCCAGTCATACCTAGCTCTGCGGTGCTGCTGGACTCTGCTACATCACTACTATTGAGTCTCCAGTCATAGCTAGCTCTGCGGTGCTGCTGGGCTTTGCCACATCACTACTATGAGTCTCCAGTCATAGCTAGCTCTGCGGTGCTGCTGGGCTTTGCCACATCACTACTATGAGTCCCCAGTCATACCTAGCTCTGCGGTGCTGCTGGGCTCTGCTACATCACAACTATTGAGTCTCCAGTCATAGCTAGCTCTGCGGTGCTGCTGGGCTTTGCCACATCACTACTATGAGTCCCCAGTCATACCTAGCTCTGCGTTGCTGCTTGGCTTTGCCACATCACTACTATTGAGTCTCCAATAATACCTAGCTCTGCGGTGCTGCTGGGTTCTGCTACATCACAACTATTGAGTCTCCAGTCATAGCTAGTTCTGTGTTTCTGCTGGGCTCTGCTACACACACAACTATTGAGTCTCCAGTCATGTCTAGCTCTGCGGTGCTGCTTGGCTTTGCCACATCACTATGAGTCTCCAGTCATACCTATCTCTGCGTTGCTGCTTGGCTTTGCCACATCACTACTATTGAGTCTCCAATAATACCTAGCTTTGCGGTGCTGCTTGGCTCTGCTACATCACAACTATGAGTTTCCAGTCATATCCAGCTCTGCGGTGGTGCTTGGCTTTGCCACATCACTACTATGAGTCTCCAGTCATACCTAGCTCTGCGGTGCTGCTTGGCTTTGCCACATCACTACTATGAGTCTCCAGTCATATCTAGCTCTGCGGTGCTGCTGGGCTCTGCTACATCACAATTATTGAGTCTCCAGTCATATCTAGCTCTGCGGTGTTGCTTGGCTATGCTACATCACAACTATTGAGTCTCCAGTCATATCTAGCTCTGCGGTGTTGCTTGGCTATGCTACATCACAATTATTGAGTCTCCAGTCATATCTAACTCTGCGGTGCTGCTTGGCTCTGCTACATCACAATTATTGAGTCTCCAGTCATATCTAGCTCTGCGGTGCTGCTTGGCTATGCTACATCACAACTATTGAGTCTCCAGTCATATCTAGCTCTGCGGTGCTGCTGGGCTCTGCTACATCACAACTATTGAGTCTCCAGTCATATCTAGCTCTGCGGTGCTGCTGGGCTTTGCTACATCACAACTATTGAGTCTCCAGTCATATCTAGCTCTGCGGTGCTGCTTGGCTTTGCCACATCACTACTATGAGTCTCCAGTCATATCTAGCTCTGCGGTGCTGCTGGGCTCTGCTACATCACAATTATTGAGTCTCCAGTCATATCTAGCTCTGCGGTGTTGCTTGGCTATGCTACATCACAACTATTGAGTCTCCAGTCATATCTAGCTCTGCGGTGTTGCTTGGCTATGCTACATCACAACTATTGAGTCTCCAGTCATATCTAGCTCTGTGGTGTTGCTTGGCTATGCTACATCACAATTATTGAGTCTCCAGTCATATCTAACTCTGCGGTGCTGCTTGGCTCTGCTACATCACAATTATTGAGTCTCCAGTCATATCTAGCTCTGCGGTGCTGCTTGGCTATGCTACATCACAACTATTGAGTCTCCAGTCATATCTAGCTCTGCGGTGCTGCTGGGCTCTGCTACATCACAACTATTGAGTCTCCAGTCATTTCTAACTCTGCGGTGCTGCTTGAATTCCAGCTTTCTTGAAGTCTACCACTCTACTCCTCCAGTTGATGACCAGCTATTATAGCCTCCATTACTCCAACATATCCACCTCTGTGCATCAGTCATCAGTCCATGCTGTTCTACAACTGATCATGCCCAGTGAGGGCTTTAAAAATCCATCTCACCGGGTGATGCATAACACCTAATAAAATGCATGGACATGGGTTGTCGTTATGAGTCAATCCCTTTTATAAAACCGTCTTTATTGCATATTTATTGTAATTATTTTCACATAGCTTAGTGGCCATGTAACTACATAAAACTTTACTTCTTCAACTTCCCCCCTTCCGGTAGCCTGTAGTTAACTTTCTCTCCATACATAGAGGATAGAAGAGGGAAGAGGAGGAGAGGAGATGACCAGGTTCACTGACTCGGTATGTTCTGTATGATCATGTGAGAAGGAGGAGGAAACAGAAAAGAAGCAGATGATTGGCCAGTAAACACAGTCTGGCTCTCAGGTTCCAGCCCAGGAGGAGCGGACCACTCAACTAAGCTATGCAGAGAAAGTGTATCCCCCCCAAATGAAACATGAGCATAGATTTTGGGGATGGCTTTGGGGTTAGCTATAATAATTATTTTAATGACCCAGGACATTTTGGTTTATACTATTTTTTACTTTTTCTGCTATTGTTCCAAAAGACATAACTTTTATATTTTTCAGTCTGCCTAGCATTAAGAGGACTTATTTTTGGAGAACAAGCTGTAATTTTGAATAACAACTGAATTTTACTGTTAGGATTCTCAGGTCTTACTTTCGTCCACATTTTGACTACATGTGTCCAGATTTGTATTGTGCGAGGCTGTGGACATCTAGTTGGCAAGTGATTGCATGCTTGTGGTCATGCACCCGAACCGAAAGATCCTCACAGCGTGCACTGTGCACACTGTTAGGATACACAAGTTTTGACTTCAAGCCCAAGCTTGTACAACCCCTTTAAATGCCATTGTCAGTAATTGACAGTGACATTTAAGCAGCTAGCTCTGATTTCTGCTGTTAAAGGCAGATGATTGTGGTTATGTGCCAGCACCGAAGAATCCTATCAGCGTGCACTGTGCACACTGTGAGGATTCACAAGTCTTGACTTGAAGCCCAAGCTTGGACAACCCCTTTAAATGTGATTGACAGTAATTGACAGTGACATTTAAGCAGCTACCTCTCATTTCTGCTGTTAGAGGTAAAAGCTTGTAGTCATGTGCCAGCACCGAAGAATCCTGACAGCGTGCTCTGTGCACACTGTGAGGATTCATAAGTCTTGACTCGAAGCCTAAGTTTGGACAACCCCTTTAAATGCTATTGTTAGTAATTAACAGTGACATTTAAGCGTCTGGCTCTGATTTCTGCTGTCAGAGGCAGATGCTTGTAGTCATGTGCAAGCACCGAAGAATCCTGACAGCGTGCACAGTGCACACTGTGAGGATTCACACGTCTTGACATGAAGCTCATGCTTGGAAAACCCCTTTAAATGTAATAATAATAAAAATCATTGTTAGTAATTAACAGTGACATTTAAGAGGCTGGCTCTGATTTCTGCTGTTAGAGGCAGATGTTTGTGGTCATGTGCCGGCACCGAAGAATCCTGACAGCATGCACTGTGCACACTGTGAGGATTCACAAGTCTTGTCTTGAAACCCAAGCTTGTAGAACCCCTTTAAATGCCATTGCCAGTAATTGACAGTGACATTTAAGCAGCTAGCTCTCATTTCTGCTGTTAGAGGCAGATGCTTGTGGTCATGTGCCAGCACCGAAGAATCCTGACAGCGTGCACTGTGCACACTGTGCACACTGTGAGGATTCACAAGTCTTGTCTTGAACAAAGCTTGGACAACCCCTTTAAATGCCATTGTCAGTAATTAACAGTGACATTTAAGCGGCTGACTCTGATTTCTGCTGTTAGAGGCAGATGCTTGTGGTCATGTGCAAGCACCGAAGAACCCTGACAGCGTGCACTGTGCACACTGTGAGGATTCACAAGTCTTGACTTGAAGCCCATGTTTGAAAAACTCCTTTAAATGACAGTGACATTTAAACAGCTAGCTCTGATTTCTGCTTTTAGAGGCAGATGCTTGTGGTCATGTGAAAGCACCGAAGAATCCTGACAGCGTGCACTGTGCACACTGTGTGGATTCACTAGTCTTGACTTGAAGCCCAAGCTTGGGCAACCTCTTTAAATGCCATTGTCAGTAATTGACAGTGACATTTAAGCAGCTAGCTCTGATTTCTGCTGTTAGAGGCAGATGCCGGCTGTACTTCATGCCTTCTGAGCCCGCTCCAGCACAGATATACTCATCTTTGGGCATTAAGATAATGCACTACGTCTTACTGTAATCCTATGGAAAAAAAATAGTAATAAGTTTCATTTACGAAAAATTCATCTCCTCTTACATACTTTATTGGCTTTTTCTATTTCACTATTAATCCTTGCAGTCTACATGATCACTTTTTTTTTTGTTAACACAATTATCTGCAAACAATTTAGAAATCTCATCCTGTAATTAGCTCAGTTTATAATAATGTCTTTTCGGGACGTCCAGTTTTTACAAAATCACAATATTCATAATGTAGAAAGCCTAATTGAAGCCTCCGGCAAACCGTTTGGTGCCGTCAAATATTTACTGATAGTTTGTCTCATTCTTTTTAGAAGAGTTTATAAATTTGCGGTGAGTCATTGCACATTGATATTCAGTGAAGGACGGCCATTGTGTATCAGAAAAAAGGAGGAAAGTAACCACATAAATTACAAACGCGTGACCGTAAACAACACTAACACAGCACAAAATACCAGGAGTCATTTTGGAACACTGATGAAGTAACATTTTATTGGAAGTTTCTTAAAGGGAAACTGTCCAATTGTACTTGCAGTCGGATTTGTGGACAGCATGGTGTAGGGAAGAAGGTGAGCAGAATTATATAGGGTTGATGAAAATATTGAGTATAACTTTCATTTTATTACTGGTGCTTGTATGCATGAGTCCAGTGGGCGGTCCTACTTGTGATTGAAAGCTAACTCTACATGCTCACTCATACAGGAAAGAGTCAAGGTTCCGATATGCGGAATATCTTGTGCTCTGTTATGTTCTGCCATGCTCTCCTGTAGAGCTGATACTTGTCTGTTCCGTTGAGCAGAGCATTTTTCAGGATTAGATGCTCTGCTGTTTGCCTTGAGCTCCTGTGGATGGGTTGTTTCTCAGGACTGGGTCCTATGCTGGTGCCGGGAGGGGCTTTCTCAGATGCTCCTCGTTCCAGGTTACTGCTCTGCTTCATTAGGGAGTATGTTCACTTGGAACGTTGTCAGTCATATTTCCTGGTTCTGCAGTAAGTGCTCTTGGCTCTCGTTTATGTATAGTTATCTGATTTTGGCTTCTGACTCGGCACTGTAGTTGACTCTGCTCTGCCTGCCCCCTGACTTTGTTGTTAACTCCTGGCTTTTGACCCTGGACCTTCTTCTGACCACGTCTCCTCCTGCTTCCTGTATCCTATACATATTCTCCTGGTATCCTGACCCTCAGCCTGTATCTTGATCTCATCTTTACTTGCCCCCTGACTTTGTTGTTATCTCCTAGCTACTGACCCCAGATCTTCTTCTGACCACATCTCCTCCTGCTCTCTGTATCCTATACGTACTCTCCTGGTATCCTGACCCTCTGCCTGTATCTTGATCTTTTCTCTGCCTGCCACTCACTTTGTTGTTATCTCCTAGCTTCTGACCCCACACCTTCTTCTGACCACTTCTCCTCCTGCTCCCTGTATCCTATACGTATTCTCCTGATATCCTGACCCTTCGCCTGTATCTTGATCTTGTCTCTGCCTGCTCCCTGTGATCTGTCATTTCCTCCTGGTTCCTGACCCCGGCTTGTTTGACTACCTCTCCGTTTACACTGCACACAAGTGGTATCTAGCGCACACCTGGGCAAGGGGCGGCCCGCGGGCCACATCCGGCCCGCCTACTCTCTGTGACCGGCCTGCCTGGCTCAGGGCGTCCTTGCTGGCTGGTCAGTGATGAGGGCAATCTGACCTGTTGCCCAGAGCTCCAGGCTCCGGGAGGCCCGTGGTCAGATTGCCCTCATCACACGCTGCGTGCCGGGTAGGAAACAGAGGACAGATCCTGCAGCTCCGCACAGTCAGTGCAGGCAGCGGAACGCAGGAATCTCTCCTCTGTTCCCTGTCCGGCACCTTTTTCTATGACACACGCGCGACCTGATATCGTCAATACGGCGCGTGTGTCATTTGAAAAGTTCCCGCCCGGCAGGAGAAAAAGCTGCAGCGGCGGGGGCCGTACGGAGAGAGGCAGCGGCTCCTAGGAATACAGCGTCGGCGCAGCCTGGGCATGTGAAAGAGAAGCCGCTCAGCGGGGGGCACGTACGGAGGTGCCTGAAGAGGGGACAATAAGAAGAGAGGTGAGTGGTTACTAGTAACCTGCGGGAACAATGGGGGTCGGGGGGAGGGGGTTAACTGTTGGCAAATATTTGGGGTGTAGTGGTGTAGTATATGGGAATGTAGTTTTACAGGTGTGGTATATGGGGGGTGTAGTGGTGTAGTATATAGTTGTGTCGTTTTATAGGGGTGTAGTGGTGTAGTATAATACAGGTGTATATAGGGGTGTAGTATAATACTACACCCCTATATACACCTGTATAATACTACACCCCTATATACACCTTCCAGTAGAAAATACAATGCCCTAACCTACTCCTCTACTGTAGAAAAACACTCTCCCCCACTGCCTGTGTAAAGACAAAGACCTGCCCCCACTTCCTAAGGTAAGATGAAGACCCGCCCCCGTTTCCTGTAGGAAGATGAAGACACACCCACACTTCCTGTAGAGAGACAGAAATGCAGCTCCACTTCCTGTAGAGAGATAGAGCTCTATTCCCATTTCCTGTAGAGTGATGAAGACATTCCCATAGAGAGATAACACTCCCTTCCGGTATAGGGACAAACACCCACCCTCACATCCTGTTAGAGACAAACACTCAACCTCATCTTTAGAGAAAAATATATGTGGTCCCACTTCCCATAGAGAGACAAATACCTGCCCCACTTTCTGTTGGCACTTCATGTGGAGAGACAAAGACCTGTCCCACCTCCTGTAGAGAGACAAAGACCTAACCCCACTTCCTGTAGAGAGACAAAGACCTGTCCCCACTTGCTGTAGAGAGACAAAGACCTGTCCCCACTTCCTGTAGAGAGACAAAGACCTGTCCCCACCTCCTGTAGAGAGACAAAGACCTGTCCCCACTTCCTGTAGAGACAAAGACCTGTCCTCACTTCCTGTAGAGAGACAAAGATCTGTCCCCACTTCCTGTAGAGAGACAAAGACCTGTCCCCACCTCCTGTAGAGAGACAAAGACCTGTCCCCACTTCCTGTAGAGACAAAGACCTGTCCTCACTTCCTGTAGAGACAAAGACCTGTCCTCACTTCCTGTAGAGAGACAAAGACCTGTCCCCACTTCCTGTAGAGAGACAGAGCTTTAGTTCCATTTCCTGTAGAGTGATGAAGACCTCCCCTACTTCCCATCGAGACATAAGACCCCCTTCCTGTAAAGAGACAAACATCACCCGCACATCCTATTAGTGATAAACACTCAACCTCGTTATCTGTAGAAAAAAATACAGGTGGTCCCACTTCTCGTAGAGAGACAAATACCTGTTCCACTTTCTGTGGGCAATTCCTCTGGAGAGATAAAGACCTGCCCCCACTTCCTGTAGAGAGACAAAGACCAACCCCTCTTCGAGGAGAGAGTCAGAGCTCGAATGCTACTTTCTGTAGAGTGATGAAGACTTGCCACTACTTCCATTAAACAGATAGAAACCCCCTTCCTGCAGTGATATGAAAATCCATCCTCACTTCCTGTTAGAGAATAAGACCTTTTACTGATTATCTGTAGAGAGAAATACATGCAGTCCCACTTTCCGTAGAGAGAAAAATACCGTATTTTTCGGACTATAAGATGCACTTTTTTCTCCCAAATGTTGGGGGAAAGTGGGGGGTGCGTCTTATAGTCTGAATGTAGGGTATGGCTGCGGGGAATGAGGGTGCTGCGGTGGTGCGGGTCATCGGGGGCAGGAGCAGGCTGCAGCAGCGCCTGCCGTGACCACGTGGTCTCGCTCATTTAATATGCACACCCATCCTCCCGCCCATCATCTCTCAGCGCTGAAGCCAGCGCTGACAGGTGGGCGGGATAATGGGCAGGGGGTGCGCGCATAATTAACAGCCGGCCCGTGATCACCCCTGGCTACTACAGCCTGGAGTGATCATGTGCGGCTGTATTCACTGCCCCCCGCACATGATCATCAGCGCGGGGTGCAGTGAATCAGTATACTCACCGACCACGATCCCTGCAGCACTGCGATGTCTTCCTATCTGTGCCGTCCACGTCTGTGTGGAGACTAGCGGTGCTCACAGCGATGACGTCATTGCTGTGCGCACGTGTCCACACACAGCCGCGCTGGCACAGACAGGAGGACATCGCGGTGCTGCAGGGATTATGGCCGGCTCTACTCAGGTAAGCAGCGCTGCTGCTGACACAGACGGAAGGAGGAGTGATTCTGCAGGGAGTGAGGAAAGGTGAGTATGAACGTTTTTTTCTTTTTGTGCGCCACAGAATGCAGCACATATAGCAGGATAGGGGTATATAGCAGGATGATGGCATATACCAGGAAGGGTGTATATAGCAGGATAGGGGTATATAGCAGGATGATGGCATATACCAGGATGGGGGTATATAGCAGGATGGGAGCACATACCAGGATGGGGGTATATAGCAGGATGGAGGTATATATCAGGATGGGAGCACATACCAGGATGGGGGTATATAGCAGGATGGGGGTATATAGCAGGATGGGAGCACATACCAGAATGGGGGTATATAGCAAGATGTAGCCACAAGCCAGGATGGGGTTATATAGCAGGATGCGGCCATATGCCAGGATGGGGTATATAGCAGGATGGGGGCTATACCAGGATAAGGGACATATACTGTATATACAAGGCAGGAGGATCATTACCAGGATGGGGTACCTTAGTAGAGAATTTGAGGACATTACCCCCATGACAGTGTCAGCAGCAGATACTCGCCCCAAAACAGTGTGTCATGGCCACATTTTTTGCTTAAAATTTTATTTTCCTATTTTCCTTCTTTAAATCCAGGGTGCATCTTATAGTCCAGTGCGTCTTATAGTCCGAAAAATACGGTACTTGCCCTACTTTCTGTGGGCACTTCCTGTGGAGAGACAAAGATCCAGACACACTTCCCATAGAGAGGCCAAGAACAGGTCCCACTTTCATACATGTAATCCATCTCTTTTGCTAGAGTAGAGATGGTTCACACTTCTCAAAATGTGATAAAAAAATTTGTTCAGAAGGGAGGCACCTAGTGATTTGCAATTTGGGAGAGAGTTTTCATGCTTAAGACAGTTTTAAATAAGTAGGTTCTCAGGGCTCCCAGTTGTCAAAGATTATTATCCTGGTGTCACGTCTCCACCGGAGTCGACTTCTGCTTCAATCATAAGACACCAATCCCCACTGTGGGCGGCACTGGGGATGAGGGAGCAGTCAGTGGCTCTGCTGGGCACAGGCTCCACTCATCTATTAGGCTGGGTTTCACCAGGACCTGCAGTACCACTGGTTGACTGTGGTGGTGTGTGCCTTCCGGCTGGGGCCAATGGGAAGGCACCCCACCCCTCTTATGCTTTCATCCTTCTGCTGGCTGCTCTGCTATCCTATAATTCCCTGCTAGACACTGGTTCCTTGCTGTTTGTTTGTATTCCCGTATATTGATCTTAGGTTGACCACATGACCACTCTTCTGCCTGCCGTTCCTGTACTTCGCTGCTAGCTCCGGTTTTGACCCTTAGCTTGTTTGCCCAACCACTTTTCTGCCTGCCATTTATGTACTTCGCTGCTAGTTCCGGTATTGACCCTTATCCTGATATCTGACCACTCTCCTGTCTGATGATTTTTGTCCCTGTTCTATCTTCTGGATTTGACCCTGCCTGGTTACTGCTCCTCTCAGGACCATAGTCTTCTGCGGGCAGCGATCACTTGGGCCCTTGTATAGGGGTTAAAGTGTTGCGAGGTCTGGGTTTCTGCTTTGTGGGCGGCTGCCTCTATTCACCTGTTTCACTGATCCTGAGTCCGTGGCTCCAGGTAGGCATCACACCTGGCTAGTGCACATCGTGCAAATCGAAACTGTACTTGTCATAGTAAGTACCAATTTTAAAAAATAAATCAGATCAAAAACGCCGATGTTCAAGTGACGCCCTGGCCTATCAGGTCGTCACAGGTTATTGTGCAATCTGTCCTTCTGCATGATATCCAATCCTCCTTGGTTACGGATCCCTAGCCTGTGGTGTTGCCTAGAACAAGCTAATCAAAATCCTAGAAACACTCTGCACCACACCCACCAGATACACCAGTGGACAGCCTGAAGGGAATAGGGCTGGCCACTTGGGTAGTTGGTAAGGGAGGGGACAGGAGTGTTAGGAGACAGTAGTATTGAATGGTGACTCTCGTGAGGAGAGGTCAGGGAGCTGGGCTCCTCAGTTGCTAGGTTGCAGACGTTAGTCTGGGCCTGGTAGGAGCTGGAACCCCGGTCGCAAGGGATTGTGTAAAGGGGTACGGAACTGCCGAGCAGGGCAGCCGGCGGCCTTGAGCTTTCGCCGGGCAGGGGCCAGGGCACGACAGGGTACATGGACCCTAGGCCGGGAAGTAGCTTCATGCGTCCTAGTAATTTACCCGACGAGGGCGAAGACTTCACAATTTGTCCTCCACCCGCTCCAAAATCGGGATACTAGCGCAACGAGGGGGATAGGACTTTCCCAAATTATAGTCCACAAAATCCCAAGCGTGAACCATGAGAGCAAGCTCACTCCGTTAGCCGTACGGGTGAGTGGGACCCATTCAGTGCCAAGCTGAAAGGGACCAACTGCAGAAAAAGGTGCCAAGGTCAAGGTCACAGGCTAACAGGCAACACCATCGGGCACGGGATCCCGGGGTGCTTCCTCCCTGCTACAGTGGTGCCAAGAATTCTGGTTTACAAGTTGTTGGTTCAGTGTTATTGGACTGAGTGAGTACGCAGTGACCCTTTCCTCCCCAACGGAACTCCCCTCTCACCATCGCCAAGCCCCGGGGCATCATTCCCCTACCCACGGAAGAGTTAAATATCTAGCTACCAAAGCATCGCCACCGGGCGTACCCAACAGCAGCGGTGGTATCCCACCTTACCACACACTGTGGGTGGCGTCACGGACTACAATCACAAACTCCCCTGTAAATACCCCTTTTATTTCAGGTGTCCGCGCGACCACCGTGGGTCGGGATCCGAGCAGCAGCGTGGCTGCTGGCGCTGGGGCGGTAAATTCACCATGACTACTTACTTTGTGTATAGACAGTGGGTCATGTCTGCTGATTCTATGATGGCTCCAG
This sequence comes from Anomaloglossus baeobatrachus, assembly GCF_048569485.1. Classification (NCBI taxonomy): domain Eukaryota; kingdom Metazoa; phylum Chordata; class Amphibia; order Anura; family Aromobatidae; genus Anomaloglossus; species Anomaloglossus baeobatrachus. The sequence goes on along the minus strand of NC_134353.1, from coordinate 42,557,001 downwards.
TCCATATACTCTATTATTATAGCATTCAATAATCATTATACCCTCAGCTCACAATGACTTTTCGCAGTCATTCTTCACGTGGTTGACTCTAAGGAGCTGCCTGGATTTTATTTAATAGCCTCTCTGCAAGGATCTGGTCTTCAGCAGCTCTTAGGTTGCATATGTAGATCAATTGTTGACTAGCAGATTTGAAAAAAAAGTAAAAAGTATCATGCCTGAGTCAGATGGCCAAAGTGAAGGAGTACATGGCCAAATTTAAAGTCTTGGTCAGAACTTAGGGCTGACAGAGAAAAATCTAATTAAGGAAAAAGCGGTCTACCTAGCTCAGGACCTAAGGGCTATCATGAACATCGCCAACTCATGGTTATATAAAGGGAAACTCCACTTCACACACTCGCTCATCCATTCACCTATAGCAATATGGTAATACACCCTGCAATCAGTTCACGCATCCACATCACACTTTTCTCAACCACTTCCCATAAAATATAAATACACAGTATGGTATTGCCCTTTAATTTTTGGACTATTTTTTAACATATTATTTGCTTCCATTTTTTATAATCGATTTACATGGTTATGAGGAGAAAACACAAAACCAAATATTAAAGATTTACATATATATTACCTACTCAATCCAAACCTTTAAGAAATAAAAGATTTGTGCATTTACAGTCAAATATAGAACATTTCTCTGAATCACTATGTAAACAAACTGGAAAGAGGATTTATCTCACGTTCAGGGAACAAAAAAACTTTTCTAACAAGGGTCAACAAATACTTCATTTTTTAAAGGGTCTGAGACTAAAAGCTAAAATTCTACCTCCCACCCAAAAAAAAATAAATATATATACAGTGGGGAAAAAAAGTATTCAGTCAGCCCCCAATTGTGCAAGTCCTCCCACTTATAAAGATGAGATTTGCCTGTAATTGACATCATAGGTGACCACAACTATGAGAGACAAAATGGGAAAAAAAACCCAAAAAACAGAAAATCACCGCGTCTGATTTGGAAGATTTTTTTTGTACATTATGGTGGAAAATAAGTATTTGGTCAATAACAAAAGTTCATCTCAATATTTTGTTCTATATCCTTTGTTGGCAATAACAGAGGTGAAACGTTTTCTGTCTTCACAAGGTTGGCACACACTGTTGGTGGTATGTTGGCCCATTCCTCCATGCAGATCTCCTCTAGAGCAGTGATGTTTTGGGTCTGTCGCTGGGGGACACGGACTTTCAACGTCCTCCAAAAGTTTTCTATGGGGTTGAGATCTGGAGACTGGCTAGGCCACTCCAGGACCTTCATATGCTTCTTACAAAGCCACTCCTTCGTTGCCCTGGTGGTGTGCTTGGGATCATTATCATGCTGAAAGACCCAGCCACTTTTCATCTTCAATGCCCTTGTTGATGGAAGGAGCTTTGCAATCAAAATCTTATGATACATGGCCCCAATCATTCTTTCATGTACACAAATCAGTTATCCTGGACCCTTTGCAGAGAAACAGCCCAAAAGCATGATGTTGCCACCCCCATGCTTCACAGTAGGTATGGTGTTATTTGGATGCAACTGAGCATTCTGCTTCCTCCAGACATGATGAGTTTTGTTTCTACCAAACAGTTCTACTTTGGTTTCATCAGACCATATGACATTCTCCCAATACTCTTCTGGATAATCTAAATGCTCTCTGGCAAACTACAGACAGGCCCGGAAATGTAATGGTTTAAGCAGGGGGCACGTCTGGCACTGCAGGATCTGAGTCCCTGGCGGCGTAGTGTGTTACTGATGGTAGCCTTTCTTATGGTGGTCCCAGCTTTATGCAGGCCATTCAATAGGTCCCCCCGTGTGGTTCTGGGATTTTTGCTCACCGTTCTTGTGATCATTTTGACCCCACGGGGTGAGATCTTGCGTGCAGCCCCAGATCGAGGGAGATTATCAGTGGTCTTGTATGTCTTCCATTTTCTTATTATTGCTCCCACAGTTGATTTCATTACACCAAGCTGCTTGCCTATTGCAGATTCAGTCTTCCCAGCCTGGTGCAGGGCTACAAGTTTGTTTCTGGTGTCCTTCGACAGCTCTTTAGTCTTCACCATAGTGGAGTTTGGAGTGTGACTGTTTGAGGTTGTGGACAGGTGTCTTTTATACTGATCACAAGTTCAAACAGGAGCCATTACTACAGGTAATGAGTGGAGGACAGAGGAGCCTCTTAAAGAAGACATTATGGGTCTGTGAGAGCCAGAAATCTTGCATGTTTTTAGGAGACTAAATACTTATTTTCCACAATAATTAAAAAAAAAAAAAATAATCGTGCCAAATCAGACAATGTGATTTTCTGGATTTGGTTTCTGATTTTGTCTCTCATAGCAGTGGTCACCTCTGATGTCAATTACAGGCACATTTCATCTTTTTAAGTGAGAGAACTTCAATTGGTGGCTGACTTTTCTCCCCCACTATATATATATATATATATATATATATATATATAATTTGTTTTTTTTTTTATATATATATATATATATATATATATATATATATATATATATATGATTGCGTGCAAATGTACTGTTTGTATATGTATATAGGCTGGAACTGGGATGGGGGACATACAGTATATATCAAGATTGGGGACATATACAGTACACACCTTTTCATCTCTAGAACAACTGTTAAGAGGAGACTTTGTGCAGCAGGCCTTCATGGTAAAATAGCTGCTAGGAGACCAATGCTAAGGACAGGCAACAAGCAGAAGAGACTTGTTTGGGCTAAAGAACACAAGGAATGGACATTAGACCAGTGGAAATCTGTGCTTTGGTCTGATGAGTCCAAATTTGAGATCTTTGGATCCAACCACCGTGTCTTTGTAGAAAAGGTGAACGGATGGACTCTACATGGCTGGTTCCCACCGTGAAGCATGGAGGAGGAGGTGTGATGGTGTGGGGGGGGGGCTTTGCTGGTGACATTGTTGGGGATTTATTCAAAACTGAAGGCATACCGAACCAGCATGGCTACCACAGCATCTTGCAGCGGCATGCTATTCCATCCAGTTTGCGTTTAGTTGGACCATCGTTTATTTTTCAACAGGACAATGACCCCAAACACACCTCCAGGCTGTGTAAGGGCTATTTGACTAAGAAGGAGAGTGATGGGGTGCTACACCAGATGACCTGGCCTCCACAGTCACCAGACCTGAACCCAATCGAGATGGTTTGGTGTGAGCTGGACCGCAGAGTGAAGGCAAAAGGGCCAACAAGTGCTAAGCATCTCTGGGAACTCCTTCAAGACTGTTTGAAGACCATTTCCGGCGACTACCTCTTGAAGCTCATCAAGAGAATGCCAAGAGTGTGCAAAGCAGTAATCAAAGCAAAAGGTGGCTACTTTGAAGAACCTAGAATATAAGACATATTTTCAGTTGTTTCACACTTTTTTAAGCATTTTATTCCACATGTGTTAATTCATAGTTTTGATGGCTTCAATGTGAATCTACAATTTTCAGAGTCCTGAAAATAAAGAAAACTCTTTGAATGAGAAGGTATGTCCAAACTTTTGGTCTGTACTGTATATATCAGGATAGTGACATATTCACCAGCATGGGCCACATAGAGTATATGACAGGCAGTGGCGTACCTTGAGTCTGATTGGCCGATGCAGAGTTTGAGCCTGGGCCCACCCATATGTTCGTCAGATGTATGGGGCGTTGTAGCATTCTAAATCCTATAAAGACATATAAGTTGACCCCATCCTTCATTGTTTAATAATGTCCCACATCCCATACTAAATGTCCCCATTTCTATTCCACTTCCTGGTTAATATGTCCCTATCCTGATATGTGTCCACATCATGGCCCCATCCTGGTGTATTACCCTATCATGGCTATATCCTGGTATATATGGTCTCATCCTGGTATATATGTCCACTATCATGGTCCCATTCAGGTATACATATCCCCATCATGACCCCCTCATAGCATATGTCCCCATCATTGGACCATCCTAGTATATGACCCCCATCATGCCTATATCCTGGTATATATGGGCCCATCCTGGTATATATGTCCCCATCATGGCCCATCCTGGTATATATGGCCCCATCCTGGTATATATGTGCCTATAATGGCCCCATCCTTGTATATATTTCCCATCATGGAATATCCTGGTATATATGTTCCCATCATGGCCCCATCCTGATATATATGTTCCCATCATGGCTCCATTCTGGTATATATGCTGCTATCATGTCATTATCCTGGTATATGTCCCAAGCATGTCCCCATCCTGATACATAGCCCCCATCCTGATATATAGCCCCATCATCCCATTCTGGTATATAGCCCTCTATCCTGGCATATAGTCCACATACTGCTACATAGCCCTCCATCCTGGTATGTAGTCCCCCATCCTGGTATAAAGACCCCCATCCTGGTGTATAGCCCCCATCCTGGTATATAACCCTCCATTGTAGTATATAGCCACCTATCCTGGTATATAGCCTCCTCATCCTGTTAGATAACCCTCTCCTCCTCACATGCAGCCCCCTCATCCTGGTATATAGCCTCCCACTGTGTCACACACAGTATTACAAAAACAAAAAAAAACCATTGTACTCACCTTCCGTACACTCCCCTGGCATCTTGCTGCAATGCTGGCATGCCTGCAACTGACCAGCATGTAAGCATCGCAGCGCATGATGTCAGTGTCATGTGCAGCCACTTACAGCACTGGCAGCTGTCAACATATTCCCTGCTCCCTATGCACAAGATTGTGAGTGTGGGGAATAATGAATATTCATGGCCTTGATCGGCAGCTGTCACATCGCAGTGCAGGGACCTGACGGGTCTCTGTGTTCCAATGTATTTCGGCTGGTTGTGTGCCCTTGGACACACATTTAGCTGAAGTAGGGGCCGGCGGGCCTCCTGCACCCCTGGGCTCAGTCACAGTGGCGATATCTGCGACCGCAGTTGATATGCCCCTAATACCAGGATGGGTACATACATTACTCACAAAAGTTAGGGATATTTTACTTTAGAGTGACGCTACAGTCATAGTTTATCATTACAGTAGGGCATTTAAGTAGAAGCATGTAATGGTGAATTACTTATCTCAAACAATTTCTGTAAACAAAAGCCAACAACAGTGGTGGGTATAGCCCCTAAAATATCACTTTCTCAATAACTCATCAGATTACCTTGATCATAAATTACAGCTGACAACAACATCTCCTGCTGGTAACAAGTGGTATGGCATCCCACTCTTCTTGAAGGGCATCCCTCAGGTCATTGAGGTTCTGGGGTACAGAGTTACGAACCTCTACATGGTGACTCAGCTGATCCCATAGGTTTTCTATGGAATTCAGGTCTGGAGAAAGTGCAGGCCTCTCCACTTGAGGTCCCTCACTCTCCAGAAGCCATTCCCTAATGATGCAATCTTGATGAGCTGGAGCATTGTCATCCATGAAGATGAAATTAGGTCTGTGTTGTTCATGCAGAGGCACCATGACTGGATTAATGATCTTATTGCAGTAGTAGGGGCGCATCACTGTTCTGTATTGACTAAACACACCTGACCACGCTGTAACACCACCACCATCACCAGCAAAAGCTCATATGGTGACAACAGTGGCTGATGCATAGCGCTTTCCTTGACATCTACAACATCATTAGCAGCCATCATTGCTGTTCAATGTGAATCAACCTTCATCAGTGAAGAACAGCAGTGAGGTTCACTGGTCCATCGTCCAGCATAGATGAATTCTGTGCTTGGTGGTGTGGTCAGGTACCCTTGCAGGTCATCTACCATGCAGATCATGCTAATGTAATTGGTTTTGAATAGTAAGAGAGAAAGAAGGAATTGCTGTATATAGGGATCAACCAATAAGATTTTGTTCAAATCATCAAAAATGTAGTTTATTGGCACAAATTTGTACATACAAAAATATCCACATAGAACAGTGAAAAATAGCAAATAAAAACATCTAAAAACAGTCAACGAACGCCCCAATACATAGTTCCATGTTAGGAACCCAGCACCATGATCCTGAATAAAATTCCACTAGTTGTACAAATCAATAATATTCACAGGCATAAATGCAGGACCTGTGTGCAAATTTTCACTGCAAACCCTATGCCATATAGTACTCTATAGAATCGTACCCCATCTGGCACCACCATCAATAATACAATATAATAAGTACAAAATACTAGAAAAAGAAGGGGATGAAGATAACCTTATAATGAGGAAATCAATACACCCAGTTCAATAGTTAAACCAGGTAAGTCCCAGACTATCCAGAAAGTCATCACCAAGTTGTATTACCCCTTGCTAGAAGTCCCAAGTTTAAGGTGGTGTGAGGCCTCAGGATCGGCGCAAGTATGGGGTGTTGCCCCACGCGTATCGCCACTGGAGATGTGGCTTCCTCAAGGGCCAACAAATGAATCATTTTTTGGCCCTTGAGGAAGCCACATCTCCAGTGGTGATACGCGTGGGGCAACACCCCATACTTGCACCGATCCTGAGGCCTCACACCACCTTAAACTTGGGACTTCTTTTTTAGCCCTTGAGGAAGCCACATCTCCAGTGGCGATACGCGTGGGGAAACACCCCATACTTGCGCCGATCCTGAGGCCTCACACCACCTTAAACTTGGGACTTGGGACTTCTAGCAAGGGGTAATACAACTTGGTGATGACTTTCTGGATAGTCTGTGACTTACCTGGTTTAACTATTGAACTGGGTGTATTGATTTCCTCATTATAAGGTTATCTTCATCCCCTTCTTTTTCTAGTATTTTGTACTCATTATATTGTATTTATTGATGGTGGTGCCAGATGGGGTACGATTCTATAGAGTACTATATGGCATAGGGTTTGCAGTGAAAATTTGCACACAGGTCCTGCATTTATGCCTGTGAATATTATTGATTTGTACAACTAGTGGAATTTTATTCAGGATCATGGTGCTGGGTTCCTAACATGGAACTATGTATTGGGGCGATCGTTGACTGTTTTTAGATGTTTTTATTTGCTATTTTTCACTGTTCTATGTGGATATTTTTGTATGTATAAAATTTGTGCCAATAAAATACATTTTTGATGATTTGAACAAAATCTTATTGGTTGATCCCTATATACAGCAATTCTTTCTTTCGCTCTTGAAATGGTCTATTGTTGCTGGTGGTGATCCCAATAGGGGAAAGGTGCCCCCTTATTTCCTATGATACTGGTTTTGAATAGTCTGATGTGACACTTGGGTGCCTTTTACATTTTCAAATTTTTTTTTGGGTTGCACACTACATGTGATCACACTGTTTTTATCCCCCGTGCATGCCATTAAAACACTGCAAGCGGCTCACACAGGGCTGAGCACCAAGAGTACCTGAACACAGTGTTCCTCGTGCAACTTTAGTTAGCACATCTCTACTAATGTGTTAATTACCGCTAAAGCTAACAGACAATTTTCTAGACCTGACCTCTGCCATCGTTGACTCCCTCCTATTACAAAGCCTTTCTAACCTTGACCTCTTAAACTTTGCCCCCTCCTGGATTACCTCATATTTTTTTAACCCCACATGAAATGCCTCCCATTCCTACACTATCTCATCATCCAGGCCTTTTTCTGTTGGTGTCCATCAAGACTCTGTCGTGGGACATGTACTCTTCTCAAGCTATACTTTTGGCCTAGGAAAACTCATAAAATCTGATGGCTTGCAGTACCATCTATGACACTCAGATCTACCTCTCTGGCCCAGATGTCGATTCTCTGCTGTCCAGAATCCAACAGTGCCTATCAGCCATATCCTCCTTTTTCTCTCTTGCTTCTTTGTCCGTCTCTCTCTCTGTCTCTCTCTCTCTCTCTGTCTGTCTGCCTGTTTCTCTGTCTCTTTCTCTCTCTCTCTCTCTCTCTCCGTCTGCCTTTCTCTCTCTGTCTCGCTCTGTCTCTCCATCTCTATGTCTGTTTCTCTGTCTCTTTCTCTCTCTCTCCGTCTGCCTTACTCTCTCTGTCTCGCTCTGTCTCTCCATCTCTATGTCTGTTTCTCTGTCTGTTTCTCTGTCTCTTTCTCTCTCTCTTTCTCTCTCTCTCCGTCTGCCTTTCTCTCTCTGTCTCACTCTGTCTCCCCATCTCTATGTCTGTTTCTCTGTCTCTTTCTCTCTCCGTCTCTCTCTGTCTGTTTCTCTGTCTCTTTCTCTCTCTCTTTCTCTCTCTCTCCGTCTGCCTTTCTCTCTCTGTCTCGCTCTGTCTCTCCATCTCTATGTCTGTTTCTCTGTCTCTTTCTCTCTCTCTCCGTCTGCCTTACTCTCTCTGTCTCGCTCTGTCTCTCCATCTCTATGTCTGTTTCTCTGTCTCTTTCTCTCTCTCTGCGTCTGCCTTTCTCTCTCTGTCTCGCTCTGTCTCTCCATCTCTATGTCTGTGTCTCTGTCTTTCTCGGTCTGCCTGTTTCTGTCTCTGTCTGTCTCTTTCTGTCTCTCTCTATCCATCTCTCTCCACCGATATTATATTACCTCACACATAAGCTTCTTATACTAAGAATGCCCTCCATTGCCTATAGCAACCAATCACAGCTCCTATTAATGACCTGCAGCTACCAGCTCCATTGATTTTAATGTAAGTAAGTTTTTTGGCAAATAACTGTAAAGAGCGGGGTTAAATTCTCCCCTCAAAACATAGTCTATGAGGCTCCCTGAGTCAAATGAGGTGGCTGTGCAAAAGTTTGTGATTGTAAATGTGACAGTCCAGATTCCTTTAGTGGGCACACACATACACATACCGTACATACATATACATGCATACACTCATACGCCGGCAGCTATAGACATAGAAGTGGTGTCTAGGTATAGTAAAGTAGCCATGTGCTACGCAATGAAACCACCTATAGCGCCACCTGGTGGAAAACAACGGAGTTAGCATTTTTATCTCGAAAACGGAAAACGATAGAGAAAAAAGTGAATTAAAAAATTGAAGGGCATCATCAATTCAATACGAATCAACACCTTGCATACAGAAATGCTATGATATGAAACTTATGACCTCCCCAAAACATTGAATGCTGGTCAGTCATATGGCGCTCATTTAACTTTGATGCTCAAAGTGGCCACCGTCAGCTGCAATGCACATCTGGACTCTGCACAGCATACTGTATCTTGCTGCACGTTGTGCAATATGGTAGGTGACACGTTTGCACAAGCATCTGTGATACGACGTTGTAGGTCCTGCAATGTTGGTGGAGGGGTCGCATATACCTGCTGTTTGATGTGACTTCACAGAAAGAAGTCCAATGGGGTCAGGTCAGGCGAGCGTGGAGGCCACTCCATGTAGCTACCACACCCAATGACTTGTAGGAAGGTCTCCATGAGGTATCGCTTCACGTCCGCAGCCTTGTGAGTTTTACATGTTCTAATCATAGCATTTCTGTATGTAAGGTGTCGATTCGTATTGAATTGATGATGCCCTACAACTTTGTAATTCACTTTTTTTCTCTATCTTGTTCCATTTTTGAGATAAAAATGCTAACTCCATTGTTTTCCACCAGGTGGCGCTATAGGTGATTTCATTGCGTAGCGCATGGCTACTTTACTATATCTAAACACTACTTCTATGCCTATAGCTGCCGCTTTTCTCAAGTTAATGGCAGTGGACAGGATATGGGTGGACACACTGTATGCATAGACACACATACATACTGTACATATATATGTGACGCCCTGGCCAGGCCAGGTAGTCACAAATAGGGCACCGCATTACACCAGTCCCTCACCAGATAACACACAGCCTACCATGTACGCCCTAGTCACCTCCCTCAGGGCTGATGGGCACACCAGGGGGCGGAACCAGGCGGTTGGAAGACGCCCACCTAGAAGTCCTGATAGCCTGAGGCAGGAGAAAGTACAAGAGAGCAGTTTAAGAGTTCAAGGAGAGTGGAGGTCAGGCCTGTTTGTGGCAGGGCTGAGGCAAACTGACAGGTGCCAGGGTCGGAGCCCTGGTGCTTTAGGCTAGGAGGCAGACAGTGGTCTCGTCTGCAGGAGTCGGGAAGATGGATAGGTCGAAACGTGGTGGACCGGGGCAGGGTGGTGTTCCGCCAGTACCGACCTGGGGAACCGACCCGGAAACTAGAGCACAAAGGGGGGTATTCAGACCCTGAAGCTAGGTCCAGAAACAACTGGGACTAGTTAGTTAACTGATTGAGGCCAGGATTTTAGGTCCTGGCCCACCCAAAGTCCCAAAAGAAGACCACCGAGGGGGATAAAAGGCCACCGCCAAGGCTCAGAGATCCCACGGGCCAGCATCTGCGGGCAAGGGCTCCTTAGGCCGTCACAAGCTGAGAGCGGACTCCTGAAGTTGCAGCCTCAGGTAGTCCAACGTTCACACAGGTGCGGGAGAAAGACAGAGACCACCAGCTGGGTGGGGGACCAGAACGCAGCCGGCTGCGGGCACCAACAACCATCATTTTGGTTTACCAGAGACTCGTGTGTTTCCTTCAATAGTGAGTACACCAGCACCCTGCGGTCGCCCATCTCCCTGCACCAACGCCCACCGGGTCCCGGGGCCACCATCCCTGCCCACGGAGGGGTTAACAACTTGCTGCATAACATCTCCCCCGGGTGGCCCCGTCACAGCAGCGGTGGTGTCCAACCTCACCACACACCGTGGGTGGCGTTACGAATTCTAATACGGCCCAGCCATACATATATGTCCAACCCCCCACCTTTTAATTCGGAGTGTCTGCAGGACCCCCGGGTCCGGAGACCCTCGAGCCACCACCCCTGAATGTCCGGACTCGAGCAGCGGCGGCTGCTGGTCACGGGGGCGACACACCCCGAAACTTGGCGTCACGGACAGGATACTTACCCATCCACTTACCTGGTGGAAGTGCGCCTTGTGTTGAAGTCAGCAGTGACCCGTTGAAAATTTTCAGAATCCGCCATCTTCCCTCTTCCCCGCGAAAAGAGCACGAGAGTTGAAGCCCCGCCCACTGGGAACACAGCCGAAAAGCAGGACCGGAAGTCGAGAAACAAAACTTACCAGCCTGAAAGAGGAGTGTCACGAAAAGGGGGAGAAGCGGGAAGAGCTGATGTAACCGCAGCTGATAAGTGCAGGGATGCCAGGACTCTGCAGACACATGTTCCTGGATCCAGCGGCAAGATGTGCCAAAAGTTCCAGGCCAAGGTCCACTCCATGATGGCGGAGTGGACGTCGGAGATGAAAAGCCTGGTCGCAACCGTTCGGGCATACGAAGTGGAGGTGGTCTCCGAGGAGCAGGTAAGCAGTGACCCACGCCCCTACGTTCCCCAGGAACTGACCTGCCAGGCTGAGGGGCCCGGCCTGCTGCCATCCACCATGCCACCTCCCTCACTGCCCATGCCCGCGACCAATGCCCCGACTTACCCGTTACCTCTGTCACCGGTAGCGGAGCCCGCAGCGTCTGTGGGAGGGGGCCCAGACCTGGGACCCCTGGGCCTTACCTTTGTCACCACCCTGGCACCGGTCTCGGCTTCCTTCCCGGCTGCACCACTGATGACATCTCTACGGCCCCGAGCATGGCCGCGACGTAAATGACGACGGCTCCGGCACTCCGCCCGGCCTCAACGGAGGTGATCGTCACCCAGAAGTTGACCGCAGCAGCGACGCTAGTCACCCCCAAGTACTCAGTCCCGGCTGTGGAGCAGACGGAGTGCTCCTGCAGTGAGGAGGAGCAGGCCACTGAGCAGTGGGGCCTACGGCAGAATGTGAGTTCGGTTGTAGCCGGCGCTGGGGGCATCTGAGTGAGCCTGGATCCTGGGCAGGAAGGGGAGCACGGAGTCCGTGCCCTATACTGGGAGCGGCAATGTTTGAAGAAGAAGAATGTTAAGTGGTAGTGGTTGCCGGCTTTCTGCAAGTCCCCGTTGGGACTATGTTAAAGTTCCCATTGTTTTATTGATGTTATACAAAAGACAAGGCCGAGAACTTGCAGGCCACCCAAAAACTATTGGGTCTTGTAAATAGCCCCTGGACCACCTTTTCATCATCACGCAGTCTCCGGAGATGCTGGTTGGAGGAAGGGCCTGCGGCAGAGTAGGCCGTGGTCTCGACTGCAGGAGTCGGGAAGACGGCTATGTGGAACCGTGGTGGACCGGAGCAGGGTGGTGTCCCGCCAGTACTGACCCGGGGAACCGACCCGGAAACCGGAGCACAAAGGGGGGTACTCAGACCCTGAAGCTAGGTCCAGAAACGACTGGGGACTAGTTAATTAACTGATTGAGGCCAGGATTTTAGGTCCTGGCCCACCCAAAGTCCCGAAAGAAGACAACCGCCAACTGAGGGGGATAAAAGGCCAGATCCCACAGGCCAGCATCTGAGGGCAAGGGCTCCCTAGGCCGTCACAAGCTGAGAGTGGACTCCTGAAGTTGCAGGCTCAGGTAGTCCAACGTTCACACAGGTGCGGGAGAAAGACAGAGACCACCAGCCGGGTGGGGGACCAGAACGCAGCCGGCTGCGGGCACCGACCACCATCATTTTGGTTTACCAGAGACTCGCGTGTTTTCTTCAATAGTGAGTACACCAGCATTCTGCAGTCGCCCATCTCCCTGCACCAACGCCCACCGGGTCCCGGGGCCACCATCCCTGCCCACGGAGGGGTTAACAACTTGCTGCATAACATCTCCCCCGGGTGCCCCTGTCACAGTAGTGGTGGTGTTCAACCTCACCACACACCGTGGGTGACGTCACGAACTCTAATACGACCCAGCCATACATATACGTCCAACCCCCCACCTTTTCATTCGGATTGTCCGCAGGACCCCTGGGTCCGGAGACCCTCGAGCCACCATTCCTGAAGGTCCGGACTCAAGCAGCGGCGGCTGCTGGTCACGGGGGCGGCACATATACATACATACATTCATACACATGCATACGTACACACACATACCTACACACATGCATACACACATATACATAGACACACATACTGTCACGCTCCCCGGGTCCCCTGCCACGCTCCCCGGGTCCCCTGCCACGCTCCCCGGCTCACCTGCCTCGCCCCCCGGCTCCTCTGCCAGGCGTCCCCCGCTCCACAACCTCCATGCTTCAGCACCTGCGGTCCCCAGGCAGCCCGGTCCCCGCTCCCGGCGCCTGTCGGCATCCCTGCTTCAGCCCGGCTCTCCTGCCTCCTGTTCACCGCTCCCTGCTCTGGCTTCTGGCACCCGGGCCTCGCGCATGCGCATTAGGGCGCGCGCGCGGTCATTGACCCTCTCTTAAAGGGCCAGCGTCCACTGACAGGATATTGAACACACAGGTACAGGGTATAAAGGGGTTTAATGTCCAAGTGGGAGGGGCCTGTTCTTCGTGTTTTCTAAGCTAGGAGTCAGGTCTCCTTGTGTCTGTGATATACTCACCTATCTCTCTCGTAGAGCCGATCCTGCCTCGCCAACCGGTCCTGACGATACCCGAACCCAGAACGCTGACAGCCTGCCATCCCGTCATCCCGTCAGCTCCTGCCATCTCCGATCCCTGTGGTGACCCGTCTTCTCGCTCCATTGGTTCCGGACTCTGCCTGACGACATCTCGGCCTCCGAACCAGAGCTCCGTCACCCGGACTACCATCAGAGACCTCGTGGTCCCAGGGACTCCTTTACTCCACTCCGCTAAACGGACTGTCCTGCTAGTGTTCCGGCTACCGGGCACCTTGCCCTCGGTGAGGTGTTCAGCCCAGTGGATCCACCTCCTGGGTCTGCCCGTCCACCTGGCCCTAACACATACACACATATATACACACACATTCACACATATACATACATACACACATACGTAAACAGCTTTATATATTTGATTTATATTATATTAATAGAGAGGGGTGTTTTTGCTTTTTACCTTATGAGAATCCACTTTGGATCTTGATATAAGCTGCACAGTGATGGTGAACGGCCCAGATGTACTTTAAATTCCATCCATCTGATTTGTTAAAGCTGAGGTTGATGGGTTTAGCGCTTTGATACCATATTAGCATGTTCTTAACTCTCTTTGATGTGGAAATGGGTAACGACAGACTTAATTTACCATCGATCTGCAGGAAAAAAGTCGTAGTAATGACATGATCTTTTCATGACATGGAGCCTATTACTGCTCTATAATAATAACACATCTACCCCAGACACAAGCCCTTTACAAATAGGAAATATGTAGAAAAGCAAATACATAGTAAATGCATTATAATATGCGCTATTTGTCGTTAGGATAACGAGATTACATGGGAATGCCGTCGCCGCGGCCCCCGGAGATTCGCAGCTCATTTGTCCAGTGAATGGCAGTGAATTATACAGTATACATCAGATGTATTATGTATGCAAAGTCAAAGATGAAAATCATTATGTATAATCTCTCCACAGAAATAGCCCATTACGTATGGATTATGTGTATGTTTTATTTACAAAGCCGCCATTTTCATCATTTTCGTCACTTTGTTATTCCAGGCGTTATTTGGCTATGTGCAATGTGTTTATGTATTGGATGGATTGGAAATGAGTTGTTCGCAAAAAACAGGGTCGGATATTTAATCGGTGCCTGTGGGGGGCAAAATAACAGAATAATCTATTAAAGGGTGTCATTCACAGAGGCATCATGTAAGGTGACTGTGGGGGTCTTGATATACAGGGTAGGACACACAAAAACAGTCCCTTTGTTACTGTGGTCTCTCTCCATATTGAGACCTGTGACAAGAAGTTCAAGGCCTGAGTCTCATTCTCTTGGCAGACTTCTAATATTAAATTAGTTTCTTTCCTTTGGTGTATGAAGGGTTAATGTCAGTTTTGCTGCCAGTAGCTTTCCATCAGTCCATGTCAGGTGCAGCTTTTAAGTTACCATGCCCCTCACATTTAAATAGTGACCATTCCCAGCATCCTTTCCTGTTGATAGAATCCATTCTGTCCTGGCCACCAAGGTGGAAGAAGCTACTGGGGTTCTGACGTCATCCATACATCTGCTGCCTTGGACTCTGGCTGCAGCCAAGGAGTTTGCGTTGTATCCTTTTCTCCCTGTGTGTCTACCTTTCCCTTGTGTTGTATTAGTGCAGTGGTGGTATTAGCGATACTCACCTGTCAGCTCATTATCCAGGGTTACTGCAGAGATTTCCTAGGATTTCAGATATCCTGCTCAGCGACAGGTGCAGAACCTGTATAGGGCTGGATAGGAGTGCAGGGTACAGGTGAGTGCAGGAGATGTCCCATCATCCCTCTTAATAGCTTCAGGGCCCACTGCTGCTAAAGTGTCCACAGTGTTCCCTCTTTTGCTCTTTTGGTTGTGGTCTGAGTGCAACTGTCACGCTGTGTAAATGGACTTATCATTCTCCATGCGTGACACCTTTGTTACCATCGTGTGGTTTGTACAGGATAACAGAAAAACAATATATTGGCATCTAAAAGGGGTTGTCCAGTACTTGGACAACCCCTTCTCATTTTCCTTGTTCACCCCCGTAAAACAAATAAGCCTATACTCACCTCTGGTGAAGCTGCGGTTCCAGCAATGTCTAAGGCCCTGAGCGTACACTGCGTTTTTGGTGCGTTTTTGCTACAGAAATTTCTTGAGACAATGGTTGTAACCTTTCTGCAGACATTCCCCAGCAAAACCTAAGGAAAAAAAAATTATCTGTGCGCACACTGCGTTTTTTTTCTCAAGAAAATTCTTTCTTGAGAAAAAGAATGAGCAGTCACTTGTTTTCTGCAGGTAGCTGCGTTATTCACTCCATTGACTGTAATGTAATTGTGAAATCCCGCAGGGAATAACGCAGGTAGCAAATCATGTGCGTTTCATTGCGTTTTCCTGCGTTATTCCTGCGTTATTTCACGTTTTTCGGGACATAATGTTCATCACTGCCTGCGTTTTGCAGGGAAGTGATGTCATTATGACAGGAAGAGGAAGCGGAGCAGAGAGTAAACACACACACATCACACTCACACACAGACATATATAATGCACATATATCACACTCACACACAGACATATGGAATGAACATACACATATCACACTCACACACTCACACAGATATATAATGCACATAGAAATCAAACGTACATATTAAAAATAAAACACGTGAGCTCCACTGTATTTTTACCATCCAGCCAAGGTAAACACACAGCGGCGGCCCGGTATTCTCAGGCTGGGTAGGGCAAGGACCAGGGTTAATGCCCCCTCCCTCCCGCAGCTGAGAATATCAGCCCGCCGCTGCCCCGAGAATGTCGCATCCAGTATGCAACAGTCCTGGCGTGTTACCGGCTCTTCCAGATTGCCGTGATGCGGTGGCACTCAGGGTAATAATGAGTTAATGGCAGCACATTGCTGCCACTAAGTCCTAGCTTAATCATGGCAGTGTCTATCAGACAGCTTACATGATTAACCCATATGTAAAGTGAATAAACACACACACCGAAAAATCCTTTATTTTAGATAAAATAACAAAAAGCTCCCTCTTTCACCACTTTATTAACCCCCCCAACACACAGCTCCGGTGTAATCCACAGACATCCCACGATGCTTGCATCCAGCCGCCTCTGACACATACTCAATGCAGCCTCGTTCAGTGAGCGATGCTGCAGGGGTAACTACAAGACATTTCTCACGGTGAACACATTACAGCTTGCGAGAACTGCAGTGTGTCCTCACAGGGACTTTATCTATTGATTATCTTTCTATCTATCTATCTATTCATCTATCGATATTTCTATCTATCCATTATCTATCTATTTATCTATCCATCCATTATCTATCTATCTATCCCTCTATCTATCTATCAATCTAGCTATTCATCTATCCATCTTTCTATCTATCCATTATCTATCCATCTATTTTTCTATCCATTATCTATCTATCTATCTATCCCTCTATCTATCTATCTATCTATCTATCTATCTATCTATCTATCTATCTATCTATCTATCTGTCTATCTATCTATCTATCTATCCATCCCTCTATCTATCCATCTATCTATCTATCTATCTATCCCTCTATCTATCTATCTATCTATCCCTCTATCTATCTATCCATCTATCTATCTATTTATCTATCTATCCCTCTATCTATCTATCTATCTATCTATCCCTCTATCTATCTATCTATCTATCTATCTATCTATCTATCTATCCCTCTATCTATCTATCCATCTATCTATCTATTTATCTATCTATCTATCCCTCTATCTATCTATCTATCTATCCCTCTATCTATCCATTATCTATCTATCTTTCTATCTATCCATTATCTATCTATCTATCTATCTATCCTTCTATCTATCTATCTATCTATCTATCTATCTATTATCTATCTATCTATCTATCTATCTATCTATCTATTATCTATCTATCTATCTATCTATCCATTATCTATCTATCTATCTATCTATCCATTATCTATCTATCTATCTTTCTATCTATCCATTATCTATCTATCTATCTATCTATCCATTATCTATCTATCTATCTATCCTTCTATCTATCTATCCCTCTATCTATCTATCTTTCTATCTATCCATTATCTATCTATCTATCTATCCTTCTATCTATCTATCCCTCTATCTATCTATCTTTCTATCTATCCATTATCTATCTATCTATCTATCTATCTATCTATCTATCCCTCTATCTATCTATCTATCTATCTATCTATCTATCTATCTATCCCTCTATCCCTCTATCTATCTATCTATCCCTCTATCTATCTATCTATCTATCTATCTATCTATCTATCTATCCCTCTATCCCTCTATCTATCTATCTATCCCTCTATCTATCTATCTATCTATCTATCTATCTATCTATCCATTATCTATCCCTCTATCTATCTTCTATCTATCTATCTATCTATCTATCTATCTATCTATCTATCCCTCTATCTATCTATCTATCTATCCCTCTATCTATCTATCTATCTATCTATCTATCTATCTATCTATCTATCTATCTATCTATCTATCTATCTATCTATCTATCTATCTATCTATCCTTATATCTATCTATCTATCTATCTATCCCTCTATCTATCTATCTATCTATCTATCTATCTATCTATCTATCTATCTATCTATCCTTATATCTATCTATCTATCTATCCCTCTATCTATCTATCTATCTATCTATCTATCCATTATCTATCCCTCTATCTATCTTCTATCTATCTATCTATCTATCTATCCCTCTATCTATCTATCTATCTATCTATCTATCCTTCTATCTATCTATCCCTCTATCTATTATCTATCTATCTATCCATTATCTATCCCTCTATCTGTCTATCTATCGATTATCTATCTATTATCTATATTATTTATTGCTGTTAAAGCATTAAAAACGCAGGGACCAACCTGCAAAAAAACGCACCAAAAACGCACCAAAACGCACCAAAAACGAACCAAAACGCGGTTAAACGCATGCGTTTTTTGGTGCGTTATTGGTGCGCTAATCCTTCACTCTCAAGAAATTTCTTAAGAAAAATCCTTTTTATAGTACGCACATAGCCTAAAGCTGCGTTCCTGGAGCCAAGGTGACATTGCTATGACACTTGAACCCCGTGACCAATCAGTGCCAGCTTTCTTCACCGCGCCTTTGGATATGAGAGCAGGATGGGAGCGCTGCACTGACTTCCTGCTCAAAGATTCGAAGGCAGGGTTAGAAGGATGATGGCACTGATTGGCTGCAGGGCTCGCATTTCATAACAATGCAATATGGGCTCTGGGAGTGTGGCTTTAGACGATGCTGAAACCGCAGTTGCATTGGCGGTGAGTTTAGGCTTATTTATTTTTATAGGGGCTAACAAAAGGAATGAGTAGAGGTTGTCCAAGTAGTGGACAACCCCTTTAAGTGGCCCATATATTGTTCTTCCAGGCCGCCCCGGTTCTGTTAAATCCCACTGTCAATCTCTGAAGGCATTGCCCACACTAGCCAGATTCCTACTCCACACTGATGAGGGGCAAATACCCCGAAACGGCTGTCCGTGGATGGATACCATGTTTGGTATAGGTGGTCTCCTTGACTGGAGACTGCCCTTCCCGTGGTTGTTCCTTCCCGGTGAAAGACCTGGCTAGTTTCCTGCCAGCGTTGAGAAACATGTGATGGTGTCTCCGTGGCTTTCTTATTTGCATACTTCCCAGGGGGCAATGCTCTAGAATCACTGCACTGAGAAACACGTGATGGTGTCTCCGCAGTGGATATGTTGATCTCCCTAAGGTCAACAATGCTTGCTTAGGCAGGATTTAACGCGCCAGCAGGGAACACGTCATTCTCTGCCCAGATTAAAGTGATCACAGGGTGCCAATGGGTGATCATGACAGTCATGGGTCAGCTGATGACCGCCGTCACTATCATGACATAGTTCCTGTGAACTAAAATATAAAACAAATCAATCTGATCGGTAAACGGCGTAAAAATCAAAACACCAGAATTATATTTTTTGATTGTCGCAACAATGCAACAAAATGCAATGAGAGGCAATTAAGACATCACATAAACCTGCAAAGATATAATTTAAAAACATCAGCTCAAGACACAAAAAATAAGCCGTCACTGAGTCCCAGACCCTAAAAAATGAGAACGCTATTGGTCTTGCAAAATGGCAACAAAAGCGCAATTCTTTTTTTTGAATTTTTGATTTTTTTTTTTCACTACTTAGATAAAAAATAAAACTATACATGTTTCGGGTCTACGAACTTGTACCGACCTGGGGAATCATGGTGTCTGGTCAGTTTTACCATATATTGAACATGGTAAATTAAAAAAAAAAAACAAAAAAAAAACGTGGAATTGCACTTCCTTTGCAATTTCACCGCACTTGGATTTTTTTTTCCTTTTTCCAGTACAACATGGGACAGAATGAATGGAGTTGCTCAAACATACAATTCCTCCTGCAAAATGCTTATGTAGGTAAAATAAAAAAGTATGTCTTTTGAAAAAAAAGGGAGGAAAAGACGAAAGACGAAAATTTGCCGATGGGTAAAAAAGGTAAAGAGTGGGCAGCTTCCAAACATAGCCGCTTGAACACTTGATACGTCATTTCGACTCTGCTGTCTATTATGTGTATTTTTGTGCTGGTTTTGCACCACTTACAAAGACTGTTTCTGCTGCTTTTACCATTCTACTAAAAATGGGGTTTTCTGGACAATACGCACACTGCAAGGATTCACCTGTCTGAGAAGCTGTTGCCTGACCACTCGTAAGTGAATTACATACTGGTGCTTGCCACTGGTAAGTAGCTGTTCTTGCTTTTATGAATGGATCATTGAATGGTAAGAACCAAATTGATTATGTGCAATCAGGTGACGACCGCTCGAGCAGGCAACAGAGGGGAAGCCTGACAATATGCATAGGGCAAACTGTCAGGATTGGGCAAACTATCAGGATTTGGAAAACTATCAGGATTGGGCAAACTGTCAGGATTGGGCAAACTGTCAGGATTGGGCAAACTGTCAGGATTCGGCAAACTGTCAGGATTTGGAAAACTATCACGATTGGGCAAACTGTCAGGATTGGGCAAACTGTCAGGATTGGGAAAACTATCAGGATTGGAGCAAACTGTCAGGATTTGGAAAACTATCAGGCTTGGGCATACTGTCAAGATTTGGAAAACTGTCAGGATTTGGCAAACTATCAGGATTGGGCAAACTGTCAGGATTTGGAAAACTGTCAGGATTTGGCAAACTATCAGGCTTGGGCATACTGTCAGGATTTGGAAAACTGTCAGGATTTGGCAAACTGTCAGGATTGGGCAAACTGGCAGGATTTGGAAAATTGTCAGGATTTGGCAAACTTTTAGGATTAGGCAAACTGTCAGGATTTGGAAAACTATCAGGAGTAGGAAAACTGTCAGGATTTGGAAAACTGTCAGGATTTGTAGATCTGGAGTAAAGTGACTACAGAAAACCCCAATAAAGCTGTATTTAGACAAGCATCAATGATAAAACCAGTCACATTGGTTACACTATTGTTACACATCTGCTGTTATTACTATAGACATAAATACAATTAGTAAAACTACTTTATTTTGCTGCAACTAACTTGCTCAAAATAATTATTTTCTCCAGACTGAAAACACAAGTCTAGAAATGTACGGAACTGTGTGACAAACAGAAAAGTGTCGTTCAGGAATCTTCTTAAAACTTTGTATATATACAGCATTACCAGAGAAGATAAATAGCAGGAGAATATAGGGCAGATCTCCAGGGGGTTCACACCATCCACTTCTCTGTCCCCAAACTTTACAAATCCAGAGGAGCTCATTGTGCGGTAACCATAATTGATGAAAAAGCCGGATAAAATAGAAGCTGAACGGATAAATAATATAACCGCGGGCTGTAGCATAGGATATAATAAGATAAGAAACAAACTGGAGGCTGACGAGCGAGAATAAATATGTCATGAGAACAAGTTGTAACCTAATAGAGAGGACGGTGTTATGGATCTCACTGGGTGCAGAGCCAAATGCCCACCGCAAAAATAACAAAGTCATTGTTGCTGAGTGAGAAATGAGAGGTTGGACACAGCTTCCCCCGGGTTCTCTGAGTGATAAATGTGCCCAGCTGGGTTACAATGCCTATATGATGACCATAAATGAAAATACAGGGTAAACCACATTCTGTAGGTCATACTAAAGGGCGCTTTACATGCAGCGACATCGCTACCGAAAGCACCCGCCCCCGTTGTTTGTGCGTGACGGGCAAATCGCTGCCCGTGGCACACAACATCGCTAGGCCCCGTCACACATACTTACCTTCCTAGCAACGTCGCTGTGGCCGGCGAACAACCTCTTTTCTAAGGGGTAGGTTCGTGCGGCGTCACAGAGACGTCACACAGTGGCCCGCCAATAGAAGCGAAGGGGCGGAGACCAGCTGCATTAACGACACGCCCACCTAATTTCCGGCAGGATGCAGATATGTTGTTGTTCGTTGTATCCAGGGTGTCACACGGAGCGATGTGTGCTGCCTCAGGAACGACGAACAACCTGCGTCCAGCACCAGCAACGATTTTTGGGAAATGAACGACGTGTCAACGATCAATGATTAGGTGAGTATTTCTGATCGTTAACACTCGCTCATAGGTGTCACATGCAACGATGTCGCTAACGACGCCGGATGTGCGTCACGAATTCCGTGACCCCCGACGACATATAGCGATATTGTTGCGTGTAAAGCCCCCTTAAGGCTCAACTGGTGAGGTGGATTCTCTAAGCTGTACGTCTGGATGTGCAGCACGGAGCATAGGTACCTAAGAGGACAGAGAGGGAGAGAGAAGGAGAGAGAAAGAGAGGGAGGAGGACAGAGAGGAAAAGAGGGAAAGAGAAAGAAAGGAGAGGAGGCAGAGACAAAGGGAGAGAGCAAAATTACTCAAGGAAAAAAGCTTGTGTTTCCCATTGACTTCCACTACACTCAGTATTCGAGTTGAGCCCATATGAGAGTCTGGACCTGCCCGGTTTGTGTTCCGAGCACTCGAGCATTTTGGTCCTCGCTCATCAGTAGTCATCTGCAATATCCCACCTTCTTTTTTTCAATTACTAAATGGCTTTACACTGCTGAAATGCCATGCCGATTGATGAAAGTGTCACGCAGAATATCTCTCCCCTTCCATTGCTCATTCTTTGACTTTCAAATCATCTAGTGAACGTTCGGTGAATGGCGCTGATTATTCAGCCCTCGTACAGACCGTTCTAAAAATAAAAAAGCAATAATTCCTATTTTAGTTTAATGCTATTCAGAGATTTTCACATGCATTGAAAAAGTCAGATTCCTCTAACGAGTGCAGATCGGCATAATCCTATTTTAATAAACTGAGCTGTGGCACTAAATTGACATGACTCACTGATAAAAGGGAAAGTAGAAGGTATAGCAAAAATTGATATCATAATGAAGGCAGCAAGCAGTGCGAATTGACTGCAGTATATAGAAAAATATCAGGAAATGTTCAGCAAGATACCTCTAAATGTTATGATTATGTTTCGGAATTGAGAAGTTTTACTTGCAGTTCCACTCCTAACCACTTGGTGAGCTGTTTGAGAGTCAAACAATAGATCTATTAGCAGTAAAGAACGCAAAGTATTGTAAGTAAATTCTAAATCCAATTCTTGGATTGCATTTGTTGGAGAACTATTGTCTACACAAAATGGACAACCAACCAATGCTTCATACTGCTCCTTTCTCAACTAAGGCCTCCGACACACATCCGTTAAAACCGCGCACGTGTAATACGGGCCGTTTTTCAGGTCCGTGATCCGTTTTTTGTCCGTTTTTATGGTCCGTGTGGGCTTTGTATGACCGGCGTATGCTAGCCGTGTGTGCGTGTGTAATACCCATGTGTGCGTGTGATGTTTAACTGACATGTGAATGTTTTTTCCGTGTGAAATGTTCCATGTTTAATGTAAAATGTCGTGTTTGATTACCTGCTGACAGCAGACAGAGTCGCGCGCTGAGAATGAACTCGGGTGAACTTCACCCGACTTCAGTGTCACACCGCGGCTCTGTCTGTGTCGCGTACTGATTAGCGGTCACCCGTGCAGGACTCACCGGTGACCGCTATTCCCCTGAGTGACTGAAGTGAGCAGCGCGATTAGTGCTGCCGTCACTCAGGTTACCCGCGGCTACCTTGAGTCCACCCCCCCGTGACCGCAACTCACCTGTGACTTCATCGCTGTCACTCGGGCAACTTGCAGTGACAGTTAGAGGATCCAGCGGTGGCCGCGAGTAACCTCAGTGACAGCTCAGCTGATCGCGATACTCACCTCAGTTGCTGCGTGGATCTGGCAGGAGTGGCGGTGTTCTTCTGCCGCTCCTGTCACCTTCATGTAGCAGAGCTGGAAGCGATGCAGGACCTCCGTGGATTATGCCGGACATGGATGGGTATTTGGGGTATAATAAATTGGTGAACGAGGGTTTTTTTTAGTGTTTATTATTTCAAATAAAGGATTTTTCGTTGTGTGTGTTTATTTACTGTCACATACAGATTAATCATGGAAGATATCTCGGAGAGACGCCTGCCATGATTAATCTAGGACTTATTGGCAGCTATGCACTGCCATTAACTCCTTATTACCCCGATTGCCAACGCACCAGGGCAAATCGGGAAGAGCCGGGTAGAGTTTCAGAACTGTCGCATAGAATTGATGCAGCATTTTTGGGTGGCTGCTGGCTGATATTGTTAGGCTGGGGGGCTCCCCATAACGTGGAGCTCCCCATCCTGAGAATACCTGCCTTCAGCCGTGTGGCTTTGCCCTGGCTGGTATCAAAATGGGGGGGGGGAACCACACGTCGTTTTTTTTTAATTATTTATTTATTTTTTTTACTGCACAGTATAGACCCGCCCACCGGCGGCTGTGATTGGTTGCAGTGAGACAGCTGTCACTCAGCGTGTGGGCGTGTTTAACTGCAACCAATCATAGGCGCCGGTGGGCGTGGAAAGCAGGGAATACGAGATTGATTAATGAGCGGCCGGCTTTTTCAAAATAGTAAAAGCCACCGGAGCAGTGTGAACACCGTGCAGCGCCGCGCCGGTGATCGGGGATCGGTAAGTATGAGAGAGGGGGGAGACTGACCAACACACAGAGAGAGGGACAGACAAGACAGAGAGAGGGACCGACCGACAGAGAGAGACCAACCGACGGACTGAGGGAAATTGACCGACAGACAGAAAAAGAAAAGAATAGCCGACATCACTACAAAAAAGCACAAAACGTACACTGAGCATACAGAGATGCATCCGTGTCACGTACTTGTGCGCACCAAACCATTGACTTTCATGGTGTCCGTTTGTGTGTATTCCGTGCAGGAAACGGACATGCTGCCGTGCAAAACGGAAACACATACGGATCACGGACACGGACACACGGACATGATGAAAAACGCAAGTTTGACCACAAACATAGATTAACATTGGTGCACGTTTGTCCAGGTCTCCAGTATATACGGAAACGGACAAAACACGCACGTTTTTAACGGATGTGTGTCGGAGGCCTAACAGAGATTCTGTTAGCACAGGTGAAAATAGCAAAAAGAAAAAAAAAACATTCCCCAGGGACTTGTCTCACATGATTACATGCAGGACCTTTGACATATGCCCACTAGGGCTGAAGCGTGCCAGCGTTAATACCCTCAAGCGGCTGTAAATAATTTTCTAAAAGAGATGAGCCTATCCCAGTCCAAATTTAGTTCAAATAAAAAGGGGCTTAAAAAGACATTATTTATGCTCTGAAGTCTCTCCAGACTTCTAAACATAATAAACAGAGGATTTGAGGTTCAAAAATGATAAAAGCCAACACCTCCTAGGTCCTGCCATTGTAGATCCCCTCTTGGTCATTAATTTCCTTCCTTCAATCTTCACCCATTGACTAGACCTTATGACGTTATGTGGTTTCTGTTTCTACCACACTTGTTGCGGGTACTTGATGGCATCAATCATGTTTTATTAATGGAACTTGTGATTCTGTCCAGCCTAGAAGTAACGAGCTTAAACTTGGTTTTGGTTCCTGTCTGATGTCAGCATGGGGTGGGGCTGTTCTCTATAAACCCCAGAGAGACAGATCCCACTGCCATTCAAAAGATATATCCTGGTTTGTTCTTCTACTCCTGTTTTTGACCTGTTTAATTCCCCTTCATTGACCTCGGCTTTACATTTGACTAACTGCTTGTTTTTTGTTCTGTTCCTGACATGACCTCCTGGATCTCACCCGGCTTCCTGACTCTCTTTTTTGCCAGCTTGCACCACCAAACAGCAGATAATTTTGTGGCCCATATCCTAGGACCTCTAAGTAAAGGGGTGATTCACTAGTTAGCATTCCTAGCCAAAGATATAACATTCAGAAACAAGACTTCTCTCAATTACTTTGTGCTGGCAATACTGCCTGTGAGCGGCGCTATTGCGGTCTGCTCATCCCCATCACGGGACCCTTCAGGCTCCGTGACCTCTGAAATCCGGTGATGTCACGTCAACTTCAAGTTGACCCAATATCACCGAGGCCGGCCCAAGTCAGAGAGACTGGGGCTGGCCTCGGTGATGTTGGATCAACTGGAAGTTGATGTTACATCAGCAGATTTCAGAGGTCACGGAGCCTGAAGGGTCCCGTGATGGGGATGTGCTGACCGCAATAGCATGGTATATGAGAGAAGCCTTATTTCTGAATGATTCATCAATGTGGCCAGTAATTCTAACTAGTTAACCACCCCTTTAAGTACAGATCCCTCTAGAGAAGTTAAAAGGTGAATACCAGGTCAATGCCTGGGTTCTGGAAAAAAGAGTAGCTTGCACCAAACCTGTTTGTGGTAGCCATTTGGGAGCTGCCAGGTGACTACTGACTGGCCCAAACAAATTGCTATCAAATCTATGTAATTTTTTGTCTTTGAAAACTGGTCTTGGGCATGCCTTGGTTACAAAAACATGATGTGTTCATTGACTGGAACCAGGGTGATATTTTATGCTGGAGCCCTGAGTGTTAGTAGAAGCTTATGTCTTTCTTTGCGAGTCTGTCTAAAGATGTATCAAGTCATTTACCCGATGTTTTTAGAAATGTTACTGATATATTTTCTGCGTCTGCATCTGAAAAATTAACCACATACAGGGATTAAGATTGTTCCATTGACCTGTAACCAAACTCTCATCTCCCCAAGGGAGACTCTGGTCTAGAATGTCAGGCCATAAAAGATTTCATAGCAGACAGTCTGCAAAAAGGGTTCATCACATCATCTACCTCGCCAGTAGGTGCCGGTTTGATTTTTGCTGGCAAGAAGGATGGTGGTCTCAGATCATGTATCGACTATGGGGAACTTAAGAAATTTACTGGGAAGAATCGGTATTGTCTGCCACTCATCCCCGATCTCTATAGCCAACTGTTGGGAGCCTGACCAAACTTGACCTCAGGGGTGCGTATGACGTGACCCTAAAAGAGATGAGTGTAAGACGACATTTAACACACTATGAGTATCATGTGTTGCCTTTTGGGCTAAGTAATGCTCCAGCCTGGGTTAATGACCCATTCAGAGATATAAATGGACAACATGTAGTTGTTGTCTATCTGGATGACGTCTTGATTTATTCACCAGATATTATGTCACACACCCAACATGTAAGGGCCAAACCCCAAAGACTCAGAGACAACTTGTTATTTGCCAAGCTTGAAAAGTTTGTGTTTCTCACACTGCTGAGGTAAACAGAAAGCTGAGCCCTGATTGGTTGCTCGGGTGAAACAAAAGCTGAACTCTGATCAGTTGCTTGGGCAAAACGAAAGCTAAGCTATGATTTGTGATTACTTGAGTAAATCGAAAGCTGAACTCTGATTGGATGCTTGGGCAAAACGAAAGCTGAGCTATGATTCTGATTGCTTGAGTAAAACAAAAGCTGGGCTCTGATTGGCTGCTTGGGCAAAACAAAAGCTAAGCTCTGATTTGTGATTGCTTGAGTTAAAACAAAAGCTGAAATCTGATTGGCTGCTTGGGCAAAATGAAGGCTGAGCTATGATTTGTGATTGCTTGAGTTAAAACAAAAGCTGAACTCTGATTGGCTGCTTGGGCAAAACGAAAGCTGAGCTATGATTCTGATTGCTTGAGTAAAACAAAAGCTGGGCTCTGATTGGCTGCTTGGGCAAAACAAAAGCTGAGCTCTGATTTGTGATTGCTTGAGTTAAAACAAAAGCTGAACTCTGATTGGCTGCTTGGGCAAAATGAAGGCTGAGCTATGATTTGTGATTGCTTGAGTAAAACAAAAGCTGAACTCTGATTCGCTGCTTGGGCAAAATGAAGGCTGAGCTATGATTTGTGATTGCTTGAGTAAAACAAAAGAGGTCTGATTGGTTGCTTGGGCAAAACGAAAGTTGAGCTCTGATTTGTGATTGCTTGAGTAAAACAAAAGCTGAGCCCTGATTGGTTGCTTGGGCAAAACGAAAGCTGAGCTCTGATTGGTGGTTGCTTGAGTAAAACAAAAGCTGAGCTCTGGTTGGTGGGTGCTTGAGTAAAATGAAAGATGAGCTCTAATTGGTTGCTATCATAATATCAGAGTCAAGCTCTGATTGGTTGTCATGGACAAAAGGCTTTCTGATGAATGAGGACTGATGAGCTTCATCCTGTGCAAACCACAAAAGGGAATCAGGCCTTTGCTTAAAATTGTCCGAGACATAATGTCAAACTTACACCAAAGTCGCTTACGTCCCTTTCCAATATATTTACAAGCTGCAGAACGTTCCTCTATATTAATTTTATCTGCACAGTCTCTTTAAGTCACAACAGCATTTCCCACAAATGCAGAAGATTTTCAGTAGACGTGGGAGTAGGCAGATGCTGTGAAATCTCAGCGGGGTCCTTAGGACTATTAAATCGAGCTCAACGACTGTTTGCCTTTATGAAATGAGGTATGACGGTGTTTACCCAGAACACCGGACCTCAGAGCTGCGGCTCATTACAAACCTTGTGTGTAGAGTTTATCTTATGGGAATAGTCTCAGATCACTGCGGAGCTGTCGTTACAATGGAGAGCGCCGCAAAGTAACGACTTCCTCTGACAACTCGCTGGGGAATAAACTGATCTCCGGCCTCACAGATCTGTACGGGCGATTGACAGGTTCAACGTTTAGAGCGTAAAGCCAATTGTTAATGGCAAATTGTGCAAGTTGTGAAGCGAAAACTGACAAAAGGAAGATGAAAGTGATCAGGATCCTCATACAGGAAAGTGGAAAATAGCTAAAATCGACAAGTACATTCAGACATTAAATTTAAAGGTTGACGTCAAGTTGTAAAAACAAGCCAAGTTAGTGAAGGAGAATCAAGACAGTCAGACTTCCAAGAGGATGTAAATAATACAAGGAAATGTAAGGATAAGACACAAGTAGAGACGAGCAAATCATTTCCTAACTAATGGTAGTTTTATTCCCCTTTTTTGGGGGGCGGGGGTAGCGGGCTTTTATGCACAAAAATTCAGCAAAATGGCAGTCTTCTTATCTTTGATCTTCCACTCGTCTCTTCTTTGATCTTCTGTCTGGGATCTTCATGATGGTGTCATGATGTACGGCGTGCACCACGTGAATATGTCATGAAGCCCAGTCTAAACAAGAAGGCCTCATCTAAAAGTAAGAATTATTAGAAATTAGTGAACAAAATTGGATTGCCCTCAATCACTAAATTCAATTCAATTCAGCCAAATCCACCCCAGTGGAAGCCTTCATCTACTAGATCTTCCACTCTTCTCTAACTTGTTCTGTCTGAGAACTTCTGGAATGGACTTTGCTTCATGACGTGGTCATAATTCCATGATGTTCCTTGTTCACCACATGACTACATCATGAAGTCAAGTTTGTGCTAGAAGAAAATACCTGACAGAAAACCAAAGAGGAAATGAGTGGAAGACTGAAGTCAAGAAGACAGTAGAATTGATGTAAGTGGAGCATAGGATGGGGCCTAAGATAGGTGAGTATTACCTGTTATGTTTTATGCCCTTCCCAGCTCTATAAAGAATGAATAAAAATAATTGAATCATCCCCAAAACAATGGGTTTTGGCAAATTCTGTAGGTTAAGAATTAATTTGTACAACTCTAGTTAATGCGTCTTCAAAGATCTGCTTACGAGGCTTCTTTCCTCTATGGATCACTCACTGTCTTGATTTCCTGATTTTACCCTGAGGGAAATTGCCTTGTTTTTAGACTTCACCATCTACATTTAACTTTGTAAATTTTTTAACCTCTTTGGGTAATTTTGATTTGGATTAAACATATTTGGAGTAAATCAAATCTGTCAGGCTTCCATGGAGAGTCTTAGCTCTATGACGTTACGACTGTAAGGTGATGTGGCTATGACCAGATAGTAACTTTTTGCCCTATGCATACGAATACCGGAGATCTCATACCAGTTTTCATGAAGTCCATTGTCATCATATTAAAATGCTATCATATTGTTACACTAGCTACGGGGAAGTACCAAGCACACGGTGAATGGGAAGGGAAACCCTGGGTCTAGGGAGGGGGAAGATGGTGACCCCAGACCAAACCTACTGCTGGTCCTTCAGGTCTATCACTACTCTAGATAGGTTCCGCACCTATGCCCTGAGCCAGATACCTGACCCTAGGTATCCCTAGTGCTGGGTCCTAAATAGAGAATGGATGGGATGAGCTCTTCATCAACCCCACTGAACGCTAAAGGAAGACACAAAGAGGACACACGGGAAAAAATGCATGAACTACTTTATCCACAGATGAATCAGGAGTTCAGCAGAGCATTCAGCAACAATAGCACAGAGGAGTACAAACCACCTGCTTGCAACCTCAACTTGAAGGAACTGAAAATATCACCAGCATAGTCCAAAGGAAGAAATTGGGGTATGTAAACACCATGAGAATACTGACAATCAACAGCTGGTTGGAAGCAGGAAAGCTACCTATACCAATGACTACTGACAACAGAAACAATTAAAAGTCAGGGAACATTCTGCGCAGCAAGACGTTGTGACCTTCTATGGCCAGAATCCACATGACAGTCAGTCACATACCTGTGACACATATGCCATAGTAATAGATATCAATGAGTAAGTTTCTATGTTTGTGGGGGAATTTAAGTATGTATTTCCATTTCAAATCCTTTCAATCTGTCTTGGTTACAAACTCTACTAATTCTTCAATCCCTTCTTGTGGTTGAAATCATGTAGCTCAGCTGGACAATAAGAGCCATCTGTATAGTCTCCATTGCCTTATTTCCCAATTAAAGCTCCTATTCTCCCAGTCTTTTCCAGACACTAATATACCCCATAGGGGTTAGAAATCCTCCCTTGTGGGTTTGCTTTGACATTTTTTGATTTATCAAGTAGACACATTTTAGAAGAATGCCAATAATATAGACTTATGGACATTATGAAGCCTAAATCTTTATCTCCTTATTTCCCACCACAATTTCCTCTACTAAAGGAAGATTATTGTTTCCATTTATCATTGTCCTCTTATTCTCATCATGCCTCACCACAAATAGAAGATTTAGTAGGGAGGTACTGAGTCGCTGCTATATTTCTCCTTCAACCAAAACCATTTGTGGATCTCTGAGTCTTTCTTACGATATAGGCATGTCTAAAGAGATGTTTTGTACAGCATGTGTACCGCCCCGCGGCCAGGGCTGCGATCGCCGAGCCGCTCGGGTCTTGGCTCGTGTGTGTCGGTGGCTCAAGCGCCTCCGGACCGGGGGTCACGTCGCTCTGCAAAGGGGTGGTTGTGTTGATCGGGTGGGTGCGCGGCTGGGGCCGCGATGGAGATTGTGGTGGTGCCAATAATCACCACGACCCGTGGGTGGCGTCGTGGTGATTATTGGCACCACCGCTGCTGTGAAGGTGGGAGACTCCCGGGAGCGGTGTTGTGGCGCAGCTTGGTGTTAACCCCTCCGTGGGTAGGGGCCGCTGGTCACGGGGCCTGTTAGGGGTGCAGGGTGCAGTCTTTCTGTGCTGTGCCTGATGGCACTGTTGTACTCACGATTAAACCACACAGAGTCACTGGTAAACTAGAAATTGCCGGTGTCCGCAGCCTTTGGTACGGAGGGTGTTTGGATCCCACACACGGGACAGCAGGCCCCTTTCTTGCTCTGCAGCTAGACACCTCTTTCTCCTCCTCAGCTGGGAACGGGGAGCCCACTCCCCTGCAGTGATCCGGGGCCTCTCTTGGTACCGGTGGGCCACTACCCTGTCCCGGTCACCTCAGCCCCCTTCCTCATGCTTCCCTTCTCCACAGCAGCTGGGAGCTATCACCCCCCGGTCTGCCCTGTTCACCCTCCTCACACACTTTGCTCGAGCCCCTCGCCTGCTGCTCAGTTTAGCTACTACACTGGGGGGAGGGGTGTGTCTGCCTTGCTGCTGCAGTGTGGGATCAGATTACCAAGGAGGATTAGCCCTGTGACTCCCTGGTTTTGCCAGGGCATCACACACCCCCTTGGTAAAAGACAGGCCGTCCTCGGACTGTCCGGGCACCAACATTTATTGTAACAGGAACTGAAAAAAGATAAAACAGGTTTACAAGCATACTAACAATAAGACAATTGTATTAACCGGAATGGGACCGGGTCCTCCCGCTTTCCCACCCAAACAACTTCAGCCTTGATGCTGCCCCTAGGAAACATGCAGCACCCCTTTTCCCCAGTCCGGAAAACGGGAACTGGCCCAGGCCACCCAGGCGGGAACGGGTACGGAACGGGGGACCTCATTAACTTTGGGGTTTGCTGCCGACGCAGCCTCCTCCAGCCACTTTCCCCAGTCCATCACAGGCAGCACGGGTCCTCAATGCCACCTCACTCACGGTGACACTGTCCAAAAGACCCCAACCTCTTCCACTGCCGGCTGTGCGGGTACAGTAGACCGGATGCTGTAAACGGGAACTGTCCTCGCTCCTTTAACTCCCTGCCGTCCTCCACCAGGGGCTCCGACCCCTGATGGCGCCCTCTGCGGCTCCGACCGCAGGGGCGTTCAACAAGTCGGGCAGGGTTTTGCTCCTCCCACCCGGCGTACCGGATGGCGCCGCCCGGAACATGGGGGCGTTCAACAAAGGAGAACGGGTCACATAGGAGCGGGTCCTTCAAAACTTTAAAACTGGAACTTCGGGGGTTAACTTGCAGATTTAAGGTTCGGCACCGTTGGGGCACACTCTGGGCGACGAAGCCATCCGGTAGCTGTTCTCGCCATCCCGCAGGATATATGTAGCCACCGGGATGCTGCTATCGGGGTCGCTGCTTTCCGATTCCGGCCTCTCAGGTGCAGCCAGGTGGCCTACCGGTGCCTGCTCCGTTACCGTCGCAGGGTTGTCACCACCGGCGGGTCCTTCGGTGGGTGCCGCTGAGATTGCTGGCTCCTGCGACCAGAGCGGGAGCCGCCTGCTGACTAGCTGATTTACCTTCAGGCCCCGCCACTCCGGTGACAGGTGCCGCTCCACTTGCCTCCCTGGATGCCGACATTCTCCTTTTCTTCTCCCGCAGACATCAGCAGCAGCCGGTTCACCCGGTCCCCCCTTGGTATTTTCCGTGCACTCCCTTTACTTTTTGCAGCGCCGCTCTGTTCTAAGGGGGTGGGGCCTCGCTTTGCGCTCTTTTTGGGGAAGAAGGACACTGAGGCGGGAAACTTCGCGCCAAAGATGACGACTTCTCCGATTTTTCAGCGGGACGCCACTGACGGCAACTTCAAGGCGCACTTCCACAGGGAAGTGGACTGGGTCGATCCTGTTCGTAACGCCAGAAGAGTCGATGTGTACCGCCCTGCGGCCTAGGCTTCGACCACCGAGCCGCTCGGGTCCGGGCTCGTGTGTGTCGATGGCTCGAGCGCCTCCAGACCGGGGGT
The DNA here is from genome assembly GCF_048569485.1 of Anomaloglossus baeobatrachus. Classification (NCBI taxonomy): domain Eukaryota; kingdom Metazoa; phylum Chordata; class Amphibia; order Anura; family Aromobatidae; genus Anomaloglossus; species Anomaloglossus baeobatrachus. Next base: position 42,523,745 of record NC_134353.1, on the reverse strand, counting down.
CACATCGCTCTGCAAAGGGGTGGTTGTGTTGATCAGGTGGGTGCGCGGCCGGGGCCGCGATGGAGATTGTTCGTGACGCCACCCACGGGTCGTGGTGATTATTGGCACCACCACTGCTGTGAAGGTGGGGAACTCCCATGAGCGGTGTTGTGGCGCAGCTTGATGTTAACCCCTCTGTGGGTAGGGGCCGTTGGTCCCGGGGCCCATTTGGGGCGCAGGGTGCAGTCTTGATGTGCTGTGCCTGATGGCACTGTTGTACTCACGATTAAACCACACAGAGTCACTAGTAAACTAGAAATTGCTGGTGTCCGTGTCGCGGGCGGAGGAGGGGACGCTGCGCTCTCCCACTGCTCGGGTCCGGCTGCTGCTGCTGCTGCTGCTCGGTGGTGGCTCGAGCGGTGGGCCGGATCCCAGGGACTCGAGCGGCGCTCCTTGCCCGTGAGTGAAAAGGGTGGGGATTGATTGTGGGGATTTGGTTATTGTCCATGACGCCACCCACGGTTGTGGTGATATTGGTGACACCACCGCTGCTCGGGACGGGGATCCCGGGAGCGGTAACAGGGAGCAGCTTTGATGTTAGTTCTCCCCTCCGTGGGTAGGGGGGGGTTGGTTGTCCCGGGGCCCGGTGATGGGCTTGCTGATCCGTCCGGGCCACACACCCGGACCAACTTCAGGCTGCTTAACTGCCACTTTCCTCCTTCCACTTTCACTTCCAACCCTATCTCTCTCCAAACTGATCTGCCTGCTTTTCCCGCCTCCAGGACTGTGAACTTCTCGGTGGGCAGGACCAACCGCCTGGCCCACTCCCTGGTGTGATCATCAGCCCCTGGAGGAAGGCAACAAGGGTTTTGTGTCTGACTTTGGTGTGCCTGACCGGGAGTGTGGGGTGTGTTGGTGTTGTTCTCTGTGGCCCCTGGACTGAATGTAAGGGGCGCCACATTCCCCCTTAGTTAAATGCAGACCGTCCGCGGGCTGCCCGTCCATCACCGGTTTTATTTTTACAAACTGAAAAATATGAAAAACGGTAAACAGATTACAATCATAATAACATCTTCCCACATCGGGAGGCACTCTTACTTAAACGTTGCAACGGTTACGGCTTCCGCTCTCTCCCACCCAAGCAACCTGGACCTGATGCTGCCCCTAAACAAACAGGCAGCACCCCTTGACCCCAGTCCAGCACAAGTTGCCCGAGCGGGTTCTGTCCTTTTCAGGGGAACCACGACCATGGGGAGCCCCAGAAACCCCCCAGAGGATCGCCACCGGTTCCGGTGGTGGCTGGGCCCCAGCCTGCTCCACTGCGGGCCCTTCCTCCAATCTGCCTCTCCGGAGGCGGCAACGGTGAAAGCCATAAAACATAATTATTTACATGCCACTAAGTTTGTGGTTGCCTTGCAAGTTCTCAGGCTTGTCCATAAGGAGTTCCTTATGCAACACTTGTAAGCAGTCCCCACGGGGACAACGGTGCCGGCAACGACCGGTTTCAATCAAGGCTTCAATCAGGTGACATCTCGGTTAATCATTCACTTATCATTCTTTTGCAACTCTTACAACTTTTAAACGTTACTTTTAACACATACAGACACAATTCCCCCCTTTTAAAGAGTAGTTTCCCTGTACTTAAGTGGGGGTCTACCTAGGTTAGGACGAGTGGACCTCCGGGGTCCGGTATTAGTGGAGGCAGGCAGTGGGACAGAGGGAACAATCAGTTCCTCTTCCCTGCTATCGTGTGGGGCAGGCGGAGGTATAGGGGAGCTGGGTACAGGTTCATCCCTGGGCACTGGTTCATGGTTGACCACTTCCATTACTTCCTCATCCACGGGTTGTGGGAACAGTATCACTGGAAGAATCACCGCGCCATTCTGCGTAGGCCAGTCTGCTGGAAAATCACCCATCACGGTGTGGATTACCTCTTTTGCCTTCTCCGCCGGTCTAGGAACCGGAACTTCAGCTGCTGCCCTCAATGCTGGTGGGCACCTCTTCAGATGGTCCCGGGAAACCGTGGCCAAAGTGCCCCCTTGGTCACGACTGATCTGGTAGGCCTTCCCATCTTCCCATCCTGTGGGCTGTACGACATATGGGGTCTCTTTCGCTTCAGCACTACATCTCCAGGCTGGAAAGGGCCAGCAGACGCCTTCTGGTTGAAGCGCTGCTCCTGTTGTTCCCGACTCCGACTCAAGTTCTTCTCAACATACTCCTGAATTTGTCGATACTGCACCCTCCGCCGAGTGTCCCATTCAGCTGTCGAAGGGAGTGCTTCTGAGGCTTCCAATCCCATGTCCAGATCCACCGGTAGCCGGCTGGGGCGTGCCCTCATCAGGTATGCTGGGGTGCATTTCGTTGAACTGGAAGGGATATTGTTGTACATATCGACCAAGTCAGGTAGGTAGCTTCTCCGGCCACAGGTTCCGCTCTTCTAGCGGCAACGTCTTGAGGAGGCCAAGGACCAGGTGGTTCATCTTTTCACACATGCCGTTGGTTTGGGCATGGTAAGGCGTGGTCCGGATTTTCTTGCAGCCATACAACTGACAAAATTCATGGAATACCTCCGCTTCAAAGGCCGGGCCTTGGTCAGTAATCACCTTCTCAGGGTATCCATGTGGTCGGCAGAAATAAGCCTGGAACGCTCTAGCGGCGGTACGGCCAGTTAGGTCTTTGACTGGGACAACCACCATGAACCTTGAATAGTGGTCTACAATGGTTAGAGCGTAGGTGTACCCACTTCGGCTGGGGGTGAGCTTTACATGGTCCAGGGCAACCAACTCCAGCGGTTGATGTGTAACGATCGGGTGTAGGGGCACCTTCTGGCTGGCCTCATCCTTCCTTCTCAGCGTGCAAGGGCCACACTCTCGGCACCAGGCCTCTACAGATTCCCGCATTCCACTCCAATAGAACCGCTCTCAACAGCATCTCTAGTTTCTTCCATCCGAAGTGTCCAGCACCATCATGGTATGCTTGCAGGACGGTGGGCACGTTAGCTTGGGGAATCAACAACTGGCGGATCTTCTCATGGGTCTTCGGGTTAATCAGCTCACGGTACAACTTCCCCTGGTGCAGATACAGCCGGGTCCGTTCCCGCCACAGGCGTTGGGCTTCAGCTGGGGCGGCAGGGTCTATCCCAGCAGCGCCCTGCTCCACCAAGATCTTGACTAGGCGGACAGCGGGTGCATGGTCATGGGCTTCTTGCCACTCCTGGCTGGGCAGCGGGTCTAGGTTTATGTTGATGGACATGCACTTTCTCAGTCGGTGGATGATGAAATGTGGGCAACTCAATCTCTTCGAGGTCGTCATCCTCGGGCCCTTCTTCCAATAGGTGGGGCATCCGAGAGAGTGCATCGGCATTAACGTTGGCACGGCCGGCCCTGTACTTGATGGTGAAATCGTAGTTGGCTAGCCTAGCCACCCACCGCTGTTCCAACGTGCCCAGCTTGGCTGTGTCCAGGTGGGTAAGCGGGTTATTATCCGTGAAAGCGGTAAACTTAGCCGCTGCCAGGTAATGGCGGAACCGCTCGGTAATAGCCCACACCAGTGCCAGGAGTTCAAGCTTGAAAGAGCTGTAGTTCTCAGGGTTCCTCTCAGTCGGTCGAAGCCTTCGGCTAGCATAAGCAATCACTTTTTCTTTTCCGTCTTGGACCTGGGATAGGACTGCCCCCAAGCCTACATTACTGGCATCGGTGTAGAGGATGAAGGGGTGGTTGTAATCAGGGTATGCTAGGATTTCTTCTCCAGTCAGGGCCGCTCTCAGCTGACGGAAAGATTCCTCATGCCTTTATTCCCACACCAATGGGGCTCCTAGGGGTCTACCACCTTTGGTCTGTCCCACGAGGAGGTCTTGCATGGGGGCAGCCATCTTCGTGTACCCCTTGATGAAGCGACGGTAATACCCCACTAGGCCTAGGAGCTGCCTCACCTCTCTCACCGTGGTCGGCCTTGGCCAGTCCTGGATGGCGGAGATCTTCTCAGGGTCAGGGGCGACACCCTCTGCACTGACCACATGTCCTAGGTACTGCACTCTGGGTTTCAGCAGATGACACTTTGAGGGCTTCAACTTCATCCCATATTTTGCAAGGGACGCGAACACCTCGGCCAGGTGCTCCAGGTGGGCTTCATATGTCTGGGAGTATACAATCACATCATCCAGGTACAGCAGGACGGTTTCAAAATTTAGATGCCCCAGACAGCATTCCATCAGCCGTTGGAAGGTTCCAGGGGCATTGCACAGCCCGAACGGCATACTATTAAATTCGCAGAGTCCCATAGGGGTGGCAAAGGCAGTCTTCTCTCGGTCTTCTGGCGCCACAGCCACCTGCCAATACCCGCTGGTGAGGTCAAGGGTGGAAAAATAGTTAGCGGTTCTCAGCGCAGCCATAGATTCCTCAATACGGGGCAGAGGGTAAGCATCCGTGTTCGTTATCTGGTTAATTTTCCGGTAATCCACACACATCCGCATGGTGCCATCCTTCTTCTTAACCAGTACCAACGGGGCGGCCCAGGGACTACAGCTGTCCCTAATAACCCCTGCCTCCTTCATGTTCCTCAACATGTCCTTGGCACATTGGTAGTGTGCTGGGGGAATAGGCCTGTACCTCTCTTTGATAGGGGGGTGCTCACCGGTGGGGATATGGTGTTGGACCCCTTTAATCTGCCCAAAGTCTAGGGGATGTTTGCTAAAAACTCGCTAATACTCCCGTACCACCCGGTATACCCTGTGACGACATGGGTTAAAGTTTCTTAAAATCCAGCCAGACAGCATGATAGATTGTCTATAGACGGGGGAGAAGTCCCTCATTGTTTTTACAAGACTCTTGTTGACTCAATGTACTTGTGTTGGCCACTGAAAGCTAGACGTATTGTAGTTGTGTATTGATAATGTAATTACCTTAGTAGCCATTGTCTAGACGGTGACTCCCAGTTTACATGTACACCCTCAGGCTTTCTACCCATATCATTTAAATGAACATTGTCCATGCAGCTTGAAATTCCTCCAATGGGAGAAGCAATCTTGTCCAACCAATCGATGAGGACACAGTGTACCCAAGTGGAAGGTTGTGGCTATAAAAAGGACTTCTTTAAGCCACCAGGGGTTGTTGATGGTTGAGGGATTCAGTCTAAGCTCTTTGGAGCTGACTGGAGGATCAGGACATCTTATGGCTTCAATCTAGGGACTCCGGATCCGGTTGGAGACCATATCCACAGCCTAGGGATTTCGACTCCGGCTGCCAGGATTTTATCATCAAACCAGGACTACCTAAGGAGGACACTCAGGTTGGGACAGTTCAGTCACCTGTTACAGACTTTGCAGACCTCAGACAGCTTGGAACCTGTGAGGCATGGACATTCTAATCCCTGGTGAGCCAGCGGAAGGGTGAGACTCTGTTGCCTGTTACATTTGTGTGTTTTGCTGGTTATGTGTTATGTGCTGTTAATTGTTTGGGGATCCAATAAAGTCTAATTATTGTGGTTCCCTCACCCTGTGTTGTCTGAGTAGTGTTACGCCCACGGTTAAGGAGGCCGGCGTTCAGTTGGGATGAGCCCTGAGCCACGCTGTCTTTCTAAAGGCGGCGGGTTTTAGTGGACGAGAGTGCCCACTGAGCCCCGTGTCTCCACAATTGGTGGCAGCAGTGGGATACTACTCAGCCTGGTTTACCCAGGGGAGCTGCAGTGGACTGGTGTTTTCGGACACCGTCCAGGGCTCAACAACCAGGGAGGCACATAAGCATACCCAGCAGGCCATAGGGGAGGCATTCAGGTTTCGGACGCTGCCATGTCCAACCCCACCAGCTCAGCCATGGGACAAGGACAAGAGAGGAGTTACGACCGCTGCAGTAAATGGATGCTACAGGATATGTGCCAGAGGCGAAAGATTATCTACTGGAACGCTGAGACTCGGTCAGCCTTGATCCAGAAATTAGTCCGTTGGGATGCCCAGAATGATGCAGAGGACGATGAGGATCCCGCCGATATTGACCCTGAGGATTTAAACTATATGCCACATCATGGATCTAGTGACAATCGGAAATCAACTTTGTCCAAAATGGCCCAAGCCACAGCGTTGTTGGATGCATTGGGGCCTAGATCCTCAAGAGAAGAGAGGGCTTGGGTTATGGAATATGTTTATGGGATTCCAGCTGCCGTACTGCTAGCACCAGCCGGTCGAGAAGGATGGTCCCGCTACCCAGCAGAAGCTGCACCAAAACAAAGAGGCAGCATGCTTGGAGCCCATCTGCCAGTCCAACTAGTCAACATATGCCGAGATGAACCAACGAGACCTGAGGAATGCTACTCCCAAGAAACACCAATAGCTGAGGAAGTGGTTTATCCAGTCCACACCCTACGGCAGGCCGGACACCGTACACCAGCCAACCTCCATCCCCACATCCAGACGGTCAAGGTCGGTGATATACAGGCTCAGGGACTTCGAGACATTGGATCTTCCATCACTCTGGTAAGCCCAGTTATTGTTTCCCCAGAAGACCCTTTACCAGATTCCCAATTATCCATCTCCCTGGCTGAGGGCCAGCGCTCAGACGTCCCTCTGGCATGTGTGCAGTTGGACCTAAGGACCGACCAGGGAGAGGTCGAGGTGGAGCTTGTGGACAACCTCCCCACACCTGGTATTTTGGGGACCAACCAGGAAGTGATCGATGTGGGTATTGTGAACAGCCTCCCCATACCTGACATTGTGAAGACTGACCAGAGCAAGGCTGATGTGGAGCTTATGGACACCGTCCCCACACCAGTTATTTCGGGAAAGGACCAGGGAGAGGTTGATGTGAGACTTGTGAACAGCCTCCCCACACCTGTCATTGTGGAGACTGACCAGAGCAAGGCTGATGTGGAGCTTATGGACACCGTCCCCACACCAGTTACTTTGGGGTCTGACCAGGAAGAGGTCCATATGGAGTTTATGGACAGCCTCCCCACACCTGTTGTTTCGGGGACTAGTCAGGAGGAAGTTGAAGTGGGGTTCATAGATGGCCCCACCAAGCCTGTTGTTTCGGATACCACTCAAAGGGAAGTGAAAGTGGGGCTTGTGAATTACCTGCTCACACCAGTCATTTTGGAGAATGACCTAGGACAAGGACTATCCAGTCAGTTTGAAGCAGCCATCACCCACCTCCAAGCTAAGCAGGACCCTGATGTGGATTTTTCTAACATCTTTTCCAGGGATGGTTTGCATTCCTGGTCTCCATCATCCACTTCTGAGCCAAGAACCGTGAGTAAGCCTAACCACACTGTGGCTATTGACTGGGGGAGGATTGATAGTGGGAGATTTGTGCAGGCCCAACTCATGGACCCCACCTTAGTGCTTGTCCACAATATGGCTGCTCAACTTGGGGGAGGTAATCAGGGGGAGGTGTATAGATGCAAGCCTCTGTTGCTGACCTCACCATTAAAAAGGACAATGCCGTCAAGAGGAGAAGGATGATCGGAAGCCTATCATGTCTGGCTAATATTAAGAAGGGGGAGGAATGTGACGACATGGGTTAAAGTTTCTTAAAATCCAGCCAGACAGCATGATAGATTGTCTATAGACGGGGGAGAAGTCCCTCATTGTTTTTACTAGACTCTTGTTGACTCAATGTACTTGTGTTGGCCACTGAAAGCTAGACGTATTGTAGTTGTGTATTGATAATGTAATTACCTTAGTAGCCATTGTCTAGACGGTGACTCCCAGTTTACATGTACACCCTCAGGCTTTCTACCCATATCATTTAAATGAACATTGTCCATGCAGCTTGAAATTCCTCCAATGGGAGAAGCAATCTTGTCCAACCAATCGATGAGGACACAGTGTACCCAAGTGGAAGGTTGTGGCTATAAAAAGGACTTCTTTAGGCCACCAGGGGTTGTTGATGGTTGAGGGATTCAGTCTAAGCTATTTGGAGCTGACTGGAGGATCAGGACATCTTATGGCTTCAATCTAGGGACTCCGGATCCGGTTGGAGACCATATCCACAGCCTAGGGATTTCGACTCCGGCTGCCAGGATTTTATCATCAAACCAGGACTACCTAAGGAGGACACTCAGGTTGGGACAGTTCAGTCACCTGTTACAGACTTTGCAGACCTCAGACAGCTTGGAACCTGTGAGGCATGGACATTCTAATCCCTGGTGAGCCAGCGGAAGGGTGAGACTCTGTTGCCTGTTACATTTGTGTGTTTTGCTGGTTATGTGTTATGTGCTGTTAATTGTTTGGGGATCCAATAAAGTCTAATTATTGTGGTTCCCTCACCCTGTGTTGTCTGAGTAGTGTTACGCCCACGGTTAAGGAGGCCGGCGTTCAGTTGGGATGAGCCCTGAGCCACGCTGTCTTTCTAAAGGCGGTGGGTTTTAGTGGACGAGAGTGCCCACTGAGCCCCGTGTCTCCACATACCCCTTCTTTGTGATGTGTAGGGGTATCGTCAGTGCCTACATGTAGCTGTCGGCACCACTCGTCTAACTCCCCTGGTGATGGGTGAGTGCTGGCAGTAGGTGGTGAGGTTGGGGGAACGGCCTTGCGGATGGTGTGGGGATCCAGAGTGACCAACTTGGCAAGGGTAGCGTACCGGGGAAGCCCGACTTCTTCCTCCCCGCAGTTCAGCACCCTCACCGGCACTCTCCCCTTCTTTACGTCTACCACCCCTCGGGCGGCCATTACTGTGGGCCAGTGTTCAGAGGGCATGGGCTCTATCATGGCAGGGTAGTCACGCCCCTGGGGCCCTACCGCTGCCCTACACCAAATCATCATCTCGCTCCTGGGAGGCACAATCAAAGGGGCAACATCCATCACTCTCACTCCACCAATCTCTCCTCCTGTCGAGTTCACATGCTGGCGATACATGAGGGCCCGGATCTCACGCTGCACAGCTCTCTGTCAGCTTCCCGCCGCTGTGGCAGCCAGCTGCTGCAGTAGGGTCAGCACATGACTCATACAGTGCTCCATCACGTTAGTCCCTAGCACTACTTTCGGGTTATGATCACTGGGTTCATTCATTATCACAATCATACCCTGGTGTTGCAGTTCAGCTCGTCCCACAGACATGGCCACTTGCTTGTACCCCACTTGGGTCAATGGGAGCCCATCAGCAGCAATCAGTGTCATACTGGCGTCTGGGGGAGCCAGTTCGTCTTTTCCCCAATACCGTTGATACAGTGTGTATGGTATGGTGGTTACCTGTGATCCAGTGTCCAGGAGAGCCATCACCGGTATGCCGTCCACAGCCACGGGTATGATGGGCCGGGCCCCGATGTACCAGTCCCGCCAGTCTGGGGGGCCATGGGGTTCTACTCCTGAGGATTGGCCCGTGGCCCCAGGGGTTGCTTGTTTAACGGACACCGTCGGGAGTAGTGGCCGGGTTTGCTGCACCTGTAACAGATTGGGGGTCCATACCGTGAGTCATTGGCCCTTCTCCGCTGCATCCAGGGGACGTCCTCAGGGCTGTCAGCGAGCTGCATCTTCGCCGGAGCCTGGGATCTGGTCGGAGGCTGGAGTGCGGCGAGGATCTTAGCGAGGTCCCCATCCATGCGGTGAACTTGAGCAGCGAGTTCTTCCATCGTTCCGCTTGGGGCTGCAGGCACTGGAGGTGCTGGTGGGGTAGGGGCCACCACAACGGGGGCGGTCTCAACCGGCCACGGTGCTGGCTCAGGGGCTTCAGATGCGGGGGGTTGCAGAGCTTTGATGGCCCGTTCCTTTAATACGGCAAAGTCCACATCAGGGTGTTCTAGGGCCTAGAGCCGAAGTTGTTTGCGGTCCTCTGAAGACCTCATCCCCTGCACAAACTGCTCACTTAACATTTTGTTACTGTCCACACTGTTGATGGTGTCCACCTGCTTCAGTGTGCGGAGTGCGGTTTACAGGCGCAAGGCATAGTCCCGAATGCTATCTGCGGGCCGTTGCCGGCATTGATAGAACTGCATCCGCAACTCCGCCTCGGTACGGGTCTCAAATGCAGTCTGCAGCTTCTCAAAGATGGTGGCTACAGAGGACCAGGTCTCCGCCTCCTGCTCAGCCGCGCCAGTTAGCTGCCCCAGCACTAGCGCTGCACGTTGCTTATCAGTCAGGGGGTACAGTTCCAGTAGCGGACTAAGCTTCTTCCGGAAAACCTGCAAGGCATCAGGTTTCCCATCGTACTGCGGTAGCCAGACAGCTCCGGGCACATAGGGCAAGGAGAACGGCATCGCCTGAGCGAGAGCTGGGGCCGCGGCGCCCCCCGCCAGCGCGGCCGGGACTTCGGCAGGCCCATTCCCATCTACGGGTGCCCCCGCGACTGCGACCGCCGCATCTCCAGCGGCTCCGTCGGGCGCAGACATCTTGTTTCCGTCCCCCTTAGTCTCTTTCCAGCTCCTCCTCTACAGGGGCGGGGTTTTGGCCTTCGCGCCTCCACTACTCGAGGAGACGCTCGAGCGGGAATTTTTCGCGCCCAAGATGGCGGCTTCGGCAAATTTTCAGCCGGACACCTCCGGCAATAACAAGGCGCACCTCTACCCAACGGCAGAGCGGTAGGATCCTGTTCGTGACGCCAAGTTGTCGCGGGCGGAGGAGGGGACGCTGCGCTCTCCCACTGCTCGGGTCCGGCTGCTGCTGCTCGGTGGTGGCTCGAGCGGTGGGCCGGATCCCGGGGACTCGAGCGGCGCTCCTCGCCCGTGAGTGAAAATGGTAGGGATTGATTGTGGGGATTTGGTTATTGTCCGTGACGCCACCCACGGTTGTGGTGATATTGGTGACACCACCGCTGCTCTGGACGGGGATCCCGGGAGCGGTGACAGGGAGCAGCTTTGATGTTAGTTTTCCCCTCAGTGGGTAGGGGGGTTGGTTGTCCCGGGGCCCGGTGATGGGGTAGGGAAGGATGGCAGGCGGGTTACGGGGCCTGGTGAGGTGCAGGGTCGCGGGGGCAGCGCTGTCCTGTACGGCATGGTGGTACTCACTCAGCCAATGATGAGGACACAGTTCTCGGTAAAACACACGGCTGGATGGACGGGTCCCACAGACGGCTGCGGTGTTGTTTCTCCCGGCAGGTTGATGGTGACTGCCTTTCCCTGCACCTGTGTTGTGTAACGGTTCCAATGGGTTCCCACTGGTAACCCACTCCCCAGCTTGGATGGGTGCTGGAGGAGCCCCTTTTGCCCACTGGCTCTGTCCCTGGAAACTTTAGCATTGGCGGTGACTGTGTTTCCCTCTCTCGGTTGGACGGTTGCCTTCTGTCGGGACTTGGCTGCTGGGAAACCCAGGAGGTTCCCTTCGCTATCGGATTTGGCAAATTCACGGCGACTCCTAGCCTTGCCGGGGTCCGTAAGCCCCTGCCAGTTGGTGCTGACTTCTCTTTGCGTACCGGTCCGGTACCGCCGGGCCACCGCCCGTCCACGGTCCTTACGGTAGACTCCGATAGGCCACTCCTGCAGATGGTCACCACCGTCTGCCAACCTTGCTGATCCGTCCGGGCCACACACCCGGACCAACTTCAGGCTGCTTAACTGCCACTTTCCTCCTTCCACTTTCACTTCCAACACTATCTCTCTCCAAACTGATCTGCCTGCTTTTCCCGCCTCCAGGACTGTGAACTCCTCGGTGGGCGGGGCCAACCGCCTGGCCCACCCCCTGGTGTGATCATCAGCCCCTGGAGGAAGGCAACAAGGGTTTTGTGTCTGACTTTGGTGTGCCTGACCGGGAGTGTGGGGTGTGTTGGTGTTGTTCTCTTTGGCCCCTGGCTTGTCCAGGGCGCCACATCCGCAGCCTTTGGTACGGAGGGTGTTTGGATCCCACACACGGGACAGCAGGCCCCTTTTCTTGCTCTGCAGCTAGACACCTCTCTCCTTCTCAGCTGGGAACGGGGAGCTCACTCCCCTGCAGTGATCCGGGGCCTCTCTTGGTACCGGCGGGCCACTACCCTGTCCCGGTCACCTCAGCCCCCTTCCTCACGCTTCCCTTCTCTACAGCAGTCGGGAGCTATCACCCCCCGGTCTGCCGTGTTCACGCTCCTCATACACTCTGCTCCAGCCCCTCCCCTGCTGCTCAGTTTAGCTACTACACTGGGGGGAGGGGTGTGTCTGCCTTGCTGCTCCAGTGTGGGATCAGATTACCAAGGAGGATTAACCCTGTGACTCCCTGGTTTTGCCAGGGCGTCACACATGCTTAAAAATGTGATGGCTATGTATTAGTCGAATCCTCTGGGGTGGAGCATTCCAGGTGATAACTTATTTTAGTAGAATGCCTCCTGTACACAAGGATGGTGTTAAAATGTAGATCAGATTGTAGTTCATGTCTCTTACTGAAGACTACCTATTGTCTCTATCTCAATGCCCTCCTGTTAAGCCCAGGAGGAGACTAATTCTGTCATGGCTCACATCGGATCAGTAATAGCGCAGTCACAGACCCACTTGACACTAGCCATCATTACTAGGCAAGTCCATATTCTTTTTCCACTCTTGAAAGGGAAGGGTTTTACAAAACCCTTCCGAGACTGGTCTCACAGGATAGCAAGCATCTGGTGACACGGACAATGTCGGGTACCAGTCGTGCAATAAAACTTGTAGCACAGTCCTAAATAAGAATAATAAAGTGAAACCCAAGGAAGTAAAGCCATGGATGAAAAAAAAACCAGAAAACCATTAGCAAATACTGAGAAGAAGCCAGAAGCTTACCAGAAGCCACTCGCCACATACTTAACAAGGGAACTGAATAAACAGCATTGGACTGAGTTGGGAACAGGATTAAAATCGTCAGGCCAATGCTAATGATTAAGCTCAGGTGATGCATCCCTCCCAGTCATATCCTGGATGCTATTTCCTTCTCACCTGCACAGGAGGGGGGCACACATTCCCACCATTGGCTAACACAGGCAAGCCAGCGTCCAGCGTTGCCTGGCACCTGAAAGACATAGCATCCCAGGTCTTCTGGGCCGTAAATCATGTGGGAGGCGCTGCGTCCCCACATTACTGTCACGGGTGACAGACAGTCATGTGGTTCCTAGGAATAGAACATCACAGCTGAAACTGAATGGAGCTGCGAGCTATAGGGTATTAATAGCAACTGTCAGGGGTTGCTATAGGAACAAAATAAACTTAGTATAAGAAGCTTATGTGTGAGGTAATAAGATGTCAGTGGGGAGACGGATAGAGAGAGATATAAAGAGACAGACAGACACAGAGACACAGACCAAGACAGACGGGTAAAGAGACAGAGATAGAGACAGCCCTGGAAAGAGACAGCCCTGGAAAGAGACAGATGGGCAAAGAGACAGACGGGCAATGAGACAGATGGACAAAGAGACAGACCTGGAAAGAGACAGACGGGGAAAGAGACAGACAGAGAAAGAGACAGACGCCCAAAGAGACAGACGCCCAAAGAGACAGACAGGCAAAGAGACAGATGGGCAAAGAGATAGACAGGGAAAGAGACAGACCCGGAAAGAGACAGACCCGGAAAGAGACAGCCCTGGAAAGAGACAGCCCTGGAAAGAGAGAGACGGGCAAAGAGACAGCCGGGCAAAGAGACAGACCTGGAAAGAGACAGACCTGGAAAGAGACAGACTGGGAAAGAGACAGACGGGGAAAGAGACAGACCTGCAAAGAGCCAGCCTTGGAAAGAGACAGTCCTGGAAAGAGACAGATGGGTAAAGAGACAGCCGGGCAAAAAGACAGCCGGGCAAAAACACAGATGGGCATAGAGACAGCCCTGGAAAGAGACAGACCTGGAAAGAGACAGCCCTGGAAATAGACAGATGGACAAAGAGACAGGCGGGCAAAGAAACAGATGGTGAAAGAGACAGAAAGACACACACAGAGACAGACACAAAGATAGAGAGAGACAGACAGATACAGAGATGGAGACAGATAGACTGATAATGTGGCGCCCCTGACTCGGTCAGGCACCACTGAGTACTGCACCCATGCTTGGACAGTACTTCCAGGTGACCCTAAAGGCCAGAATGAAATGTGTACGCCAGACACATAGCCACCAGGTCTCCCACACCAGTAAATGGGACCCTTGGGCAGTCTCTAGAGGAGGCTGGCCTTCAATTCTTGTCAAGGGGTGTAGCGGAGGGGCTGGAAGCTAGAACGCAGAGGCTGTCAGGAAAGTAGGAGAGCCAGTCTTATAGTGGTGCGTGGCGGCACTAGTCAGACCCTGCACATGTGGTAGCCGTTAGTGGGGGAGAACGGTCACTTGGTGGAGGATGCAGAGAGAGAAGGTGCTCCTGGTGACTAGGCACGTACGTGGAACAGGTCCCTAGAGCAGACTCCAGTTTAACTATCTGCTAAAACTACCTCACCAACCTCACAGAATCCGAGCCTCAGCAGCAACGCAGGGACCCATAAGGAGACAGAGCCTGGAGCGATCTCACCTGGTCCACATTGCCGGCAGACGGGCCAAACACAGGGGAGAAAAGGCAGTAGCGACTCCCTGGATAGACTCCCATGGTACTTCAGGTCAGGGGGTTATCCGAACACGAAGTGTTAGGAAGGCGAGCTAACAGTTACCCTCAGTCTGGCCTGAAGGAGACCTGGTCCTACCTGGTTCATCGCAGTAACGCCCGGGTCAGCTCACAATAACAACAAGAGTGGGTAAAAAACAATTAAAGACTTTTGGACTCTGCCTGTGTTATTCCGGACCCGCTACCCTACTCACCCGAGCCTCTGGGGCCTGCCTCACTCACGGGAGGCGACATCATCTGGCTGCAAACCCCATCAGCCCCAGAAGCTCACAAAACCTGCAGCAGCGGTCATTCACATTACTGACCGCAAGCCATGAGTGGCGTCAAGACAAATAAAAGAACTAACATTACCCGTTGCCAGATTGTACAAGACCTGTGGCATCCCCGAAGAGGATCAGCATCGCTGGGGCGACACAATACAAATACAGACAGAGAGATAGAAACAGACAGACATAGACACAGACAGACAAGGAAAGAGACAGACAGACAGTGACACGCAGGCTGGGAAAGAGACAGAGAGACAGTTACTATCCCGGGCAACGCCGGGTACTACAGCTAGTATATATATATATATATATATATATATATATATATAAATGTCCTTTTTATCATACTCACACTCCATAAATCCATTCAGAAGTGCCCTTTCTTCAGCACATATAAGTACCATATATTTAATTTTATAAGACGCACCGCATTATAAGACCCACCCCAAATTTAGAGGAGGAAAATAGGAAAAATAGTTTTTAATGTTAAAATGAGGGTCCATCTTATAATCCTAGTGTCTTATAATATCTCACTAGGAGTGAGCAGCGGTGGTGGAGCGGCTCAGGAAGGTCACAGGAGGCAGGGTCGACAAAGCTGCGGACTCAGAGGAGGGGGTGTTGCGGCTCAGGAGGGTCAGTAGACGGAGGGTCGAAGATGCTGCGGGCTTCGAGGAGGGGGTGTCATGAAGCAGGAGGGTTAGTGGATGGAGGGTCGGCGATACTGCGGACTTGGGGGTGTTTTGGCTGCAGGCGCCATTTATCTGTCGGCGGACAGCGGGCTCCATTCAATAGCCCGTGGTTGACGTGATTGACTTCAAGAAAATGGTCGAGGAGGCAGTGCATGCGCAGATAGGACTCTGCGGACATTTTTCTGAAGTCCATCACGTCAATCTGCGCATGCGTCGCCTCTGCGGCCATTTTCTTGAAGTCCATCGCATCAACCGCAGGTGATTCAATGGAGCCTGCAGCCTGCTGTCAGATCAATGGCGCCTGCCGCATCGTCGACCCTCTGTCCTGTGACCCTCCTGAGCCGCTCCTCTGCAGTGACACCCTCTCACCGACCCTGCCTCCTGTGACCACCAGCATATCCACTTTATACGACGCACCCCCATTTTACCCCCAATTTTGGGAGGAAAAAAGTGCGTCTTATAATCCGGAAAATATGATAAATCTAGTGACAAAAATATCCTAAAGAAAAAACACTATGAGCAAGTGATTTCTTCTCAAGTCAGCTCACAAAGGAATGTATTTTGCTGGACCCCATATGCCCTATGTGCATGTGTGTCAGAATTTGGGATCAACATCCCATTTTACCGTATATTTGCCAATTAGACCATTGTTGGGACCAACGCCATAGTAGCTGATGTATGAGGACAGTGTCCCCTTAAATATATTACATCTAAATTAATTCCTTCGTATTTCACTAAACAACAGCTGTAGCTGAAATTTGGCATAAAATTGTGTATCATTGTACAAGAGGACAGTTCAGAAAACCCTGCTCCTGGAGTCAGACATGTAGAAATAATCCCCTTTATGCCGAAGCTTTTCTGGATATAATTGTACCAATTGACACGAGGTTCTGGCGTCCAGCCCGGCTGAGCGAACGTCTGTGACATCAGATCGCTATTCTCCCATTGTAATTATGACAATTGGGACATAATCAGCCTCACTTTCTGTCTATTACCGTACCATGGAGATTGTTATGTGGATGGAAATTAGTACTAATGATGATGGAAATCTCGGTAATTAAATATTCCCATTGCTTTTCATATTTCTAATCTTCCACAGAGCACACAGACAGTTTTCTAAAAAAGAAAAAATATTAAAACAAAAAATCTAATTTGTTTGACCCATTTTGTTCCGCGCAAGTTACTTGAATGTTGAGCACCTAAGTGACATGTATGCGATGAGGACACATGGCACGGATGTTACAGCTTTCATAGACCATATCTCCACATAGAAATTAAGCATCAAAGAATCTACAAGGTTTGATTTTACTTGCAAATTGATGAGCAAATTTACCAAAATTTGCAATCGACAGGCTGCTTGAATTTGGCCTGGAAATTTGATTTGCATCAAATTTTTTCAATGCTTTGGGGTCTTTACAACACCTTAAAGCATAACAACCATAGTGTGAAAAAAATGAAAAAAAATAAAATTTTCACACCACTTACCTGTCCATCTGCAGCCTCTGTCCGATCTGCTCTGTGCAGCTGCCTCCAGTATCTTCTTTACACAATAACCTCTACCTACATATTCACTCTTCACTGGAGCTCCTAGTACTGAGTAGACCCCTAATGTCACAGCATGCATCAAGTCAGTACCTCGGGCGATGATTGTTAAGATGTCATAGGTCTACTTGGCCCTGAAAGCCCTAGTGCAGAGTAAAAATGGATAAAAAGGACCTTAGTTGCAGTGGAGAAGTAAACAAGAAGACAGAAGAAATTGCACAGAAGACCAGACGGAGTGGTTGCTTAAGTGGGACAAGTGTACTGCAAAGATTTTGTCACGGTTGGGTTTTTTATAAGTATTTAGTGACAGTTTTTTGGGACTAAAGGCAGCATTACACGCTACAATATATCTGGCGATCTGTTGTCGGGGTCACGGATTCCGTGACGCACATCCGCTATCGTTCGCGACGTCATTGCGTGTGACACCTACGAGCGACTCTGAACGATCGCAAATAGGTTGAAAATCGTGGATCATTGACACGTCGTTCATTTTCAAAATATTGTTCATCGTTTGGATCGCAGCAGACATATTGGTACATGTGACACCCTGCCAATGACAAACAACATTCAAACGACCTCCTTGAACAAACAATATATCGCTGAACGAGTTTGCGTCGCTTGTGCGATCGTTACGCGTGACCGCTAATAAACGACCTATGAGTGATCTCAGCAAATCGCAACTACGATCTGGGCGTGTCACGTGTCTCATGAGATCGTCAGATAAATCGTAGCGTGTAACGCCGGCTTAAGTCTCACTGTTCCCCTGTGAGACTCTGCTATTTGGCAGTTGTAGGGTCAATGGCAGTATTCCTTGCAAGCAAGCAGGCCTAGTTACAATTCAGGTGTTTCCGGTTAGGACCACACCCATATACGATCTTGTGCCGTTCCCGTGTCAGCAGCTGGGCTGCTCGGATCCGGATCCACAGTGGCTCGAGGGGTGTCCGGACCCGGAGGTCGTGCGGCCACTCAAATGAAGGGGGTATTTACAGGAGATTGTGTTAGAGTTTGTGATGCCACCTGTGGTATGTGGTAATGTGGAGTAACACCGCTGCAGTTGGGAGTACCCGGGGGTCATGGAGTGGTGCAGCCAGGTGTTAGAACCCTCCACAGGTAGGGGGAATGACCCAGGACTCGGTGATGGTGTTGGGGGGTGCTGTGGGGAGTAGAGAAGGTCACTTGTATACTCACTCAGTCCATTAAGCTGACACCAACAACTGGATACACCAAAGTTCTGGATACCGCTGCCACTGAGGGCAGCTAGTTCGGGTCCCGTCCCCAATGGTGCTGCCTGGTGATCCATGACCTGCCTCCTGGCACTAAGTTTACTTCTCTGTTGGTCCCGGTAGTATGGAACTTGGCGGGTCCCGCTCCGCAGTATGGCTAAGTGTGGGAGCTTGCTCTCAGGGTTCATGCTTTGAATTTTCTGGACCATTTTAGTGGAAAGTCCTTTCCCCCTCGTTGCGCTAATACCCCGACTTTGGAGCGGGTGGAGAGTGGATCTTTAAGGCTCCGTTCTTGTCGGGTAAATTGTTAGGTTGCATGAAGCTACTCCCTGACCTAGGGTCCACGTACCCTGTCATGTCCTCCTCAACAGTTCCGTGCCCCTTGTCACAACCCCCTGCGACTGGGAGTCCAGCTCCTCTAGACCGAGACCACCGTCTGTTACCTAGATGGCTTCCTAGGAGCCCTGCTCCTGACCTCCTGTCTTGCTAAATTCTCCTAAAAAGGGTCTGAAAGCCCGTACTTACGAAGCGCTTATTGATATCCTAATCAGGAACGAATACTAAGATTCTTTATAGCAAGATACTATTTATTTTAATAGCACATGAATAATCAATGGTACATAGGCATTAGCACTACTTTACAGTCATAGATTCTTATACAATAACAGAAATATGCATCAACATTACCGAATGTTATAGCACGCCTTTCTCATCGGAGGGACTCGATTAGAGAGAAGGAAACAACATGGCATCTGCATCACAGGAACAGTGCGTCCACTTGAGCGTCCTGGAAATGTCCCCAAATGTCCCCTATCATTAAGCGAGTCCTTTGTTTTTATAGGAAACTTTCCTGGAGATATTTCAATGAACCGTAAATTTTACATGCCAGTTTCCTTACATCTGTTGTCAACTAACCACGAGTTTCCTGACTGTTGAACTGTAAACGTTACTTCCTCATAATGGTGGTTTGTTCAAGAACACGTACGCTTTGGTCATGGTGAAAAATGGGTCAGCCAGAGGACATCTCTCTCTGATACTGAATTATTGATGGATCAAATAATATCTGGGATCA
Organism: Anomaloglossus baeobatrachus; assembly: GCF_048569485.1. Lineage (NCBI taxonomy): Eukaryota > Metazoa > Chordata > Amphibia > Anura > Aromobatidae > Anomaloglossus > Anomaloglossus baeobatrachus. The sequence continues at coordinate 42,504,542 of NC_134353.1, read as the reverse complement.
CTATCTTTTGATTATGATCCCTATCTAATCACACTCATTCTTGAGTCATATCACATTGGTATCACACCTCCTCTATCCTTCACTTTCAAACTACTTCTCTCTTCCTGACACTCCTGACCTCAACCAATCCCCCAAGTGGGCGACCCTATTCCACTCAGGCCGTAGACTGGTGTGTCTGGTGGGTGTGGTGCAGAGTGTACCTGAGATTTTAATCAGCTGATGTAGACAACACCATATAGTTGGGGACCCATAACCAAGAAGGAGGTGGATATTGCATGGGAGGGCAGATTGTACAATACCCTGTGACGACCTTATAGTCCAGGGGCGTCTCACTCTGCTACCAGCAAAGGGTGCCAGTTACGCTTGATTCATTTGGATGCTTGTCTTGGAGCTGGAAGGAGCTGCTGAAACCCTTTACTGAGTTGCTGGTTTGGCTGCAGTCCTGTTGCTGACTGCAGCAGTCTGTTGTAGTGTTTTCCCCCTGTCTGTCTTCCTTTCCCGGTGTGCTGTTTCAGTGCAGTGGTAAGGCTAGCGTCTGTCACTTGCCCACTCCCTAGCTAGAAACTTTTATAGGGTCACTCAGGGCTTTAGGTTCCGACTCGGTGACATGTGAGGAACCTGTATAGGGACTGGCTAGGAGTGCAGGATATAGTGGCAGGTAAGTGAGGAGGTGCCCATCTTCCCTTTCACTAGTGCTAGGGCCCACCACTGTTAAAGTGTCCCCGTTGTACCCCTTCTTTGTCGTGGTGTTACCCCTGTTTTATTGTGCTTTTGGCCTCACTCAGGACCTTCCCCTTGTCCAAGCGTGACAGATTTATTTTTAATATCTTAGACCCCTTTTCATTTTCTTTACACATTAGGAAAATTGTAGCCAGCTGCCATTTTTATAGATTTGGATGAAGCGAATCACAAAAAATTCTGAAGAATAAGATTTTATTCTTTTTTTTATAAAATTCATAGTGAATTCAATTGGAACCGATGTACTAATCTTTATGTGACATATATTAGGTCAAGCAAAAGAAGGGGGGGGGGAACAGTATCTCTGGTAAGATTCTTAATTTTAAATACAAGTGCATCTCAATAAATTAGAATATCAGTAAAAAGTTAATTTATTTCAGTAATTCAATTCAAAAAGGGAAACACATCTATTATATAGAGTCATTACACACAGAGGGATCTATTCCTATATATTATATAAAGTCATTACCCACAGAGGGATCTATTTCAAGTCTTTATTTCTGTTAATGTTGATGATTATGGCTTACAGCCAATGAAAACCAAAAAGTCATTGTCTCAGAAAATTAGATAAATTACCACAAAATACCTGCAAAGTCTTCCTAAGTGTTTAAAATAGTTCCTTAGTCTGGTTCAGTAGGTTCACAATCATGGGAAAGACTGCTGACTTGTCAGATGTCCAGAAGGCAGTCATTGACACACTCCACAAGGAGGGTAAGCCACAAAAGATCATTGCTAAAGAAGCTGCCTGCTCACAGAGGGCTGTATCCAAGCATATTAATGGACAGTTGAGTAGAAGGAAAAAGTGTGGTAGAAAAAGGTGCACACTGTATATTCCATCTATATAATCGTCATAGCAAGACAGCATTAAATGCTGATAAATTTCAACTCTACAAACTTATTTAATAACATGATGATGATTAAGACTGGAGGGTCAAAAAACTTCAAAATGTATTGTTGTCCTGCTATGATGATTTCTATATGGAATATAAATAAAATTATCAATTTTAATGCAGATACCAGTTATTTTCCCCATTTGTCTGTACTATAGTTTGCTTGATCTCGCCTGGGATTTCTGGATCTCTGTACCTATATAGGTGGTATTGGAGACTTCAGATCGGTGGGTTATAACTCCTTTGTTTTTTCATCTATTAGATACCATCTACTGCCTTGGCACTCTCTCAATATTCATCTACAAAACCACTAATTGATGCCAAAGTCTTTCTGGATGACCCTTAAGCATATAGAGATCAAAGGAGACCCCAATCAGGGAATGACAGTGAAGGGCCAGAGGAGATCTGCTATTATCCCGGTAGGTCCTGTTCTTGGTTATGTCCAAAACAAGACAGAAGCATGAGACCAGAGCTGGGTTTAAAATAAGCTGACTGATTGCTCAATTCAATAGTAAAGCCAGCCCCTTCACTGTTTATTGATTAGTTGGGAAATAATTAGCTATTGAAATAAGCATCAATCCCCATCAATCTCTGGTATTCTTATTTATTACCCATTCTTCACTTCCTTTCATGACGATCCTCTGCACAACATTCTCTGTACCACTCTTCATATGGTAAAGGCTGGTCACTAGGAATGTGTGAGCACGACTATGCTCAGGTGCTACTCAAAATGAGCAGGTTGGATGTTTGGACAAACTCGACTCAAGTACTAAGTACAATGGAAGTCAATGGGAAACTCGAACATTTTTCCAAGGAGAACTTCATGACAATGCTCGAGTTTCCCATTGGCTTCCATTATACTTGTAACTTGAGTCGAGCACGTTGAAGCATCTGACCAGCTCATTGTGAGTACCAAGAACCTGAACGCTCATCACTAGTTACGACTACTGAGCACCCAAGCATGGTAGTGCCCGCTCATCACTAGTTACGAGAACTGAGCACCCGAGCATGGTAGTGTTCGCTCATCACTAGTTACCAGTACAGATCACCTAAGCATGGTAGTGCCCGTTCATCACTAGTTACAACTACCGAGCACCCGAGCCAGGTAGTGCTCGCTCATCACTGGTTACGACTACCGAGCACCCGAGCATGGTAGTGCTCGCTCATCACTGGTTACGACTACTGAGCACCCGAGCATGGTAGTGCCCGCTCATCACTAGTTACGACTATCAAGCACCCGAGCATGGTAGCGCTCGCTCATCACTGGTTACGAGTACCGATCATCCAAGCATGGTAGTGCCCGCTCATCACTAGTTACGAGTACAGAGCACCCGAGCATGGTAGTGCCCACTCATCACTAGTTACGAGTACTGAGCACCCAAGCATGGTAGTGCCCACTCATCACTAGTTATGAGTACTGAGCACCCGAGCATGGTAGTGCTCGCTCATCCCTAGTTACAAGTACTGAGCACCCGAGCATGGTAGTGCCCGCTCATCACTAGTTACGAGTACCGAGCACCCGAGCATGGTAGTGCTCGCTCATCACTAGTTACAAGTACTGAGCACCCGAGCATGGTAGTGCCCGCTCATCACTAGTTACGAGTACCGAGCACCTAAGCATGGTAGTGTCCGCTCATGACTAGTTACGAGTACTGAGCACCTGAGCATTGTAGTACCCGCTCATCACTGCTTGCGACCCTATCACTATCATCTGCAGAGGGCAACGCACAACTCTTTCAGCTAAGAATTTCACGTGATTTTCATTGAGGCATGTCATGTTTGTATCAAGTCTGTGTGATGGCAAAACACAATGGGCAACATTATCTGGATGCATTGGGGTCATATATTGATTAGGGCATAAGGTAAGGTTGAAGTGTCTTAGTGATGCAGTTCTTTCATCTTGGTCCTTCTCTTCTCATTCCAGTACATAGATTTACTATTCATCATACATTCTTATACAATATGTCATTCATCTATGTTCTTTGCTGGGATTTTTCCTTCCTTGGAACATGCTGTATGTTAATTCAACCAGAATGACAGTAAGTGTAGAGTACGGAGTCTGATCATTAGCTTAGTATTGTTCCTTCCAAGAAATGCGTATCGTGTGAACAAGGCCCTGATCTGCCACCCAACTGGAGCCCTTAGGGGGCCTGAGATTGTCATTGTATATCAGCTCCTCCTGATTATTTCCTTTCTGATTTAGCCTTATGAAAAATAGCTCTTGATTTTTCTTTGTCTTCGACACCTCGAAGAATCATTGTCTCATCTTCCTTATTTCCTTCCCACAAGCACAAAATCAACTTGCCATTCAATTTCTTATGACATGAAATGTCCAGTGCCGAATAATCTTGACGCCGTCTCTTCTAATATCATTTTACAGTTCGATGTGCAGATAACGTTGAGTAACAAGCAACTAAAAATTGGCTTCTCTTATCCATGGTCAAACTTTTCCTGCTTTTCTGTTTGCTCTTAAGGCCACTTTACACGCTGCGATATCGGTACCGATATCGCAGCGTGGGTACCCGCCCCCATCTGTTGTGCGACACGGGCAAATCGCTGCCCGTGCCGCACAACATCGCCCAGACCCGTCACACTACTTACCTGCCCGGCGACGTCGCTGTGACCGGTGAACCGCCTCCTTTCTAAGGTGGTGGTTTGTTCAGCGTCACAGCGACGTCATAGCAGCGTCACTGAGCCGCCGCCCAATAGAAGCGGAGGGGCAGAGATGAGCGGGACGTAACATCCCGCCCACCTCCTTCCTTTGCATTGTGGCCGGGAGGCAGGTAAGGAGATGTTCCTCGTTCCTGCGGTGTCACACGGAGCGATGTGTGCTGCCACAGGAACGAGGAACAACTTCGTTACTGCTGCAGTAATGATATTTGAGAATGGACCCCCATGTCACCGATGAGCGATTTTGCACATTTTTGCGACGATGCAAAATCGCTCATAGGTGTCACACGCAACGGCATTGCTAATGCGGCTGGATGTGCGTCACAAATTCCGTGACCCCAACGACTTTGCATTAGCGATATCGTAGCGTGTAAAGCCCCCTTTAGTCTTCAAGACTTCATTTAGGCCTCCAGCACCGTTTGGTCGAGTTTCTGTACAGACCAAACTCTGTGGTTGTGCAATGCAAATGCCTCTGTGATAAATCTGTATCAGGACCAGCAATGTCACAAAGAGATTTTTACAAACATCGCCAACTGTCATGGCAGCATCGCGATCTGTTCAGACTTCTGATTCTGACACTCCACCCGATAATTTCTCTAGTGTCTGTGATCAACACAAGCGGACTCAGGTGGCAACCTGCAGAGTGCTATCTCATAGGCAGGCTAATACCTGTGAGTCTGCTTGTTAGTCTCCTTTGATAACATATTGTGGAGGAGCCAATTACATCTGCTCTCCTCCAATGTATGCTGGCTAGAAGCTTCCTTTTATGCAAACTATAGTTTGTCTTACCTGGTCTAGTAACATGTTGTGATCAAGCCTATCTGGTGATTGTAGTACTTGTTGCTCAGTGTGGTTGTGGAGTTAACCCTTGTTGCCTTTTGCTGCTACCTTCCGGGTCTTGTTTTTCTCCCGAGCCTCTTATTTTCATTTCCAGTGTGTGCAGTGGGTCAGAGTTTGGGGTTTCCCTTGTTTGTCTTTATCTGTGTTTCCTTCTCACTTCTGCCCCTGTTGGGAGGGGGAATCAGATTAGTTCTGATCAGGAGAATATCCAGGCACAGGACTTGGGCATCTCCACCATTTGGAGTCACCCTGAGGTTAGGGATAGCCTAGAGTCCCTAGCTTGAGGGACAACATATGAGCCCCAATCCCTCATTATACAACAGTCACATTGTGACACCCAATTATGCTGTGCCATTTATAGTTCTGATGTGTAGCAGAGGGACTGTGGGGCATCAGACATCCAAATCAAGATACATGTCCAGAATTGGAAAAATTGGAGCAGTGGACATAAATGTAAAGTATCTTAATATTTATGCAGGAGTATCCCTTCAAGTGTAAAACATACAAATGCACTTTTTATCTATTAGGCCACAAAGTCAAATAAATTTCCCAAAAGTGCCCACTATCCATGTTATACTACTATTTTGTGTCCAATTAATGCCTACAATCACAATGCCTTAAAGGAATGTAAAAGAGAAAGCTGACAAGTTTACCTAACTTGGAATTTTTTTTCAGGACATTGAATGGTAAAATAAACAATGTTATTCAAAAGTACAATTCATCCTGCATAAAACAGCCCTGATAGCCTATTTATGCTGATGCAGCCCTATTTTGGCAAAATTAAAAAGTGCAAACGCGAAAGATCGATTTGTTTTTAATAAACGTCATTTGCACAGTCTGTTAAGGCGCTCAGTACCCGTTAGGACAGGCACGGAATCCTGTTCGTGATGCCAAAATGACACGCCCGAGTCGGAGCCTGGGGGTTACTCATTACCAGGCAGCGGTTCTGCTCCTGGGAGGCCGCGGAGGTGTGGCCCAGTTCTGTGACCCCGGCGGTGTCAATCAAAAGGGGGGTGAATAATGGGGATGGTAGTTCATGACGCCACCTGTGGTATGCGGCAAGTTAGGTGCCGCGAGTGCAGGATGGGGCTCCCCGGGGCAGATGGTTACACAGCTTAGATGGTGTAGCTCTCCACAGGTAGAGCTGGGCCCCAGGGTGGATGGTGGTGGTAGTAGTAGTCTATGATGGCAGGCACAGGTGAATAACGGTGCAACACAGGGGTGCAGTCTCAAGGTTTTTACTCACTGTAGTCGGTTACACACATCCCAGGGACCACCTTTGGAGTGCCAGGATTCACCGTGATGGGCTCCAGCCGATCCCGGGTAGTTCGGAGGTCGAATCCGGTGCACCTTTCTTAAATGTCTCTTTCCTGGTTGTCTCTGCACTTGCTTCGCTCTTCTGCCTTGCGCCCTCGCTCACTGAATCCTGTGCCAGTTGCCGTGGACCCTATTGGGGTGGCATGATGCTATATCCCTTGGTCCTTTTGGGTCACCTGCCAGCCAATTTGTGTGCGGTGTGTGGCTGCAGTGCTTGAAGTCCCCTCAGCCGCTGGTTTTGCTAGGGGAGCCCATAGGTTTTTCTCCTCTAACCTAGAGACCAGTCCCCGTGTTGTGACCAAGTCTTTCCACCCGTAGATTATATGTGGAACAAGGCCACGGAAGTTTAACTCCAATGGTCTCTAGGACCTCTTCTGTGATGCCCTGGCCTATCAGGTCGTCACAGGGTATTGTGCAATCTTCCCTTCTGCACAGTATCCGCATCCTCCTTGGTTACGGATCCCTGTCCTTTGGTGTTGCTAAGACAGAGCCAGTCAAAACCCTAGGAACACTTTGCACCACACCCACCAAACACACCATTGGGGGGCCTGAAGGAAATAGGGCCACCCACTTGGGGGGGTTGGTAGGGGAAGTCAGAAGTGTTATAGAGGAGAGAGGAGGTTAGGATCTGGGCTCCTTGCAGAATACTAGGTGGTCTGGGCCGGGTAGGAGCTGGAACCCCGGTTGCAGGGGATCATGTCAAGGGGCACGGATCTGCCGAGGAGGGCAGCTGGCGGCCTTGAGCCATCTCCGGGCAGGGGCCAGGGCACGACAGGGTACGTTGACCATAGACCGGGAAGTAGCTTCAAGCATGCTGGTAAGTTACCCGACGGGGGTGAAGTCTTCAAGAATCATCCCTCACCCGCTCAAAAATCGGGGTACTAGCGCAACGAGAGGATAGGACTTTCCCAAAACACAGTCCAGAAAATCCCAAGTGTGAACCCTGAGAGCAAGCTCACTCCGTTAGCCATATGGGTGAGCAGGCCCCGACTAGTTCCACACTACAGGGTTCAAATAGTGAAGAAGGTTCCACAGAATAGGTCACAGGCTAAAAAGCAACACCAATGGCATGGATCCAAGCGTGCTCCCTCCTTGCTGCAGCGGTGCTCAGAATTCTGGTTTACAAGCTGTTGGTGTCAGTATTCTTGGACTGAGTGAGTACGCAGGAACCCTTTCCTCTTCCAACGGCACCCCTCCGCTACCTCCACCGGGCCCCGGAGCAAACCTCCCCTACCCACGGAGGGGTCAAACACCTTGCTGCCATTTCACCGCCACTGGGCGCCCCAACAGCAGCGGTGGTACTCCATCTTACCACGCACCGTGGGTGGCGTCACGAACTCCTAACCCCCCTGTACATATCCCCCCTTTTACATTCGGGTGTCCGCGCGACCCTCCCCGGGTCTGGAGACCCCTCGAGCCACCGCGGTTCCGAATCCGAGCGGCTCGGCCGCTGACACGGGGGCGATACACTTCTATCTGTACTCGGGCCGAGCAGTACAAGCTTCAGGCCTCGGCTCTTAGCTCCTCCACCGCACCTCACTCTCCAACTCCACACTTCACACTGTGTTCCCACTTGTACTATTGTGTTCCCACTCCTAAGACTCCACTCCCCCCAGCCTGTCTTCTGGTATAATTATGCCCTCTGCCATGTCTGATGAGGTGTTTCTGAGCCTGGGTGTTGTGTTTTTGCGCGAACCAGTGTTCACCTCTTTCTTACCCAGGATGGAATACCCCACCTCTGGCTGAGGTGTAGTACCTCTGTGGCGACTGAAGCCTCAGGGGTGCCACAGTTCCCTCACCCTGTGTTATCTCAGTAGTGTTCTGCCCACAGGGAAGGAGTCTAGGCACTCAGTGGTATGAGCACTAGTCCCTGCGGTCTTTATAAAGACCTCTGTGGCGACTGAAGCCTCAGGGGCGCCACAGTTCCCTCACCCTGTGTTGTCTCGGTAGTGTTCTGTCCACAGGGAAGGAGTCTAGGCACTCAGTGGTATGAGCATTAGTCCCTGCGGTCTTTCTAAAGACAGCTAAGCCAGGGGATGAGAGCACCCACTGACCCTTGTGTCTCCACAATGGGGCTGTCCAAAGATGGTACGCCATTAAAGACAAAACAGGGGTGACCATGGCCAACTAGTTTCAAAAAAGTGCAGCCATCCAGAATTCTGCCAAGTAATGTTATTCTTCAAAGATATATACAAATCCTGTTAGTTGTCATCTGCACCCTAAATATAAACATCTCATATAGTGTCTTGAATCCTATAAGTGATGGGAAAATGTAGGAATACTGTAAATGAGCATCTAGGGAACGGTTCCTTAAAGTGACACAACAGATGCAGAGTCCAGATGTTCATTAAGAAGTTACTTTCCTAAAATAATACCGAGAGCTTAGGATAATAAGGAAAGGAAAACACTTGGGTTGTCTTTTCTTTTTTGTTAATATTTTTTGCTGTGATGTAGAGGAAGGGAAATATTTGGTTGTGTTGAATATCTCATTATGGTATGGAACATCCTGCGGACAACGGCGAGGTGGTGGGAACCATATGTGAAGGTCCAGCAATGAAACCTCAGTGTCACAGTCCACTTAACAGTCACAGATGTAAGCGAAAAGATCCACATCCTCCGGGGAAATGCAAAACGAGAAACTTAAGAAAATAAACAGCAAATAATAACAATAGATGCTGTATAAATACAAATATGTTTATGTTAAAGGGAAAGCCACCCATTTTATACTCAGCAGGAGGTTTGCTTTTCTGCTAATGTTCCTCCAACATGAAGTGGATCATATCAATGAAATGATATGGGAAAATATAATGGAAAATTAAGTTTTAATATTATACAGACAATGTATGTAGACATATAGATGGATATATAGATAGATATAAGGCTAGATGGCTGGTTGGATGTATGGATGGATGGATAGATAGATAAATAGATATGTAGCACCCCTGCGCTCATGCTACTAAGATCTGCAACCTGGTTCCTGGAGTCCTAGCTCTGGCTAAACCCGCACACACCTAAAATACTCACATAACACCACCCTGGACCACAAGAGGGCAGTATCAGAGGGTTGGCCGTCCTATGGTGTAAAGCTTGCCCAGGAAGTGGAGGTTGCCTAGGAGGTGTAAATCCAACCCTCCTGTAGTTAGGGCTCTAGATGGAAGGGCGAGGAGTTGCTGGGTGAAGGAGAAGAGTCCAAACTGAGAGAGGGGAAGGAAGGAGGAGGACACCCGGCTGGGTGTCAGGTCTTTGTGCAAGGCCTGAGAATCGATCGCACGATGCCCAGGGAAGAAGAAGCTGGCTGAGAGGTCTGTAAGGGACTCTGACAGAGCTGAGCACACAACCGGGTGCAGAACCCGAGGGGAGAAGTAGGAAAGCTCCAAGCCTGGAGGGAGCCACACGACAAGAGAAGTGCACGAAGTGGGCCATAGCCAATCTGTCCCCAACACCAGGGGACTGTAACCTGTGAGTAAATCATCAGTAAAGACTCCCTGTTTCACTCGGACTTTGCCTGCTTGCATTCCTTTCAGCTTGCACCTCATCCAGCACCTAGAGGACACTGGGTTTTACCCTACCTGCGGAGGGGATTAACACACTCGCTGCTGATTCCATCAGCCCCAGTCCCTCACAAGCAGCAGCGGTAGCACCTATTCCCTTGCCGCACTACCGCAGGTGGCGTCATGAACATTAACTTTATTATCCCTTGTAAACAGCCCCTGCCATTTCATTAAGCGTCCACCATTACCCAGGTCCGGGGACCCTCGAGCCACAGTAATCCCGGATCCAAGCAACTCGGCTGCCCCGGGGTGCGACAGATACATAGCTAGATGGATAGATAGACATCTTCAGGTTTTTCCCTCTGCTCTCTTTAAAGACACATCTGCTGGTTTTTCCCTCCGCTCTCTATACAGACACATCTGTATGATTTTCCCTTCGCTCTCTATGAAGACATGTGACGCCCTGGGCAAGCCAGGGGTCACAGGTCATGACACCACCACACCCTACACCCCAGATAGGTACACCAAAGCTAAACCAAAAATCCTTGTTGCCTTCCTCCAGGGGCTGATGTCCACACCAGGGGGTGGGCCAGGCGGTCGGCTCCGCCCACCGAGGAGTTCACAGTCCTGGAGGCGGGAAAACCAGGCAGATGAGTTTAGAAGTAGAAGTGAAGTGGTAAAGGAGCAAGTGAGAGGAGTAAAAGTGGAAGAGAAAGGGACAGTTGAGGAAGCCTGAAGTTGGTCCAGGTGTGTGCCCCGGACTGAGAACAGCAAGGTTAGCAGACGGCGGTGACCGTCAGCAGGAGAGGCTGATCGGAGGTTGCCGAAAGGACCGTGGACGGGTGGTGGTCCGGCGGTACCGGAGCGGTATACAAAGTGAAGCCAGCACCATTGGCAGGGGCCTTTCGGATCCCGGCAAGGCTAGGAGTCGCCGTGAATTTGCCAAATCTGTCAGTGAAGGGGACCTCTGGGTCTCCCAACAACCAAGTCCCGATTGAAGGCAACAGTCCAACCGCTAGAGAGAGACACCGCCACCGCCAAGGCACCAGTTTCTCAGGGTCAGCGCCTGCGGGCAAAGAGGGGCTCCTCCGGCCCATATCCAAGCCGGGGAGCGGGTTACCGGTGGGAACCCATCGCTACCAACATCATCTTAGGTGCAGGAAAAGGGACCGTCACCATCAACTACTGGGGAAAAGCAACAGCAGCCGTCCGTGGGAACCGTCTTTCCAGTCGTGTGTTTAACCGAGAACTGTGTCCCCGTCTCAGGCTGAGGGAGTACCACAGTGCCGTGAGGCACAGCGCTGCCCTCGCGTCCCTGCACCCCACCAAGCCCTGCACCGGCCCCGCCATCCCTCATCACCCACCTCATCACTGGACCCCGGGACAACAACCCCCTACCCACGGAGGGGAGAACCAACAACTTTGCTGCTCCCTGTCACCGCTCCCGGGATCCCCATACAGAGCAGCGGTGGTGTCCACACAATCACCACAACCGTGGGTGGTGTCACGGACAATAAACAATCCCAAAAACCAATCCCTTTTCACTCACGGGCGAGGAGCACCGCTCGAGTCCCCGGGATCCGGCCCATCGCTCGAGCCACCGAGCAGCAGCAGGCCGCAGCAGCAGCGGCAGCCGGACCCGAGCAGTGGGAGAGCGCGGCGTCCCCTCCTCCGCCCGCGACAGACACATCTGCAGGTTTTTTTCCTCCGCTCTCTTTAAAGACTCATCTGCTGGTTTTCCCCTCCGCTCTCTATACAGACACATCTGCAGGTTTTCCCTTCTCTCTCTATAAACACACATCTGCAGGTTTTTCCCTCCGCTCTCTATGAAGACACATCTGCAGGTTTTTCTCACGATCTGACATGAAATCAGAATCAACCTTTCCCGTTTTAGGTCAATTAGGAACCAAAATTATTTATATTTGCCAAATGCCAGAATAATGAGAGAGAGAGAATGTTTAAAGGCATTTTTATTACTTTTTGCAAAGTCAAAAGTTTCCATACACTAAAGCGGGCTTTACACGCTGCGACATCGCTAGCATCGGCTAGCGATGTCGAGCGCGATAGCACCCGCCCCCGTTGTACATGCAATATTGTGTGATTGCTGCTGTAGCGAACATTATCGCTGCGGCAACGTCACACGCACATGCCTGCTCTGCGACGTTGCTCTGGCCGGCGATCCGCCTCCTTTCTAAGGGGGCGGTTCGTGCGGCGTCACAGCGACGTCACATGGCAGGCGTCCAATAGAAGCGGAGGGGTGGAGATGAGCGAGACGTAACATCCTGCCCACCTCCTTCCTTCCTTATTGCCAGTGGAGGCAGGTAAGGAGATGTTCGTCGCTCCTGCGGTGTCACACATAGCGATGTGTGCTGCCGCAGGAACGAGGAACAACATCGCTAATAAGCATTAAACGATTTTTTGTTTCAGGACGACCTCTCTGCGGCAAACGATTTTGACCGCTTTTGCGATCGTTTAAGGTCTCTCAAAAGTGTCACACACTGCGATATGGTAAATGACGCCAGATGTGCATCACAAACACTGTGACCTCGATGATAATTCATTAACGATATCGTAGCGTGAAAAGCCCCCTTAAGAGTATGATGCCTTTAAACAATATGGGACAGCCCATATAATGACGTCATGTCTTTGGAAGCTTCTTATTCGTTTAAAGGCAACATCTGAGTTAATTGGAGACACATTTGTGGATGTATTTTAATACATACTGTACCAGAAACACACTGGTTCTTTGAGTTGCATCTTGGTAAAGTCAAAATAAATCAGCCAAGATCTCAGGAAGAGAATTGTGGACTTGCATAAATCTGATTCATCCTTTTGTGCAATTTCCAGATCCCTGAAGGTGCCTCGTTCATCTGTACAAATAATTATACGCAAGTACAAGAAAGATGGGAATGTCCAGCCATCATACCACTCAGGAAGGAGACGGGTTCTCTGTACCAGAGAGGAACGTGCTTTGGTCAGACATGTGCATATCAACCAAAGATCAAAAGCAAAAGACCTTCCGAAGATGCTGGCGGAAGCTGGTAAGATTGTGCCATTATCCACAGTGAAATGAATAATGTAGCAACATGAGATGAAAGGCCACTCTGCCAGGAAGAAGATATTACTCCAAAAGAAACACAAAACAACAGATTAATGTTTGCAAATACACACAGGAACAAAAACCTAAATTTACAGAGACATGTCCAGTGGTCTAACGAAACTAAAATTGAACTGTTTGGCAAAGGATGGATGGATGAATAGATAGGTAACAGATAGATAGATAAATACATAGGAGGATAGATAGATAGATAATGGATAGATAGATAGATGGATAGATAGATAATGGATATATAGAGGGATGGATAGAGGGATAGATAGTTAGATAATGGATAGATAAATAGATAGATAGACAGACAGACAGACAGACAGATAGACAGACAGATAGATAGATAGATAGATAATGGATAGATAGAGGGATGGATAGATAGATAGATAGATAATGGATAGATTGAGGGATGGATAGAGGGATAGATAGTTAGATAATGGATAGATAGATAGATAGACAGACAGACAGACAGACAGACAGACAGATAGATAGATAGATAGATAGATAGATAGATAGATAAACAACCAAAAGCTTCACTTCTGTCTGGTTGTTGTGATGCAATTTTTCTGGTGATGAAGTGAAAGTGTATGAAGTTGTCCTCATACAAGACCTTAATTTTCAACAATTTGCTTTTGAATATAGGTCTGGTCATTTAATTAAAGAAAACTTAAAGCCATAACATTTGCATATAATATTTATTGAACACATCAGAGAATAATTCATTGTTGCCCTTACCCATCCCAAAGTTTCTCTATAGGGTGTGAATCCAGTGATTGGCTTGACCATTACAACAGGTGAACATTTTTCTTTGCTAGCCCATTTTTTACTAAATTGGATGTGTTCTTAGGATTATTGTCCTAGTTTGGTTTGACCATGTGGCAGCCTTACATTCTTCAGTATATCCTTTTTACATGGTAGCTTTCATATTTCCTTCAATTCTTTGCATAGAGCCAATGGCAGATGCAGAAAAGCAGCCCCAAACCATGACATTGCCACCACCATGTTTCACTGTAGGTGTTTATCTTCCATCATTACATTTTCCAATTGGGTGCTATATACATAGTGCTGCTATCACTACCAAAAAGATTGAAAGTGGATTAATCCGACGACAACACCTTAGACCAGTCTGTCACTTTCCATTGACTGTGTTCATTGGCAAAATCAAGTTGAACCTTCGGGTTCTTTGCAGAGATGAAAGGCTCTTGACTGGAACTCGTGCATTCAAGCCTCCTGCTTCCTTCACTTTGACATCATATTCTTCATTTATTTTGTGTGAAATCTGTACAGCACTGTTATGGATATCTGATACAGACTTTTCATTTATAATGTGATAGATAGATAGATAGATAGATAGATAGATAGATAGATAGATAGATAGAGGGATAGATAGATAGATAGATAGATAGATAGATAGATAGATAGAGGGATAGATAGATGGATAGATAGATAGATAGATAGATAGATAGATAGATAGATAGATAGAGGGATAGATAGAGGGATAGATAGAGGGATAGATAGAGGGATAGATAGAGGGATAGATGGATAGATAGATAGATAGATAGATAGATAGAGGGATAGATAGATAGAGGGATAGATAGATAGAGGGATAGATAGAGGGATAGAGGGATAGATGGATAGATAGATAGATAGATAGAGGGATAGATAGAGGGATGGATAGATAATGGATAGATAGAGGGATAGATAGATAGATAGAGGGATAGATAGATAATGGATAGATAGATAGATAGATAGATAGAGGCAGCGTGAAGGTTAATGGTAAGAGGACGGCCTTCTTCCGGCAGTGCCGCGGAGTAAGACAGGGCTGCAGCCTGAGCCCAACTCTATTCAATATCTACATAAATGGACTGGCCTCAGCCTTGGAATCCTCCTTCGTCCCAGGTCTCAGCTTGCATGACCGAGAGGTGAAGTCCCTGCTGTACGCAGATGACCTCCTGCTGCTTTCCCCATCCGAGAAAGGCCTCAAAGATAGTCTGGCTGTGCTAGAAACATTCAGCACCACATGGGCTTTGCCCATCAACCAAAAGAAGACCAAAGTCATGGTGTTTCAGAAGACGAAGTATGACGAAACCTCTTCTCCCTCCCTCACACTAAATGGCACTACACTGGAGAAGACCAGCGGCTATACCTACCTCGGTCTGTAAGCCAAACTGGGAGCCTTAAGCAAGCAGCAGAAGCCCTGAAAGGGAAAGCATGCAGAACCTTTTATGCTATCAGAAGACAACTGTACCACCTCAAACCACCGGTGAGAGTCTGGCTCAAGATATTCGACAGCGTCATCACCCCTATACTGCTGTATGGCAGCGAGGTATGGGGCCCAGTGACCTATCCAGACCAAACAAAGTGGGATTTCAGCCCAACTGAAGTCTTCCATCTGGAGTTCTGCAAATATCTCCTCCAAGTCCATCGCAGCACCTCAAACATAGCCTGTCGGGCAGAGCTGGGCCGATTCCCTTTATGGCTCAGTATACACAAGCGGGCGCTATCACACCAGGCGCACATACAGAACAGCAACCCCAGCTCCTACCATCATAAAGCCCTGCTGAGCCGGAGTCCAGAGCAAGCCAGGAACCCCGGCAGCCAGTCCAGCCAAAGTCAGCAACACACCCTGACAAAAGGCCAAACAAAAGAGATCTCAGAGAGCGGCAAGATGCAATACATAGAGGACTGGAAGAGTGAATTAGAGAACTCCCAGAAACTCACCATCTACCGGTCACTGCGGAGGGACTACACTCTGGCCCCATATCTGCAAAGGTTACGCCACCCCAAAGAAAGGCAGACCCTGAGCCTGTGCCCACAGCCTAGAGGTGGAAACAGGGCGGCACCGACAGACATACAAGCCGTGGGAGAACAGACTGTGCCAGCACTGCCAGCAGGGGGCTCTGGAGGACGAGGCGCACTTCCTGCTGCACTGTGACAAATTCTCAGCAGTGAGGGCCTCCCACTTCCAGAAACTTACCGCTCATACCCCGAACTTTCCATCCATGGACGAGGAGAGGAAACTCCGCATCCTACTGGGGGAAGAGGAATCAATGGTGGAGATCGCCGCCCAATATGTCTCCACTTGTCATAAGATGAGGGGTACTAAAGACCTCCAAATGGGTCATCACTCCCTAAATTGTGGCCCTAACTCCCCATCCCCACAACCCTAACCCACTCCCCTGTCACACTTCTTTTTTTGCTTTGGCAATGCTAATAGTTTTTTGGTCCTGCCAATAAAGCCTATTTGATTTGATTTGATTTGATTTGATTTGATTTGATAGATAGATAGAGGGATAGATAGAGGGATAGATGGATAGATAGAGGAATAGATAAATGGATAGATAGAGGGATAGAGGGATAGATAGATAGATGGATAGATAGATGGATAGATAGATAGATAGATAATGGATAGATAGATAGATAATGGATAGATAGAGGGATAGATAGATAAATAGATAGAAGGATAGATAGATAGATAGATAGAGGGATAGATAGATAGATAGAGGGATAGATAGATAGAGGGATAGATAAATAGATAGATAGAGGGATAGATGGATAGATAGATAGATAGAGGGATAGATAGATAGAGGGATAGATAGATAGATAGATAGATAGATAGATAGATAGATGTGTGACGC